>NC_142032.1:99465354-100094854 GCF_982192425.1 Myodes glareolus | reverse complement strand
GGAGACCCAGATATGAAGAAACCCATCCCTTATATAGGAAAACAGTCCTTGCTTCGGACGTGTCACTCTTGGATTGGTCAACTGTCCATTATCCCAGATGATGCCTCGGGAGTAGGCGGGGACAGCAGTGGGAAATTACCGAGCACATATGCGTTCACCTGGCAGTGAAGCCGGATGTCAGCGCCATCTTGTAATGGAGAATGTGGCTGCGGTCCTCTACATCTCCCCCTTTTATTACTACTTTACAGAAAGGCAACTCCCTCAAAAGGCAAAGAAAGAGATCACACTTCCCAAAGTGGAAACATTAAAATGGGCTTACACAGAATCTGCCCCTAGGTTCATGACACCTGGAACTTATCCGGCCTGCCTTCTGCCATTTTTCTGGGAAAGGGAATATACGGCAGGAAACCCTTATACAGGGTGACTTATCTCTCAGAGAGGGCCATTCTCTGTGCGATGCTCTTCAGCTCGACAACCTTCAGGGCTAGCTAAGCCAAGCACTCCACCCTGTGCCATGGACCACAGTCCTAGGGGTGCAGGAGCTGGTTGGCTTAAACCTTACTGCTTCAACATAAATAACCACACATAAGCAGAGGCTCCCTGTTCCAGGGCAGCCAGCGCTGGTGCAATTACCACTTTGTCCCTATGGCTTTGGGATTGGTGTCAGCAGACCATCCAGAGGAGAAACACTATTCCACAGCATAGGGCTGCTCCAAACATTCCCACCCCCACCCATTCTTTGAAGTAGGGGATGAAGGGCACAACCCAGGACTGGAATCCTTCGTCCAAGCTTATGTCCACTCGCGTGGAGTTGATTGTCACGATGAACCGTCTCAAGGAGGACAGCAAATCATCAAAATTCTCCTGCAAGATACAAAGACAATTCTCGGAACAAGTTAGCCACTTTTGTAAAGTTCTCATATGGTACACTGGTCACACATAAGGCTGGAGTTTTCCATTCACAGCCCAATTGGGCAAGCTGCCATAAGCTATCCACCTGTTCTTGCATTAGGTCAATTCTTTAATTAAGAACCATTATTCCACCTCTAATAGATGTATCTATGGTAGCCTGCTGATCCAGGGCTGTAGCCACTGTGGTAGATAACTGATTGAGGGTCTTTGTTTTTCATGATATAGGCTGTGTTGCCCCAGTGGCGCCTAGGAAAAACCCAGGCCCTGTTTGTTGATATTAGGTTTAAGATTTATTGGCTCCCATATTCCTTGCCGGGTACGGTGACCTCGGGCTCCAGAGCCCGCCCGCCATCCGAGGGCTGCGCATGGCCCTGGGCCTGCTCACTGCGCAGCTCTGCGTGTCCCAGGCCAGGAAGTGGCGGCTCCACCCCCAGGTGCCCCCACCTTCCCCGCGGGGCTAGCCTAGTTCTCCGTGGCTGTGTTGGTGGGGGAGTGTGGCAGGAGCCGACACCCGGGCCGAGGCGGCACAGGCCGGCAACATCTCAAGGTCCATGCCAGAGCCGCTGCGGCTCAAGGGGCTGATGGGAGAGGCGGCGAACAGGGCCGCTTCCCTACTAGCAAACTCTCAACACCTGTGCCACAGCAAAAGCGGCTGTAAACTCTCACAGATCCAGCCAATGACCCAATCACCCCAAAATCCAAGGGCCCTTCGCATCCACCTCCCTGCAGATCCCGAAACACCAGACAAGCCAAGCGTATATACAACAATCTTTCAGGAGGACGTGAGTTCTTAAAATGCTATGCAGTTCTTAAAAACTTAAGTCGCACTATGTAGATGTAATATGGTAGTGCCTGTTTACTGCGTCTAAACCTTAATTGTGCTTTTATTATGATAATTACGATCAGTCCTGCCTGAAGTCAGCATAGTTTAGCATAGCCAAGTGGAACCAGAGCCATTTTAGCCTCAGAGACCCTCACAGTTTTAGGTACATTGTAAGCCTTCTGGCCTGGCAGCTTGTGGCACCGCTCTCATTCTCGGTACTGCTGTGACACCCTCCAGGCCAGGCACCAACTGAGCCGGTGCAACGTGCCCTCCACCATAGCCACCGAGCAAAGCTCCGCTCTAGCCGCCCTCCAGCCGCAGCTGCACCCACTCCGAGTCCAAACCGGTGTACGGAGCAAAGCGGAACTCAGAGAAGCAGGCTTGCTGCTCTGCAACCATTGAAAGGACCTCATTTAATCTTTTAGGGAATTTGGGCATCGTCAGTCTCTCTGGCTATTTCCTGCTGAATTGGGACGTTGCATTTTAGGGGTATACACTACAACATTTCAGGAGGTCTCGGTGATTCAAACCACATAAATTCCAAGTACACCTTTAGGCTCTCATTTTCTGTGGAGACGAAAACAGAACCTCTTTTCCAAAACACTATATCCTTAGCAGTTCCTAAATTTAAATATCTTTCTCCTGTCCAGTACACAAAAGACAACATGAACAACATAACATAAAGCTTTTGACCTTGTAAATCAGCCTTCTCCCCCATTTTTACTTTCTTAGAATCACTGGGGGGTCCTTTTTAACTTATCTGGGTGCGCGCGCACAACCTCCCACTGCTACTCAGTTTCTGATATGCTATACCTCTCTGAGCATGCATACCTGCAGTTCTGAATCCCTCCTGGTCTCCGGCGGTGCAAGGTTTTTCTTCTCGGGTATCAGCACCAAATGTCCCACACCCCGTCTCGCCAGCAAGAACCAAGAGGGACACAGGATCCTTCTGCAGAAAAGCTTTAATGCCCCTTGGGAGAGCGAGCATCAGCCAACATGGCGGAGACCCAGATATGAAGGAACCCATCCCTTATATAGGAAAACAGTCCTTGCTTCGGACGTGTCACTCTTGGATTGGTCAACTGTCCATTATCCCAGATGATGCCTCGGGAGTAGGCAGGGACAGCAGTGGGAAATTACCGAGCACATGTGCATTCACCTGGCGGTGAAGCCGGATGTCAGCGCCATCTTGTAATGGAGAATATGACTGCGGCCCTCTACATGCATGGAGAGTGTTTAACAGTTGAGAGGATATAGCTACAGTTCAGGGAAAGAAAATGGGAAAAGGTCTCCTGGCTGCCCTAGAGCAGGGGTGAAATAAGAAACACAGGCCTAGGACATCTGACACAAAAGGAACAGATAGAGAGATTAGAGATGTGTTAGTGTGCACACTTCAAGGAGATGGGACACCGGAAGGCAGAGTGCCCCAAGGGAGAGCAGAAACTTGTTTTCCAGGCCTCAGGACCTGGGAGTTCCGGATTTTTCCCTGAACCGCTGTGAGCCATGGTCACCCTACAAGTGGAAGGGAAAGAACCTCCTTTTGATGGATACTGAGGCAACATTCAGTGTTTTAAAGGATGAATTAGGCTTAGAAACAAAATTTAAAGGTTACTTCAAGTCATACCAGGAAAGATCTGACAGTACCCAGTTATAAGGGCCTGAATTTCAAACATGGCTAAGTACTGTTATATGTTTCCTGTTATGCCTGGCTGTCCATATCCTTTGGTGGGAAGAGATTTGCTACACAAACTGAGGACCTGATCTCTTTCAGAGGGGAGGATATTAGCCAATGTGATACCTGTCCAAGAAACTAGATGCTGTAGCATCAGGATGTCTGAGTAGCTGGCATGCCACTGCAGCTACTGCCATCCTAGTGAGAGAAGTGTAGTGGTTTGAAAGAAAATGGGTCCCAAAACAAGGCCTTGTTGGAGTAGGTGTGGCCTTTTTGGAGGAAGTGTCTCACTGTGGAGGTGGGTTTTGAGGTCTCATATATGCTCAAGCCCAGTGAGACAGATTACCCCTTGTTGACTGTGAGTCAAGATGTAAGAACTTTTAGCTCCTTCTCTATCACATTGTCTGCCTGAACGCTGCCCTGATTCCTGCCATGGCAATAATGGACTAAATGAGTCATCACAATTAAATGTTTTCTTTTATAAGAGTTGCCATGGTCATGGTATCCCTTCACAGCAATAGAAACCCCAACTAAGAGAGGAAGTAATGAAGCTTTCCCACAGACAAGATTTACTAATGACAGCCCCACATGCTGTTGAAGTCCTTTAGAGGACACCACTAAGTAAAAGGCTGATGAATTGACACATGCCAGAATCACCTAGTATCAGGCTCTGATACTTGATCCCCTGAGGATCACTTTTACTAAGAATGAGGCTTTACACCCTACGAACTTGTTCCCTGACCCTAAGCCTTGTTCTCAGATAATACCTGATTGCCTGGAAACAGTTGAAGCAACAGATGGGGTTGTGGGATGATTTAAAAGATGCGCCCATTCCATGTCTGGACAACACTGTCTTCACAGATGGGAGTAGTTTCATAAAGAGGGGCTCTGCTATGCTGGAGCTGCCGTCACACCGGTTGATGGAATTGTCATCTGGTCACAGCCATTACCAAAAGAAACATCTGACTAGAGGGCCAAACTTATAGTCTTGAACAGGCACAAGTAGAGCCTATTCAAATCATAAATCATGACACCAATGTAAGGGTTTTTTTTTTTCAGCACAAGGGCATCTTGGCAGTTGGGAGTCAAGGAATGCCACAAAATCACACTAGACAGTAAATCTCATGCAAAAGACTTATTGGTGAGAAACACAGAATGACAGCTACCTCTGATTGGAAAAAGAGACATTAGAGGTTTGGACAGATGGCTGGGAAATAATAGAGTACTCGGAGCATGCACAGTGAGCTAGTGGAAAAGTACAGCACAGCCAGAAGTCAGTATTGCTTGGCAATTAACTCTGAAACAAGGCCATTAACAGTGAGTCATGGGGGCAGGAGTTTCCAAGTCTAGGAGCTGACGGTCATCTCTTCTTGAAACAGCTAATATGAGGGGTGCAGCCAGGGAACACAACAAAACTGCAAATTCAACTCATCTATCGTTTTGAATTCTTCCTGTACTCGTCAATTCCTTCCTTTTTAGTAAGTCACTTTCTCCAGTAGTCTGCCTCATTCTGGTTACATTATTTATCCAAAGTCTGGGAGTCTGTAATCCTTGTAGTGTAAGGCTATGCTAACTTCTTCATTAGAATTAGAAAAAAAATTCATACTTTGAAAGAAAATCTTGCTGTGGCTAGTGTGTATTCCCTGAGATCATTTCTGAAAATGTACATCTATTTTTAGCATCTGGGACCATTAGTGCTTTGAGTCAAACTCAGCCTCTCTGGACCAAGAATGGCATCACAAGTTAGGGGTAAATAGGACCAGAACACACATGCCAGGAACTGTTATTTGTGCTGTATCGACTTTTCTGTTGAACATTGAGACTGGGGTGAGTGTTTAATGGATACAATGGTCTGTAAATAAGGTCAAAAATAATTCTGTGAAAGAATTATTCTCAGAATAATTCTCAGAAAGAGAGGTAGGGAGGGCAGAAGAGATGACAGCCATGAAGAAATACTGATGTTATTTCTTTCTTTTCACTCCTCATAGGTCATCTCAGACTAATCCCCATTCTACAGAAACCAGTATTTGGGCAATTATAACATGTAACATATATCAACATTTCATGAGCAAATGATGTATGTGTGTGTACACACACGTGCGCACATGCACGAATTCTTGATGTGGCAGTCTGAGGATTTAGTCTTTGGCTGTCTTTCTTGTGATCTCAAGATAGGGTGAATGGATTTCTAAGAGAAGTCACCCTTAAAACAACGAAGTGAGTATTTCTGGAGTCTTTAAAAATCTTCATTGTACATATTTAAGGTATAAAATATGATGTTATTAGGAATTACAGGTAGGAAAATTGTCTCTAAAGTGGAAAACCTTAGTCATATCTTGCTGTCACTCATATCAGACCAACTGGATAAAAACAGCAACTTTCATGTTTAGTAATGGCTAGCATTGTTCTCGAGTTCTTGAGGCTCCACACAGGAGCTCCAGAAAGTCCAACTTATCTATGCAGTATTTAAACACAGATGACACCTTTTAAATTTAACTTACCTGATGTAGATAGCCCTGGAATTTCAAGTGTATGAATTTTGAAGTTGTGACAAGCAAATAATATCCTTGCTGCAACATTTTCTTGTGAAAACTGCTGATTAAACCTACCAATAGAAATTTTCCTTTACTAAATAGTGTACTTGTTCTTGCAACCTTACTCCGCTCTTCATAGTGCACAAAACATGTTTGCTCCTCATGTACGAAAGACCTCAAATGCTGCAATCATTCTTTGACCCCCCCCCCCAAAAAAAAAAGCTGAGAGGAACTCAGAAACACTGGAAACTTGTTGGGGAGCTTTCTCATCTCATAAACTGTGGTCAGTTACGTAGCCCAGTTAAATGAGGACTAGCCTTGAATATGTTCGAATTGAGATCTTGATTTGAGGAATGATGAAATCATAGGTCCTGACACCCAAAGGCACAACTCAAGAGAGGATATACACCTTTCAACTTGAGCTTTGCAAAAGAAGTTATCTCATTTTAGAACTAAGTACATAAGCCAAGGAATCAGACTTCCAAATCATAAGAAGTAATAGTGAACATTTTAATTAATGTGCACCAGGTTATTTAGGCTACATTATGGATTTCACATGCCTTCTGAACTATTAATATATGCATGAAGCACTTTTATCTGTATTTTACTAAGGTTAGTTGTCAATTTTTAAAAAGTTAGTACCATTAGCAAGTAACTGTATCAGAGACATAATTTCACCCATGCCGTCTAGATCTAGGTTCTAGTTTTCAGCCTGGACTACAGAACAAGAGCTGCTAAAGCCAAGCTGCCTGAAAGATGTTTAAAGAATTTGAAGGTTTGGATTTGAAGAATAGCTATCATTTCTTCCAGGAAGCCTTCTGTGCATAGAAACTCGCTATGACATGTCTTCACAGTCCACACCAAAGCAGCATTCTCTTCTTAGACTGGCACTTCTTGCTGCTTTAGTGTGTCTCCTTACTGCAGCAACAAGCTGAACGTAGTATCAAGCACTGAAATATCTGAGGCAGGCTTTCTCAAACTGACATGACTTTCGTATGGCATACTCCCCACACAAGTCTGTTTCGTTTCGTTTTGAAGACCAGGTGTCTCTGCATAATAGGCCAGTCACAATTCTGTTTCTGTTTGTTACCTGACAGCTCTCCCACAGCACCCATCTGTCAGGACCGAGTGGCTCTGCACTAAGTCTGGACAATCTAGAGATAGTCTATAAGCAAACTCATTCATATGCCATATCTATAAACAAACATGTATTAGACAGATTCAATTCAATTAAATTATGTATTATTAATCTTAAAAGTTAATTAATCTTATCCATGCTATAGTATATTCAAGAAGAGGTGATAAAGAGCCATTCCTGAAATATAGATATATACAGTGAAGAGAACAGGGTAGAAACCACACATCTGAGAAAGGAATGTCTTATGTTGTTCTTAAAAAGCGTTCCCAGGGAGCATTTACCATTTTTCAACAATAGTCATTTTTCCAAGTCTATTAGAAAATGTACTGCTGAACTCAAGTATTTTCTCATTGTTTATTAAGAATTTATTGATCTAGTGTCAGTAAGGCACTCATGCCGGACATGAAGAAAAATTAAGACTTTGAAACCTTACAGTGTGATGAAGTGGGGGGATATATACATAAGTATTAAGCAATTAAAAATTTGTACATGTGTGTGTGTATCACTATGTGTGAGCTGATGCTATCTGATTGACAACAGTGTTAGGTGACAAGTGAAAACAGCCTTTGTGTAGAATGAACGCCACATGAAAGGCATGGGTTTGATGTTTCACAGCTCTCATGTATTTCATATCACTCGATATGATGGAAATATGAAGTATGTGCTAAAATGTATGGTGAAATATGTTAGGGAGAAAGGCAGAAGCGAGCATAAGAAGAGCCTTGCATGCCTTGTGTTAGCTTCTTGAAAGACAAGATATCAAATATTCTATTTAAACAATACATTGAGATTCTACTTAGAAGAATGCAATTGAGAAACTATTTACAAAGTGGCATTCCATGGGTAGCAACAGCAGGAACTATGACAATCTTTGGATTGAAGAAATAAAAGGAAGATGATATGGTCAGCAGAGTAAGCTAGTGTGTCAGTTCAGCTAAGGAAGCCAAAAGCATTAACAACACTTCTTCAAGATAGCAGGAGAAATAAATGCCTACCCTTCATCTCTTTCCTCTCCAGCAGAGGGCTGCTATTTCCTGTGGTCAAATCCTTCCTCCAGTAAGAAAGCAAGGAATGTAATCCATGCCAGTGAGTCAGGGCCCAGAAAACAATACAAGATGGCAGAAAGCAAACTAGAGAAATGGAATACAAAGTACCCTGCACAACATGGACACACTAAGAAAGGTTAAGTTTACATCAACATTGACTGTATTCATGTTAGAATTTGGGACATGATGTAGAAGTCTTATTAGAAGATGGAGATCATAGAAATGATATAAACATTGTTACTTAAAGCATTATAATAATATATACTAGATGCAGGGAAGGCATGAATTTGAGCAGAATTGGTGAAAATGAAGGACAAGAAGTTGAAAGGCATTTAGTAGGCACAGATGGCATTTAGGATAACATCCGTTCATTTTCTAATGCTTTTAGGAAGAAGGTCTGTTCCCTGTATCATGATGCTCTCTGCCTCTGTTCCCAATGGCACTGCCTTCCACCCTTCTACATTTGTTTTGCTTGGAATCCCTGGGATGCAGGACCAGCATGTGTGGATTGCCATTCCCTTCTGCTCCATGTACATCCTTGCTCTGGTTGGAAATGGAACCATCCTCTACATCATTATAACTGACAGGGCTCTCCACGAGCCAATGTACCTCTTCTTATGCCTGCTTTCTATTACTGACCTTGTCCTATGTTCAACAACATTACCTAAAATGCTAGCAATTTTCTGGTTCAGATCCCATGTCATTTCCTATCATGGCTGCCTCACGCAGATGTTTTTTGTCCATGCAGTCTTTGCCACAGAGTCTGCTGTTCTGCTGGCCATGGCTTTTGACCGCTATGTAGCCATCTGCCGACCACTTCACTATACATCCATACTCAATGCCGTTGTGATAGGGAAGATTGGGCTAGCATGTGTGATGCGTGGCCTTCTCTTTGTCTTCCCCTTTATCATTCTCGTTGAACGCTTACCTTTCTGCGGACATCACATCATCCCTCACACCTACTGTGAGCACATGGGCATAGCCAAGCTGGCCTGTGCCAGTATTAAGCCTAACACCGTGTATGGTCTTACGGTAGCACTTTCAGTCACTGGCATGGATGTGGTCCTCATCGCCACTTCCTACATCCTGATCCTGCAGGCAGTGCTGCGACTGCCCTCAAAGGATGCCCAGTTCCGAGCATTCAGCACTTGTGGAGCCCACATTTGTGTAATTCTTGTCTTCTATATCCCTGCATTCTTTTCATTTTTCACTCATCGCTTTGGCCACCATGTGCCTCCTCAGGTACACATCATACTTGCAAATCTTTATCTCCTTGTGCCTCCTGTTCTTAACCCCTTAGTCTATGGCATCAATACCAAACAAATCCGAAGGAGAATGTTTGACTTTTGTGTAAAGAG
The DNA here is from genome assembly GCF_982192425.1 of Myodes glareolus. Classification (NCBI taxonomy): domain Eukaryota; kingdom Metazoa; phylum Chordata; class Mammalia; order Rodentia; family Cricetidae; genus Myodes; species Myodes glareolus. Next base: position 100,085,371 of record NC_142032.1, on the reverse strand, counting down.
GAGGTAACAATAATCTCAACATGAACAAGGGACACAAGAGTTCTGGGCTTGAGGTTGCTGCTCCTGTTAATCTTACTTAGTAAGTCAGTATCGTGTAATATTTGAGATTTTGAAGATCTCAGAGCAACCCTTTCATACCTATAAAGTCAGGTGTAGGCTACAGATGGATCTTCAGGTTTTGAAAAGAAAAGGACTAGGCCAGGAGGAAATGTAGAACACTTGAAAAAAGAGCCATGGAGATTAACTGTGTCTCTACACAGAAGCTCGTGTGTTAGAAATAGAAGGAAAGTAGGGTATTGTAGCCTGTGAGATCAGCTCCCAGAACTGCACCAGCATTGCGGTCAGAATGCCTTTAAAGCCGTGAGGAAGAATTTCCTATCTACAGAGAAAAACATACACGTGCCATCTGAGGGCTATGCTTTCATTATTTCCAGCTCTTGTTCTCTGCTTCCATTCTCTCTGTTCACACACCCTGTATACACATTCAACAACAAATGCTAAGCAGGAAAAAAAGGTTACAAAGGCGATTTCTCAGGGCTATGATGCACTCCTTGAGTAAAACAATAAGGGAAACCTGTAAAATAAAGTTGTCAGCTACTGATTAGTAGGCAGCTGCAAAAGGGAGTCTAGGCTGCTGCGCATTCTCTTAAGAAAGTTGTTCACAAGTGCTTATAGAAGAGAAAGGCTAAAGAAGGAGTCTAAGGAAGAAATAAAGACACCATGTACTATTCTACATTTCCAAAAGCACATTCCTGCTAGTGGCATCCAGTCAGGGTGGCAAGAATCCTCAAGCAGATGGCCTTCCTATGTATTTCTTTGGAGTGCTGAAATAAAAGTGGTTGTGAGCTGTGCCACATGGGAGCTGGGAATCAAACCCAGGTCCCCACGGAGAACAGTCAGTTCCTTTAACACTGGTGCAGGAATGAACTTCGCAGAATGAGGCTGATAGTCATCTGCACTTAAGAAATAATCTCCAGTAGGGATTAAGAGCAATCCTTTTGTTTCTTGGTTTCTATCATAGTCAATACTCCTTTTTAAGATTATTTAGTAGAAGGTAAACAGGCATTTGGTGAAAGGAGGTAGAGCTTACCTGTTGGAGATAATTTTAAATAACATGGATCAGTTTATCAAATCTAACAGCATTATCAAAATAGTACAAAAAAGACCATCCAATTTATGTCTAAGATGAAATTAAGTTTTAAGAACTATCAGTGAGTGATTATTTTGATAGCAAAAATGTTTAGAGACACTGAAACCTTTATTAAATCATTGAGGCTTCTTATTTATCTGGTGATGTATTTGATGACTAGCTTCTGAGTCTGATTCACAGTAACAGTGAAAACAAATGCTTCATTAAAATTCAAAAAGCAAACACTCATAAAAATATATTTCTCCTATACTGTAGAAAGAACAAAACTCTTATGATAGCATTACTTGAATTTGGAGAATAGAATGCCTAATTATTTCTACTATCATTTTAAAAATATATGACTTTAAAATTAATTTTTTAGAAGTTCATAGACACATGTAATATATTTTGATCATAATCAGCCCATTTGTTGCCCTTTTTAAACAGACAAACAAATCTTTATGACATGCAGTCATTAAGTAGAGATCCTAAAGTTTAAGTATAAAAGACATCTTAATGGTTTTAATTATTTTGGAACCAGTGCCTTCGTAAAACCAAGAATAAACAAAATATTAGATATGAATAAAATGTAGTGTTTTAGGTCAAAAAAGAGTTGTAAATCATGTGTTACAAACACAAAGCCACAAAAATTTGTTTATGAAAAATTTATGTTTTTTAAAGAGCAGGAGTTTTGATACAATGATTCAGTATGGCTAAAATCAAGAAAAAATTTAAAGGTCTATATTTTTTAACTACTAAATTGCTTTCTTCACTTACTTGGGTTTCTAACATTATTTTAACATGCACTTATAGAAATAAAAGTATGTAGTTAGAAAAATAGTAACATAAGAACATAATCAGCAAATTGTAAAGTCAGCCTAATATTGATAGGACCAATTATAACAATTCATTACTAAAACAGCTTGTATATTACATTGAATTTGTAACCCCAATAAATTTTAATAGCTTTTATAATAAACATAATATTTTGTAGGGAATGTGCATCTTTAGTTTAACTTATCTCATTCATCTGTCTTTTTAATGTGTGTATAAGTATATAAGTATGCTTGTGGATCCATGTGAGCCATGGCTTGTGTATGGAAGTCAGAGGACAACTTCCAGGACTATTTCTCTCCTACCCTGGGGTTTGCAGGGATCCAGCTCAGATCACGAGTGGTGGCAAACACCTTTACCTTCTGAGTCACCTCACTGGTCCCTAAATGTTTATATTAATTTTGTTATTTTTTTGGATGTATGACACATGGGCACACATTATGGTGTGTGTGTGTGTGTGTGTGTGTGTGTGTGTGTGTGTGTGTGTGTGTAGATCAGAAAACATCTCAGGTCACTAGGCACAGACCTCTGTAATAATTCCAGTAAACTATTTGGTTCACTACATTAGAGTTGGGTACAGTTTTTTCTTTGATCTCCCTCTGGTGTTCTATGACATGAATAGGTAAGATGTTTGTTCCTGTCACCCCAGGAAATGTCATGCAACACATTGGTGCCACAGGGTCTGACAGAACCAAAAAATGAGTTGAGGAGTGTGGGTGGGTCACGTTGTGAATAATGAGAATTCAATGAAGATTCCTCTATTTGGAGTAAAGAGTACACTGGGACAATCCTAGGTGATAACCATCCCCCATATGGCATGGGAAGGTGAATCTCCTTGCTGTAGTGGCATTGTATAGGTGGCATTCTACGCTGTAGTGGTACTGTGTGGGTGGCATTCTAAGCTGAGCTGTCTGAGGGTGAAGCAACCTTGGGCAGAGAGTCCATTGGTAGCTGTCTCCATTCATATCATAATCACATAGGGTAGCTTGTATTTTGGATGAAAGAGGTCCACCTTGTATGTATGAGAAAAATGTTGGAAATATCTGATGAACAAAATAATTTATTGCAGTCCTTAAAAATAACTCATGTAGGACAGGTCATAGACAGGGTGTAGCAGCCCTTAGTAAGCCTTTGTTGCGGATCGTAAGACACGATACTGAGGCTCAGCTGTCTACCCAAAAAGAATATGCTTGAGTAAGGGAGGAATTATTACGAGAAAAACATGCAACTGCTGTCCTGTATGTGAACTTCTGATGTGGCAGGGAAAGGGGGGAAATGGTGGATGAGAGGGAGGCACAGTCTTGCTGTTCCTTACAGTGTGTGGAGGGGGTACAAGCAAAAGGATGGACAAATCAGATCCATGCTGAAGAGCCCTTCCTGGGACTCAAACCCTGGAACAGATGAGAAGAGTCAGACAGCGAGAAGAAAGTAGCATGGAAGCTGTGCTTTGACACACATGGACATTTTCTGGCTTTACACTGAGTTTTATAAACTCATTTAAGAAGAAACAGCCTTTATACTAGTTCTATTTTAAATGTTTAGATATCTAAAATGAATAAGAACTCACAAACTGGGATATACTGTTAGTTTATTTCTAAATGAACTTATATTTTATTGATTTATCAGATGCTTATCATATGCTCATTATGTGCCAAACATTTCACAAATGCTTGGAATTATGACAAAATGTGAGGAGGAATTAGGCTTTAATTTCTATTCTATTGTGATTATGCAGAGAACGAGGTTAGTTTTTGTTTTTGTTTTTTTTTTTTCTGAAGAGACTAGAGTCTTCTGGCCTATGGCACTGGATTTTCTGTTTAAGCTGCCTTCAGGGGTATGATGGACCTCTGGATGTAAATGTGGGAAAGTAAAGCTAGGAGAAAGGATTCATTTGGTTGCTACCAGCAATTGACACCTACCTGCCACTGTCACTTGTCAGGATCACCTGTAACACACAGGAGATTCATGGCAGAAATCAGGATTTCTGGATTTTCTTAAAACCACGACTTCCTGCTAAGGAAACTATAGCTGCTATAGTACATGATGAGAGTGCACGTTCACCGTCAAGGCTGTCTGTACTGCTCTATTGAAGGATGTCACGGGGACTCGATTCTAGTCCCTTTCTGTGCCCTTGCTTCAATGTCCCTGACAATCATTTTTATTGTTGTCTTTCTACTGGATCTGTCTGCAAGCAGGGCTTCATCAGAGTTTGACCGAGTACAGCTTTTGTTGAGTTTTCCTGACTTTGTGATTTTGATTTTGTCAAATAGTGTAAGGAACAAATGAAGCAATTCTATCATCTTAATTACTCATTGCTCCTTTCCAGGGTCACAAGAAGCTATAATCTACTTCTTCAGCAGAAGTCTTGAACACAGTGCACTGTATCAGCGGCAGCTCTTACTGTAGCTGGAGCTTTGCCGTTCTCACCCTCCCTATCTGCTCTGTTGGAAACTTCCTCCACTTCCTCCCTGCACCTGGCTTCACAGGAAGTATCATTTATTTTCTGTCTGAGTTCTGTATGTTTTCCCCCTGATTCTACATATAAGTAAGATCATTAAATAGTTTTTCCCCATCTTATTTTATTTAGTATAGTCTCCACCAAATCTATCTTTGTTGTGGCAAGAGTTCAGATTTTTTTCCTTGAAGCTAACAATGTTCAGACACAAACACACTCATGGTTTCTTTCACTTGTCACTCATTGACTCATTGTTGACTTTGATCTCCCTGTCTTCAATCAAGACCGAGCATTTCCAGAATTCCTAAGATCAACCAGCTTTGTCTTCTGGGAGTTCAGTCAATCTCCAGGTCAATTTTACCCATAACAGTTATGGTGCCTTGTGGTTCTGTGTTGCAGGGCGGGGTTGTCAAGGAGCTAATTCTGGAGACCTTGGGGGCCTCTGCTTAGGTGACTTAAAGAGGCATGTCACAGCTTTTGTGTGCCCAAGAAGAGAGTGGAGAGATGCAGGGCGATGAGTGTGGATGCTGCTTAAAATCTACTTCCACACACATGCACACATGCACCTCGGAATATTTGCTTGAGACGGCTGAGACCAGCTTCCCAGGTTCTCACGGCCTCACATTCAGGTAAGAGAATGTTCCCGAGAGTTGGTTTGATACTCACAATGCACTACACAGCAAGTTTACTGAGCGTCACTGCCCGGTCACCCAGGGCCTGCTTCCACATTCATTACCCTTGCCAAATTCTCTCTCACACACAAAACCTCCCATGTTTCCTAAAAATGGACATTCTTTACTTTTCAGATGTAGAATTTTCTATGAGTTTTGAAATATTCTTAAACTATATTTTTTCTTGCTGCATTTTTCTGATTTTCCTGGAAGTAATGTCTATTCTTTTTTGCATTTTTGTTCATTTTCTGACATGCTTTTTAGCTATGAATCTTAGTGATGATGTATCAATTTCATCATATACTCACAAACATTTAATATTTTAACAATGAATCAATTGTTTTTCCTTATTAAAAGCGTTTCTCACAGCATATATTCTCAGGCATTGATGCTGTCATATTAAATCTGCATTGATTTTTGTACTCCACAGTATAGTACCGTGTTACATAACATATACTATTATCATTTCAGATTACTGCACTCCATATATACTTCATGGTATACTCCACAGTATAGCAGTATAGTACCATGTTACATAACATATACTATTATCATTTCAGATTGTTTTGTGGATTTTAATATTCCACTTTTTTTCCTTTGCAAGCATCTGATTTTTGTTTTTTGAAAGATTGAACCCAGGGAGCTTTTCGTTGTTCTCTTCAGGTACTTCACCAGGGTGCCACCATGACGCCTTGTAACAGCACTGGCCACCCTTCTTTCTTCATTCTCCAAGGCATCCCTGGGATGGAAGACAAGCACAGATGGATATCCATCCCCTTCTCCTCCATGTACTTCATCACTGTGATGGGGAACTGTACCATTCTTCTCACCATCTCCACCGAGCGCTCCCTGCACAAGCCCATGTTCCTGCTTCTCTTCCTATTGGCTCTCACAGACTTGGGGATGTCTACAACCACCATTCCTAAGGTTCTTTGCATATTCTGGTTTGGACAGAGTGAGATAAGCTATGAAGGCTGCTTGGTCCAGCTGTTCTTCATCCACTCCATCTCAGCCATGCAGTCATCTGTCCTGATGACCATGGCCTTTGACCGTTATGTGGCTATCTGCAAGCCCTTGCGTTATTCCACCATCCTTTCCAATAGTCGCATTGGACTCATTGGCCTAGTGAGCTTGGTACGAGCAATTCTCTTTATTCTCCCCATGCCCATCCTCCTCCAGCGTATGCCCTTTCGTGCCAATCGAGTCATTCCCACCACTTACTGTGAGCACATGGCTGTGGTGAAGTTGGTATGTGTGGATACCACAGTCAACAGGATATATGGTCTGGTTGTGGCCTTGTTGGTGGTTGGGGTAGACATCTCAGCTATTGCTTCATCTTACGTGCTAATCATACGAGCTATCATGCATCTCTCTTCCAAGGAGGCACACCACAAAGCAGTCAACACCTGCACCACACATATCTGTGTCATGCTTGTCTCCTACACCCCCTCCCTTTTCTCCTTCCTGACTCACCGCTTTGGAAGAGGCATTCCACCTCATGTCCACACCATTCTTGGCAACCTCTACTTCCTTGTACCTCCAATGCTCAATCCTATTATTTACGGTGTGAAGACCAAGGAATTCCGGGACAAAGTCACGAAATATTTATTTAGGATGAAGGAACCTGTAATTTTTTCTCACAGTCACAAAGTTGTTTGATAATCTAGCAATTGTGAGAACTTTGAAGCAATGGCACGTGTATTGAGAAACTGACTAACTGTAGAAATACATTAAAGTGTCAGGTTAGCAGCAAGGGTATTTATCGTTGGATAGAGAAGCTAAGACAGGGGAGGATTTCTCGGTTTTAGTAACTCAAAGGCAATGCAATTATCCCTTAGGGAATAAAATATGATATCTGTTAATATCTAACAGTGTTGAGCAAACTGCTTATGATAACGTATGTAAAAGCACTTTGGAGACCACAATACACTGAATCCATGTGAGAGCTCATGGAATATTTTAGTACAGGGTATCACTGAACAAACTCTAAGTGGTTCATTCTCGATTGGTAGTCAAATAGAATATTAAATATAATATAATATATAATAATACTTTCCTAAGGCAAGTACAGTCAGGCTGGCTGCAAGGTTTTGTGTGTGTATTTGTGTGGTAGAGAGGAGGTTGGGAGATAGAAAAGGTGTTCAAGAGAAGTGAAAAGGGTCTAGGAAGTTTAAAGATGAATTTGTAGTCATTGTTTTATTATCCCAGACTTGATCTAGCACTTGGATGATAGGATTAAACTGCTTCCTTTTGAGCCTGTGGTCTATATACTAGATACGAGCTCATATTTCTAGAGAAACTTCAGTAGAGAAGGAAAACACTGGGAAACTCTTGTTAAAATGAAAAGGTTGATATTGGATTTAATTAATTTCTTTCTAACAAGAGCCTCTGAGTCAATGCTTCTGTTTCTCACAACTGAATTCAACATGTGAGAAGACCTTCTCTCTTTTTTAAAGAACTGTTGTTGTTTTTTTTTAAAATAACTTATTTTTATTTCAAGTGAATTGGTATCTTGCCTGTATGTCTGTGTGTGAGGGTGTCAGAAACCCTGGAACTTGAGTTACAGACAGTTGTGAACTGCCCTGTTTGTGCTGGGAATCAAACCCAGGTCCTCTAGAAGGGCAGCCAGTGCTCTTAGCTGTTGAGTCATCTTTGCAGCTCTGAGAAGACTCTCTTGTGAAGGGACAACTCTGAGAATGTCTTAAGAGCCGAAGCTGTGAAAGTGAGCTTTACAGTGGGAATCATTATGAACTCATGCATAACCATCGTTTTTGCTTTATGTCTCAGTACATACGTGACTGGTGTGAAACTTGCTGTGTAGACCAGGGTAGCCTCAAACTCAGATCCACCTGCCCCTCTCTTCCCAATGCTGGGGCTAACGTGGTACATACTGAAATTCTGGCCCACAGATTTAAAAAAAAGTTTCTAATTTTTAGCGCAAAAATCCCTTATCTTTGTTAAGAAAATCTGGAACCAACTCTCTAGCTTATCCGGGCTGCTTTAGAAGGTGTTATCCAGGAAAAAAATGTACAAAGCAATATAGAAAGAGCTTCCACAGGTAGCATAGTTCTCAAGCATTACATCTTTCTGAGTCTTAATTTTCATGCAATGGGTAATAAAAAATGTTGTCATTATTATTGTTCCACATTACATTGTTGCTAAAGAAATATGTATATTTGATAAAGCAGTCAGATGTGCCAGAATATTTAATATAATATAAAAGCGTCCTTCTACCTGTATATACATATACACACATATATACTAGTTCTGTGAAAAATATATGAATGAGACAGTATGTAAATCAAAAATGTTTTTTTGTGATTGAAAGAAATTTTCACTGATTTGATAGACCAAGAATTTTAAAATGTTAATGTATGATTTTTCTTTTCTCTCTTAAAGGCAGGAGCCATATTCATCATTTTTTAACAAATAGAATATAATATGATAAAACAAAAACTATCATATCAAAAAATAAAAGTCAACAGAAAAATAAAAGAGCCCCACAGAAGGCACGAGAATCAGAGAGTCACTCACTTACACATTCAGGAGTGCCACAAAAATACTAAACTGAAAACTCCAGTCTATATGCAGGGGACAGTGAAGACCTGTATAGGCCCTGTGTGCACTGCTTCAGTCTCTGGGGTTTATGTGAGCTTCATTGTCCTGGTGTTCTCCATCTCTGTCTCTCTCCCTTATTCCTTTTGCTTCCTCTTCCATGGAGTTCCCTGGGTTCTGAGGGAAGGATTTGATGGAGACACCTCATTTAGAAGATATACAGTGAATATTTTAAAATTAAATGAAGTAAATAGTTTACAAAGAATGAGGAGCAAAGCACTACTCATTTAAAATCTTCACCAACATATAGAAGATTTGGGTATTAATTGGGCACGGTTGCTCTCAGTTACAATGCAGCAGAACTGTCTGAAAAGAGTTTAGCTTCCCAGCAATCCCATGCTGACTTACTCAAGCACCTTTGAATTCGCTGCACCCGGGAGGCAGAGGCAGACAGATCTCTGTGAGTTCAAAGCCAGCCTGGTCTACAAAGTTACAGAAAAACCCTGTATCAAGGGCGGGGGTGAGGGGAAGAAAAAAGAAAAGAAAAGCATGCTCTTGATATGAGATAGTCACCTTAAATGTCTTCTTTGAAAGAGGATTTACATGAAGTCAATATCATCTTTGCACAGGACAGAATTACTATTTACGGTTTACACAAATGGGAATTGTTGTGTCCAGTGGAAGAAACAGAGTCACTCTAGGATGACTTTTAGCCTTTACAGGGGAATCAGCTTCTGGTGAACTGACTGACTATTGCTTCTAAAAGGCTTCTTATTGTTATGCAATTTACACCTTAGCAAGTCAATTTCCGCATACCAAAACCTCTTATCTGAAGCTCCCCAAGGAGACAAATGGCAAAGCAATTGACTATCACATCTCAGTTTTCTGAGTCCTCCCACAGCTAGGTCTTACAAACGAAATACTCAGAAAAGAGCTATATACTTCAAACAGAAGATAGTGAACACAAAGGGTAACTTGCACACAAGGCAGATCAAAGCCAGGTGCTGATGTAATACTCCAATAAACTCTGACGTCAAGCCAGCTGCAAAGCTCTGTAGGCAGGACTTCCCAATATATTCAATATATTCTGGGAATATATTGAAGTTTGTGTTGTTTATTTGGTTATGTCTCTTTGAGACTAGTCCACACCAGTACAGATGTATCTGTTTAGTTATTTCAAAGCTATAGAGCAGTGATTCTCAACCTTCCTAATGATGCAACCTTTTAGTACAGTTCCTCGTGTTGTGGTGACCCCAGTCATAAAATTACGTTGTTTCTAATCATAACTGTCATTTTACTACTGTTATGAATCATAATGTAAATACTTTTGGAGAAAGAGGTTTGCAAGCGGGGCCGCAACCCACAGCTTGAGAACCACTGCTCTAGAGACTTGCGCAGTCACCGTTTGCCTGGGGCTTCAGCCCATCTCCAGGCATAAGCTCCCTCCCCTGGGAGTTGCCTCAGTCCAAACTCCATCTCTGAGAAAGCCTGCCAAACGGTGACCCCTCCCCAGAGAAGGTTAGGACCACTCCCACAGGCTATTTAAACTGCCCCCCAAAGAATGAACACATGGCCTCCGTGTTTTGCCTGGTCTTTTCCCTCTCCATGTTTTCCCGGGACTACCCAGGAGTAAGGTAATCTATTAAACATGGGCATTTTTAATTCAGTCTGATTCAGTCTGACTGGAATTATTTGCTTCAGCAGAGACGCTCTTCTAAAAGAAAATACATACAGTCACCTATTGATAGATATTTATTTCCAGGATTTTGTTGATTAGACGACCCACATAAGGATTCTGTTACATAGATCATTCATTCTCTGTTTGCACAAATAAGAATTATTTTGAAGAATAAATATGTAGAAATAACACTATGGGAGAAAAGAGATTATGCATTTTTCCTCTTTTTTTTTGGATTTTTGAGACAGGGATTTTCTGGGTAGCCCTGATTGTCCTTAAACTTGCTCCATAAACCAGGTTGGCCTTGAACTTACAGAGCTCTGCCTGCCTCTACTTCCCAAATGCTGGAATTAAAAGTGTGTGACACCATGCCCAGATTCCTTTTCCTTTCTTAAAGCAGCAGTATTTGACAGATCATTAAAAAATCACACACAACACAAACTGTTAAATTATAAAATATGTAGAACCTACACATCCCCTAGATGATTACTGGGGTTGTCATTACACATGTTAGCACCTCAGAGCTGGCATAAAACTGTCACAAACTGGGTAGCTTGTGCAGGTCTTGTATCTGCACTCACAACTGGTACAAGTTCCTATGTGTACCTGTAGTCTTTAACCAATCCAACATCAACAAACACATGGACTGAGTCCAATTATTTTTATTTTGTCTTTGAAAAATTATATTTTAATTAATTATTTCAGTGTGGAGGCCCAAAAATGTGAGCCTATTTTTACCTTGTCTGAAGGTCAGAGAGTTTGAGGTTGTAAAGAAATTGTTGACACCAACCAGGACAGCACATCCTGACCCAGGATGTGGTTACTTGGTTCTTTTGATATTAAGATGGAACATACAGGTAGACTGACTCCATCCTGACAGATGGTCAGGATATGCAAGCCTACTTCTGCTACTTCAGTTATAACAGGAGGCTTTACTTAGGGAATTGCTGCCTTCAGGATACTTGGTCTAGGGTTGGCTTCACTGCCTAAACAACAGAATGGTAATGATTTGACGTCTCAAAGTGTTGAAGCAATGAACTATTCGAGTTGTCCTTTGTATCATGTGAAAGGAGTCTTTTCTTGCCTTCCTCCCCCTTATGTATTGGGGTATAAAAATGTATGGAAAATTAAACGTGGGTGATTTCGGTATTCACTGGAACTCCCTCCCAGTACTATCCTATGTTTTCTGTTTTATTGTTTTACTCATGTCTTTGTCCTCTTTACTATTTTTCTGATCCCTGTGCCCCTACCCTGGTAAGTGGTATTTTGTCAAAGTTGGTCTCTGACATTTGTTAGTGTACAAAACAGCAAGCTTCATTATGTTTCTTTTACTTCTAAAAACTCATGTTCTTTTACTCCTTCCACCATCTCCCTCTAATTGCTCACCCCAGACAGATTCTATTTTGCTTTCACAACATATGTACACAAAACATATTTAAATATAGATTCTGAACATGGAATAAAAGATGTGATACTTCTCTTTCTTTTTTTCCATTACATTCTCCTATAGCTTTAAGCCCTTTCTTCCCATCTTACTATCCCCTTTATATTCTCATGCCCTGTGTACATGGTATAAATAAAGATACACGTACATACATTTAAATCCATGTTTCACCCATGAGAGAAAACACAAAGGAGCTAATGACAAGTTCCAGAGGAATTGTCCCAGTTAAGAATTCTGGGAATTGAGGGTACAGGTATGCGATCTGCAGCATTTGCCGTTAGACAGGATAGAACACTTGGACACAGATACTGCAGTAAGCAGTCACCAGGCTGATGTAACCCTGCCTGGAAGCCACACTCCCTTTTAACCTAGCAGCACTCTGTATCAGGGCTAGTCTAAAAGGAGACCAGAACATGGCAGAGATGGTGCTGTGTCTTTTCTGATCTGTCATCTTTCTTTCAGTCCATGTCCTCTCCAGGGGATACACAGTAGCCTTGTGGAAAGATGTCTGTGACAAAAACTGGGTCTCCGGGCAGCAGTGATATTGGGATCCTTCAGCTCCACTCATGTCTTAAGAAGACTTTTGTTTCAGTTGATGTCAATACTAAATTTTATGAAAAAGCCTGACTCATAAGCACCTACCAAGTTGTCATTAGATTTTCAGCTCTCAAATGTTTCGTGACAAAAAGTTGTGTGCTGTGTGTTGCTTTATTTTAGGTAAATGTTTTCAGGCATTCCTTATTATTTTACTAAAGTGCTTAAATATTTTGTATTAATATTTAATACAAAAATATACAAACTGCTTTATAACATGAACAATGAAAAATTAATTAATTTATTTATTTTGTTTTTTTGCACTGAAAGAAAAGTAGCTATGGAAACCTCAGACCCTAATTTCCTTTGCCATGCTCTTGCCCAGCCTTTGGTTTTTGAGTAACTACTTCATGCAGCCCCACCCTGCCCAGCTGAGATCATTTTTTTTTCAGTGATAAATGATAGAATTCTCTACAATGATCTGGGTTTTGTCAGACCTGCCAATTTATTAGAACTATGAAGTTATGAAGTCAGGAGTTCAACACGACACATAGTGATTGAACTTGAGGAGGCCCACAGGGTACAGTAAATGGCTTCAGCACAGAATGAATTTCAGAAGAGTAGAATTGGATGGAGGTATGTCAAGCTTTACGAAATGTAGGGTGAGTATAATAAAAGAAAAGGTACTTAATTCTCCAAATGCTTTGCAACAATTTATATTTCAACCAAGGCAGAGTTTAAAATATATTTTGTTATTGAGCATGAGGTGGTCACACAATTGTTACCATGCCTCTTGAGAGTAAAGGCTCTGCTATTAAGTATTCCACTTAGTCTTGCTTTGCTACATGTTCAGTTCTTGTGCTCTAAAAATAGGAGTAACTGAATGGGAAGATACGCTCAGGTGGGTCAGAATCCAAATGTAGCTGAACTGTTCATTACCTGTATGGCTGTGGGTACACCAAAAAGCCAAGCATTTTAAAGCTAATATGCAAGGCATATTACTATAGAACTTGTGTTATAATTGAAAAACTACATATAAAATGCCTGGGGTAACTAAGAGAACTACCCTATCATATGGTACTTCTCCTGGAATCAGTGGGAAAAAATATAAAAAAATAAAAAAGATGTCCTTTTATTAATGGGGAAACATTCCAACCTTAGCTGTTTCCCTGAACTTTACTTAGAGTTTCTTATTACTGAGTATCTTGACTTACTTGCTCAAACTTTTGCTCCTGTAATATAATCGTATCCTATGTTCCTTCATAAATGAGATTATACTTGGAGGATAATGAATCATGAATTTTCTTAGTATGTACCCTGACATGCTGGTCATTATGACGGCTAAAAATTAGTATCAGGTACAAATCCTCTCTGCAGTCTTGAAACTTCAACAGGAAATAAAAAGACTCAAAGAAGCACCAAAGACCCATGATAATGCTACAGTTTCCTCCCATGAAAACACCCCCTAAACACTCCATAATAAATGTTTATGTTATGAGTGAATTGGGTTCTGCTTTAATAGATTGGCGACTGGTTTCTCTAGCACCTTATGTGGAAAATGTTTATATATTTTGTTTTAGGCATCTTCCTAGTCTAAGCAGGACCAAGTGAAATCCAGGGGAAGGGTGTTAAAACTGAAAAGCTTCTCTGCTCTAGCCTAAAAGAGTTGAAATTGCCTGTCTTCCTCTAAGCAAAGAAGACATTTAGGTAGGCTAAGGTGATGGTTAGAGGGAAAGACCACAAACATCTCACTCATAATTATCCACTTAAGATTTGAAGCACTGTGCCATGTGCTGAAATTGGGGCTCAGAAATGTAAGACTTTTTCTTCCAACTTTAAGTTCAATGAGCATTTCTGTTTAACTTTATACTAAGATGATGATTAAAAGTTGTCCTTATTTTTCATACTTTCATCTTCTGCACCTGATTTTAGACATGACATTTTATAATTGCCTTTTTACACTGATTCATGATCAGAAATTTTACTCATACAATGTTTTAAAATACAGCAACAGAACAATGTTTCATCACAATAATGTGATTGATCTTTATGCGTGAGCTAAGCCACTTTGTGTGAATTCATGTGAAGCTAAGGCCATTTCAAGAACAAGCAGTTTCTACCCACATGCACTTTTTTAGGGTAGAGTTTCGTCTCACAGGAGTATTTTGAATTATGGATCTAGACCTGTATTCATTTCACAATAAAACAATTCAAATTATATCTTTCTATAGAGTCTAGGAAATTTGGATTGTACATGTCATACATACACACACACACACACACACACACACACACACGTACACCTTGTTACAATAATAGGATTAGTCTTGGGAAAATTCCATATCACTATCAAATTAAAAATGACTGCATAACTACTCTTCAGCTCCTGAGTAGTTTCCATAAAATGGAATCCAATGAGAGACACACCAGGATCCTTTTAGCAAGAAAATAGTCACTAGAAATAAACAGGATTTGAGAATAGACACATAGAAAAAAATGGGAAACCAGAGCTTTGTGGTCTATTTCATGCAGTTTATCTGAAGATATTACTGGGACTTGGATAGTTGTCAAAGATCTGGACATGTATCTTCAACATTCATTTAGTGGATGGATTGTTACTGGGATTCACATTCTGTGAAGCTCATCGGCACAAGCATTTGGCCACCTTGTCTCGTATCTCCTTCATTTTTATACCATAGATAATTGGGTTGAACATTGAAGGTACAAGAAGGTAGAGATTGGCGAGAATAATGTGAGCGTGAGGTGGAATGTTGCGGCCAATGCGGTGGGTGACAGAGGAGAACAATGCAGGCACGTAAGTGATGAGGATGACAAAGAGGTGGGCTGAGCAGGTGTTGAGGGCTTTGAAGGTAGCATCTCGAGAGCTGAGGCGCACCACAGCCTGAAGAATGAGGGCATATGAGCAGCCAATCAGAAGCAGATCGAGTCCCACTACAAGCAAGACCACAAAGAGCCCATAAATTCGATTGGGTCTGGTGTTACTACAGGCCATTTTCACCACAGCCATGTGGTCACAGTACGTGTGAGGAATGATCATGCGACAGAAAGTCAGCCTTTGAAGTAGAAGAGGCATGGGCAGGATAAGGATCACACTCTTGGCGAGAGCCACCAGTCCGAGGCGTCCAACTAGAGAACGGCTCAGTATTGTGTTGTAGCGTAGTGGCTCACACACAGCCACAAAGCGGTCAAAGGCCATTGCAACAAGCAGGGCAGATCGCATCACTGAAGCTCCATGGATGAAAAACATCTGTGTGAAACAAGCATGTACAGCTATGTCTCGATCACCAAACCAAAACAGGCATAGAACCTTGGGCACAAAAGCTAGAGTAGAGGCTAGGTCAGTTACCATCAGCAGAGCCAGGAGCAGGTACATTGGTGTGTGAAGTGTGGGCTCTGTGACCACCAGGAAGAGAATAACACCATTGCCAATGAGGACAGCCAAGAGCATGGAGGCAAATGGAACAGAGAGCCACAAATGTTGTGACTCTAAGCCAGGCACACCCATCAGGGTGAAAGTCATGGAGCTGGAGTGGTTGAAGATTAACATGGCAGACACCGGTAGCAGTTGTTAAATTAAGTTGAAATACCTGCCAATGAGACATGGGTGTTGGTTGCTTTTACTGTTTTGGTTCTGATGGTTTGTTGACCCAGAGGAAAATGTCACAATGCCTTCTTTACAGTCCTAAAATTCACAGCCACTTTCAGTCCCATCTCCAAGACCTCTTAGTGTTTGCATAATCAATTTTTATGGAGCTTGGGTTTTGATATAAAGGACATATAGAAGGTCTTCGTTTTTGCCTTCAAAAACGTTTTTGCATTTCAGCAGTCCCATGCTTTAAAATACCTCAAGACAGCGAGATGACTTAGCAGGTAAAGCGCTCACTGTGCAAACTTGATGACCTCTTTTAGATTCTTGGAACGCATATAATGGTGGAAAGAGAGAAATTACTCCACAAAGTTGTTCTCTGACCTCTACACCCTCAAACACATGCACATTCACACACGCTGTCACACACATATTCACACATTCTCTCTCAGACACACTCACACACTCACACACACTCATACACATTCACACACACACTCATGCTCACTCACACACACTCATACACATTCACACACACACTCATGCACACTCACACATATACACTCACACATACACATTCACATTCACATTCACATACACTCTCACACACATACACACACTCACACACACACATACTCATACACATTCACACACACACTCACGCACACTTTCACACATAAACACACTCAATAATGATAAATAAAACTTATAAGGTTCTGAAGTTCTGAATAATAATAAGAGAAGCATTTTTATCTTTGAATGAATGCTGAGACAGCCTGATAGAATCTCACGACATTTTCATTTGTATGCTTTGTGGATACAGAATGAAAGGGGGAGGCGTGGGTACCCTTCTTCACTCCTTGTTCCAGAAAGGTTGAACTGCTATGGAACTGTTATTTGAGAACACTTAATTTTACATGCCATCCTTCTTTCAGAGATGTCTTTGGCAGTCACATTCTTTCTCTCCCTGGGCCTCTGCTTGGCAGACAAACTATGGAAGACAAGAGTCTATATAGGGTTACTATGAAGTAACTGCCTCCCCTCATCTCTTGAACTGTGCACATGTACACTTTCTGTGTAATTCCTTGAGGTATCATTCTCTTTTCCATTATAACTGTCCTTCATACATAGAATGTAGACTCATTTATATTTAATTATGAATATGCGCTTCAAATTAGCCTACTGGGTCCCCTACGAAAACTGACTCATTCCTCAGTTCCATCACAAATCAGCAGGTATTTTCTTTTCAGGGTTCTAGGTAGTAATCAAATAAAGACAACATTCTACCAACAACAACTTTGGGGACAATGGAACACGCATGATGTGAAAGACAAAGGGGATGATTTGGGAAGACAAGGGGACCAGAAACGGGAGGATAAGAGAGGGTGGTTGGACGTGAATAAGAATAAAACATGATGTATGAAAATGTAAAGATGAAACCCATTACTTTGTACAGTAACTGAAAAAAAAGAAAACGTCTGTGTAAGACATTATATTTAAGTAAGTTTCTTGTCCTTTGCTGGCCTTTCCTTATAAGAAAGTAGCAACCTCTATATTACCTATAGTTTTCTATCTTCAGCTTTGCCCATTTCATTTATTATTCAAAAGCATAGACATTAAATATGAGTCTATAATCTATGCCTGTGTGTCTATATGTTGGGAAATTTAGTGGGAAGTGATATTCAAAAACTTTCTGAGCTGATATAATCAATCATATCACATTTTGTGTAGGAAAAACACTTGCAGGCTATCAAAACTTATTGTGCTGAAAGATGATCCAAATGATTAAGAATGCAATGAGCTTGTGGGAGATTGGCAGAAACTGAGGAAATGAGGTGAGGTGAGCCCAGATGCAGCATTAGGCTCACCTCACCTAATGGTCCCGAGTAGTGACCATTCATGCTGAGCGCAACTGAACATAACTTCTTTGAAGCATAATTGTGATGACCGATGGTTCTTACAAGGAGTACCCTCACTTTGTTTGCATAAAGAATGGGTCTCTGCTTCCCTTGAACTTCTAATAAGAAGCTGATCTTTACTGGAGAGTATGTGATAAGAGAGGAATGAGAGGACCACAACCAGGAAAATCCTTGGAAGAACAAATAGATACTGTCACCAATATTTCCAATATGTTAGAGAGAAGACGATACGGGATGCATTTAGAAGGGGCCTTGTTTGCATGATAAGCAGGCATTGAAAGCAGTTCATTCTGATGTGGGCCAGAACATTCCAGATGAGGGTTACTGAGGATAATTTATAGATCCTGAACAACACAAGATGGAATAGAGGCACTGATCTGGCCATGCTGTGTGAGCTCCTTTGTTATACTAGAAGCCAACTGCTGAAACATGGGACGGTTGTGTGACTCTGACAAGACTCTGAGACTGTCATGTGAGCAAGCTGTACACCTGTCAGGACCTTTATTCCTTCCTGTGTGAGGTAGAAATGTAAATATGTAAATAGCCTATTGTTAATATTCTCTGCATAGTCTTTTTCTTTTAAAGAATCTCAAGATACAATGTATTTTGATTCACATTGCAAAACCTGAATTTATCCATAATTATTTTGCTTTTCTTTCTATCGTTGCTTTTATAAAATTTTCAAAGATCTCATTGTTTTTCATATATTTATCTGACTCAAGCTGACTTTTACAACTAAAGTACTTTGGGAGCACTACCCCTTGCCTCTTACATTTATTCTTTCAACCCATTTGTAAAATCTATGCCCTTGTTGAAAGCAAAAGAATACACAGAATTTAAGTTGCCAGACTTTCAAACCTTTAAAAATGATCTCTAATCAGACAGAGTATTTGGACTAGGTTTGAGCTAAGTATTCAGCACAAAAATAATTAAATAGCACAAATTAATATTTTATTGATTACAGAGCTAAAAAGATATAAAAAAGAATGGAAACAATAGTAGGTACCATTAAAAAATGGAAAGTACCATTAAAAAATGAAAAGTTACACACCATATTATTCTGGTTTACTTTCAGTTTCTTCTGGGTAAACCAAGGCAACAGACTGATTGTGCACAGTTAAATGAAAGGCATGTTTGTGTATCTCATTGCTCATAGGTAGCAATTGTTAAAGTGGGGTATGCATGATATCTTGTTCTCCATTATGCTGCCCAGATATCTGCTTCTTTTTGCTTTCCAAACTCAACCCCACCAAACTCACCAGTCATCAGATCACCCCGTTTTCAGTCATTGTTCTTTCATCTTTCCTTATCACATTTATTTTCTGTTTTTTGTATAGAAAAAAGTTGTTTCTTTGCTTTGTGCTCTCTTCTCTCTCTCTCTCTCTCTCTCTCTCTCTCTCTCTCTCTCTCTGACAATCATTCTATTACAATTTTGCATAAAATTAATTCATATCATAATGAAATAAGAGTCTTGGTCTTTGATTTTTTTCAGACTCCTGATGTCCAGGGATCTTCTCTTCAGCTTGCTCAGCCACTGACAATATTTAAACTATTCTATAGAATAACCACACCACCTTCTTTTAAAAATCAGCTTTCTTAGTTTCCCAAGTTTATTTTCCGAGCACATTTTACTCCATGACTTCAGTAATTTAAAATCCGAGGTTTTCCAATCCAAAGGTGCTCTTGCTCATTGCACACCAAATTTGACCTCACCAGCTTTCCCAGCATGGCTATGATGGTGCTCTTGTGCTTTGTTTCTACCCCTTCATGGTATCGTAGACAACAACACAACCCTTGTCCCATCCACCTGGTCTGCTCCACACCTCCCAAGAGCGACTGACTGATGGTCACGATTATACTTCTTAGAACTTATGTTCAGCTGCACTCAGCGTGAATGGTCACGACTCAGGATGTCTAATGTTGCTGCATCTGGGCTCACCTCACCTCGTTTGCCTCAGTTTCTGCCGCTCTCCCACAAGCTCATTGCATTCTTAATCATTTTGATCATCCTTCAGCACAATAAGCTTTGATAGCCTGAGAGAACTTTTACTACACAAAATATCATATGACTCGCTTCTTATTGTATAAGAAGCTATAAAAATCTCATTGCTTCTTAAGTGTCTGTGTGAATGATACCAAACCACATATAATCTTGTTGTTCTAAGGTCTTTACATTTTTTTGAAAAAAAAAACTTTTCACTTAATATATTTTAATCATATTCTTCCCCATGCCCAACTTCTCCAAGATTTTTCCTCCAAACTCAACCAACTTCACGTTCTTTTTCTTTCTTAAAAGAAAAAAATCAAAGTCAAACTTTTAAAACAACCTTTGTTTGTTTCTAAAAGCATTTATGACTTCATAGAGTCACAAAGTGAAGCACAGCATTGCAATAGTTGGTAAGAGGGGCAACCGTTCTCATCCCTTCACCAGATAGCTGCACCCAGGAGTCCAGCACTGCAGCCTAGCAGCCCTAGTCTCTAAAGTCCCTGCAATTACTCCCTGTGCTGCCATGTTGAGAATGGCCAACCCAAGACATGGGGCTCATGGCACATGAAACCAGGCTTCCCCCTTTTCTTTGCTGTCTTCTTTTACCTCACCCAGCTTGATTTTTCTTTATCCATTAGATAAATTTACAGAGAGTGATGACAAAGTTTAGTAAATGTTACAACCTAGATTAATAATAGTTTGTTGCATGTGAAGGGGAACTTCCTTGTGCAGGGACAAAGAAAATTGTAAAGAAGTCAAATTAGACAGACTCTTGGGGGAAGCAGAGAGCATTCTGGATGTGGGTATGTAGGTGAACACACATAAGAAACTTTAGATGTGTTTAAGAAGTAGTGAGAAACGAAGTGTGATCTTGCTGCCACAACACGGAGACTGGGAAGTAGGTTCACAAGTGTATCTCTGATTGTCAGCATGCTTTCTATATTACTTTATTGACAAACTCAGCCTCCTCCATCTTTACATTTTCTCTCTGCCCATACCACAAATTTTCCTATGTTTATATTCTCTTAAGCATCAATTAGTTTAAGTTTCCTTTCTTTAAGAAGTTCTTTCCAGGGGCTGGAGAGATGGCTCAGAGGTTAAGGGCATTGCCTGCTCTTCCAAAGGTCCTGAGTTCAATTCCCAGCAACCACATGGTGGCTCACACCATCTGTAATGAGGTCTGGTGCCCTCTTCTGGCCTGCAAGCATACAAGCAGACAGAATATTGTATACATAATAAGTAAATAAATAAATATTTAAAAAAAGAAGAAGTTCTTTCCATTAAAGTTGTACTTATTAAGCACTCACTATGATGCTGGATTTGTAAAATACTTGCCCTATCATATGTCACATTTCTTCACAATTAAAAAAAGTCCTTAGATTCTTGGATGTTTACTTCCTTATCCTTTAAATCTACTGTGAACCTTCTTATCTTTCCGAAGGAAGACTGTGCTTTCAAGTGTTGGATGTAGCAGTTTCTGAGTGACTAGGGAATAAGTGCTAGTTAAATGAAAACAATGAGAGCTACAGGTAGACATTTAGAGAAAGAAATCTGATCAAAAGAAATGCAGTCTTTTAAAGCTTGAAATTAAAACTCACCTGGAAATGTCCTATTACCTTCTTGTCAACCACCTTGCTCCTGCCAAACAGAGCATTGCCATCAGAAGGTCATAACATGAATGTGGTTTTCATTTTCTGAGCTGGGAAGGAAAATCAGTCCTCCCAGTATTTCTTTCTGTAAGATGACATATAAGTTTCCTAGTTGCTAGGGGTCAAGGCTCTCTCACCATATAAGGGAAGTGTTGTAGTCTATGATTTCATCTTCAGGGAAATCTGAGCATAGTGACAGGTCTTCAGAGACCAAGTAAAGAGGAAGACACAGAATAGCCCATTAGGGAATCCCACTGGAACTTTTATTAGAAGTCTAGCATGTCTTGGAAAGTCTCTAGAGGGAAGTGAACCATCATGACCATTCCCAGTTTCCATGTAGTGGAGTATTTACTGTTTATCACTTTTCTGAAGTTAGGAACAGCTACTCAGTTTCTTTGTCATAGATGTAGTGGTGCGGGTGTGGATTTACACCTTCCTTGGAAAGTAAGTTCAGAGACACCTTGAGAATGAACTTAGCCCCTTGTGGCTGTAGGGTCCTGAAGGACTGAAGTGCTTTCCCTCTGCTCAGGGCATTTTCATTCTTTCTCATATTCACACTTTAGCCAGTTGTTTTGCATATTCTCAAAAGCCCCTGAATGAAGCTTTCAAAAACACAAAGCTAAGTGCAAATACCTGACTCAGGAGGTACCCCCAACCATGAGATTCGTATCCTTGGGAAAACCTCAGACAAGATTCACATAGTGGGACAACAGAAACAAAGGGTATCTGCTAAACACAGGGTGAATTGAGGCAAGGTGCTGACACTCAAGAGCTAAGCCAGGAGCAGCCCAGTGGAGGTTAGAGCTAGGTGCCCACTCTCTGAGCCAGGCCAGCAGGAATTCTTCCACAGTTTAAATCTGGAGTTTTTAATTCAACTTTCTTCCTCTTTTGATTTTAACTAGGTAGTATTGCTTTTTATTTTTGGATAGTAGGGAGTTGCCTGCAGTTCTTTCTAGAAATCTAAAAAGTATTGAGTTTTTTTTTTTTTTTAAAAAAAAGAAAACAAACTATCATTTTTGGTATACATACCAAGTTCCCACTCCCTCCACTCCTCTCATTTCCTCCACTTACCTGCACCCCCATCCACTCTTCGGAGAGGGTAAGGTACATTGCTTTGGGAAAGGTCCAAGGCCCTCCCTACTATATCTAGGCTGAGCAAGGTATCCATCGAAAGAGAACAGGTTCCCAAAAAGCCAGTATAAGCAATAGGGATAAACCCTGGTGCCACTGCCAGTGGACCCTTAGTCTGCCCCAGCCATGCAGCAGTCACCCACATTCAGAGGGACTAGTTTGGTCCTATGCTTGTTCCTTCCCTGTCCAGCTGGAGTTAGTGAGCTCCCATTAGCTCAGGTAAACTTTCAGTGGGTGTACCCATCATGGTCTTGACCTCTTTGCTCATATTCTCACTCCTCCTGCTCTTCAACTGGACTTTGGGAGCTCAGTCCAGTGGTCCAATGTGGGTCTCTGCTTCTGTTTTCATCAGTTGCTGGATGAAGGTTCTATGGTAATATTTAAGATATTCATCAGACTGACTACAGGACAAGTTCAGTTCGGGCACCCTCTCCTCTATTGCTTAGGGTCTTAGCTGGGGTCATCCTGGGAATTTCTCTAGAGACAGGTTTCTTGCTAACCCCATGTCTCCCTCAATCACGTTATCTCTTTGTTCTCATCTATGTCCTTCTTCCATCTTGACTATTCCATTCCCTCAAGTTCTCCTCACCCCTGTAAGCTTCTTGTATCTTCATAGGGATATCCTATGAAATTTGGAAAGTTTTCTCGTATGATTTTATTGAATATATTTTCTGTGCTTTTGAGCTGGAATTCTCCTTCTTCTATTCCTGTTATTCTTAGGCTTGTTCTTTTCATGGTGTCCCAGATTTCCTGGTTGTTTTGTCTTAAGAATTTGTTGGATTTAATGTTTTCTTTGACTAATGAATCTGTTTTCTCTATAGTAACTTCAACACCTGAAGTATCTCTTCTATCTCTTGTATTCTGTTGGTTATATTTGCCTCTGTAGTTCCTGTTTATTTACCCAGATTTTCCATATCCAGAATTCCCTCGGTTTGTGTTTTCTTTATTGCCTCTATTTCATTCTTCAAGTCTTGAACTGTTTACTTCACCTGTTTGATTGTTTATTTTTTTCCTGCATTTCTTTGAGGATTTCTTCAAATTTTTTGTTTGTCCTTTTCTCCATTTCTTTAAGGGAGTTTTTAATTTCCTCTTTAAAGGTCTCCATCATCTTCATAAAGTTACGTTTAAAATCATTTTCTTCTGCTTCTTCTGGTTTAGGATGATCAAGCCTTCCTGTTGTATGTCTACTGGCTTCTGGTGTCACCATGTTGCTTTTTAGGTAGTTAGAGGAATTCTTGCATTGTTGCCTACCTAACTCTTCCTTCAGTTGATGCCGGCAACGTCTCTGTGTCTTGGTCCAATCCTTGCAGTGACTGTCTGAGTCTTTGGGAATTGTTCTTGGTCTGCTCTGTACTGTCAATATCTGTGTCGCAGAGAGCCACTGAGGTTTCTCTTAGCCTGTTCTCTTCGTCTTCTCTCTTGGTTCACTGTCTTGGTTCACTCTATGCAGTCACAGCTTGTACTTTAGAGTTCTTCTCTTTGTCCTCTCTCTTGGTTCTCTCTCTTTGTCCTCTCAGTAGGAAACCCACCTGATTGCTGGCTAGATAAGTTGAGGCAGATAGGGGAGGGGTCCGGGGTTTTGCTGCACTATGGAGTGCACATAAAGTGGGGTGTCCTACCGGGTGACTGTTCATTCACCGCTTGGTCTTCTCAGCATTGTAGCAAGCTGTATTTCAGAGTTCCACCAAGGTTACAAGAGGATAGGTGAGTTTGGGAGCAGGATGGGACTAGTAGCTTGTAGGATTCTGTGCATGGGGGTGGGTATTGGGACAGCCTACCTGCAGGAAACTATCCTGCTGCCTGGCTAGAGAAGCTGAGACAGTTGGGGAAGGGGCCTAGGGTTTTGCTCCACTATAGAGATCCTAGAGAGTGGGGTGTCTTGCCGAGTGACTGATAACTCACCTCTTGGTCCTCTCTGTATTGTAGTAAGCTGTGTTTCAGAGTTCCACCAAAGTTGTAGGAGGATAGACGAGTTTGGGGGTGGGATGGAGCTAGTCCTATTGAGAAAATTTTCTCTTTCTCACTATTGTGAATTTTATTAGTGGGCAATGATTGCTCAGTGTCCTGCTCAAATACAGCATTGCCTTAAGGAATTCCAAATTATGAATTATTGCATATATATAATCACTTAATAGACATGTATGCACAATATCCTAATTGCAACATAGCATTTAAAAAATATTACAAGAGTTGCATGTATAATCCACATAGTATACATATAAACATGTATATGTATGATGATATGTGCAATATATACAGTAAAACATGTATTTTTGCAATGCTCAGGCCCAGAAAGGATAGGATTATAGGGAAGAAGTTGGATACCAAACACAGACAAAGGTGCTTGATATGGGCAATTTTAGTAAAATAAGTTATATTCTATCAACATTTCAACCATTTTTGGTAAATTTCTACACAAATTAAGGAAGAAACAGTCGTCAATTTTTAAGCTGATTCATATAGAAACACCATGATCTTTTAAAAAATTATTTGAAAATTTCATACACATATATAAATAAAGCATTTTGATCATATCTGCTCTGTACGCTACCTCTGAAATAATCCTTTAATATATGTCCTCCCAATGTCAAGTTCTTTTTCAAGGAAATTTCAGGTCAATAAAGCCAAGCAAGCATGTTCATGTGGTTTTGAACTGGGTGAGAGTGATTAATGTTGAGCATTGGGATCTTTGCAGAAAAGACACAAGAGACACTTTAAGTGGTTGGTGAGCCTAAGCATCTAGTCTGAGAGGAGCAAGCTCCAGAAATTGACTCTTCAGCTTTGAGTGAACATATTTGGAGCTAATATGCAACCAGTTCAAATCCTGAGGACAACTTCTGACACCGTTCCTTATCTACAGAGCTGTCAGCATAGCCTGACTATCTAGGACTGAGACAAAACACTAGTTGTTACAGACTGACATTACGCTTATAACAGAAAGCAATACAACTTTCTTATCTTACTGTTCTAGTGGGGAGAAGTGAAGAGTGGGCCCCTACTGTGGAAGGACTGTGATTTACCACGTGAGCTATTTAGTTTCAGATACTTCGTTATCCAGTAGTATCATACTAAAACTATGAAGCCAAAGTGTTTCATATATATTTAGTTTTGGCCTAAGTGCTAAGTAAGATATTTTTACTTACATGAATAAATCTTAATGGGCATAGGGCAGTTTCTCATGCAGAATTTTATACATCTGCTTTCTGCCCTGTAAATACCAGGGTGGGAACCTTCTTTCTATTTGAATCATTAGTGATATGTGATAGAATATTATTCTCTGCATAGATTTTTTTCTTAATCTTTCATTATTGAAGCTACTAAAATATTTTGTCTTTCTTCAATATATATAGAAAGATAGCCAATTCACCATGCAAACTATGCATATCTATGGATTCCCATTTGCAAAGTACCAGTGTTGGTATTTGAAGAACTGAAAATTGTCTGCTTGTGTGTGGATGTTACCTCCCTCCATTTCACTCTCACTAGAGGCTCTCTCTACTACTTTTATATGAAATCACATTAGAAAGACAACTCTAAGGAATTCAGTCCAGCCTTGTCTAATTGGCCTGCCACAGAGATGGTATTTCGGCAAAAGAGCCCCAGAATTTCGTAGGCCTTGAGACCTTAGCACAAGTGAATCCATGATAGAAGTACCATTCAGGCCATAAAACTCAGCACGAAGACAGTACCACCTGACCAAACTAAAAGAAAGGCCTAATCCATCAAAGTCCATAAATTTGGGAAAGTCTCTAAACATACTAACTTTGCCTTTTGGTTTCTGTAGTTCTGCTTCTGGTTAACTGTTTTTGTTAACTGAAGTATGTCAATCCCGGGCATGACTTTTGTGATTAAAAGCTCATTCTGAGAAAGGCTCAGTGTGACATTGGGATCTTGAGTGCCCAGTGTAGTTGCCTTATTTTTTTTATTTAAACCCATGTTCAAACAGTCTTCCCTGGTGACTACCCCACAACAATTTCCTCCTTGGAATATGCTATCCAAGACATTCCCCAGAACTTACTGAGTTGACTTGCTCATGGAGGTTGAGCAAAAGAGCTTCAAAGTCCGTTTCTGAACATAGCTTACAATATTAGCACTTCAAGAGTTCAATACCTACATATTTGGCTATATAGATAATTCTGAATCAATATGGTGAGATCTTACCTCAACCAACCACCTAAATCGTATGCTCTTTCTTACCTCTTTTGTTTTTATTATTGCATTGTTTAATTGTTTAATCATTAGCAATGAGATGGATTAAAGCACTTAGCTCTAGTTAGATTTGAAATTTGGAGACCAGATGATATCCTGGGAAATGAAAGTCTCTCATGCCTATTCTGTTCCAGATTTTCAGGATATCTCACCAAAACCGATTGTTACTCTGCTCTCTCAAACACATCCAGAGTGAGATTAACTGGCAGCTATGGAGGAACACCCAGTCAATTGTTGTCTTAAATGTTCATGGAGATAGAATAGCAGTTAGTTACATTCCAGACACTCCAAGTATCAAAATTAATCAGACCCTTCTTAGAAAGGGAAATTTGGAGGTCTTGCTTGTCATCTACACTGTAAAGTTTCACAGAATCAGTAACTGCTAAGGTTTAGTTTAGCAACTTGTTTTTTAACAAAAGCTACAGGTAGGATGGGAATGCAGTAGAATTTGTGTGGTGCTACCTTAAATTCTCAGTAACTGATCCCCATGTACAGGGGACCATGACCAGAACTCAGACCTAATTACAGCTATGGCAAAAGCTCAAGATGGCTGAGTCATTTTTGGAAGGGTAAATAACAAGAGGAGCATTTGGACAGATGAAGAGAAGGCACTTGCAGCACTTCGCAGAAAGATCTGTAATCCTACAGTCTGGGGAGCCTCTCTGCATGATACCACGTCCGATGATTTGCAGGAGCTGTTTCTCTGGGGTTAGGATGATAAGATTCTCATCTGTGTTCTGAAAGGGGTTTGGGATGTACAGTGGAGTAAACTAGATTAACAGTAAGGTTCTTTCAAATGTTTGTTTATATGGGGGTGCTGGTGGCAGAAATAATTGAGTCCTGTGGAAAACTGGGTTAAAGGTTTAAAGCAAAAGATCTCTTGGGCAAAACATTTTACTGAGACCAGCAGTGATGCACAGGTTCCTAGAAGAACATATGTGGAGATACAGGTTTAGTGATGTTTAATGTATTAGCCTTCTCTACCTTTCTCAGTTCCTAAGATAATTCCATGTGGTGAAAACACCATTAACAAGTCACATCATCTAGGCTTTTCAAATGAGTATAATTTCTTCTTGAGTTCTATCACTATTTTGCTGTAGCTTTCAGAGGTCATATAAAGAAGAAAACAAATGGCTTGCGAGGCAAGCCTTGAAGCAATGCTGAGCAGCAGAGACCAGTCTGGGGACATTATAAATAGAAAACAGAAAGCACAGAGAATGGAACAAGAATAACCACAGAGCAAACAGATAGGTAAAATGTCCTAGGCACTGCATTAGAAATGGAAAGAGATTAGGATCATGTGATCACTGGTAGCTTCAGTGACTCTAAAATGTCTGATGCCCTTGGTTAATAGGCATTGAAATGTGAAAAACTTTAAAAGCAAAAGCAAAACAAAACAAAGAGATGTAAAATTGCCTAAGGAATAGACTACAGCATTGGCTTCCCTGCTTCCTCAATACATTCTGACCTGGTCAACCAGGATTGAAAACATGGTGCTTAATTTCCAAGGAAACAGAGAAGCTCCCTAGATGCCAGTAAGTTTTAAACAGAGTAACCCACCAACCCCCACTGGGCCCCTGAGGTCCATTTCTTCAGTATAAGAGCCTCTGAGCTCTTCATTCAGGTGGCTGAGGATGTGTGGGAACAAGACAGGCTCTTTGACTTTGTGAGCCTCTTCCAGGATGCAGCAGCACCTCTCATCCACACTCCTCCACAGGCACGTGAGTTTGGGTGGAAGACGCTCCGGGAAAGGGGATTAGCTATCCTTTGAGGGAAGTCTATCCATTCAACTGGTCAGGAGAATTTTACTCCAAAGCATAGGAAATGAGGAATTTCCTGAAAAATTATCTTGGTATAGTCTGATTTGAAGCTTCTTAATTAGCAGCTTCCTTTCGCAGTTCCAGTTTGCTGGTAGACTGAGTCCTTGAAACTAGCACAGTGGGGCTCGGGACAATAAAGAAAGAAGAAAGTTGCATGCTAACCAGATCTGTAAATGGAAGGCACTGTGAAGACAGATTAAGAAATTTATTCATTGTGATATTTTGGAAATTATTATATAGAAAACAAATTAATTCTTAAGGGAATTTGTGTGAGATAGATGAGATCAACAGCAAGAAGCTGGGAAGAGGAAATCAGTCTAACTTTGGTCATTCATGATCTTGAGTTTCCCCCCACAACACACACACACACACACACACACACACACACACACACACACACGCACACACACACACACACACTTCGATTCTCACAATTGACAGAGGCAGCTCAAGTGTAGCTGTGCTCTTGTGAAGACAGACTGTCAGAGTTTGGTATACAGCATAGTTTTGTTAGAAGTTCTATCGCTCTGGAGGCCTTGTGTACAACTCCACAGTGAGACTTGGAATAGTGACTGGTAAAGGGAGAAGTTCTGCTGGGAAAGGGAGAATGACAGCAAAGGTTCAGCAGTTCCGCTAAGTGCTTTGTGCAGACATGGCGGGGGTGTAGGTGGACCGATGATCATGGAACTGGACACTGGACGGAGGATGAGAATGTGTGGCCCTGTGAGGGGCTAGCAAGGATAGAGTTTGGAGTTCTTTAAAAATGAAAAGGTTTCAGGGCCTCCAAGCAATGCTCAGTTATGTTAAGTTAGGATGTTTAGTTAAACGATGTGTGATAATCTTTACTTTCTGCAGCGTTAACAGGAAATCAAGCCCTGAAGCAGAGTCAGAGACACTGAGCTAAGAATAACCAGGCTACGCATACTGGATGTGGGTGAGTGCCTTTGAGAGAAGGCTGAAAATTAAGAGTGTGCAATGTATGGTGCAGCCTCAGTTGGCAGAAATATAGTGAGCAGGACCTCTGGGCTTCTGCAGTCTGACTCTAGGTCCATGGACTCTGCCAAGCAAAGACCCACATTAGCTCAGGAAGCAAATCTGGTTCACATACACTTTAGCTGAGTGCCTCCAATTTGTCCAAAGTCAGGAAATCTGATTTCCAATATCCTAATCAGACATTAAAGGACATACAGGAAAATCTGTAAAAGGTATTTGTTCATGAATGTTTGCCTGATATTAGGACAAATTATACTGAGTATAGTAAACAGCATTTATTAAGGAACTTATAGGGGCCACAGAGTTTGGGAAGTAGTTTTATTTAAATTTTCATAATCTTGCTGCTTATTACTATTTCTAGCTTATCATTCAGGAAATTATAGGGATCCAAAGAAAAATACAAATGCCACTAATGAGAGGTGAAAGTGAAGATTTATTCCCAGTGGACTCTAATACTATGTACTACTTGAGATGTGCTATACACTCTTGCTTGACAATAACCAAGGAGATGTCTAGAAAATACAAATCACATCAATAAAAGCCATATATTTGATCGTATCCCAAAACATCTTCTTGATGTGCATCTCCTTAGAGAAGACAAGCACCTAGCTCAAAGGGACTGGACACGGAGATCTTTGTTTGCCTTGTCTGCAAGGCAAGATATCATACACCAGTGTATGCGTCCTTTTACAAACTCTCTGCTATAAGCCACAGTGACCTCTTTCTCCTCGAGTCATGTGCTTTACTGACACTGATCAGTGATTAGAATAACTTTATCACCAAGCACCAAGCTCCATTTCTTTTGGTCATCCCCATGTCTTTCAGAAGAACAAATAAAAACTATCAGCAGTTGATCTTGTTTACCAACATACTTGGTCTTCTGAGCCTAGTTTAGTTTTTCTTTTATCTCTTTTTATTGTATCAAACAAATACCTGTGTGGTAGGCAAGTGCCTTCTGAGGACATATTTCCTGTGACTCTGACAGAGTAGCTAATTGGTCCATTAAAGATCAGGAATGTTTACACATCTCTTTTAACATGTATTCAGAGTGAGAGAGTTGTGGCAAAGAAGCGGTTCCTTCCTGATGACTTGTCTTCAACCACCTATACATCCTGGTCCTTTTGTATGGAATTTTATGTCATCTCCAGCATCTAGAATAGGGCCAGTTATATATTGTCTTGCACATTGCAGTTGAATACGGACACTTAGACTGCTAGACAGTGAACCTCTTGTTCCTATTTTGAAAACTTTCATGCAAAATGTTTTTCACAGAGATGAGTTGCTACTGTCTAGGTACAAATCGAGGTAATCGTAGAAAACCTCTCCTCACCACTGTGGAAGAATGAGTAGGGTTTGATGTTGGTTTGTGTTTTAGATGGTCATGTACTACAGGTAGAGTGACAATAGAGGGCTGATGGGGGTGATGTCATGTGTCTCTCAGGTGATCATGTACTACAGATAGAGAGGCAATAGAGGACTGATGGAGGGGAGATGAAGGTGAAATTTTCCTTTCAGATATGCTTTGAAAGAGAGTTAACCTCACAATATAAAAGGGAGGTAAAGCATCTTATGGTTTTCTGATGAGAGTGGAGCAGTTAAATGTTTAAATTTCTGTGAACATTTACAGTAACTGTGAGTTAAAGATAGTCACTAAGAAAGTCAGTCAAAAGATCCAGAGTCTTTGAATATTTAGCATAAGCTAAGATAGGAACAGTTACATGGCCCTTTGTCTTATTATTCTGTCCATTTATATTTCATTGGAAATCACCAAAACTAAATAGGCAATGTACATGTGATTGAGTATACACAAAATACAAATATCAGTATGTGCGTGCCAGCAAAAACAAATATGTACTTGTACAAAAGATGTTCATGGATTAATGGAGAGTAGAAACTACTGCAGGTGCAACTTGAAGACCAACTACTAAGACCAGATCTCCAATCAGAAACTGTTTTAACTTAGATACGAAAAAATGATGTCAAACTTGACCAGTGAACTGTGTTTTCAGGACCAATGGCCCCAAACTAATGTTTTCCTATGTTGTGTGAATATTTAGCTACATTCCCTGACTATGGGTTGTAGTCTTTTCTTTGAAGACAAGAACCACTAACTAGACTGCAGTCACAGTTCATTTAAGTACTGACTTGAGTGCTTTCTCATAGTTACTTATTTGTTACACACTCATCTCTTATGTAGTATGCAAACATGCTTGCAAATATTATTACACAGAATTCTCCTAACTTTAGGAAATAAATATGATTATGGTTATGGCTATCATTTTAAGAATAGTAGTTTTCCAAACATTCTATAGCTAGTGAAAGCTATTGTGATCTCATTCATATATCCATCCTATGTTGTCTTTCCAGGCAATATGATACGATATGGGAATTTCTGATCAGAGATGATGTCCAGCACCATAGGCCAGACCATGGAGTCTCCTAATCACACAGACTTGGATCCTTCCATCTTCTTTCTCCTGGGCATCCCAGGTCTAGAGAAATTCCATATGTGGCTCTCCCTTCCAGTGTGCTGCTTGGGCACAGCCACAATTGTGGGCAATATAACCATCTTGGTTGTTGTTGCCACAGAGCCAGCCTTGCACAAACCTGTGTACCTTTTCCTGTGCATGCTCTCTACCATTGATTTGGCTGCCTCCTTCTCCACAGTACCCAAGCTACTGGCTATTCTCTGGTGTGGAGCTGGACATATCTCTGCCTCTGCCTGCCTGGCACAGATGTTTTTCATTCATGCCTTTTGCATGATGGAGTCCACAGTGCTGTTGGCCATGGCTTTTGATCGCTATGTGGCCATCTGCCACCCACTCCGCTATTCTACCATCCTCACTGATGCCATCATTGCTCGCATTGGGGTGGTGGCTATGATGAGAGGTTCCCTGCTCATGCTTCCATGTCCCTTCCTCATTGGTCGTCTGAGCTTCTGTCAAAGCCATGTGATCCCACACACATACTGTGAGCATATGGCTGTGGTGAAGTTGGCCTGTGGAGACACCAGGCCCAACCGTGTGTATGGGCTGACAGCCGCACTGCTGGTCATTGGAGTTGATTTATTCTGCATTGGCCTCTCCTATACCCTCATCGCACAAGCTGTTCTTCGCCTCTCATCCCAAGAAGCCCGGTCCAAGGCCCTAGGCACCTGTGGCTCCCATGTCTGCATCATTCTCATCTCTTACACACCCGCTCTCTTTTCTTTTTTTACACACCGCTTTGGCCACCATGTCCCACTCCACATTCATATTCTTTTGGCTAACGTCTATCTGCTTTTCCCACCAGCTCTTAACCCTGTGGTATATGGAGTGAAGACCAGGGAGATCCGTGAAAGGGTTGCCAAGGTGTTTCAGTGGGGACCAGGAACTCAGCTCAAGGCATCTAAGTAATTAAGGAGTATAGAAAATTAAAAACATCTTTTCAAAATTAAGAAATTCTCAGTATTTGAAACTGGAAAAATATCATAATGTTGGGATAAGTTCTTCTGAATATTTCTGTTCATTTATAATATCCATAAATCACAGAAGAGGGAAGGGCTTCTGTGTTTCTTCTCTTTTATTCAGAGAAGTGTAACATAAGAACATTCTTCCATCTAGATAGCAAATAGATACAGAAAAGCTTCCTCTGCCTGGGCAAGGTTTACCTAGTTCATAAGAACTTCTGCATAGCCATGGGGTTCCCACACTTCCTGGGCCTCTCTTAGCACCCCAAACATGAAGTGCAAATTCACAGCATCTGGAAGTATCAGGAGACAGAACAACAAAGCTACAGCTAAAGAACAGAAAGGACATTCTTAGGTTTTTTCACAAATCCTCCCTTTCCCCATTAGATCCTCAAGAGGGAAAGAGAGAAGCAAATGGCCAATAAACACAACGTGAGTGAGTGAGTGAGCAGCTGTACAGAGGCTTCAACTAAGAACACTGTGATTTATTTATTTATTTATTTATTTATTTATTTACTTTTGCTCATCATCTTGTTGACTTATGTAGATGGGACATAAGACTCCTGGACATTTACACATTCTCACATTCTCAGAAAGCATCAGTCTTGAGAGAGAAAAAACTAAGATCTTTTCTTTGAAAATTCCCATACTTGAGAAAATAAGTATTGTTAGTTTGGTACTTCAGACAGGCAGAGAAAATGGTTTGCATATATTTTAATTTAATAAAATAGCCAGTGCATTGTTTGGTCTTCCCACTGACTAGTATTACATTTCCCTTAAAAATGATACCTTGCATATCACCAGTTTTTACTTTGCATTTCAGTACCTGAATTGAGATAACTTTAATGTATTTTAAAGAATTGTGTTCATTTCCAACTGGGCATGGTAGCACAGGCCTGTGATCCCACCATTTTGGAAATGGAGGCAGTAAAATTATAAGTTCAAGACCAGTTTGCATTCTATAGCAAGCCTCTGTCTCAGTTGTTACTCCCACCTTGAAAAGAGAAAAAAAAGTACATACAAATCAAAATATGGCACTTCTTCCCCGAGTTAGGTTTTCATTCTCCAAACTGACACCTTACTAGCACCAAAGTCCCCAACCTATTTCTGTAACTGCAGGACTTCCTGTACTCTGTCTCAGGTCCGGGACTTCTGGTACTCTGTCTCAGGTTCTTGAGCTAGGGGCTTGCAATGCTTCCAAATAAACTCTTGCCAAGAGCACAGATTGGTGTTTCTACTCTCTCACAACTTCTCATTCTAATGGGTCTCTCAGCACTCTGTGTCTGTGGTTTTGTTCATTGTACGTTTTATAATGAAACATTTTTTAAAATTATACTCAGCTGCCTTCTACCATACCTTTCTCTGGTCTTACACTAATTTCTGTACCATAGAATTTAATAAAACGATTCAAATAAACTACTTTAAATTCCATTCTGCATATGAACTTTTGACATCTATAACCATTATTTCTTTCTTTCTTGATGTGTTCACTTCTTGTTACTGCCTTTAATATTCAAGAAAGCATAAAATATGCTGGCAAAAGTTCATCCCATCATCCAATTCTATTGCTTGGGGTCACAATTTGTTTGAGTTTACTGATACTTTTTCTTCATAGCTCATTTCCCTCTATATCCCTTTGCCTCTGTGCGTGTATGCACGTACTGCTTGTGTGTGTGTGCGTGCGCGCTCGTGTGTGTGTGTGTGTTTGTGTGTATTGGTAGAGATCAATATTAGTCTTACACTCTTTACAAAGTAATTGTTTAGCTACTGAATTATAGTCTTAAAATATAACCATTGTTTTTCAAAAAAGATTCTTCTTAGCACACATGAATTCTATGTAATAACAAACATCATTATAAAAATTTCAGACAGCTATATAATGAAACTTGATCATACTTACCTTACCTCATCACCCTTCGCATTCCTTCCACTCCTGCTTCCTTCCTCCTCCAGACTATCCACTCTTCTACTTTTAGTCCTAAAAAAATTTCTTTTTGGTGGCTCAATTAGTGTAACTAGGATTTCTCACAGAACTGTGAGTGAGGGGTTGTTTGTCAGAATATGGGCAATGTACTAGTAGTTATACCACTTAAGAAATGCCTTTACATTTCCCCCAGCGATTAACTGCTCAGAGATTTGGAGGGCAATGCTATAGCCACTTGAACCCCTCACTCCTAACAGCAAGGTGAGGTCTTGAGAGCGTCTCCCTATTCTATGATGGAAGGTTGAAAGGCCCAATCTTGTATAGTTCACCATAGTCAATAGGAGCTCCAGATACAAGGCAAGTCCTGAATAGAAAACAATATTCTACATTTCTCTTTTTCTCCATCTTACATTCTTTCTGACACTTTTTCTGAGATGTTATCTAAACCATGAAAAGAATCAGATAGATGCTATGTTCATGGTTGAACATTCAAAGTCAATTATTCTCAACATCTTGGCTAATTATGAACCTCTCTTGTAACCACTGTCCACTGCAAAAAGTAGTCTTTCTGGTCAAAGCAAACATAAATGCTTTGAATATAAACATAAATATTCAGAAGGCAACTTGATGGGCATATGATATGGGATTAATCTCTGTATACTGTGGTTACCATTAATGAATAAAGAAACTGCTTTGGACCTATAGCAGGGTAGAACAGAGGTAGGTGAGGAAAACTATTTATTTGTGTGTCACCATCAAAGTTTCAGCACATCTGACTCTGGCAGTGACTCCATTGCCTCTCCCCGACTCTGCCTTCCTCCTCCCATGCTATAGGCCAAGCCAGTTATTTATTCATTAACCAATAAAAGCAACACACAGAGAGAAGGACCTCCCACATAATTTTTCTTTTAATGTTTAATTTAAAAGGAAGGCTTTAGTATAGTGAAATTACATATAACAAAACAGGTATCAAACAAGAATGTAGTTACAATATTTATATCTACTTTATCTTTTATCATAATTGACAAAAACTATATCTACTTTCTATCTATTCTTCAACTCCATCAAAGACTCCAGAAGGATATAATATTACCTAAGTAAACAATAAATTCATTATAAGCAACTTTCAAAACTCTAGAATTGACAGAGACATCTAGCTACCTGGACAGTCACCCAAAGTTCTTCTGTACTGTTGGGGCATCCATCTTCAGTCTACAGGCCCATGGTATCCTATAGACTTTTCCATGAAGTAGGAAATTTCAAAGGCAGTTCTGCCTATATTGGCAGTTTGTCAGTCACTTTCTTCTGTGTTCTGCAAAATGCCTGGCAGGCTCTTTCATGAAGCATGAACCCTGAAGGATCATTTCACCTTTAGGCAGGTTCAGCAGTCATTTCCCTGTGGGTCCTGCATGTCCAGTTAAGCAATTCAGGCAAGGATACCCAAATGGCAAACAAACTCCATAAAAAGCCTCTTCAATGCCCATCATCCTCTTGAAATAGATTGGTGTTGTCAGAAGCAGATGTGTCTCACTGTCATGAAAAGTCTTAAGTTATTAAAACATTTTAAATGCCATATTTTGAAGGTCTCTGTAATATCTGAAGAACACCTATCTGACTGAAATACATCTCTATACATCTAGAAAATCTAACTAGCATGACTACAAGCTTGGCAATTATAGATGAGTATCTATTAACTTATATTTCTTAATTATGTATTACATTTTTAAATGAGCTACACAAACACAATAGTTTAATCAAGAACAGATTTGCTGCCAGGGCAAACTCTGACTCTTTCAGGCAGGAGGTTTGGCTATAGAACATTTGACTGGGATTTGTGAGCAGACTGCTGCAGCTAGATTAATGGTGGCTTAGACCGGCTGTGTGCCTGGAAGTAGGGTTGTGTGCATGGCTCTCAGAGGCAGCAAGTGGCTCTGCCATGCTGGACTGGGCAGAGCAAGCAGGCACTGCCGTATTTCCCTTAGCAATGTTACAGCTTAAGGTTTTAAGAAGTGCTTAGCATTTTAGGAAGTGCTACTAGACAACAAAGAATTACAGATTCACAATAGGATAGATTCAGACATTAAAAAAACCTCTAAATGGGTCACAGTGTTGGATAAATGTATGTAGACTTGGGAGAGAGAAGAAAAAGAGTAGAGAGTGTTGGAAAAGAAGTAAATCATATGCGCAAAATTATCCCTCCTTTTCTCAACCCTATTGTGTATGCACTTAGGACCAGAGAATTTAGGCAAGGTTTCCAAAAGGTACTTTTTTGGGCTTACAAAAGAAGCAAAAATACAAAAGAAATAAAGAAATCTTCTCCATGATGTATGTGGACTTGAACTTCTCCTTAACTATGGTGGCATCCTAGACACATGATGGAGGAGGGATGGAAAGTGCAGCCGAGACTCCCTTTGCATGATTTCTTTTTATGTAAAGAATCATGAAATTTAACAAACGGAAAAAGAAAAGCATCCTTTCACAATTATTCCAAACATATGGAAGGACTGTCCACCAGACTAGTCAAATGATACTGCAAACAGAACTAGTGATTTATGTGTATGACCCAACGTAAAAACCAATGTAATAACAAGTACATGAATTATTATAGGACTTGATTGCACTTTGTTAGATCTATGTTGGGAGCAAAGTCACACTGACTAATTAGCACCACCTATGTCATGTGTGATGAGGACATAGAAAGGACGTACAGTGAGCATAGTCTGAGCAGACTGTGAAGGAACACTAGGTGGCTGATGAGTGGGTGACCCAGAACAAAGAAGCAAATCCACTTATACGTGGTTGTTGTCCACTTGCCTCTCCAGATGTGCTCTCTGTCCTTCTGTGCAGCTCATTACCTAGAGAGCTGACTTTCGTGTACTGTGAATCAAGCTTCCTGTCTTGAGACATTCAGGTAGAATGAAATAATGGTGAGCAAGAAAAAAGAAAAAACGAGAATTTGGGTTATTTTATGTTCCTTGTTCTTCCGCTCCCAGCCTCCCTCAACATCATATTTCTGGTAGGATGTGTCTCTTATAACAGGTCTCAGGGGTCCATCTGCTATAGCATGTGTGCCTGATCAGTGATACCTTTTTCCATTTACCTTCCCATTGAGACAAAGAAAATAATAAAGAATTTGGGTATTAGCTGGTAAGAAGTATGTCTCATTCCACTGAGCTATGTGGTCTCTTTTCTCCTGTGTGGGTGTCTGTGGACCCATATGCTTACATGTGAAAGAGAGGGGAGGGAGGAGAACTGTCTCTTCTTCCTCAATATAGGTCAGTATTCTCTGCTTCTCTGAGTACATCCATGTTCAAATCTAGGGTCTTTCCTTAAAAATACTGAAATAGCTACAAAGTATTTATTTACATAAAATGAAGAAAACATAATTATAGATGCTGACATATCACAGATATCACAGAGTCCTAAAAAGTTTTATTTGGAAGGGTTTAAAATAATTTACCCTATGTAACACGTCCATAACAAAATTCCAAGTTCTTATTATGATGTAATTTCAGGTTTACAGCAATGTTGCAAGACTAAACAAGAAATGCTTTGCTGTGCATGGTAGGCATGCTGTGCATGCCTGTAATCCTAGTACCAGGGAGGTAGAGACAGGTGGATCTCTGTGAATTCCAGGCCAGCTTGATCTACACAACAAGTTACAGTCCAGCCTAGGCTACATAAGGAGATCCTCCCTCAAACAAACAATTGAACAAAACATAATAAAAATTATGTGCACTATTCACAGGGATTTATCAAGCATTTATATATGTCCAAGTTATCATCTTTCCATATGTACTATTTTTCTGAGCTATCCTAAATGAATACTGTTTATTCTTAAACATGTCACTGTGCATTTCCAAACATGAAGACAATGATTTATATAACTATGAAAGCATTAACAAAGTTAAGGTGCCAGGGGCCAGCCCCAGCAGTTGACAGTTTCCTGAGAGGAGGTAAGGAGTCAGCAAGTGAAGAAGTGTGCCAGGCATGGTGGTGGTGAAGAGAACCCTGCAGCCTACCTGACTGGCAATCGGGTTGCTTCTTTATTTATACAGATTTATAAGACAAAGACAAATTCATGATTTTTTTAAATATACAGATTATTATCACTTTTGTCTCCAGACAGGTATTAGATTTTCTAGACCATGTATGGGGTCGTAGGTTCAGCTACAATTAATAAGTACAGAACAGATTTTTCTTCTATCATAGTCCTATAACCCTATTTCAAAGCATCTGTTTTTGCTAAGGAAATCATAAGTTTTACATAACAGCCAGTTTCCAGACTGACAGCGCTGTGGTTTCAGAGAGCTAGGCAAATAGAAAGTATCTGAGCCAGTTCAGGTGAATCATAATGCTTTGAATAGTATGCTGTCGATCCGTAGAGTACAGAGTGCTACTCATAAATCAGCCTATCTATTTTTCTCGGGCCTTGCTCTGTATACTCCCCTATTTAGTATGTTAATTATTCAGCAAACTCTGAACATGTTGTAAGAGGAGACCTTTGATCTGTAGTCAAATTTCCTGATCAGTTGGCGCTCAACAGTCTCCTTTACGTTTACATTGTTCTAATTACCTTGCTTGGGTTTGCTCAGGGCTGGGTGTACCAAGGAGATCCTGGAGTCATGGCCTCTAGTGTCTTTGTGTTTATCATCATAATCTCCAGGACATAAGGAAGATTTCTGAATAGGGCCAGATAAAATGATCTCTCTAAAGGCTGGAGGAGTAGTAAGTTTAGGATTTTCCTAAAGAGACTCAGACATAATTTTCTCGGGAAGACAACATTAAATGAACTATCATGCAGGAAACCCCCAAGCATGCAGCATGCAGCGCCCAAACTGACAGCATGGCAGCGAAGGCAGCTGTGCTGCAACTGTGCCAAGCAGCTGTTTCCAGTGAATATGGCTATGCCATTAAGGATATCACATCAATATTTTAATTGAATTCACCTGGATCCTGTTTAGATTTCCAAAGTTCTATGATATCATTGGTGAAAATGCTTTGAGAAACTATATGAGATTCAATAAGGTACAAGATCAAAAATTCCATTTGCTTTTTACATCTTTATGAGACATTTCTTTTTATTTCAGCTTTGCAGTATAATGGGCAAACATGTATATTTTGAGGTATGCAGTATGCATTTTGATATGTCTATGTGATGTGAAGTATCACCACACTCATGTTCACTCATGTCTCATCAACGTTACAATATTCACTCAAAGCAGTTCCTGTTCTTGCTAAAAAGCCACACAACAGCAGCGTGTCATTCAAGAGGAATCATGCGGACTCCCACCACAAGGCATTAGGGATGGTAATGTTAACTAAAATTATGTATTTGTGTGCATTTATGTGTATATGTGTGTCTATATGAGTGTACACAGGTAGGCATACAGGCATATGCATGTGAGTGTGTGTCTGAACAAGTCTTCCTAACTGCTGAGCCATCTCTGCAGCCCCGCTAACACAACTATGTAAAGCAGTTTTTCGAGTAAGTAACAGCACAGATGACATGGGTGAGCACATTCAAGTCCAAGAGGAGCACATTTACTTAAATTCATTCTTGAAAATTTCATACAGGTGACCATGTATCTTTTTTTTCTTTTCTTTTCTTTTCTTTCTTTCTTTCTTTTTTTTTTTTTTGAGACAGGATTTCTCTGTATCTTTGAAACCTGTCCTGGAACTAGCTCTTGTAAACCAGGCTGACCTCGAACTCACAGAGATCTGTCTGCCTCTGTCTCCCAAGTCCTGGGATTAAAGGCATGCACCATGATTGTCCAGTTTGTAGCTTGATCATAACCACTCCTCACATCCCCTCTGGTTCTCCTGAATCCCTCACTTCATCTCCCTCCCAAACTCTTGCTCTCTCTTTCTATTTACTTTACTTATTTTTAGCACACTGACTTAAGTTAGTACAGCCCATAACTGTGTGAGTTCATACACTGGGGTATCAGGCACCAACCAGTGTCCACACCTATGGAAAAAAGTGACACCCTTCCCCAGTAGCCATCAACTGTCCAAATCCAAACAAGCATCCATTCAGTAGCTCGCAAGACCCCTCCACCTTACTCTTCTACCAAATAGGAACATTTTTCATTTTTGTTGAATATTTTTTGAGTTAATCTTACTCTTTAGCCTAGGTTAGCCTCAAACTTGAACTGTTCTTGTCTCGGCCTCCCAGGTACTTATTTCTGATAGCACAGACTAAACTGACTCATTTCTCTATTTTATTATAAGGGCACTAAGCAAATACATGAAATATGTTTAAACATCAACACAATGTATGAATTTTATTCATATTGTTTGCAATTGCAGGCTTTTTATTATAACTAATTCTACAATTGTATAGATTTTTACTGTAAAGTGTATAAAAATTTGCCCATGTAAATGCCGATAGACGTGATTTCTCAGGTTTAGGTTATGCTACAAAAACATAGTAGATTATGTTGCAGTCGGTGTTCTACTTGTTGTATTCTGGTAAATGTTAGGTGTACACTTTATTGGAGAGAGAACTGGGGTTCACATGTACTTTACATTACAAGATACACAAAAAATAGCAGTTAGGATTTACACCAGTGGTTCTCAACCTGTGGGTTGAGACCCCTTTATAATCTCACATCAGATACCCTGCATATCTGATACTTATATTACAACTCCTAACAGTAGCAAAATTGCAGTTATGAAGTAACAGCGAAATAATTTTCTGGTTGAGAGTCACCACAACATGAGGGAATGTTAGTAAACGGTCACAGAGTCAGGAGGTTGAGAACAAACACTGCCTTACATTTCTGCTATGGGTAACGTGTGGCAGTGCCATTTCACCATCCCAGGAAGCACATGACATGTTTAGGCTTCTCGTCACCTACATGTGTGGGTATGAATCCTGCATCATGAGAGACTCAATCTGCATTTATTTTCCTGGTAACTAGGAAAGCCAATGACCACTAGCCTGTTTGTTGACATGTTTGTTCTTCCTGTCTTTTTCTTTTTCTTGCCAATTTTGATGGGGAGATTTACACTCTTGGTTATATATGCACACAGTCAATACCAGCTCCTCCTTTGTGCCTGGTGTTTTTGTATTTTGTCTTTTTTTCACTTAAATACTAAATTTTTATTTACTCCAGTCTGTAATTTTGTGAATAACATTTTTGTGACTTCATTTCAAAACCTTGCCTACTACAAATCACAAAGAAGATACATGTTTTAGTTTTCATAGGGGGTTCTAATGTTTTTCTGAAATCTACTTTGACAAGAGACTTCTAAGGGGAAAGACAAGTTTGTTTTTTCCATTATATATCTCATTAATGTAACAGTGTCCAATGAAAAATATGTCTATTTTCTTTGAGCAGGCTGAACTCTAGGTCACTTAATGTGCAACTCAGGATTTGGTGTCTGGATTCTGCGTTCTTATAATTATCTATTTAATAAATATTAGGGGGAATAGCCTGTAATTTAGGAGATTGCATAAAGTGCCCACATACATATCTTTAGGGGCTTTAACTGGAAGAGTAGAGTCAAAATCTACACAACATTGCAATGAGTGTAACGATGTGATCGCACAGAAATTAGAGAGTTATACTGTCCCTCAAATTAAGTACAGGGGACACACACACAAATACACAAGCACACACACAGACAAAATTGTTTACATTTTAGGCTCCTATCAGTATTGCATGGTAGTTCCCATTCCTCATCCTTGGCAATGACAATGACAAATTTATGTGAATTGACAAAATTTAGATCTCAAGTCCAGTTGTTCTTACAAATTGGTGGGATTTTCGTCTACAGCAGACAACCTCTCTTCAAGAAGCCCTTGCTGGGCCGGGCGGTGGAGAGCCGGGCAGTGGAGGCGCACGCCTTTAATCCCAGCACTCGGGAGGCAGAGGCAGGCGGATCTCTGTGAGTTCCAGGACAGGCTCCCGGGCTGCAGAGACACCCGTCTCGAAGGTGTCCTTTCTGAAAATCGCAGTCCCCTCAACCTTCAACATTAACAATTCACATGCCATACACATACCCCATCCCAAACCCCGGAACACACATTCCTCCTCACACACCCATATACACAAGCACAGTTCAATGTTCCTTTGGGAATCACATGCACTGGATTTTAATTCTGCCACAATTGTTAAAGCATTTTCAGCATTTATCAGGCTCTGAGCTTCCAACTGGATAGGCCTGTGTGAATTTTCCATGCTGTTTCATGGCAGATGGTCAGGGTTTCCAAAAGACAAAATAGTGAACCATAGAACGCCATTTCTGTACTCTAAACACTTAGTTTAAGTTGAAAGTGGAGCTTGGAAGCAAATAGAGAATTTGGAATGTAATAATTTTCCTCTAGGGAGGGAAACAAATATGAGATATGATTAGAAATAACAAACAGAGCATTTTTCCTACAAAGATGAAAAACTAAAAAAAAAATCCAAGTAATTCTTAAAAAAACAAAGGAGCTAGTGAAAATTCCCGTTGTGCCCCTCACACAATACAGTGTTTGTTGAGGTCATTTACATACAATTTTTATTTAGAAATATCACAGACAGTACACTAGATGGCAGTTTCTCCCAGGGCATCCAGACTCAATCCTCTAGTGGACCTGAGCGAATGAGGATACAATTACTGCATCATTTTGCAAACAAAACTTGTCTAAGAGACTCCGGACATCTTCTCCTGGGGCCTTAAATCATGGGGACTGGAGGGATGGCATCCTCCTTGTCTTGTGGGCGTGGGGAATGCCCCTCAGTGGCCACACTGCCTAGCTCGATTCTCAGGATTCAATAAGTATCCCTTACAGTTTGGAAATGGGACGTGTCCGGTGTGTGGCGCTCACCCAGGCTGGGGGAGGGTGGCAAGGGCATCTAGATACGTGTGTGTGTGTGTGTGTGTGTGTGTGTGTGTGTGTGTGTGTGGCTTCATATACATTACCAGCAGTGTTCGCGGTGGTACAAACTGCCCTGGACGGGTCTGAGCCTTCTCTTGGCCTTGGTGGGACACTCACCTGAGTGCGTGCGTTTTTGCTGCAGGTCCTGCGTAGCCCCTGCATCTGTGAGTTTGCCTGGTCTGCTCAAGCCTCAAACAGCTCCATTACATTCTCAGGTTAGGTGAGAAGACCTCGGGGGTTGGGGAACCCCGGGCATTGGGGTACAGAGTGGGGGGCGTAATCCGACGCCACCAAGAGGTTAAGGGACCTGGGGCTCAGGACCACCTGGGTTTGGGTGTCAGGGACTGGCGGCAGAGACCGGCAAGCACACAGTTGTCAACCTCAGGGCGCCACAGCAGGCAGCTCTGATCCCAGGCAGACAAGGAGGGGGTGGGGCACAGACGGAGCTCAGGGGTTGCGATGATGGGAAGAACTGAATTCAGAGCACAGGTCGTGCAGCCACAGGAACAGGATGTATTTAACATGCCTTTAGGTCCTTATTGGTACAGCCTGCCTGGGTCTCAGCATGGCAGGTGCTCCTGGCAGCTGCGCTCCTGCAGCTGGATGACAAAGATGGAGAAGGTAGTCAGTTTCGTGGTTAGTGAACCAGGAGGGAACGCACATGGGTTTTTACAGGGACCTGCTTGCTGGCTCCTGTGAGCAGACTGGAAGGCTTTAGCGAA
Source organism: Myodes glareolus (assembly GCF_982192425.1). Taxonomy (NCBI): domain Eukaryota; kingdom Metazoa; phylum Chordata; class Mammalia; order Rodentia; family Cricetidae; genus Myodes; species Myodes glareolus. The sequence continues at coordinate 100,040,790 of NC_142032.1, read as the reverse complement.
ATATAACTTTTATTTTTTATTTATGGCTCCCCATCCACAAGAACTCAGCTAAAATGAGTTCTATTTTTATGATTATAAAAACATAACTCCCCCGTCAAAAACCATAAACCCAAAGGGCAGGGACTATAGATGACAAAATAAATATCAAAGGTGACAGCACATTATTGAAAAATACATATTAAATGAGAAATACTGTAACAGGGGCAAAGACATGACAGCCTTTAGTAAGACATAGTAATACTAACAGCATATATAATGTGTGCATACAGAAACATGTTAGGAAATATGTATATTTAACAAAGGCAATGGAAAATCTCAGAGGACAAGGATGGTAAAAAGAGGGATTTGTAGAAAGAGTAAACCAAAAGACTCACCATTTTAGGCACCATTAGCTGCTCTTGAACTGTGCCATACATTCAATTTGGAAAGAAATTAACATAGCTCAGGATGTTAAAAGACAATAATGAGAAATCGTGAAGAATGAGGAAACTCAACTAAAAATTCCACTGATGTGTAAGATCCTATGGTCTACTGAGGACCAAATCATTAAACTATTTTCGGAATCCATTGACCAGAGCCTCAGTAACTAAGGAGCAACATCAATTACTGATTAAGAACAAGAATTTTAAAAGTCCAAGTCCTAAGTGTTAATCACTGAGATGATGAAATCCTTCTTTCATCTATTTTTTTAAAATTTATTTATTTAGGAGTCTTGCAGTGTGTCCCAGGCTGGACTGGAGCTTTTCTGCCTCAGTCTCCCCAGTGCAGGGATTATAGGCATGTTAGCCAACAGCCTGGAACCAAACTGGTCTTTAAGCTCATACCTACAGGAAGATGTGCATTGTCATTAACAATTGAGTATGGTATCCTTTTTTTTTAAAGCCTCTTTTAAGAAGTAATAATAGAATATAGTGGATTATTAATCTATCAGGATGAAAATTTATCTTTCAAAAGTTTAGAGTCAGGATCTGATCTCGTGAATGAGTCACTGAATTAACAATAAAGAACAGTATAAATAAAACTGTTCCTTTAAAATTACTTGAACATTAAAATACATTGTATGGTTTATAAAAGCAAACGAGAAGTACTGACAGTAATTGTGACCTATGTCGTCTTTTGTCCCTTCTTTAGAAAACCTACACAATTGTAAGCAGTTTACATGGTGGTGCTAGCCTGGTCATGTCAGTGCAGAATAACACAGATCTGAGGCCAGCTTTCTTCATTCTGAATGGGATCCCAGGCCTGGAAGACATGCACGTCTGGATTTCCTTCCCGTTCTGTTCCATGTATGCAGTGGCTTTGGTGGGGAACTGTGGTCTCCTCTACCTCATCTTTTTTGAGGACTCCTTGCACAGACCCATGTACTACTTTTTAGCGATGCTTTCTCTAACGGACCTTGTCATGTGCTCTAGTACGATCCCTAAAGCCCTCTGCATCTTCTGGTTTCATCTTAAGGAAATCGGATTTGATGACTGTCTTGTCCAGATGTTCTTCATCCACACCTTCACAGGGATGGAGTCCGGGGTGCTCATGCTCATGGCTCTGGACCGCTATGTAGCCATCTGCTACCCGCTGCGTTACTCCACCATCCTCACCAATCCTATCATTGCCAAGGTTGGGTTTGCCACCTTCCTGAGGGGGGTGCTGCTAATTATCCCATTTATGTTTCTCACTAAGCGCTTGCCCTACTGCAGAGGCAATATAATAAATCATACCTACTGTGACCACATGTCTGTAGCCAAGTTGTCCTGTGGCAATGTCAAGGTGAATGCCATTTATGGTCTGATGGTCGCTCTCTTGATTGGGGGCTTTGACATCCTGTGTATCACTGTCTCCTACACCATGATCCTGAGGGCAGTGGTCAGCCTGTCCTCAGCAGATGCTCGGCAGAAGGCCTTCAGCACCTGCACTGCCCACATCTGCGCCATCGTTTTCTCCTACAGCCCAGCCTTCTTTTCTTTCTTCTCTCACCGCTTTGGGGGCCACACCATCCCTCCATCTTGCCACATCATCGTGGCTAATATTTACCTGCTTTTGCCTCCCACTATGAACCCTGTTGTCTATGGAGTGAAAACCAAGCAGATACGAGACCTTGTCATTAGGATTCTTTCAGGGTCTAAGGATTCCAAAAGCCACAGCATATAAATATGCTTTGCCAGGAAAACAGAGAAGAATTACACAGAATTACCTGTTAAGACAGAAGCTGATAAAAAATCCTGGTAGTTCTTTTTGGGTTTTTGAGACAGAGTTTGTGTAACAGTCCTAGCTGACCTGGAATTAGCTCAAGTAGATCAGTCTGGCCTCACAGAGATCCTGCTGTCTCTGCCTTCAATGTGCACCCACCGTCCAACAGCTTCTCACTCATTTGAAAAATGAATCTAATGGATAGACCCGGTTTCATTTGATGAAGCCCAGTGAAGAATGAATAGAGCATGTTTGCAAAGAGCAGCAATTTCTAAGGTATTTGCAAGCTTCTGCTTCTTCTACAATATGTATGCATGTATGTATGTATGTATGTATGTATGTACAAAGATACAAAATACTTGTTTCTTCAAGTGCTCCTTTCTTCCTGAAAAAGAGGGATATTTCCCATCAAGTCATGAATACTATGCACTTTAAATAGCCAGGCATCTCCATAGAATCTTATTAGGCTCGCTAGGTTTCTCCTATCCAAGCCACTGGCATAATAACTTCAAAAAGATAAACTGACCATCCCATTTCCTTCAAGAGGACTTTAAAGAGCTTGTAGTCTAGAAAGAGAGTTAATTCTCTGAATCATATATAAAAATGTATATATTTTCTCCTAGAAGCACCATACGAGAAACTATCAAATTGTACTTTTTAAGTTTTACCAGATTGTGAATACAATAAAGTTAAATGTGTCTCTAATATTTAAAGATTTTATTAAATTAATAAAAATAGTATAGAGAAATAGTATTTTTATATTTAATGTTTCATTAGCTGAGCTGATTTTACAAGAAATGCAGAGCAACCACAATTTTTATTCTTATCTTTCTCTGTTCAGAAGTCAAGAAAACACATTTTGTTCTCAAATTAGTGACGTACAGTCATCAAGTTTCAGCCATTCATTCCATAAACCCTTTTGTACTGTATCACCTGGGTGATGACAGCATCCTTACAATAGGGGCTATAGACTATTACCAAGGTCCACAAGTAGTCAACACACAGAAAACGTGCCTATAGGGTGTCCAGTCCCAACTGATGTAACCAGACTGTAGCTTATACACCTAAGGCTCAGGGAAAACAATGGAAGCTTGTGTGGGAAGACGATAAGAACTGGAGGATCAGGGCACTTCCTGCTAGATATCACTTTCTAGACTCAACAGGGAAGCTGCATCCATGAAACCCTAACAGTGTGGTTGCTTAAAACAAGGTCTTCCCAATGTAAATACCAATGGACATTCCTGTGTGAATGGGCCAAGTTTCACAAAGCCATATCCCAAATGAAGAACTACTAGCAGCCAATGGTTTCTGAGATAGGAGAATAAGTTTTCCCCCAGGAACCATCACCCTGATAGGCTATCTAATATCAACAGGTTAGCTCTAAAACATGTATATAATCAGCAACACTAAGTGAGTTTGGTAGATGTGTAGTATATACTATATGCATATATGCACCCACATATGTTTTATATGTAACAATAATTAAAGAAGAGTTCATGGATTTGAGATATGATGGGGGGAAAGGAAGGAGTTGGAGAGGAGGTAGAGATGAATGGAAATTATGTAAATAAAGCACTACTATATAAAATTCTTAAAAGAATAAAAATTATTTAAAAAAATTATGGTTGAGTTATGGCTTATTGGATAAAAGTGCTTGTCATGTAATCATAAGAATCCTGAGATTCAGAACTAATGTGAAATAGTTAAAAGTGAAGGCATGGGCTTGTAATCTCAGCATTCAGGAGATGGAAAGAGGAGGCTCTTCGTGACTGGCTGACAACTAGCTAGTCTAATTGCTACATTCATAGATCACCACGTCTCTCAACCCTCATCAAAAAAGTTGCTTTCAGTAAAGAGAAATTAATTCAGGCACTGTATTAATCAATTAACTGGTCACTAAACAGGGAAGGAGAAAATGTGGAGTACTCAGCTCTAAATGGAAAAGAAAGTATATTATCTCATCCCTATACTCACTCACAAGTCTCAGGGGTTTTCATGGGTGATGGTGTGGAAAGATTGCAAGAGAGACACACTGCAAGGCAGATACACATATCAACTCACCAACACTGTCACAGCACACGTAAGACCTATGCAAACTCAAAGCAGACAAGTGTCAGCATGGATGAGGAGACAGGCACACAATCCACCATGAGCAGCTATTGAAATCTGATGACTTGCAGAAGAGAGTCAGCTTTCTTTGAACTGGTAGGCTACCACAATGCAGGGCAAGCTGCATTCCCAAGAGTAGTTGGGCAGCGTGAAGTGGACTTAATGCTGTTTGTTTGCTTGTTTAAAATATATAAAAGAAAGAAGAAGAAGAAATCTTGAAGTTAGGTGAGTTGGGAGATGAAGGTGGAAGGGGTGGATTTGAGAGTAGTGGGGGAAAGAAACTGAATATTATTAGTTTTTACAGCCACCAGATACAAGGATTTTCTGCATGAAATACATTACGCCCATGAAAAAATATAATTTCAGTTTTCTTTATTAGTCTGAAAGTTGAAACAATCTATATGCTCATCTAGTGCTGAGGGATAAATAAAATTGAGGAGTATCAGTAACCACCAGAGGTTACTCAGTCATAAAGAAATAGAAGATTGATACTTGCAATAATGTCCTAGACACAAAATTAAATACTGCACAATGCCATTTTATAATAAATAGTAGGAATAAATAAGTTAGTGAAACAGAAATCAAATTAGCATTTTTAAAAATTTTTTTAAATTTTATGTTCATTGGTATGCACATGTCTGTGTGAGGGTGTCAGAAGCCCTGGAACTGGAATTACAGACAGGTGTGAACCACCATGTGGGTGCTGGGAAGTCACCCTGGGTCCTCAGGAAGAGTAGTCAGTGCTCTTAAACACTGAGTCATCTCTTCAGTCCTAAAATTAATGTTTTCTGAGGCAAAGAGAAGTAATAGCAATGATTATTTATAACTGTCAAGTTTCTACTCGAGGTACTAGGAATACCTTTGGGCTGTGGTGATAGTTGCTCAACCACAGAGAGTACACTAAGAGTCTGAATTAGGCACATCAAAGAACTAAATGTCCAAGACAGTTTTCTGTGAGTACCACCATTGTAAAACAATGTGTGGTAGATATGTTTTAAAATATGAAGGCTGGAGAGATGGCTCAGCGGTTAAGAGCACTGGTTGTTTTCGAAGCGAACACCCACATGGCAGCTTACGACCTTCTGCAGCTCCAGTTCCAAGGAATCCAGCTCCCTCTTCTGACTGCCTTGGGCATCAGGCACAAGAACAGTATACAGGCAAGCAAAACACTTAATACATATAAAATAAAAACAAATAAAGCTTAAAAGACTTTTTCTCTACATGATTTTTAATTTTTTCTAGCAAAATAAAAGAAGCTCTATAAGAAAAAATTATTCGTGTTTTAATATTGTGTCATTGAAGCCTCTACTAAGATCTATAATTTATGTTTATTAAACTGAATAGTAGAGTAGGGCAGATGATAGATGGATCACAGATGTGCATTGACTGGAAAAAGATAATTTTTCTTTGCATCATATAACAAGGTTTTTTTTTATCTCCTTTGAAATACATTTATGTTTTCCCAGACTTATAAAAACATGTAACATTATTTATATCTTTAAAGAAATATAAAATTAAAATCTACTATTGATTTAATATGGCTATTCTCACCATTGCCATCATTACTACAAAATTTAGCATTTAATTATTTATAATTTCATATGTATGCATACTCTTAAGTTTTTAATAAAACTTTGACAATGCTTTCATATTCACCCACAACTTTACTGTACTAAACCCAGAACCTATGTTGTCTGTTTCTTTTTCAAATAGTTCTTAGCCTGACTTGGGAAATGCTGACAGTTAGATGATAAAAATGCAAATATAGACAAGTAAAATGAATAAATATGATAACGTACAGATGTGTAGCTATCCGTGATGGAAACATTCTACACTAATTGCCTTCAGCTCCTTCCTGTCCCATTTGCATTGCTTTCCCCTTCACTTGCCTTATTTTTCTAGCTGAGACTTCAAGTAATCACACTGAATAGGAGGAGGGCGAGCAACATTCTTGTCTTGTTCCTGACTTTGGTGGAAATGCTTTGATTTTATCTACTTAGCAAGTTGTTCCTTGTGGGTTAGTTGCATGTTATCTTTATGATGTTGAGCTATGTCCCTGTATTCCTAGATTCTCTGGGACTTTTATTATTAAGGTGTGATGGATTTTGTCAGAGAACTTTTCTGGATAGAATGAAACAATTATATGTTTTCTCTTTTTCAGCCTATTTTACGGGGCAGATTTCATTTACTGACTTATGCATGTTTACACATTCCTGCACTTCTAAGATTAAGGTGACTTGATTTTTTTGACAGTTTTTTTTTTTAAATTCAGTTTTACAGAGAATTTTTGCTTCCCTGTTCATGAGAGACACTATACACCAGAATGTCTAACAAAGAAGAACCACAACTTTGAAATCAATGCTACAATACCTACTTTTTATAAAATAGCTTCCGTTCATCTTTCCCCTCTTACTCGTACATGTCAGTAAAGTAACGGGCCCTTTATGATCCATCCACGCTTTCACATCCTCCCATGATACTGCCTCTCACACCAATGTTTCTTTCCTAATGTTCTTAAATATTCCCTTGGGACATGTAACACGGATTTTCTTTTAAAGACTGAGTACAGCAGTGGTTATCAAGGTGTGTAGAAGCCAAGGGCCATGCACATGCCTGTTCTAGGGGACAGTGACTTTTCCTGTTCAACAAGACCCTGAATGTTGGAACCACGTTGCCTTGATCTCGGTGATTGACTACGCAGAAACTAGGTATTTAAGGGCACACTATGATGGTAGAAGGGTGGGGCAGGACAGTTTTTAAGGCATCATGATGTAGTAGAAAGAGGCTTCAGTTGCCTAAGAATAGACTATGTTGTCCTCAGAAATAGTTTTGATTGCACTCACTATCTCGATAGTAGAAGTATTAGGGAGAATATGGGCTCTTAATTCCCAGATCCATAATTCAGTTAAATTTCCATGCTGATTACAAGTATTTGTATACTTACCCTATATGTATAATTGATTGGTTCTGCTGCACTGAAAGTCTTGTGTAAATCACCCAAGGAGGAATGGTAGAAAGAAAAGAAAACTGAAGAATTGCCTTTTATTAGTCAAAATGCTGCTATGTCTGACCTGACTTCCTCTTGTTTCTTAAAAGAGCATAGCCTTTCGTTTTATTGACAGAAGACTCATTTACTATGCTTAATCCTTTCTGATAACACTAGAGGAACCTGGTTCGTATGAATATATAACTGTAGATATTAAAGATGCTTACTGAGGAAGTGCATTATTGCTTATATTGTGTAACAGAATAAACATCATGTGATATTTGAATTACAGTTTGATTTTGTTTTTAAGGTAGGGTCTTGATCTGTAACTCAGGTTGGTCTGGAGCTCACTATAACTCGTTGAACTCATGGCAATCCTCTTGCCTGACTTCCCATGCATTACAAGTGTGAACCACCACATCTGGAGAGAGTACTACCTTGTAAGTGATTATATCCATATATTAATGTCACTGTTTCAATATATCTGTCCATACTCAAAACAGCATGAAGAAATTCTTTATAAGAAAAATTAAATTGTGATATACAGGAATTTATTTTGGTAAATGTATTTTATGGTCACTAGGTATTACTTTGACCTTTACAGTTCTCTTACTGAATTTGGCAAATGTACTCAGAATGAGATTTAAAGTTTTACCAATCTACTCTTGGTAATTAAAACTATAGTACAAATATGCATAATAGCTTGGTAGAGGCTATGAAAAATACTCCTTAGAAAACAGCACACATATCAGAAATGTATTTTATATTTTTGGTTCGTGAATCTTTTTTTCTCTAATTGTTTTGAGTTTTGGAAAAATTTATGTTTCTGCTTATTTATGAGGTAGGAATTATATTTTTTATGGTGACTCATTTTGTGTTTTACATACAACAGTGTTAGATTTAAGTTTAATAATGCCACGTTCAAAATAGTCATTAATCTGGCCTCTCATTCACATATACGTCTACATCTAATAGATATCACGTAACTTGCTATATACTGGAAACAGAGAAAAGTAAAGAACATGCTATAAAATGAAGACTTTTACATTCATAAACAATCCCAAAATATAAGAAGATTTTATACAACTACACTTAATATTTCAAATTGAGGTTTATTAATGATTTATTAACTAATATTTGGTCAGGAACTGTGTGTTACACAAGACAGAGCTGAATGTTTGTAGAGTAGGTGAAGTTTTAGGAGGGTTTAGTGGTGGCATCAGGACCTAAAAGGAAATACTTTGCAAACATACCAGTGTGACATGAGTAGACAACATGCATCAACCAGAAGGAACCCTCTGCCCCGCTCCACTAGACAAGATCATAATCACATTCAGATCTAAGAACAAGAAACTTGCCTTGTTTTATCTAAAGATTTTCTTTGGCTTTATAATATTGTAAGAATGTATATTTTGAAGAACACTATTATGAACATGTACATAGGACACCACTGACTCTCACAAAGGCTGGTCTGTGCCTTCAGTGCAAAACAGGGAGGTGGGGAGAAAAAGCAAGTAATAAACAATCAAATACCAAGTCATCCACAAACCCAATGCTAAGTAACCACTGTGGTGACTGAAGTTTATTCTGAGAGACTTTAAGAAATACTGCAAGCAAATAGAGATCAGCTGCAACCAAAGGCAAATAAGAGAAGAGGCATTTGACAAACTGGAGGGTTTGACATCCTCTGGTTCCTCCAACATGAGCATCCAGTTTAGCACACGCTCCTGTGGGATTACAATTAGTGAGGTCCTCCTGTAAAAAAATGAAGGCTCTTAGGAAAAGATATATGAAAAGTGTAATTAAAGAAGTCTCCAGTAGAGTAAGGTTCTTATGTACAAATCCCTAGCAAATAATAGATGTTCATGAGATTCCTTTATTACAGGGAGTTTCTGTATTTCTACAGCCTCTTAAGCATACACCCATCATCAAGGTATAACCTTAGGCATAAAGCAATCAATAAATAATCTGATATTAGGAAGATTTGATAATTAATATAGAAGAAAAAGTCATAAAAATAAATAAAACCAACTTGGGAATAATAAGAAATCTGCAAAGTACGCATACATTCTGTTGTAGAACAACAGTGTGATGGCCAGCTTTGTCATTGTGACAAGACAGAATCTTTTGGCAGTCAAATATTTGGGCATGCCTATGAGGGAGCTTCTAGACAGGAAATACCTACCATGAATGTGGGTGACAGCATTCCATGTCCTGGAGCTCCAGAATAAATACTAGAAAACAAGCAGAGCATGCATGATCATCTTTCTGTGATTTCTGACTGGAAAAGAAGTGTGATTTGCTGTCTCATATGCCTACCGCCATGCCTTCCCTGCCATGACAGACTGAATCGATCCCCTCCAACTGTATGGCAAAATAAACTTCCTTCCTTCCTTCCTTCCTTCCTTCCTTCCTTCCTTCCTTCCTTCCTTCCTTCCTTCCCTAAGTTGCTTTTTCAGGGGGAGGGGGTATTTGATCACAAAATGAGAAAGGCAAATTATATGCTTGCACATTTATTGCCAGATTCACAAGAGCTGGTGGGTTAAGTTTTGCCATTAATGCTTGAAAAAGCCTCATCTATACATTACTACCATTTACTCAGTTAAAATGGCAGGCTACAAAAAATACTGCTGAAATGACAGTGAGGATCAAGTCTGTAAACACATATAAAGGTCTCAGTACAGTACTTGCTACATAGTAAACATAAATATGATCCACTATTTAAAAATAAGAAAAAAAGAGAAAGTATTCCAAACGTATCTATTATATCATGATGAGATGATAACAAACAAACTCTTCCTTAAGAAAATATGAAATTGAGACAGGCATGATGGAGCATATCTGTAATTATAGCCATTTAGAGGCCAAAGATAGGAAGATCAGGAGTTCAAGGTCATTCTCAACTTCATAGTAAATTTGAAACCAGCCTGAGATATATGAGACCTAGTCTTAAAAAAAAAGAAAAAAAAACAGAAAAGGAAAATACCCTCACAAAATCAAAAGGAAACAAAATAATGAAACGGCAATGATTCTAGTTGTGAACATTTATGTAAGATATAGCACTAACAGTGAAAAAGAACAAAGCAGTCTATTGTCTTTGCTCATGGTTATCCTGAACCTGATGGTCAAACCCTATTGCTGAAAACTCCTCAACTGGAGCTCACAGACATGGAGAAATAAACCTGGTAATGACCTGGAATTGCTCCTCTACCAGGATGCGTTACACAGATAGGCTGGTAGAGGAGAAAAGTCATCAAAAGTCTTTTCCTGTGAATCCTGACAGTATGGTCATGACTGACTTGGCAATTTTGGTATCTTCGATGTTACAGGGGTAATCCATGGATTTCTGATTGGTTTTAGGACTCTCTCTATGGGATAGAACTCATGTTTGGTACTGTAAAATTAGCCTTGAGTCCACAACTGGGTATATCATAGCATTAGTGGAGTTCTTACTACTTTTTTTTTTTAGTGTGTGAAACAGATATAGCCTCAAACTGCCTTTGAAGTACTTATCTGAATACCAATAGATCAGTGCAGCTCCCAAGTCTCACTTAGAAAGTTTGCTTAAGCAGTAAACAGCAATTAATACAGAGACAAGTGGTCAGAGGGCAGACAATGAGAAACATGGTGTGTGCAGCCCTAAAGGGGACATTTTATTATATTCACTCCCCTCATGGCTTGGAGAATATTGTGGATATGGGACAGAAACATTGTATGAACCGCACTAGGGAGGATTGTGAACGACGTCTTCTAGAAATGACAAGGTCATGGCCTTTGTGAACTCACAGTATCTTGCACTAGACCAAGGAAGCCAAAATTTCAGCATAGATAATGAAGTCTCATCCCTGGATGAGGAGCTTTCATAGATAAAAGACTACCAGAGTAGGAAGACTGAGTGTTCTTTAGGCAAGTGGCACCTTGTTGCTTGTCCATACTCCAGTGGTTGATGCCACCCCATTCACTTACAAGAATTCCTGACAACACTTAGTGGGTTGTAAAAGTATCCAAACTGAGAGTGGCTGTGGTAGGTAAGTGGATTCTGAGAGGACTTATAGGGGAGCAGAACACAGATATGACTAAAATACATTTTATATGTATGTGTAAGAATCTCAACACATTAAAAGTTCATAAAAGAGAATAACTATAAACTTTTATCCTTCTCTTTTCTTATTTTAAAATAATGATGATAAAAGAAGGCACCTAGTGATTGTTAAAAAACGTGTGCAGAATTAATGGACAAATCAATAAGTTGACAAACAACAAGTTACTAGCTTAGGATATATATTTTGTATGGGAATTGAATCCAAAGGCTATGGCATGCTCCACCAATGAGCTATATTCTTGGCTTTAACTTTTAAAATGACTACTTAACAAATAAAGAAGAGAGATAAGAATTTATCTTTCTCATTTGCCCTAATCTTGGAAGGTTAGACTGTCAAACAATTAAAAATCCATGCTTCATTAGTCTTTTGAAGACGATTCCAACCTCATCATGCTACTGCTGAATCAAACAGAGATGACCCCAGCCTCATTGATTCTGAATGGGATCCCAGGCCTGGAAGACATGCACGTCTGGATTTCCTTCCCGTTCTGTTCCATGTATACAGTAGCTGTTGTGGGCAACTGTGGCCTCCTCTACCTCATCTTCTTTGAGGGCTCCCTTCACAGGTCCATGTATTACTTCTTGGCTATGTTGTCCCTGACCGACCTTGTCATGTGCACTGCTTCAATCCCCAAAACTCTCTGCATCTTCTGGTTCTACCTTAAGGAAATCAGTTTTACTGACTGCCTGGTCCAGATGTTCTTCATACACACTTTTACAGGGATGGAGTCTGGGGTACTTATGCTTATGGCTCTGGACCGCTATGTAGCAATTTGCTATCCTCTCCGCTATTCTACCATCCTCACCAACCCTGTCATTGCAAAAGCTGGGCTTGCGACATTCTTGAGAGCAGTGGTACTCATCATTCCTTTGATTTTCATCACAAAGCAACTTCCCTACTGCAGAGGCAATGTAATAAACCATACCTACTGTGACCAGTTATCTGTAGCCAAAGTCTCCTGTGGGAATATCAAGGTCAATATTGTCTATGGTTTGATGATAGCCCTCTTGATTGGGGGCTTTGACATCCTGTGTATCACTGTCTCCTACACCATGATCCTGAGGGCAGTGGTCAGCCTGTCCTCAACAGACGCTCGGCAGAAGGCCTTCAGCACCTGCACTGCCCACATCTGTGCCATCGTTTTTTCCTACGGTCCAGCCTTCTTTTGTTTCTTTTTGAACCGATTTGGGGGTAACACCATCCATCCATCTTGCCTCATTATTGTGGCTAATATTTACCTGCTTTTGCCTCCCACTATGAACCCTGTTGTTTATGGAGTGAAAACCAAGCAGATACGAGAGTGTGTTGTAAGGATTCTTTCGGGGTCTAAGGATGAAAAGCATAGTTGACAAAAAAAAAAAGAATAAAAAGGGAAGGGAAGTCAAGAAAACACATGTGTTCTCGTGTTGAATTCTTGGGCCCCAGCTGGAACCAAACAGCATCATAAATCATATATATATGATTAATATATATAATATATTTATATTATATATAATATAATATATATTAATATATATAATTTGTCATTTGATTATATATATACGTATATATGTATGTATATATATATATATATATATATATATATATATATATATATGATTTGAGTATAACAGATTTTTCTAGAACACTGAAGAGCACACTTTCTTCCCAGAATCCCATGGAACTTTCTCCAAACCTGACCAGCATCCTTCAGTTCTTTCTTGAGAGCATTTGCACATATGGGCAGGACTGAGCCAGGTTAGCACACTTGCTTTCTTTCACACTGCTGTTCAGCTGAGTAGTACTGGGGTGTTGCTTTCTGTAAATTGCTTAGGCTAGTCATCTGCAGGGTTCATGGAGAATTCTACCTTCACAGTCAATGCTGTTCCAAGCTTGTACCAAGCTCACGTTTGCTTCTCTGCAGCCTGTACAGTCTCTCTCCAGATCATCTCTTCTCATGTTCAGTGTGGATATGGACCAGCCTGGAGGTTGCAATTGACTGCAGTCTTGTACAGGTGGCGCCAAGCCTCTAGCTGTCACTCCTGGCTGCTGCTTCTGTGGATAATGGCTTGCTTTTATGAACATACTTAATATATAACTCAATTGAAAATGATAAAAATTTTGGTTTAAGAAGTTATTAACCAAATCTTTTTCAAAATATGTAATTATAGGTTAAGAGATATTTATTTGGTACCTTTAAATTATATCTTTTCTCAAACAAATTTTATTTATTTGTTTTAAATTTCATAATTAGTAGGCATATATAGGTCATGCATTAATCTGTTAAAAATTTAAAAGAATATAAAGTTAGAGTTATTTGTGATTTAGTTTTGCTGTGATCACCATTGCCATTTCTACTTCAGACATTGCACATCCAAGTAATACTTACTAAACTTTGGTTCTATTTCTAAATGTGATAAAATTTACCTTTGAAAATAAATAAGCTTATGAAAATCAGATCCAATGTTATCTAATGTTTTTTTCAAGTTTTTGTCTCATTTGTAGAGTTCCCAGGGCTCCATATTATTTCATATAGATACAATTATACAAAATGAACTAAAAGATGAGGCTTTGTATGCGAATGGTTCAAATAGTTACTATTTTAATACATAACTCACAGAACTTTAACAGAACGCTGAAATTACATAAATACCATGATGGTTATGTAAAATAACATATTATTCTCGTTACCTTCACTATAAGGATACTCACAAACAGACATGTGCATAATCCAAATGAAATCATCTACTACAAGAAACAGTAGGATGAAAATCTCTATCTACTTATCCTCCTCCCATAGTGTTACCTTGTTTCCTTTTTATTGTACTTTTTAACTTAAATTGTTTTTATTAATCTATATACTTTTCTCAGCTCCACTCTCTTCTTCTCCCCTCCCCTTCAACCCTCTCCCAAGGTCCCTATGCTCCCAATTAACTCAGGAGATATGGTCTTCTTCTATTTCCTATATAAATTAGATCCATGTATGTCTTTCTTAGGGTCCTCTTTGATGTCTAGATTCTCTGGTGTTGTAAAGTGTAGGTTGGTTTTTTTTTTGTTTTATGTCTATAAACCACTTATGAGTGAGTGTATATTATATTTGTCTTTCTGGGTCAGGGTTACCTCACTCAATATGATGTTTTCTAGATCCATCCAGTTTCCCATAAATTTCAAGATGTCATTTTTTTCTGCTATGTAGTACTCCATTGTGTAAATGTACCACATTTTCCTTACCCATTCTTCGGTCAAAGGGCATTTAGGTTGTTTCCAGGTTCTGGCTACGAAAAACAATGCTCCTATGAACATAGTTGAGCATATGTCCTTGTGGTATGATTGAGAATCCTTTGTGTATATACTCAAAAGTAGTATTACTGTGTCTTGAGGTAGGTTGTTTCCTAATTTTCTGAGAAATTGCCATAGTGATATTCAAAGGGGCTGTACCAGTTTGCACTACCACCACCAATGCAGAAGTGTTCCCTTTCGCTACATCTTCTCCAGCATAAGTCATCATCAGAGTTTTTTTTTATTGGCTATTCTTACATGTGTAAGATGGAATCTCAGAGTTGTTTTGATTGGCATTTATCTGATGGTTAAGGATATTTAACATTTCCTTAAGTGTCCTTAACTATTTGCTGATGATATGATAGTTTGCATGAGTGACCCCAAAAAGTCTACCAAGGAACTTCTACAACTCATAAACACCTTCACTAATCTAGCAGGATACAAGATTAACTCGAATAAAATTTATCATCCTTTACACAGATGATAAATGGGCTGAGAAAGAAATCAGAGAAACATCACCTTTCACAGTAGCCACAAATAGCATAAAATATCTTGGAGTAACTGTAACCAAACAAGTGGAAGACATTAACTCTTTGAAGAAAGAAATTGAAGATACCAGAATATGGAAAAATCTCCCACACTCTTGGATAGGTAGGATCAACATAATAAAATTGGCAATCCTACCAAAAGCAATCTATAGATTCAATACAATCCCCATCAAAATCCCAACACAATTCTTCACAGACCTATGAAAGAACAATAATCAACTTCATATGGAAAAACAAAAACCCCAGGATAACCAAAACAATCCTGTACAATAAAGGAACTTCTGGTGTCACTATACAAGACATCAAGTTCTATTATAGAGCAATAGTAATGAAAACTACTTAGTATTAACATTAAAAGAGACATGTTGATCTATGAAATTGAGTCAAAGATCTGGTCATTAATTCACACACCTATGAACAACCGACTTTTGACAGAGAAGCTAAAATTATACAATGGAAAAAAGAAAACACCTTCAACAAATGGTGCTGGCGTAACTGGATGTCAACATGTAGAAATGAAAATAGATCCATATCTATCCTCAGGCACAAAACTCAAGTCCAAATGGATTAAAGACCTCAATATAAATCTGACTGCTCTGAACCTGATAGAAGAGAAATTGGGAAATAGTCTTCAATGCATGGGCACAGGAGAATTCTTCCTAAATATAACAGCAGCAGCACAGACACTGAGAGCAACAATAATTAAATGAGACCTCTTGAAACTGAGAAGCTTCTGTGAAGCACAGTCAATAAGACAAAAAGGTAGCTACTAAATGGAAAAAGATCTTCACCAGTTCCACACATCAAACAGAGGACTGATCTCCAAAGTATATAAAGAACTCAAGAAATTAGACATCAAAATTCCAAATAATCCAATTGAAAAGTGGGGTACAGAACTAAACAGAGAACCCTCAACAGAAAAATATCAAATGGCTGAATGACACTTAAGGAAATGTTCAACTTTCTTACTCATCAAGGAAATGCAAATTAAAATGACTGTGAGATACCATCTTACACCTGTCAGAATGGTTAAGATCAAAATTACCAATGATAGCTTTTGTTGGAGAGGATGTGGTATAAAGGGAACATTCATCCATTGCGGGTGGGATGCAAACCTGTACAACCACTCTGGAAATCAGTATTGTGGTATCTTAGAAAACTGGTACCCAGCAATGCTACTCTTGGGCATATACCCGAAAGATTCTCAATCCTACTACAACGACATCTCCACAACTATGTTCATAGCAGCATTATTTGTAACAGCCAGAAACTCGAAACAACCAAGATACTTCTCAATCAAAGAATGGATAAAGAAAATATGGTACATTTACATATTGGAATGCTACTCAGTTGTAAAAAAAAAAATGACATCTTGAAATTCGCCTGCAAATTGATAGAACTAGATAAAAACCATCCTGAGTGAGGTAACTCAGACCCAGAAAGATGAACATGGTATGTAGTCACTCATAAGTAGATACTAGCTGTAAAGTAAAGGATATTGAGCCTATAATTCATGATTTTAGAGAAGCTAAGTAACAAGGTGAACCCTAAGAGAAATATAGAATGGAAGGGGAATCGGAGGGGAAGGGTGAGAACTTGAGGGAATGTGCTGGTCGAGTTGGAAGAATAACAGAAATGAAGGCAAAGGAAAGAGATACTTTGATTGAGGGAGCCATTAGAGGGCCTAGCAAGAACCTGGCACTAGAGGAATTCCCAGGAATCCACAAAAATAACCCCAGATAAAACCCTAAGTAATAGAGGAGAGGGTGCTGGAACTGGCCTTACCCTGTAGTCAGACTGATGAATATCTTAAATGTCATCATAGAACCTTCATCCAACAATTGATGGAAACAGGCAGAGACCTGCAACGGAGCACTAGACTGAGTTCCCAAAGTCCACTTGAATGGAAGGAGTGAGAATATGAGCAAAGAGGTCAAGACAATGAAGGGGTCATCCACTGAAACAGTTTGTCCTGAGCTAATGGGAGCTCACCAACTCCAACCAGACAGAGAAGGAACCAGCATAGGTCCAAACTAGTTCCTCTGAATGTGGTTTACAGTTTTATGGCTAGGGCAGACTGAAGGGTCACTGGCGGTGGCACCAGGATTTATCCCTAGTGCTTGTATTGGCTTTTAGGAACCCTGTTCTCTTTGGATGCATGTTTTGCTCAGCTTAGACATAGTAGCGATGCCTTGGACCGTCCCCAAAACAATGTGCTTTACCCTCTCTGAGGAATGGATTGGGGGTTGAGGGGTATAGGTAGAGGGAATGGGAGGAAGGGAGGGAGAGGGAACTGGGATTGGTATGTGAAATGAAAAAAGATAGTTTTTTCTTTTTAAATAAATAAATAATGATCTGTGACAGTTTTCAAGTTAAGAAATAAATATAAAATTCTGTTTAGTTTATTTCATTGATTTTTTAAAAGGTCTTTGCATAAAAAGGCAAGAATTGATTGCAATATTAGCATTTAAGATCTTGGCTTCCTTTAGCAAGGAGGAAAGAGAAAACTGGCTGTGGAGGAGTGTGGGGGCTGTTCACACAAGTGTATTCATTTGTTGTTTTGTTTTTGATTTTTTAGACAAGGCTTCTCTGTAGCTTTGGAGTCTGTCCAAGAACTAGCTCTTGTAGACCAGGCTGGCCTCAAACTCACAGAGATCCGCCTGTCTCTGCCTCCTGAGTGCTGGGATTAAAGGAGTGTGTCACCCGTGCCCGGCTGCATTCATCTTGTAATAATGCATCTAGTTTCACATAAATGGATGTGTGTCAATTTGTGAAAGTGAATCACCTAAGAAATATTTTATTGGTTAACTGATTTGGATATAAATCAGTAGTAGAGTATCCAGCATGTAGGAGGCCCTAAATTCAACTCACAGCAAATCTAAAATAAAAACAAACAAAATTTAATTATCATATTCATATTGCAGGCTCCAGCCTATTTACCATTATGAGATAAATATGTATTTGATTAATCATATGTCCATATATACATACTGTTAATAAAAATTTTGTCATATATGAATAGAGAAAGTAGAAAGATCTCTGTTCTAAAACACACTGCAATCTAAGATTGTAGCAAAGAAAAATTTGTATATTAAAGTCTCCCTTGGGGTCGTATTTTAGGTCTTCAGAGAAACCATTAGTCAACTCAAATACAGCCATCAGACTGTGATAATCAGTTATTTCTACCATTCACAGAAGATCATAAATAAAATTATAATTTCATCCCATCTTCTATTTCTCAATTGGGAAATAGAAAGAAAGCATGGTCCATAGAATTTCCGGTTATTTGATGAATTAAATCAAATTAAATTAAATGTAATAACTTGACATCTAAGCAAGTTATTACATCATAACTTAGATGGCAAGTTATTACATCATAAGAATAATTAGTGTTGATGACAGCAGAATGGAAGAATGAAGACACAATTTATCCCCAGTTTCATAACCTGGGTATGTCTGCATCCAACCCTGTCACACAGATAACCAGGAATAGAATAGGGGCATTTCTTTATTAGCAAGATAAGTTCCAAATCCTCAGAGATTCCAGTAGCTCTAGGTTCCAGTTATCTAACTGAATTCATTCTGACAGTGGTTCCAGGTATCCTTAGCTGGCAGCACTGGCTCTCCCTGCTTCTGGCTCTGCTCTATGCTTTGGATCTTGTTGCCAACACACTTATTGTGACTGTAATTTGCCAAGAGGCATCACTGTGCCAGCCTATGTATTGCCTTGGCATCCTGGCTATTGTGGACATGGGCCTGGTAATTACCATCATGCCAAAGAGTGTAGTCATCTTGTGGTTCAATGCTAAGACCATCAGTTTCACCGAATGCTTTGCTCAGATGTACACCGTCCATTTTTTGTTGCCATGGAGTCAGGTATCTTTGTCTGCATGGCTATAGATAGGTATGCAGCAATTTGCCGACCACTGAAGTATACTTCAATAGTTACTGAATCTTTTCTGGTCAAAGAAGCTTTGCTTATGGTCCTCAGAAATTGTATAGTTCCCAAGTCAGTACCTGTGTTGGCTACTCAGAGAAATTACTATTCTCAGAATCAAATCAACCACTATTTTTGTACTAACTTGGGGGTCACTAGCCTGTCTTGTGATTGCAGGAAAATCAACAGTTTTAACCAGCTTGTCTGGACAACCTGGCTTAGACAATCGTAGGAGGTGACCTGGGTTTGATTATGATTTCATATGCTTTGATTCTTTGGTCTGTGCTGAAGCTGAACTCTGCAGAAGCGGCATCTAAGGCCTTAAATACCTGCACCTCTACCTCATCCTAATCCTTTTCTTCTACACTATCATTGCTGTCCTTTCCATCACTCCTAGTGCAAAAATGTCAGTCCTGTCGTGCTGGTTCTGTTGAACGTGCTGCACAATGTATTCCCCCTGTTCTGAACCTCTTGGTGTATGCACTCAAGAACAAAGAGCTAAAACAAGGCTTATACCAGGTGCTTAAGCTGAGTGTCAAAGGAGACTAAAAATGATAAAACACATATCACTTTTACTTTTTCAAAATTAGGATGTCTGGTTGTGCTTATTAATCTTCAGGGCATAATAGGTAACATTCTTGAAAAATCTGTATAGTGTCTTAATATGTATCCTCAATACCACTTAGAATAATTACTTTTTGAAACAGGATCTCACTTTTGCGGTCCTGGCTAGATGAGAACTTGCTGTATAAATCAGGCTGGCCACAAACTCTGAGAGCTCCAGTCCCCTCTGTTTTCTGAGTACTGAAATAAAAGGCATGGACCATCAAAGACAGCAAAAATAAATTTCTTGAAAAACCACAAGTCATGTTATCTAGCATTTCCTCAAAGTCATTAGTCTGGCTTAGACATTACTAAGCACTCAATGAATAATATAATTCATTAAGATAGACATGTGAAACCATCTATGAATTAAGGAAAATGTAATTGAATATGAGTCTGAGACATTTTTATGTAAAATAAAAAATTGTGTTCCCTTGGCAGAAATAACACCTGTGAAATGATATTAATTATGGCTTTTAATTCAGATACTTTGCCTTTCCCATGCATATACAAAGTCACACACATACATGTGTACCGATGGATAAATGAATATGAAAATATCCAGTTGTTAAAAGAATCATACAGGTGGTAATAATGGAAATGCCCCACTCTCAGGCCTTCTATGCAGGGTGTACTGATCCTTATACAGGCATTTTTAGCTCTAAAGTTTCTAAATATGACATCAGATTTTCCCTTCAAGTCAGTTAAATGTGCAGCTGTCAAGGGACAGAGTTGTTAAGGGATGCACACACATATAGAACAGCATCAGATGGTTTTTGAACAAGACTGTCTTCTTGGACCAGACTGCACTCAGCTCCCCATTTTGACATCCAGGCAGTAGGCATTGCGCAGGGTAAGCAGAGAGACTTTGCTCAAGTTTATAGTGACTTTGAGCATATACTAACTGGTTAGAGCATTCATTCTCGGAACAATAGATTTTATTCCAATCATTCAGCTAAAAGACATTAATTTATTTTTCTTGTGCACTGTATATTTACTAATTTCTAGGATGGTAATTCACAGTAGTCTTTCATAGGAAATATGAATATTGATGTTTTCCCTGAACAAATGGAATCACTGGAAATGGTACAAGTTGTGTTACATTACCACAGGACAAAAAGAAGTTTCTGGTGACGAATTCTCCATATATTCAGAGTAGTGTTGCTTCTCACTTGCCCTCATTGATTTTCAGAAAGAGAATCTAACTAACTTGCCTCAGGTCCAAAGGGAGTTTTAAAAAATACTTTAGTTTTCTAAGTAGACCAGATGAACTCACTACCAATGATGAGAGAAGAAAATGTTTTTCAAGTTTCAGGGTAGGCAAGTAAGGAGACAAACTGACCATCAGTGGGGCTTGGAGTAAGGACAAATAGTAGATCCTTGCAAAATTGTCGTTTTACAAATGATAATTATGTTTAAACCTGTTGCATCCATAGATCTTCTTACTCATAGAGTAATGACTCTTTGTTTCAGAAAATAATCTAGTGCTGAAAGTATTTTACATCTGTGTTGAAAATTTATAAATTTTTTCATAGTTAACACTGTTATTTGCAATCATAATGCATCTTTTATTTGAGAGATTTAAAATCATATTAAAGAGACCAAAGTTACTTGTATATTAGTAAGCCCCATACTACCTATTACATTTATAACTGTGAGGGAAATGCAATAGAAATAATCAGGACATTTATCTTGCATGCTGAGGAATAACTGCTTCAGAATAGAGCATATAGCCTCTCTGGTATATAACTTCCTTTCCTAGGTTAAGGCTATTCACATTCCTCCCAATTTTCTTACTTGCCATTGTTTTTTGAAAACCTAAAAGTCTATCTGCTTATTCTTTGGGAATGAGGAAGAAGTAAAGATTCCTTTCTTTGAGATGGTTTTTTAGACTTATTTTATTTTATGTATATGAGTATTTTTCATACATGTGTGTTTGTATACCATATGTGTGCCTAGATTCCCTGGAACTGGAGTTATGGATGGCTATATGCCACTGTGTGGGTGCTAGATACCAACCCATGGTTCTCTGCAGAAGCAACAAGCACTCTTACCCACTCCAGTCCATCATGTGGCAATTTTATAGGCAAGAAGTTTATCTAATACACTGTTTTATTATGTAGATTTTTTGAATTTATATAGCTAAAAATTATATTTAAAAGATAAGATTGATTTACAGTCTTAGTTGCTAATATTCTTGCTCTGCTACATTGTGGAAAAAAGAAAGGAAAAAAGATGACCAGGTAACACGACAGAAGTTGAATGCATTTCTTGGCTACAAAATATATTCACTCTGATAATGAACTTATATTTTAACATGTATCCTTTCTAATATGCATGTTGCATTGTAGTAAATATTTTAAGCATTCAATTCACAGTGTGTCTTAATTGCACAGCAGTCAGTTATAATGTTCATATGTTCTAATACATATATGTCTGTGTGTAATATTTATTCTTAGATTTAGTTTTATAAGTTTTGCTTTTTACTTTATTACTTTGTTTTGCGTATGTTACATGTATGGCTACATATATGTCTATGCAGCATGTGCATACAATGCCTGTGGAGGCCACATGAAGGCATTAAATCTCCCAGAACTGGAGTTTCACATGACTGTGAGCCATGCAGGTGCTGGGGGATCAGACTCATGTTCTCTAGAAGACAATATGGTCCTCTTAACCACTGAGTCATCTCCCCAGCTCTGAGTTCTTGGTTTTCTGAATGATTTTTTTGAAAAAAAATGCAATGTTGAATACTAACCAATGAAAAAAATGCTTCTGGCGTGATACATTCATGAAATAAAAATCTATAAGTCTGACCAAAGGAATGTGGTGACGATTTTTACCCAAAAGGAAAGACTTTTTATATCAAAAATCAGCATTAATTTCCTTGTCTATGGTAAAAATTGTAGAATCCTGTGTAGACTGGTTTATTAGCAAAGTGGATTCCAGCAGCAACTGAGAACCAGCTCACAGACTGTGATAATTAGGTTCTCTACTGTTTTATTTTACACTGAGGGCTAACAAGCTGAGAAAGGCACATTCAGCATGCCCTGTTATTTTGCTTGTGGAAAACTTTTGAACATAGAGATAAAGCAATTTGATAGCATGAGCTCTAGTTATCTCATACTTGGTCTTAGCTTCAGGACAGAATGTGATGTAACTACTGTGTTTGGTTTGTTCCCCCCCCCCCCAGTTTCTCTATATCAAGTATTTGATCTATGATACCTAAAAGTGAGCATCATCCAACTGTTCTTGCCTTTGGTTCCTCACATTTGACTGACACGGATATCTCCTCCTTAATGTTTGCAGTGTATTTTAATTATTTGTATGGTTGGTGTTTTCCAAAATAGTTTTAGACATCTTGTGCACACGGGCTTTTTTGCATGTATTTTCTTACATTTCTGTATTTTAAATATTGCAAATGTGAAATATGCTCATATATGAGGACTCTAAACCAATTATTACATTTATTTATATTTTCTCCTCTCTCTCTCTCTCCCACCCTCCCTCCCTTCCTCTCTTCAACTCTCTCTCTCTCTCTTTCTCTGTACTTCTGTGTGTGTATGTATGTGTGTGTGTGTGTGTGTGTGTGTGTGTGTGTGTGTGTGTATACATATAGGCACATACCTGCCATGGCAATGGTATAGAGCAGCTCAGGGGACCATTTGTGAGAGCTGGTTCTCTCCTTCAAACATGGGAGTCCCAGGGATCAAACTCAGGTTGTTTGGCTTCTTTCTGGGCAAGTGCCTTTACCTTATGAGTCATCTCAGCAGCCCTTCTATTAGACTGGAAAGAACAGATGGAACTGTACAAACAAACAGTTTTGTTTTTGTTTTTGTTATTGTTTTTCTGGGTGTTTTCTTTTTATACTATAGAGGTTTTTTTTATAATTTTTCTATTTTATAAGAGAACTTTTATTGAAATTTTTACTTATCCTTATTTAGCTGGGTGGTGGTGGCACATGTCTTTAATCCCAGCACTCGGAGGCAGAGGCATGCGGATCTCTGTGAGTTCAAGGCCAGCCTGGTCTACAAGAGATAGTTCCAGGACAGGCACTAAAGCTACAGAGAAACTTTATCTTGAAAAAACAAAACAAAACAAAAAACCCAAAAAATTATTTATCTTTATTTAAAAGATATACTTTAACTTTTTTGTGTTTGCTGGTAGATATCTTCATGTTTTGAATAAAGTTCTATATAGACAAAAATTTAATAGTCTTTAAATTTTTATTATATTCCTTCCCTTTGTTGACTACTCAGTTTATTAACTATTCATTTGTAAACATTGCTTGACATCAGTAGGACTATCATACCTTATTCAATTTTTAAAATATAAGTATGAATCAAATATGTACATTAAAAGTTGTATTATTTTATGGGTGTCTTAGTATAATAACAGAGTTTCATACTCCCATGATTTTAAAATGACAAAACAGGTAGAGTTCCATTAGTTTGTCATTTTTCTAATTCCATCTTATAACAACCTTTAAGGGTAGTTATTTATCTTCTCAAAGAAAAGAGATGAGTTTTGTTGAGGAATGTAAAGCTGTAGGTAGAGTTGATGGAGTGGTAGGGGTGAGAGCAACTCAGAGAACACAGGGGTGCAGGAAGCAAGTAACCTAAGAGAATGG
Organism: Myodes glareolus; assembly: GCF_982192425.1. NCBI lineage: Eukaryota > Metazoa > Chordata > Mammalia > Rodentia > Cricetidae > Myodes > Myodes glareolus. Next base: position 100,016,432 of record NC_142032.1, on the reverse strand, counting down.
TGGGCTATCAAAGACCAGTCATGGCTCAGGTACAAGGGCATTTGTCTTTTCCTTTGTGAAAGCAATTATCATCCCCTCCAAAGTTTGATGCACTTGTCATTTCTACCTAATCCTGTGTGGTTCTAAAAATTTATGATGACTTGGGAAGAGGTCTTGGAGACTAGCCTCACAAGCATTTCTACCTAGTCCTATATGGTTCTAAGGATTTATGATGACTTGGGAAGGGGTCACAGAGACCACCCTCACAAACAGGCTTGTCTTGTATTTCTTTCCTTCTTGCAAAAAGTTACCTTGAACAGTGTCCAGTGACACTCCAGCAAAAAACTGGGGAAGAGGTAGGAAAGGTTAACAGTGAGAAATCTGATATATTAGATGTTCCCACCACCCTACACAGCATTAAGTAGCCTCTTGTGATGTCTTGAAGTTTAGTCCAAAAAGATTTTTAACAAATGCTCCAGGAATATTCCCATTAGATCTGACAAGGATGAAGTTGAAGGGTGGAATTTAACATTGGTACTTCAGTGTGAGATTCCCAGTAGGATTATGTTACACCAGGATGGCTACAGCAGCACCCATATTTCTAAAGTGTGTGTGTGTGTTGTGTGTGTATGTATGTATGTATGTGTGTATATATCTATCTATCTGTATCTATCTATCTAAATGTTCAGAGATAAAAACAATTTTTCTACACATTTTTTTTCAATTGTGTTCAATGAATTATAGTATGTTTGCATGCACTGTTCCAAGAACCAAAATAATCATCCCAGATAGAACAAGCTATTTATAAAGATAATCAACAGAATTTAGACATCACAGGCCTTTAAATTATACTAATATCTAAGTGTATGTCTAGGTTTAGAGAAGACATTAACATATTTCTAAATCAGTTTCTTTAGTATAAATAGGCCTAATCCATTGTCTCAGCACAATTTAATTCATTATATAAAATATACATAATCTTATCATTCAAAATTAACTATATGAATAAAATATCCATACATATATCATGATGTAAATTTATATGCAAAAAGTCTCTGTGCGTCAAAGACTTTCATCCCAAACACATTAATTAAGGAAACAGTTATCACATTAGCAAAACCAGATTGAAAAGTCGGGGTGTGATATCACATTCCTGTTATCTTTATTGCTTGGGTTGTCTCTACAAGGATGGTGATGAACAAGGTATTGATTGTGTGTAATATTCCATGTGTCTCTATGGAAATAGCATAAACACAGTCTTTATTATGGCTGAGTTAACATAGAGAAAGTTCGACCTACCAAGGATGATCTTATTTCATCACATCTCTGGCTGAACCAGGTGTCTAATTAACAAAAGCAGAAGGATGGGAATATTGAAGACGCCAAATCCTCCTAAATATAATGATCCGTGTTAAAATATTTTCTGATGTCCCATTGCTAATCTAAACTAACAACATTAACCTTTTTTCTTCTTAGCAAGGGATGTTCCAGGATCTGACCAATTCCAACAGCTCTAGGATCCAAGTGTCTGAGTTTATTCTGATGGGATTTCCAGGCATCCACAGCTGGCAGCACTGGCTTTCCCTGCCCCTGGCTTTGCTCTATGCCTTAGCTCTCATAGCCAACACACTTATCATTACCATAATCTACCAGAAAGTGTCACTACACCAGCCTATGTATTATTTCCTGGGCATTCTGGCTATAGTAGACATGGGCTTGGCAACCACCATCATGCCTAAGATTTTAGCCATCTTATGGTTCAATGCTAAGACTATCAGCCTTCCAGAGTGTTTTGCTCAGATGTACGCCATCCATTGCTTTGTTGCCATGGAATCAAGTATTTTTGTCTTCATGGCTATAGATAGGTATGTAGCAATTTGCAAACCACTGAGGTATCCTTCAATAGTTACCGAATCTTTTGTTGTCAAAGCAACTGTGCTTATGGTCCTCAGAAACTGTGGGACTCTCACGTCAGTTCCTGTGTTGGCTGCTCAGAGAAATTACTGTTCCAAGAATCAAATTGAGCACTGCCTGTGCTCTAACTTGGGGGTCACTAGCCTGTCCTGTGATGACAGGAAAACCAACAGCATCAACGAGCTGATCCTAGCTTGGACAATCATGGGAGGTGACCTGGGTTTGATTATGATTTCATATGCTTTGATTCTTCAGTCTGTGCTGAAGCTGAACTCTGCAGAAGCAGCATCTAAGGCCTTAAATACCTGCACCTCTCACCTCATCCTAATCTTTTTCTTCTACACTGTCATTGTTGTCCTATCTATCACTCACAGTTCAAAGATGAAAGTTCCCCTCATCCCGGTTCTGCTGAACGTGCTGCACAATGTTATTCCCCCTGCTCTGAACCCCATGGTGTATGCACTCAAGAACAAAGACCTCAGACAAGGCTTATACCAAATGATTCGCCTGGAACTGAAGGGTAACCACAAGTGAGAGATTCTCCTTTTTAACTTTCTGCACAATTACCCTTCATGTTCTCCCATGAAGAAAATCAGAAGAAGATGAATGCTATGGACAACATAAGAGGTTTGATTTAGCATCAGGAATCAACTAAAATTCAGAAGAATGACAACAAAAAAAATCACAATGTTACTTCAAGTCTCCAGGAGTTGAAAATCTTTAGCATGGAGAGAACCATAATAATGCTATTTTTGTTCAAGAACCCAGGGGAAGAACTTGCAGGATACACATCTCAATAGTTTGTCTGTGTTCCTGGCTAGAACAGCCAGATAATTTTCAATATATTGGCAGAGATTTTCGCAAATTACCCTTTTAAGTTGGAGATCTCATTTCATGTCTTTAATTCATTTTGGGAAAAGACATGAGTTACTTCTACTATTTGCTGCTTGTGATTTTTTTTTTTTACTGAAAAAGAGTATCTTAAATATAAGCTTTCTTAAGACGATATATAAGTGCCACCTCCTAAAAACCAACTGATAAAATGTTGTCACCAAATAGTGGGCATAATCCCAAAGACCCACAACAGTTGACTAAACACAGCTCCTAAGATAGACATTCATAAGTTCACAAGAAATCAGAGCGTATTTTCTATCTCATGGACACGAGGATCCTTCTATACTGTTCTTGAAATGTGAACAAAATTTATATTTTCCCAGGAAATTAAACAAATACAATTTCCACAAGACACAGCAATTAAGTACTAAGTGTCAATATGCTTTGATCATAACCCAAACAAAGGCTTTGAATAAAAACTTGTGTGTGAATTTTTTAGCATTTCTTGTTAAAAAGTAAACAATGTATATATCTTTTAAATGCTGTTTTGATGTGGATCTATAAATGTGCATAAATGGAACAAAGTTTTTTCTGAGAAGGCGCTAAGGAAAAGGGGCCAGTGGGATGGTTTAGTGGGTGAAGACGATGCATGGCCAAGCCTGAGGAACTGAGTTTGATTACCAGGACTCACATGGTGGAAGAAAATAAATGACTTAGGCAAGTTGTCTTAGGGCCTCCACTTGTGCCTGCTTCCACAAAGAGGTAAATACAGTTTTCAAATTGAAAGAGTAGTCCTACGATAACAGCATCGGTTTCATTATCATCATCATTTTACTATCTAATGATGTATCCATGATGTAAATCTCAAAATGAAGAATAAAGTTGATTTTCTTAAAATTTGGCTTTTTATTCATCTATTTCTTTTACTTCCCAGCCATAGTCTCCTCCCAGTCCCTTTCCCTCACTCCCCGCTCTCCCACCCCGAATCTCGCCCCTTCTGTCTCCATCCAGGAAAGGGCAGATTCCCCATAAGTGTCAATAAAACATGGCTTATCAAGTTGCAGTAAGACTAAGCACCTCCCCATGTATTAACGTTGGGCAAGGCTAACCAGTATGAGGAGTGGGGTCCCTAAACCAGTAAAAGAGTTGGAGACAGACCCTGTTTCCACTGTGACAAGTTCCACAAGAGGACCAAGCTACACAACATATGTGCAAATTGCCTAAATCAGCCCCATGAAGGCTTCTTGGTTTCCAGTTGAGTCTCTACTGTCCCTGTGAGCCCAGGTTAGTTGACTGTGTGAACCTTCACATGGTGTCCTTGACCCTCCCCACTCCTACAGTTCCTTTCTTCTCTTCTGCACGATCCCCAACTCCGCCTGATGTTTGGCTGTGATTCTCTGCATGTGCCTTGCCTCCATCAGTTGCTAGATGACACCTCTCTCATTAGAATTGAGCCAGGTGACAGGAAATGGCCAGTTCAGGTTGCTTATTCACTATTTCTAGGACTCTAACCTAGGGTCCTCACAGCAGACTCCTGGAAGTTTCCCCCGCACCACGCTTCCTACAGACTCAGCACTCCATGCTCCCCATCCTGATCACTAGCATTTCCATCCCAGCCTTCCCTGCCCACTCACAAAGAAATCTCTTTTATTTCATCTTTCTAGGGTGATCTGGGTTCCTCCCACAAACTCCTCTTGTTATGTAGTCTCCCTGGGTTGGAGGATTGTAACATAGTTATCATTAATTTTAAAGCTAATATCCACTTATGTATGAGTTCATACCATGTTTGTCTTTCTGTGTCTGGGTTACCTCACTCAGGATGATTTTTTTCCCTAGTTCTAACCATTTGCCTTCATGTTTCCTTGTTTCCTTGTTTTTAACAGGCTCAGATCTTTATTCTCCCTCTGCTCTTCTGTATCTAAATCTCCAGCGTCATGTGCAGTTCTGTAACTGACCTGTGGCCTTTCCCACTCTCTGCTTTCTTTCCTAGGGGACTAAACAGACCCTGGCAGAATACCCTGTTTTTCCCCTCTTGTGGAACCCCTCAGCCTCTCTCAAGCCAATCCCCATTCCTAAGTGTCAACCCCCAATACCTAGAAACACATTTTACCTGGAAAAGTGGCCACACCTAACAGAATTCCAGAAGAATTTAACCAAGCAACACAACCACCTAAGTACCAGAGAGGACAACAGAAACCAAGAAATAAAACACCTGCCCAACAAAGCCAAGACCAGATATCAGCACCTAGAATTACAATCTTCCCAAACCCAAATTCCTAGACACCAGTGTAAAAACACAATCAAGAACCAGGACAAAATGTCTTCACTAGAGCACAGCAGCTCTACCACAGTCGGTTCTAAGTATTGCAATATAGCTACAGCACAAGGCACAGACCTTAACACAGCTATTATAAATATGATAGAGGACCCTAAAGGGGAAATGAATTAATCACTTAAAGAAATATATGAAAACATAAACAGTGAAAGGAAACAAATAAAACAGTTCAAGATCTGAAAATGAAAATATAATTATAATAATCCCTAAACTAAGAGAAATTTGGAAATGAAAACTTTAGGAAGTAAAATAGGAACCTCAGAGACAAGTCTCACCAAGAGAATACAAGAGACAAAAGAGAGAATTTCAGACATTGAAGACATAATAGAAGAAATGAATAACTCCATCAAAGAAAAAGTTAAAACTAAAAACTTCCTGGAACAAAACATCCAGAAAATGTGGAACACTATGAAAAGACCACATTTAAGAATAATAGTAATAAAGGATGGTGCATAACTTTTATAACCAAGTTTATAGAAGAAAATTGCCCTAACCTAAAGGAGATGCCTAACAAGGTAAAAGAAACATATAGAACACCAAATAGACTGAACCAGAAAAGAAAGTCCCCTTAGCCTAAGTACAGAACAAAGAAAAACATTAAAAGCCAAAGGGAAAAAGATAAAAGACATTCCACGATAAAACCAAATTTAAGCAATACCTATCCACTAGTCAAGCTCTTCAGAAAGTGCTAAAAGGAAAACTCCTACATAAAGAGGTTAACTACAGCCAAGAAAACACAAGGGATAAATAATCCCAGGCCAGCAAATCAAACACAACACACACACACACACACACACACACACCACAACAAGAAAATAAAAGGAATCAATAGACACTGAGCATTGATATCTCTCAGTATCAATGGTCTGGTAGAGCCATTTTAATATCTCACAAATAGATCTCAAACCAAAACTTATTAAGATAAGAAAGGACACTGCATACTTATCAAGGAAGAAATCTACAAAGAGGATATTGCAATTCTTAACATCTATATGCACCAAACACAGGGACATCCAAGTTCATAAGAGGAATGCTATTACAGATCATCACATATTGGACTCCCACAAAGACAGTAGGAGGCTTCAGTACCCCACTCTCTTCAACACTGACTATCCAGACAAAAACTAAATAAAGAAATGCTGGAGCTAAGTGATATGATAAATGGACCTAACAGATGTTTAGAGAAGATTTTACCCAAACATAAAAGAGCATACCTTCTTCAGCACCTTATAGAATTTTCCCCAAAATTTAACAAATACTTAGACATAAAGTTTATTCTGCCTTTCTTATTCTCTTTCTCAATCCCATTTTTATTTTACAATAAATGACATACAGACAACAATTCTCTAATTAAAGATATATAAATATTATATTTTATCATTGCATTGATCAATATATTTACCATTAAAAATTAGGTCATTTTCTTGGTGAGGTGATGCATGATTCTAATCCCAGCACTGGGGAGGTAGAGGCAAGTAGATCTCTGTGAGTTCAAGTCCAACCTGTTCTACATGGTGAGTTCCATGACAGCCAGGGCTATATAAACTCTGTCTTTAAAAATAATTAGGGTATTTGCTTATCCCTAATTTACATTTTTAGTGTAATATTCTAAACTTCCATGAAGTTATGTGATGTCGTAATACTGTCCATCCACATTTATTGAAATAAATTTCTTGTAAACTACTGTCATCTATGTCAAAATCATTGAGTTCTTCTTAAAATAGGCTGGCTATTCTTATCTAAGATTTCCATGAATGCTTATATTTAGCGTGTTCTGGACCAAACTCATTCCTTCAACCTGCCTAAACTGGCCTTGATTTTTGAGGCCAGCCTTTTGCATAGTGGGACCTATCCTTTGATACACTACCTAAATCAGTACCTTAACGATCCTTTCTTATATTGGCCAGCCTTATGGTGGTGATGACCTTATCATAGCCAGTGTCCTTGTTCTCATTCTGCCCAGGTCACCATGTCTATTTTTTTAACCTAGATAGAAAGAACTTAGCACTTTTGTCTGAGAAGTATTTAAGGGTATACACCCAAAAGATTCTCAGAAAATATTCATGAAATTCATTTCATAAAATACAATAAATGTCTATGCTATACACACGACCGTTAAACTAAATATCATTCAGGATAGAAATCTAAGACCAAATTTGTTATTAAAAAGAACGTATTTCAATATAATAAACTTTGGCATACCTATGCTTTATCTTGTACTACATGGGGAGACTTTGAAAGTTTACCATTAACATGTGGAAAAAGGACTCTCACCCATTTCTATGCAACACAAGGTTGATCTTTGAGCAATTGCATAAGAGACTAAAATAAAAGTCACCCAAATTGGACAAGAAAAGAAGTAATTTCTTTTGTTTGGTGGCATAGTCATTTATAGACCATCTAACACTAACAGGACAATCAAACCTGGTCATGAATTCAGTAAAGTTGTAGGACACAAAATTAACAAATTGAATACTGCCAGTCAACCATTTTAGTGAAATTAACAAAACATCATGTGCGCTGCATTCCAAATAAGTTGTAGACATTTAGTCAGTGTTCTTTTTTTAACGCTACATAGTGGAAGCTAACAATTATTGAAGAAATAAATTGAAAAAGACATAAAGAAATAAAAAATGTTAGTTATTTACTAGAGTTAATGTTATTAAAATTTATGTGCTACACAAAATGGCCTACAGACCCAGCACAGTCCCTACCAAAAACTCGTGAGGAACAGACTAAAAATAGCCACAAAATGTTTCAATTAGCCAAAACAACTAAGGGTAAAAGGAGCAAAGCAGGGAAGTTGCTGCCTGACTTCAAACAAAATCCATGCTAGAGCTACCCAAACAGCATGATGATATTGTAAAAACAGACATGTGGAACAATCGAACAGAATAGAAAGTCACATATAAATCCTCACATTTATAGCCCAATTTGTTTTTAATTGTTTGACTTACTATTTTATTTTCTGTGTATGGGTATTTTGTATGCATGTAAGTATGTGAATTACACACATATTTGTTGCCTTCAGAGGCCAGAAGAGGACAGCAAATCTGGAACTGGTGTTAGAGACTACTGTGAGCTATCACATGGGTGTTGCAAATTGAACCAGATGTTTCTGAAGAGCAGCCACTGTTCTCAACCACTGTCCCAACTCCTTAGACACAAAATTGGATTATATAAATCAGTAAATATAATACAACAGTCTCTTTGATAATGCTGTTGAGAAATCTGGGTGTTTCCATTTACAGTTGGAAAAATAGAGCCTTATATGTCACATACATTAAAGAAAAACCCAGAAAAACTAAAGTCTTATGTGTTACATACTTAGGTTTTGAACATGAAGAGAATACCATTTTCTTAAAAAAGAGAGTGTTTCCAGAGTGGAGTGATCTGTAGCCATTATATTTTCTGCTGAAACTCTGCACATACAAGTAATATTATATGGACAGAGCTGGTTGTATTTATATATTTATAATAAGCAAGTATATACTTATGTATACATATATATATATAAAGAAATATGCATTTATATATTCCTATATATTACACATCACACATACACACATGACTGCAATTAAAGAAAAGATGGAGGAAAGAGAAGGGGAGAAAAGTTTATAATTAAATTTTAATTTCAGAACTTAAAGAAATCCCTGTTATTAGAGTGAAAGTTTAATTTGCTTGCCTAAAGCTATTCAATAATTTATCTTTTAATCTGATTTAGTGCTTAGCTTCTTGTGTGTTTCTTTTCTCTGAAGGAAGATGGAATGTTAAGTCTTTAAAGATACCTACAATGCCCCCTTTATAATGCTTACCATTTTCCCAGTGCCAAACACTCTTGTCATCCTCCAGGTAGAGGACTGTGTAAAAAGATTTTTTGTTTTGATCCATAGTGAAGGTAATTTGGTTAAAAGTACCCTTCATACTTCTCCAGAGTCCCCCCCCCCCCGCATATCTTTTGCTTTTATTAGAAAAAATGAAAGAAAAAACTAGAAGTCTGTTAAAAGTATAATACTGAGAATGAAACATTATACTATATACTATTCCAGCACACACTGGCTAGAAATTGAAATCAAACTAAACGTTCATCAACAGAGAAATTCAGAAAATATGATGTTTGTATGTGATAAATGTGATTTATCAGTTAATAAAGGATGATTTACTGCAACATCATAAATGGTCTTGAAGAACATTAGGCTTAGTGAAGTATACCAATCAGAAAGACAGGTACTGTATTATTTCAACTACATAAGAATCTAAATGTGGAGGCCCAAAAATGTGAGCCTATTCCCTCCTTTTCTGGCATTAGAGACTTGGAGGTTGCTCAAAGTGGCTGGCAAATATAGTTGCACATCCCAGCTCAGGAGGTGATTACTTAATTCTTTTGACATTAAGATAGCCCATACAGTTGTCAGGATATGCAAATGTACTTCTGCTACTTCTTTTGTACTTATGAGCCACCTAGGGGGTGGCTGTCTTCAGGATAATGGTCTAGGGCAGCTTCACTGCCTAAGCAACAGAATGCGAATGATTTGATGTCTCAAAATGTTAAAGCATTTAACTGTTTGAGTTGTCCTTTGTACCATATTAATAGAGTCTTTTGTTACATTCTCCCCTGATTTGTACTGGGTATAAAAACATATGGAAAAATAATTGTGGGCGAGTTCAGTGTTCACTGGAATGCCTTCCCTTTTTAGGGTTTCTTTTCCTATTATTTTTCATATGTCTTCATATTCTTTACTAATATTTCAAAATCCCCACACCTCTACCCTGGCAAGTGGTGTTTTTGTCGAGGCTGGTCAACAACATATGGCAGCCCAATGAGGTCAGTCCACGACATCTCAATAGCTGAGCTCCTAGATGTCTGAGAGCACAAACGTGCTTACCAGAAAATGAGAGCATCTTAAGCAGAAGACAGGGTGAGCCAACACATACAAATCCATATGTATAAACAATAGTATCTGTAGTTCTACTATAGAGTTGGGAGATGGCAAGATTTTGAGTGTTATTTTGAGAAAGTAATAACATATAAGGTAACAGATATGCCTACCAGTCCATTAATATTTTAACTGTACATAAATTGTGATATCACATTGTATCCTATAATGATGTCAACGGTTACTTATCATTCAAACCTAAAATCTGTATTGAAAAGAAAGTATTATATAGCAGCTTGGACTGATATTTGTCTTCCTAGACACAACATTAATACATGTTCTGAGTTATTCCTGTATGAGTTTTAAACCAGAACTCACTATGTGTCTAGGATGGCCTAGGGCACACAATTTTCTTGCTTTAGCCTCCTGAGTAGTTGGTATTAAGGATATTCATAATTTTGCCAGACATACTTTGAGGTTTTATTGCTGTGAGTTTTTTCTTCCTTTCTATAAGACTTTTGCAATAGTATTATCCTCTCCTGAGATACATTAAATATAACTTGTTCTTATCTATCATGTAATTTCTTAATGTTTTAAATCATCTGCTCTATCCTATTTCATACAAATACCTCTACTGTTTAACTAGTAAAACATATTCTCAGACATCTCTGAAAAAATTGATTTTGAAAACATATTTCAGAAAAGATAGGGTAATGATACTAAACCAACAATGAAAGAATCAAAATCCTGGATTTTGTAAAGTTGTAAAGTACTCAATATTCATAATCCAAACTCACTAATATTTCTATGATGATACCAATCCAATAATTGTTTATTAGTTTTCAATTATTACACTGAAATCTAAATAAATTCAGAAAGAGTCCCAGAATTATAGCAAACAAAGCTTTCATAAGATCATAAAAGTCAAACAAATGGGGTCCTGACATTGATGTCTTGGTAACAGTAACCTACTCACACAAATCTTGTGTTTTCCACATTACATTACACAACATCTGTGGACCAGATGGTTCATAGACTGTCTGGAGAGTAAAATGGGTTCAGATACAAAAAGCAAGTTAAATCCTCATTGTATATAACATAGTGATTAATAATCTACTTAAAGTTCAAGCACACCTTGGAGAAGAATCGTCAGAAAGAACATTGCAAGCACGTACATAAGAACATAATCTCTTTAAAAGAGCACACAGGATAGGAATTAGATGAAGGAGATTTTGAACAGAGGAATTGTTTTCACTGCGATCTTGTCCACATTTTTATTATAATTTGTACAAATTCGCAAATACAATTTGCACTAAATTTAACATTCTTCTGAAAAAAAGCAAACATATACAATTCATAAATCATGCATAAGAGGTAAAAAGAAATGTTTCAAAGATTAGACAGTCATGGTATTGCTCATTTCATGTTATTAGAAACACAAATCAGATTGAAGTAAAGTATGTATAATGAAAAAGTTTACAACATAAATATAAGATTATTGATTTATCATCTGTCATCCATATCAAGAACCAAATCTAAAATATCTCAGACATGTCCCTCCCTAGATAGTGTCGAAGGCAAACTTGACCTTAATGTCTAATAACATAAATCAGTTTGCCTACTCCTGATTTTTATACAAATGAAATAATGTTTCATGTCTTTCCTTCATGATTACATTTGATTAATCCCAATTTATGTATTCAGTTAATTTCATATTGATGAATATTGCTATCACACCTGCCTCTAGACAGTATAAGTAATTATTCCATGATTTACATTTCTTAAAAGTTCTTTTCTTAGTGAGCATGTGTATGAATTACAAATGACTATATAAATTTGGGATTAGAAAACAGATAACACAGGACACAAGAATAAACTCCAAGTGATTTTGTGAACACAAAGTTGAGATGAATAATAATAAGCACAAATATTGCCGAAGGTAGGCATAAAATTGCCAGTTATCAATATTTTTGAAGCAGTCAACTCTAAGCCTAGTGACCTAAGCACTGCTGTAACGTTTATAAGACTGTAGCCCAGGAGAGTGATACTTGTCCGTGGAGACTGAAAGCAGTGAATGCACAGAGAGCTCAAGGGAAGTGATGTTGAACAAAACAGGTTCTCTACTTAGGTGAAAATGATTGCAGTTCTTCCAAACACATAGAAGAATCTGAGTCACGTATGTGCCCTTATTGACATCAGACATGGGCTTTAAAGTTTCTTTTTGTTTGTTCGTTGTTTTAACCTAAAGCAGGTTAAAGGAACTATGACTTCTTAAAAGCGTCCATTAAATTTTATGAGAAGAATTTTCTTTCCCTTTAAACAAGAACCTAATGACACTGTCTCGTATCTGCTTGGTTTTCACTCCATACACAATAGGGTTCATGGTGGGAGGCATGAGTAGATAGAGATTAGCCATAATGATGTGTACAGGGGGAGGGATGGTGTGCCGTCTGAAACGGTGTGTAAAGAAGGTGAAGAAGGCTGGGACATAGGTGATGATGATGGCGCAGATGTGGGCAGTGCAGGTGCTGAAAGCCTTCTGTCGAGCATCTGCTGAGGACAGACTCACGACTGCCCGTAGGATCATGGTGTAGGAGACAGTGATACACAGGATGTCAAAGCCCCCAATTAGGAGGGCAACCATTAGCCCATAGATGGCATTGATCTGAACATTGCCACATGATATTTTAGCGACAGACATGTGGTCACAGTAGGTGTGAGGGATGACATTACCCCTGCAGTATGGCAGGCGCTTAGTGAGGAATGTGAAGGGGATAACGAGAATCATACCCCTAAGAAAAGTGAGCATCCCCGCCTTGGCAATGACCACATTGGTGAGGATAGTGGCATAGCGCAGAGGGTAACAGATGGCCACGTACCGGTCTAGGGCCATGAGCATCAGCACCCCGGACTCCATCCCAGTGAAAGTGTGCACAAAGAACATCTGGGCCAGGCAGGCCTTAAAGTCAATCTCCTTGAGATTGAACCACAATATGCAGAGAGTGTTGGGAAGAGTGCTGCTGCACATGAGCACATCTGTGAAGGAAAGCAGGGCTAGGAAGATGTACATAGGTCTGTGTAAGGCCTCTTCCGAGTAGATAAGATACATGAGCCCAAAGTTTCCTGTAAGAGCGATGCTATACATGGTGAACAGTGGGAAGGAGATCCACAAATGCACCCCTTCCAGACCAGGAATGCCATTGAGGAGAAATGACGCTGGAGTAAGGCTGCTGCCATTTAGAATTGACATAATGAGTGTTGGAAGCTCATGGTAAAGCAGTCCAGAATTGTAATTCCCCTAAAGATCACAGACTATGCAATAAACAAAATTTTCTTCCCCATAATGGCTTACTTGTCTTTTTTGTGGGCCCATCTCTATCTGACTTTACATGCTCCCCCAAATTTTTGCATGTAGTACATACAGTTTGTCTTCATGATTTTGGGACTGAATATCCAGAAGGTAAAGTCTGGTCCCTGTATCTGAGTTGTGTCATCCACTCCACAGACTATAGATGGACTGGCCTCTATTGGAGCAGCTAGGCTGGCAAAACATTTGATGTGTTCCACATGTTACTCATCCACCTCATGGTACCTGTTTTGTACTAAAATATCAGCAAACATCAGTGGCTCATATATCACTTACAAAGGTTTTACTTTATAGTCATTCTGGCAATGATTTCAACTATGCATTAGCTTCAACTATTCCATTACGATGCATCAAAAATTAAATTACCTAGAATATAAATAATCTATTTGTACAAACGTATTTTTAAATAAAAAAAACAGAGCTATCTCAAAAGTAAAAAATAAAATAAAATACTGTAAGTAATACATTTCTTGCTAACCCTATGGGATGTCCGTCGACTTGATGGACTGAAGTAAACAGATGACAATGAGTCACTGCTAGTACAGCTTCAGAAGCCAGTATTTGATTCACATTGCCTTCGAGTCTAACGGATTCTAGAATCAATTGGAGAAGAATGGAGATGACTTTTATAATAAACCAAAGCCATTGACATAACAACACAGTGTTTAATTCTCTGTCTGTAGCACAACCTCACAGAACCATAGATTCCATTTTCCCCCAGGTTATGTAACCAAGTGAAGATACGTCTTTATACTCTGTAACAAAACAACCTAGATATTAAGACCAGAGTTCACAAAATAATTACACATAGCAAGAGAGGGGAACACTGGATGTAATAGCATGTTTTTATAGAATCAAATTAAGTCATGGCCCTAAGATATATCTAGATATGAAACACAGATCTGGAGAAGTGACCACATTGACCTAAATGTATGAGTTGAAAGCAGTAACAATGAAACAAATGCAATCATGGGAGTGGTTAGAGGTTCCTGGGGGAAGACATTGAAGGAAAGATAATAGACTCTTTATCAAATTATCAATTTTAAATTCATAGTATCTTTTGATAGTTTGAGAAAGACCCACAAGACATCCAAACAGATGGATGTACTGTATATAAATAAGAGGTTTATGAAATTTATTCTCCTTTCCTTACATCCTTTTTTTAATTTTATATAGTTTTTTTCAAACAATAAAGACTGGGGAGATGAGTTCTAGGTGCACTTTGAGATGAGAATTAATGAATATATTGTAACTATGGAGTAGAAGCAGTTCTCTGAAAAGAAAGACAGTATTAAAATAGAAGGTTGTGGAATAAAAGTCTATCATTCTTTTCTTTCTTTACTTGCACAAGATAAATAATTGTTGTTATTTATAACTGTTGTTGGTCTGTATGTGCAGATTAGCTAAGAGCTAATAACTCCTCCTGCTGGAGTTATGTCTTAGAAGTCAAAAGCCAAATGCTTAATTCACAGTGAAACCTGAGCTTGTAGTGTGTGGGATGGAGACTTCAAAGAGGGTCCACTGAGATTTTTCAAATGTTAAAAGATAAGACTCTCTGAAACTCGCCCTCCTTCCTAACCTGTATTCATTTCTTTCACAATAAAAATACAACCCCAATGTAGAAATCTGATACTTACCCTAAAAAGTAATGATGTTTCTCAAGAAACCAAACATCCAAGAGTGAAATCTTATTCACATCTCTAGCATTCAGGAAAATAAAACCTGTATTGAGACCTTAAGAGGCAGCAGCAGAAGGAACATGTTGTTCACTTATTCTTCTCCATCTTTCCTTTTCCCCTCTCCATGCATGTGAATTTGTACGTGTGTGCATGCGTATGCATGGAGGCATGAGACGGAGAAAAAGAGAAACAGAGAGAGGAAGAGGCTCTGAAGTGGAAGAAAAAATTCAATTGGTTCTGTCTCATTTTACTGTAACCTCCAAGGAAAGATAATTTCCCACATGTATGGGTGTGTATGCCCTAAAACCAGCTATGTCTGGATGCTAAGGATACTACTAGCTGAGCCATTGGGAATAGTCTGATAAACTCTTTTAATCATCCACCACAGTCTAGAACTCCTAAGGGTGTAATGTTTTCTAATCACAGCAGGGACTATAACTTTATATGTTCTTTTTAAATTTTAGTATATTACATGCAAAACTGATAATATGATATACACACATATTTGTTTTTTTGAGACAAGCTTTCCCGGTGTAGCCCTGGCCATCCTGGAATTAGCTCTATAGATCAAATAGGCCTCAAACCCTGAGATCCACCTGCCTCTGCCTCCCGAGTGCTGGGATTAAAGATGTGTGCCACCAGAGTCTGACTTGCTATTAAAATATCTTAAAATCAAGCAACTGAGTGCATATATGATGTATTTAGTGCCCTTGATAATTTTTCTGACTATCATAAATTTCTGTACATTTTTTGGGTTTATCTGGATGTACCATCATCATGGTTTCTGTGAAAAAGGAGAATGTCGCTTCCCTATTTTAATGCCTTTTTCTTACCTTTCTGTAATGCTAGCATCTCTGTGCTGTGGGTATTTACCAGAAGTAGTGGTAAGAGATATTTTTGGTTTTGGTGACTAGGTGGGATGGTTTGAATGAGAAATGTTCCCGAGTCTCAGGTCTTTAAACACTTTGTCCCCAAATGATAGCACAGTTTGGGGAGGCTTAGGTGGTGCATCCTTGCTGGAGAAAGTGTGTCACTAGGAACAGACTTTGAGATATTGAAGGCCTTGGTCATTTGTAATCATTTTTTCCCTTTGTGCTTGTGAATGAAGAAGTGAGTTCTCAGCTTTCCATTCTTGCTTTTAAACCTGTTGCTTGCTTCAATACCTACCATCTCTCTGGAACCATAAGCCCAAATAAACTCCTTCTAAAAATTGCTCCTAGTGATGGTATTTTAACAGAACAATAGAAAACTAAATAGTATATTTAAGTTTAAGGAATCCTCCTGGAGGTATAGAAAACTGGGTCCAATGGGCATATGAAGAGCTGGACGTGTAATGAAGAAGCATAGCCAGGTAGTAAAACTACAACCAGTTAAAACTTATCTTGAAAGCTGAAGAAATTGTCCTTGGCTAAATGTTTGCAGACACACATACCAGTTTGCAATGTGTTTATATGTTTATAAAACTCACATATTTTCAAGTACACCTCTGTATACACCTCAGATTTCCTGGTTTTGGTATTCTGGTTATACATAACGTCAGTTGAAACATCAAACTGGAGTGTTTGTCCTTTTCTCTATTTCTGGACTCTGTTTGTCTGTCTCCTCTTTGCTTCTGTGTGACTGTGTGTATATATGCTGCATTCCTGTGAGACTAGGACACTTGAAGCTTTACAGCAGCATGTGAAAGCCCTTGGAAGATGTTGGTGTTTCTTCCTGACTTTTTTGTGACTTATTTGTTTGAGACAGTGACTCACACTGGACTGGAAGCTCAACAGTTTGGCTACCCTGGCTGTCTAGCTCACTCCTGTGACCACCTTGTATCTGCTCTACTGCCCTGGGTGAGGTCTGCCAGAGTGATGCTGTCTTAGTCAGGTTTCTATTGCTGTAAAGAGACACCATGACATGGCAACTTTTATGAAAAAATATTTAATATGTGAGGATCGCTTTCAGTTGTTTCAGAGGTTCGGTCCATTATCATCATAGTGGGGAACATGGCAGTGTGTAGGCAGACACAGTATTGGAGAGGTAGCTGAGAGTGCTACATCTTGCAGGCAATAGGAACTTGACTGACACAGTCAGCGCTATCCTGAGCATAGGAAACTTCAAAGCACGCCCTCACAATGACACTTCCTCCAACAAGGCCATGCCCCCTAATAGTACCATTCCCTATGAGATTATGGGGTCAGTTACATTTAATCTACCACAGATGTCTATATCTTTAAGTGAGTGGTGGGTCCCAAACCTTACCACAGCACACATCTCTCTGGTTGGGCATCTCCTGCTTGACTTCAGGTGGGTCACAATTCCCTGTAAGGTTCTATAAACTGTGTTCTCCCCCTGGGATCTCATCCTGAGCTCATTTCCTCTTCCAGATCAGCAGTTCTTTTGTCCCCACCAACCTTTCTTCTGCTTCACGCTCTATTCTTTCTTTCACTTGCTAATATGAAACTCATTTTCTTAGCTTATTTGTTATATTTTTTTTTATTGGTAGGGCCTGTGTATATGTTATTTTCAGTCAGAGGAGTCCCATGTTTGCATTGGCTAGATAGCCAGAGAAGATCCTAATGGATACCCTCAACCTGCTTCTAAACCACCTAAAGGAAATTCCTTACAAATCCCAGGAGTTGAGGCCAGGCTGTAATATAGCACAAATAACAAAAACCCAGAGATAGCTATTAGGGTTCAACCTGAAAACCAGAAAAATAAAGCAGTCAAGCCACAAGAGAAGTCTTACTTCTACCAAGGCTGGGCAACTGCAGACTAAACAGACTAAGCCGCTCTCTCTTCCCATTTTATATTCCCTCTAGTGCTGGAATTAAAGGCATGTGACTCACTAGGACTGAGATAAAAGGTCTGAGCCACCACCAGCTGGGTTTGTTTCGGTATTGATCTTGTGTAGGCTAGGGTGGACTTGAACTCACAGAGATCCATCTGACACCATCTCCCAAATCCTGGGATTAAAGGTGTATGCCAACACTGCCTGACCTCTAGTGGCTTTAGCTTTGCCTGTGGTCTTCAGGAAAGATCTATTTACCACAATACAAATCATACAGCACTATACTGTGGGTTCAGGCCACAAATATCAGCTCTATGGTGGCAAAGGTCATGATGTCAGGAGCTCAGCTTAAGGTCAATATGGTCCCAAGGGATCTTGTGGGATCTCTAAAAAGAAACACACACACACACACAGTATTATTTGTTTGGTGTGGTCAATCTAAACCTTAATCTTATTCGCTCTCAGCCAAAGGCAAATGACTGTTGAAGGAACTGATCCAGGCTACACTAAATGTGAATTCAGGTGACCCTAGCCTACTATGACTTGATACCCTATTTTATGATAAATACAAATCACCTCAGTATTTTTTTGACAATTTTAAACATAACTATTGGACTTACATCATTTCCAGCCTTTCTTCAATGCTTTCTACTCCCATGTTGTTTTCTTCATACTGTATATTTCATGACCTATTAATTTTTCTAGAAGTCTCTTTCTTTTCTGAAACTGAAAAGGAAAAAGAAAGGAATACCACCCGTGGTGCTAGAATATAGGTCCTTAGGGACAAACAAGTCAGGCCCCAGCTAGGGGAGAGGAAGAGATAAGGGGGAGGAGGGGGCCTGTTGTCCTGTGACAGGATATGAGTCAGGGTATTTACAGCCGGCCATCGGGTCTCCAGCTAGAGAGGGAGGAAGAGATAAGAAAAACAGAAAGCCCCCAGACAACCCCCTCCTTGGTATTTAGGTGAAAGGTCAAGAATTTGCCACTGAGCGCACGCTCTTAGCCTTATTTGAATTAACCAATGGAATGAATCCCCATAACCACGCTTTTCGCATCTGTACCCGCGCTTTTGCTCTCCTATAAGAACCCCTCACCCCAACCTGGAGGCGCGCGAGTCTTCCGAGAGACCTTGTCGCCCCAGGTACCTGTGTATTCGAATAAACCTCTTGCTGTTTGCATCCGTAAGTGTGGTTTCGTCTGATTCGTGGGTCCGGGGCCTCTCTCGAAAGGAAGACATCCCTCGGGGGTCTTTCATTTGGTGCATTGGCTGGGAATTGAGGCCCCCACCCAGGGACCACCGACCCACCTTCGGGAGGTAAGCTGGCCAGCATTCTATATGTCCTATGTCCTGTAAATGTCTTACGTCTTTTGCATCTGAGTGTTGCGCTGCGAATTTGAATTCTGTTAGATTCAGCTGAGTCGGTCTGTATATCTGGCGGGCCTCGGGAGAGACTGACAGGTCTGAACTCCTCCCCCGCGACCCTGGGAGACGTCCAAGGGTGTCTGGAGCCCGACTTTTCGGGGCTCATCTGTCTGGAGCCCGATTTTTCGGGGCTCATCTGTCTGGAGCCCGATTTTTGGGGGCTCATCTGTCGAAACCCACGACCAGAGTCGGACTTTTTGGGTCGCCACCCTTGTCTGAGGGGCATGTGGTTCTTCTGGGAGGCGAATGGTCCAGACCTTCTCCGAAGCCTCCGTTTGAATTTCTGCTTTCGGTGTTTCGCCAAAGCCGCGCAGCGCGTCTGATTGTCAGTCTGTTCGTCTTATTGTTCATTTTTATGGTCTGTTTGTTCGTTTATTGAAATACTAACATGGTACAGTCTCTAACTACCCCTTTAAGCCTTACTATAGATCGGCACCTGGGAGAGTTTGGCTTATGATCCAACCCCTCCCCAGCCTGTTGCCTCCCCCGTCGCGAGCAGGCTTCGGGGAAAATGTGAACCGTCTCCCCCAGACTCAACCTCCCAAGCATTTCCCTTGCAACAGGGAAATAGCGACCAACTTCAATACTGGCCCTTCTCCGCCTCTGCTGTGCCAATTGAATTCAGGTTCTGTATTTCCGGTTTTTCAGTCGCCCGTGTCTCGGGAGGAGACAGAGAGGGTGATCAGTAGCGCCTGGGAGGTTCCCGTCTGGGTGCTGATGAGGATGTGGAAGTTCTCCTGGATTGGAGGAACTATGTCCTCTCAGCTGTCTGTATTTCTGGAATGGTTTTGTCTGTCTCAGTGGAGACGGACATCTGTTTGCGTGTCTTGTGTGGCTTTTTGTCTTACTTATGACTTTGATGATTGGAACAGACCGTGACATTGACTCTTGAATCAGTGGTTTTGTCTTTCTAAAGCTTTGTTAGCCTTTATGTATCTTCAGTTTCTTGTTTTGTCCTACATGCAGGTAGCGTGTTCAGTTCTCTGATGAGATACGCGGGTGGCGTTTCTCAGTTCTATGGTATGATACATGAATGGTATGGTCAGTTCTCTGTAGAGACTGCATGGATAGCGGTCTCATTTCAAAAGTGGGGCTGGTCACACCCATGAAGCAGCTTGAAGTCTTTGGTTTGTTTGGTGCCTTTGTTCTGTATGTCTATGTAATATATGTTGTGCCTTTGTCCTGACTTAGACTGACGTTGACTACTCAAATAATGACTTAATGACTTCTTTGACTTTGATATTGTGATCACTTACAAGACTTTAGAGATATGACCATAAGCATAGGGGTATATTTCATAAAAAAAAAAGAGTCAGCCTCAGCCCCAAGCACGTGGCTGCGGAGCAGCATGCTTGTATGGATGGCTGGGCCATTCAGCTTTGCTGTTACAAGGCATTGAGGCTGCCAGACACAGTTGTAGAAGGTAGATGTACTGGGTAATTGCTATGACCTAAAGAGGTTAACAATCTTTTTTCCTCAGTGCCTCCCCATGCTGATGGATGAGTTCCCTCTGTCTGCCCTGGGAGCTGTGCACCTCAAACCTTTGGTCAAAGCTGGCCAAGGCTTAACTTCACCTATGCACCTATGAAGAACTCTTTCAGATCCTATGGGTTATAAGTATTATAAATATCTGTCATCATTTATAGAGGCTGGTTACAAATTATTGTTGGTTAATGTTAAAAAAAGATTGCTGGTCTCAAATGTTTCACACTGGTACAGGATTTTATGTGCTGTTCTTGTTTAAAAATTATCATTGGTTAATGTTTTATTTTTTTTAAAAAATGAGCCTATTGTTGATCTCAAATGTCTCACACTGGTATAGGATTTTATATGCTGTTCTTGTATGCTGTTCTTGTTTAAAATATAGCCATATATCCCCACTGAGAAAAACCACAAAAAAAGACTTTGGTAAGAGTTTTTATGTTGTCTACTATGTTGTCTAAAAAGCAAGAAAAATTTTTGGTTAAAAAAATGTATAAACAGGTACGGGCCTTATCTAGTTCCCCATGTATGTTTTCAAGGTCAAACTTAAAGCAGGTAGGGAGCAGCTGACAGTCTATCACCGCAGGGCTCTGCCATCTGTGTTTCTTGAGCATTTAAAGGAGGCTTACAGGCATTATACTCCCCTTGACCCAACCTCTGAGTGTCAATGGTACCTATGGCCTTTATAGGACAGTCAGCATCAGATATTAACAAAAGTTACAATGGTTAAAAGGGTTGCAGGATTATATCTTGCAGGATTTGGTTAAGGAGGCAGAGAAAGTGTTTCATAAGCGAGAAACTGAAAAAGAGAAGGGAGAGGGAGAGAGAAAAAAGAAAGAGAGAAAAAGAAAGAGAGAGAGAGAGAGAGAGAGAGAGAGAGAGAGAGAGAGAGAGAGATGGAGGCAGAAGAAAGAGGACTGGAGGGATCATAGACAAAAGGAAAATTTGATAGAATTTTGGCCGCAATGGTAGGAGAGAAAGGGAAGATAAAACTTAGACAGATAGGGAACCTGGGCAACAGAAGACCAAAGATGAACATGGACAGGCACTCCTTGGACAAAGGACGATGTGCTTATTGCAAAGAAAAAGAACATTGGGTAAGAAAATGCCCAAAGAAAAAGGAAGGGACTCTAAGGTACTGGCCCTAGCAGAAGATGATTAGAGGGGACGGGGCTCAGACCCCCTCCCCTGCGCCTAGGGTAACCCTGACTATGGAGGGGACCCCTATGGATTTTCTAGTGGACATAGGGGCTGAGCACTTTGTGTTGTAACAACCATTGGGAAAGCTAAAGAATAAAAGACTATAGTAATTGGAGCAACTGGACAGAAACAATATCTGTGGACCACCTCACGAACTGTAGATTTGGGGAGAGGACAAGTGACTCATTCCTTCCTGGTTATCCCCGAGCGTCCTATCTTTATTAGAAAGAGACTTGCTAACGAAGCTGAAGGCCCAGATCGGGTTTACTCGAACCAGGCTGGAGGTGATTAAAGCCTTTCGTTGACTGAACCAGTGACCTTCGCTCCCCCTGCTGTCCTCCATCCCGCTACCCTACTGCCTGAGACTGATGACACCTCATCTACTCATCAATGCGCTGAGAAGCTGGTACCCGAAATGATCTGAAGGATCGGCCTTGGCCTGAAAGTCCGAGCTGGTGTATGGATGGCATCTGTTTCGTGATCGAAGGTAAGCGGAAGGCGGGGACAGCAGTGATGGATGGGAAGCAAGTGGCCTGGGCATAGCCTCCCTGAAGGACGTTGGCGCAGAAAGCCGAACTTGTGGCTTTGATACCAGCTCTACGAATGGCAGAGGGAAAAGTCTCAGCATCTGCACTGACAGCAGGTATGCTTTTGCCACTGCCCATATTCATGGAGCAATATACAGATGAAGAGGACTGTTAACATCTGCAGGAAAAGACATATATTTGTCCAAGACACCAAAAAGCTTGAGATGCTGTGGCTGAAGGAAATCAGATGGCAGACTCTCTGTCTTGGCAGAAGAAGTAGTCAAAACCTGCAAGGCCTGTGCTATGATTAATGCAGGACACTCCATATATGCCCCTGGGAAGAGGCTCAGGGGCGATTGGCCTGGAGCCTACTGGAAAATATATTTTACAGAAATTAAGCCAGCCAGATATGGCAACAAGTACTTATTAGTTTTTATAGATACCTTTTCAGGTTGGGTAGATGCTTTTCCTACCAGGACTGAGACAGCCAATGTGGTGGCTAAAAAGATCAAAGAAAAAAAAATCTTCCCAAGGTTTGGGACACCCAAGGTAATTGGGTCTGATAATGGACCTGCCTTTGTTGCCCAGGTAAGTCAGGGACTGGCCGCACAATTGGGAATCAATTGGAAATTACATTATGCTTACCAACCCCAGAGTCAGGACAGGTAGAAAGGATAAATAGAATTCTAAAAGAGACCTGCGGAAATGACTGGACAGCCCTCTTTCCCTTTGCCCTGTTCCAGGTTTGGAATACCCCAGGGCTATTTAAACTCATCCCTTATGAGATCCTATGTGGAGAACCACCACTGCTCACTGAGTCGGGTGAAATATATAATCCTGATGTTATTCTTTCTAGACCTTTATTTTCCCCGTCTAAAGGCCCTTGAAGTGGAGAGACACCAGATCTGAAAACAACTGAAAGAAGTATGCATCTCAGCCTGGATTCACGATCCACATGAAGCGAGCTCCTGAACTACCCAAATTACAGTATCCGAGGCTTTTGACAACGCTACCAGTCAAGAGGCTTGTATTTGGAGGGCTAATCGTAGAGACTCTAAAGAGCCCTAAGACTCCTGACACCTGGTACTTGGTTCCTGGTTTAGGTAGATGATGGGGTTGTAGTACAGGCTTGATGCCTTGTGTGTCAAGTTTTTGATAATATCAAAGATTACTGTGTGCTTGCACAACTGGTATGAGTTTGACAGGCACCCAACTCGCTTTCGACGAGAACCTATTTCTCTGACACTAGCAGTAATCCTGGGCCTTGGAATAGCTGCCGGTGTTTGGACAGGTACTGCTGCCACAGGCCCCTCAGTACTTCAATGTATTAAGATTTGAGGGCTTTAGAACAATCTGTTTCCAAACTCGAAGAGTCATTGACTTCCCTCTCAGAGGTGGTCTTACAGAATAAAAGGGGATTAGATTTGTTATTCTTAAAGGATGGAGGATTATGCGAATAGATCTCCCTGGATGACTACTTTGATATCCTCCCTTATGGGACCACTCCTAATTTTGCTTCTGCTACTGATATTAGGTCCATGTATATTATTAGAAAAAAAACAAAACAAATGCTGTTCAGATTTTGATGTTACACCTCCAATACAGTGCTTTATAAGGTCAAGAAGATACTGAAATCTAGTTCTATGATTAGAACTAGGCACTAGAAAAATGGGGGAATGAAAAGGAAAAAGAAAGGAATACCACCCGTGGTGCTAGAATATAGGTCCTTAGGGACAAACAAGTCAGGCCCCAGCTAGGGGAGAGGAAGAGATAAGGGGGAGGAGGGGGCCTGTTGTCCTGTGACAGGATATGAGTCAGGGTATTTACAGCCAGCCATCGGGTCTCCAGCTAGGGAGGGAGGAAGAGATAAGAAAAACAGAAAGCCCCCAGACAACCCCCTCCTTGGTATTTAGGTGAAAGGTCAAGAATTTGCCACTGAGTGCGCGCTCTTAGCCTTATTTGAATTGACCAATGGAATGAATCCCCATAACCACGCTTTTTGCTTCGGTACCCGCACTTTTGCTCTCCTATAAGAACCCCTCACCCCAACCTGGGGGCGCGCAAGTCTTCTGAGAGACCTTGTCGCCCCAGGTACCTGTGTATTCGAATAAACCTCTTGCTGTTTGCATCCGTAAGTGTGGTTTCGTCTGATTCGTGGGTCCGGGGCCTCTCTCGAAAGGAAGACATCCCTCGGGGGTCTTTCAAAACCATGATTTCAATACTGTGATGGCTATTCTAAGTTATTAATTTCATATTACACCTGGAATTATGAAAAAATGGAGTGCACACCTATGAGGGATTTTTGTATTACTTTAAATAGGAAATGTACTTCTAATACATATTTCCAAGGGAGGAAGGAAAACCTTTAATTCAGATATTTTGAACTGAGAAAATCTACCTCTAATCTGAGCCATGCCTTCTGCTGGAAGCCTACATAGGGACTTGGAAGAAAGAAATTTTATGCTTTATGTCTTATTATCAAGTCAATTTCTTCAGTGGCATTAGAGACTGATTCTTCAGGATTTTGGTCTATATTGAAGAACAGATGAGACATCCAGCTTTGAGGACTGAATAACTACTAGATTCTTGGACTTTCTATTCATAGCCAGTCATTGTTGGTTTACGTAGACCATGGTCTGTAAGTCATTCAAAAAGTCGGCCCCTCCTCAATTCATTCTGTAAGATCTGTTACTCTAGAGAACATCAATAAACTGCCTCACATTTCCTACTGAACACATAAAAATTTTCAGTTGAAAACCCACTGTGTGGCTTCTCCCACACTTACACATGAAATCAACAACCATTTAAAAAGAAAGGAATGTCTCTTTCTTCTTCCTCCCCTCCCCTCCCCACTCTTTGACCATCTTCCTCTCCTCCTCCCATTCCCCTGCCCCTCCCACATCTCTCCGTGGCCCCCCACTTCCTGTTCCTTATTACCTATCTCCATCTGCATCCCCTGGCCCTCCCCATCTGTTGGGAACATTTGAAGTCCTAGCCTCCAGCTGCTCTTCCCTGCTAGTGATTTGAGCTTCTGAGAGCTGTATCAAAGTTGTTTACCAACCCTGCTTCCTGAGCAGGCATTGTCCTGGCCTTGATCGAGGATCAGGTGGTGAGGTCTTCACCTGTTGACCCATCTGGATGGATCAGGTATAAACACCTGTTGGTCCACCTGGCTGTGTTAGGTATAAAACCTCCGTGGTACTGTTCAATAAAGGGCTTCTTTTACCAGCAACTAAAGAGGTGTATGCGTGTTTAATCCTGACGTCCTTCACTCGGTTTTGATTCCAGGTCGTGAAGGCGTGGCACCCATCCATATCACCTCAACTTGCTCCTCTCCATCTCACTTCTCCTCCCTCCTCAGCCTCACTCCCCAACCCCTCACCCTCAGGTTCATTCTTCCTCTTCCTCTGCTGTCACTAACAGGGTCTCACTACATATCCCTGGCTAGCCTGGGGAACTTTATGGTGCCAAGACTGGCCTGGAAAACAGAAATATCCTCCTGGCTCTGCTTCCTAAGAGTGTATTGGGGAAAAAGAAAGGAGACTTAAATTGTGGATGAAATGGGAAAATATTCTTCTCATATTTGAATACAGTATCAATAGGATGATATTGGTAAATCATGAATGTGAAAATCTTTTTATTTGAAAAATGTATGTGTTCATCATTATACATATATATTTAAATTACAAATATGTTGCCGAATGAAGCCTCTAGGTCAAATGGTCATGAGAGCAGAGGAGCACATTGAGGGTGATTAAGGAAGTAGAAGGGGTGAAAGTGAGTACACACCTGTTTTAGTTAGGGCTCTCTAGAGTGACAAATTTTATAGGATGAATATCTTTTTATATAAAGGGATTTATAACAATGGCTTACAAGAAAATCAGTATATGCACATCCTCCTCGCTAATTTATATGTCATCACCCCCCCCCCCCGCTCTTAACTCTCTCATTTATGGGGTGAGATTGTGTGGTGATATATTTTGGTAAGGAAATTTAACTGAGTCGCTGATTTGTAGTCTTCCGATCTTTGTCCTTCATATTTTTAAAAGAGAATTTATGTGTACGTGAGATTTTAGAAAGAACAACTGCTTTACAGAATATCATGTTAAATGCACATGTTTTTGTACTAATGAAAGTAAATAAGATATTTTATACTAAATATTTGTTTCAAATCTGAATAAGATAATTGTTTCACAAATGGACTTTACTTCTACAATGGACATTAGAACCATGTTTCAAGGATCAAGCAGCCCACAATACTTTTATGCAGAATCCATTGATTCCAGAGGTTTGAAGATACCATCATTTATCATGGATGCACTAGTGCTGACAACACACTGTTCAAGAAGTGAGTGTCAGGAGTCCTGATCAAAGAAATCAATAAAAGTTCCCATTTACTTCAAGAAAAGATTGGCTCCTGTCCTTGTGTAACAATGAAAAAGAAATATTTAACAAAATAAGGCAGCATCTCTTGGTAATCTATTCTCAGAACTTTGTTGGGGGGGAACACAACTGCAGCAATTACCCAGGGTCAAACATGCAGAAGTCTTCATTTTAAGTCCAAGCATAGAGGAATTCTCCTAGATGGCAAAAAAGAATACAATGGAGGAATATGGATACAGCACTAAATACAAAGAAATAAAAAAGAAAAATAAGAAAAGAAAACTTTGTAAGTGTAACCCCCAGAGAGTTTGCTTAGCAAAATCTTTTAATTTAGCTTGCTACAAAACAAACACTGTATCTTTTGAAGACCCTTTAGTTATAAAAGAGTTTAAAGCCCCTCCAAACAATGAAGGAATTCATCCAGATGCTGTGTCGGCCTTTAGAAATGCACAATTAGAGGATGGATCAAGGATTCACTACGCATTGATGAGAGACAACTGAGAAAATTCTTCACCCATTCTCTCTCCTTCATAATCCTGACTCTGATACTGATTAACTAAAATATTTAAATTTTTCTTTATTCAATATAACACTAAGAAAATGAAAACAATAACTCAACACTGGAGTAAGAGACTTGGAACTCTTATCAGACAATATATTTGAAACTCAATTGTGCAAAACCTTTTTATAAGTGACCAATAAAAAACAAACATCCCAAATTTGAAAATTTTGACAAATTTCAAATAGATGCTTCATAAAGAGATGAGTGACAAATAAACAAATGAAAAGTTACCAGGATAATACAAATTGACATTATAATTAAATGTCATTTCACATCTATTAAAATATATGAAATGAAAATTATTAGTCTTATCAAATACTAGAAAATATAAAGAGAAACTGGGATCTTAGTACATCACAGGAAGTAATTAAAAATAAGAGAAAGATATTGAAAAAAGCTTATTTTCACAAAATTTCTCCATTGGCATGTGTTATGACTAAGCGAATCAATTCCCAGTTATTTATAAGAAAATACAAAAATCTATCACACAAAAATTTATATGAAGATTATCATTGAAGCTAAATTTTTAATTGCTCCAAGTTAAACATTTATCAATATGTGAATGATTAAGCAAAAGCGTTACATTCAGAAGACTGCATGATGTTCATCAACAAGGCATTGATGTATACAATGGGTATGATCTCAGTAAAGACACTGCCCTTCACTCACTAAACCCCATTAAGCTTGTTGAACAGCCCCAGACTGTATCTCCCACCTCTGGCCCCATATTCTGGCCTATTACTTTGTTCTAGGGACCCTAGAGGCCAGATCAGACCCAGGAATACAACTCTGCATTCCCACCTCTACAGCTTCAGAAGAGGACTTCAGTCCTATGGATCTAGGGACCCATAACCCCTCTAGCTCAGAGGAGATATTCTCCTGAACCTGAAGACATGCTTGCCACCATAATCCTTAGCCATTTAGGCCGAAGACCAGAGAACAGAAAGAAACCAAGGAACAAAGCACGTGTTTAACAAAGACAAATGCAGGAATCAACACCTAGACCTAAAATCATCCCAAATTCAGATGCCTAAATGCCAATTTCAGAACACAGTCAATAACAAAAGGACAGTATATTATCACCAGAGCCCAGTATCTTACAACAGCAAGATATAAACAATCCAACACAGCTGAAGGATGAGAAAATGACCTTAAACATTTTCTTATGAAGATGATAGAGGTCCTTAAAGAATTTGAGGAAAATGCAAAAGAAAAAAATGGAAGAAATTGATACATTGCTAAGAGAAAAACAAGAAAAAACAAACAAATAAACTAGTAGAGAAAACTGTTCATGACCTGAAAATGGAAAGAGAAGCAATAAAAAAAAAATCCAAAATGGAGGGAATCCTGGAAATGGGAAATCTGGGTAATTGAACAGGAGCACATCACACAATAGGAACATTTCACAACATAGCATCACCAACAGAATGAAAGAGATGTTAGGGAAAATCTCAGGCATTTAAGATACAATAGAGGAAATAGATTCATTACTCAAAAGCAAAAAACACTGAATCTAAAAAATGCCTATAACTAAACATTCAGGAAATCTGGGGCACTATGAAAATACAAAACATAAGAATAATAGGAATAAGAGGAGAAGAAATTGAGCTCAAAACACTAGAGAATATATTTAACAAAATTATTTTAAAAAATCTAGTCTAAATAAGAATATGCTTTTAAAGGTACAAAACACTTACAGAACACCAAATAGATTGGATCAGAAAAGAAAATCCCTCCATTATATAATAACCCAAACACTAAACATACAGAATAATGAAAGAAGATTAAAACTGGCAAGGCACAAACACCCTGACTTCTCAACAGAGACCTTAAAATCCTGAAGAGTCTGGAGTGATGTCTTGTGGACTGTAAGTGACTACAGATGTCAGCCCAAACTACTATACCCAATTAAACTGTCAGTCACCATAGATGGAGAAAACAAGATATTTTATGACAAGGTCAAATTTAAACAGTATTTATCCATAAACCGAGTACTACAAAATGTACTTAGAAGAAAATCTCCAACCCAAGGAATCTAACTATATCCACAAAAACATGGTCAATAAAAAACTTTCCACCAGCAAAATTTAAAGAAAACACACACACACACACACACACACACACGCACGCACACACACACACACAATCACCACCAATAACAAAATAACAAAGTTAACAGTCATTGGTCCTTAATAACCTTCAATATCAATGAACTCAGTCCTCCAATAAAGAGACACAGGCTAATGGATTAGATTCAAAACAGGATCCAACATTTTACGGCATATAAGAAACACAGTTCAACACCAAAGATAGACATTACCTCATAGTAAAGGGTTGGAAAAAGATTTTCCAATCAAACAGAGCTAAGAAGTAAGCTGGTGTAGCTATCCCAATATCCAAAAACTAGAATTCCAACCAACATTAATAAAAAAATGGAAAAAAGCTTTTTATATCCATCAAAGGAAAAATTCACCAAGATGATATCTCAGTTCTGAACATGTATGCCTTGAATGTAAGGACAGCCACATTTGTAAAATAAACATTATCAAGACTTAAATTACATATAACAGAAACTAAACAGAAAAATAATGGAACTAACCAATGTTATGAGTCAAATGGACCTAACAGATATCTATAGAACACTTCACCCAAACACAAAAGAAAATCCTTCTCCTCAGCACTGAATGGAACCTTCTCAAAAATAACCCATATATTTGGCCACAAACAAGTCTCAACAGATATAAAAAATATTGCAATAATTTTTGTATCTTATTAGATCACCATGAATTAAAGCTGGATTTCAACAACAAAATGTAACTCATGAA
This sequence comes from Myodes glareolus, assembly GCF_982192425.1. Lineage (NCBI taxonomy): Eukaryota > Metazoa > Chordata > Mammalia > Rodentia > Cricetidae > Myodes > Myodes glareolus. Next base: position 99,986,269 of record NC_142032.1, on the reverse strand, counting down.
AATAGAACAACTCTCTACTAAGTTACCAGTGGTTCATGGAAGAAATAAGAAAGAAGTTAAAAATACTCTATTATTTAATGGAAATGAATTCACAACATACCCAAATGTACAGGACACAATGAAGCAGTGTTAAGAGGAAAAGTACATAGCACGAAGAGTTTTCATGAAGACTTTGCAGAGATCTCATCCTACTGTCTTAACAGCAAGCCTGAAAGCTCTAGAACAAAAAGAAGCAGACACACCTAGGAGGAGCAGACAGCAGGAAAAAGAAGCCAAACTGAGGGTTAAAATCAATAGTAAAGAAACAAAGAAAACAATGCAAAGGATCAGTGAAACAGAGAGTTGGTTTTTCAAGAAAATCAACAAAATAAACAAACCCTTATCTAAACTAACTAAATGACAGAGTGAGAATATCCAAATTAATAAAATCAGAAAGGAAAGTGGAGACATAACAATAGACTCCAAGGAACTACAGAGAATCATTAGGTCATACTTCAAAATCTAAAAAAAAGTTCGCAAATTTCTTGATATATTTCACTCACCTAAGTTAAATCAAAAACACATAGCAATTTAAATAAATCTACAACCCTCAAGGAAAGAGATACAGTCATTAAAAGTCTCCCAACCAAAAAACAAAACAAACAAAGAAGCAAAGAAACCTCATGGCCAGACCAGTTTAGTGCAGAACTCTATCAGGCATTTAAAGGTGAACTAACACCAATATTCTTCAAATTATTCCACAAAATAAAAACAGAAGTAACATTGCCAAATTCTTTTGAAGAGTCCCCAGTCACCCTGATACCCAATGCACACAATACCCAACAGAGAGAGAGAGAGAGAGAGAGAGAGAGAGAGAGAGAGAGAGAATTACAGATCAATTTTACTCATCAACATAGATACAAAAACACTCAATATAATACTGGAAGCTCAAATCCATGAACACATTACATAGGTAATCAACCATGACCAAGCAGGCTTAGTTCCAGAGATTCAGGGATGTATCGATATATGAAAATGTGTCAATGCAATCCATAATATAAACAAATTGAAAGAAAAAAAACAGACAATAATCTCCTTAGATGCTGAAAAATCCTTTGATGAAATCCAACAACCCTTCATGATAAAAGCCTTAGAGACATCAGGGATACAAGGAACATATCTCAACATAATAGATGCTATATACAACAAGTAGATTGCCAGCATCAAATTAAATGGAGAGAGACTCAAAGCAATTCTACTAAAATCAGGAAGAAGCCAAGGTTGCCCACTATCTCCATACCTATTCAATATATGCTTGACGTTCTAGCTAGTCCAATAAGACAACTAAAGGAGATCAAGGGGATATAAACTGTAAAGAAAAAATTCAAAATATAATTATTTGCAGATGATATATTATACATAAGCGACCCCAAATCTCTATCACGGAATTCCTACAGCTGATAAACACCTTTAGTCACATGTGTGGATACAGATTTATTTTTTAAAAAAATAGTACCCATCTAAATAGAAATGATAAATGAGCTGAGAAAGAAATAAAAACATCAATACCACTTACAATAGCCTCAAATAATATAAAATATCTCAATGTAACTCTAACCAAGCAAGGAAAACACCTGTATGACAAGAACTTCATTGCTGCACCAACACAGCCTGGATAGCTGAGACTGGTGGGGGTGCTGGGATTGAGACAGGGAGGCTTCTTTTCAGGTGGAAGAATAGCAAGCTTTATTTTGCCCTGCTAAAGCCTTTTATACCTTTACTGCTTCTGTGGAAACCCACTGGCCAGAAAGAACACAAACATTCTCATCAATTACAGACCACAGGAAGGTCCACTGTCCGTCTGGGGGAGTGAGGGCAGCCAGATCACAACAACTCCCCCCCCCCGTTTTATTTTATAGCCCTCTAATAGTCTGTCTTAGGTGGCATCCTGACCCCAAAGTATAGCCTGTCTGTGGCTACTCAGACACATAGCCCTAAACCAAGTATCCCCAGGACAGAGCAGTGCTGCAACCATCTAGCATGCACTAACTAGGTGGTAGAATTAACAAAAGCAGTATTCCAAACCCCTCTCATATGATGGTTGAGTTCCATAACAGTAGCAGAAGCATGCAATACAGTGCCATGAGTAACACACATAACATTATTAACTGTTGTAAAGTCCAAAGATAGTCCACTTGCTCCTGAACTAGAGCCACTTGTTGGTTGTCCATTAAGATTATTTTGAATGTCCAAAGCATTGCTGACTCTTTCAGCCATCTGGTTGACAGTCTCAGCCATCTGCACAGTCTGTGAGAGAGCAACTCCAGCCACCATAGCTCTGCTCCAGCTGCCTTCTGGCCCCAGACATACTCTCTCTGGGTCCAAACTGAAGCATGGAGTGAAGCAGAACTCAGGAAAGCAGGCTCGCTGCTCCTGCTCCAGAACCATTGAAGGGGCCCCTTTTAGCAATCTTTTAGGAAATTTGGGCACCATCAACCTGTCTGGCTACTTCCTGCTGAGTGGGGGTGCTACATTCTTGGGGAGTTAATTTACATCAACATTTCAGGAGGTCTCGGGGATTCAAACCACATAAATTTGCAATGAATCCACAGGTTCTCATCCTCTATGGAGACAAAAGCAGAACCTCTTTTCCAAAGCATCAAATCCTTAGGCCCATATTTTAAAGTCAAAATATCTTTCTTAGCAGTTCCCAGAATCAAATGTCTTTCTCCAGTACAGAACACAAAAGACAACACAGTCAACATAATAACATACATCTGTACACATTCTGTATTTCTGAGGCCCTCAATTCACCCTCCTGCCTCCACTTTATTACTTCCCTACTGGCCAGTCTTCCAGAGGGTGCCCCTCAGAGCATCTCTGGGGATGAAGAAGCACATACTCCTTTTAATCTGACTTGGCTTGTTCCCAGTCTGGAACATTTAAACCCCCTCCTGTACGAAATCTTTGGCTGTCTTCCTTGTTACTTCTGTGCCTTGTTGCTTTAAGAGTTTCAGTTACTTTTTGAGGCCTTCAATTCACCCTACCCGCCTCTTCTTTATACTTGCTAATCTTTTGGAGGATGTCCCTCAGAGTATCTCTGGAGATGAAAATAAACACATTACCTTTCCCAATACACTCCTCGGACGGAGCAACCCATTCACAAATCCCCACTTTCCAGATCTCGGTGGGATCTCCACTTGCTGCAGCAGCGCAGCCTGGATAGCCGAGACTGGCGGTAGGAGGGGGTGGTGGTGGCCGCTAGGATTGAGACATAGAGGCATCTTTTCAGGTGGAAGAACAGCAAGCTTTAGTTTGCCTTGCTAAAGCCTGTTACACCTCTACCGCTTTTGTGGAAACCCACCAGACAGAAAGAACACAAACATTCTTGTCAATTAGAGACCACAAGGAAGTTTCGCTGTCCATCTGGGGGAGTGAGGGCAGCTAGATCACAACACTCCATGTCTTTAAAAAAACAAATTGAAGACGATATCAGAAGATAGGGAGATCTTCTGTGTCCATAAATTGGTAGATTTAACTATCTTAGCTGGGGATGTTAAAGTGAAAAAAGAGAGAGACCCCTGAACCGCAGGGCAGTGACCTCTTTTGCCCTAGACCACCTCCTCTTCAGTCTGGAGGGCCCTTCCCCACACCTGCCTCCATTTCCCTTCCCACCAAGATATAGAATTGTGAATATAACTGCAAAAATTAGTCTTATGTATAGACATTATTTTCATCGTATGTTTCTATATTTTGAAACAGGTATGTAACTTCTTCATTGGAAGGATAAGCTGGTTGTGTTAAGCAGTATAATGTTGATTGAGTCATTTGCATCATACTCATTAGCATTTATTTGGTGGCAGAATGTTTGCCTAGGTACAGCATTAATAGCCTAGGTCTTGTATCTTTGTATCCTGTTTGGGGCCAGGATGCTGAGAGCTCTGGGTCTTTCAATTTCAAGCTCTACTCCAGAGTCATAGTAATAAAAACCACATGATACTGGTAGAAAATAAACAAGTGGAATAATAAATTCAGATCAAAGACACCGATGTAAATCCACATACCTAAGGACACCTGATTTTCAACAAGAAAGGCAGAAATAATACAATGGAAAAAAGAAAGTATCTTCAACAGATAGTGCTGGTATAACTGGGTATAGGACGTAGAAGAATAATTCATGATTTTCACCATGCACAACACTCAAGTCCAAGTGAATCAAAGTTTTAACATAAATCCAGATACACTAAAGTATGTTTTTACTTTAAAAACTGTGTGTTCACCATTGTCTGTGTATATCTAAATTACAGAATGTTAACAAATGAAGTCAGTAGGTCAAAAGAACTTGAGTGTAGAGGATCAAATCCTGGGTGATTGAGTAAAAGGGGGAGCAGTGTGCAACAGTTTTAGTCAGGGTTCTCTAGAGTGACAGACTTTACAGGATACTCTGACTAATGACTTAGCCACCAATGGCTGACCACACATGGGAAGTCCAAAATGCAGTAGATGCCCAGGCCAGAAGGCTGAATTTCTTAGTTGGTTTTCAACATATGCTGGAATCTCTAAGAAGTAGGCTCTACTGCCACTGAATAAATGAACTTCCTATGAAGTCAAGAACAATCAGGCAAAAAGCAGGAGCTGCCTTCTTCCTTGTCCTGAGAGAGGCTGCCAGCAGAAGTTTTTGCCCAGATTAGGTCTGGATGAAAGACCTGGAATTTTTATTATTGAATTATTTTGAGCTCTACATTTTTCTCTGCTCCTCTCCCTGCCTTTCCTCTCCCTTTCAACCCTCTCCCAAGGTCCCCATGTTTTTAAGATACGTCTTCATACCCCACAGAATCAGATCAGAAGTTGATTCTCCCAATTCAAATTACAAAACCCTCACAAGGGTTCATGTTAAATAGTCTCATAATACTAACTCTTTTTCTCTCACCTGCCAAGTTCCTATGCTGGCAAATTTCCTTCTGGTGGCCCCCAGACTTTGCCTTATAAAAGGTGTAATGTTGTTCTGTCTCTTTAAGAGACAAGCCATGCCTACTCCCTCCCCCATCTGCTGAGGCAGGCTGATCTTCAGCTTCCAGCCTGAGCTCACTCTCTTTTCTGTCTTCTTCTTGGAGAGGCAGCTTCGCTTCTGCCTCTCTCCCCACTTCTCCACTTCCCCCCTTCTCTGTCTCTTTCTCCTCTTCTCTCTCTCTCTCTGCCCCACTTCCTCCCTTCCCTTCCATAACCTCCTAAATATATATTCAACCTCACTCTGCATGCCTTGTCTATCCATGTCTCTGTCTCCTGCCCGCTCACCATGAGTCTCCCTGCCTGGGACCAGCCATTGCTTGGGGACCGGCAGCCCTCTCTGCCTGTGATTGGCTGCTTCCAGAGCCTGCTGTTTGCTGCCACATGGCCCACTACCACCATTTGGGACCTACAGTATTTCTACTGCCGCCAGGAATCTTGCAGCATTTTTTTAAAAATCATAATAAAAAAAGGAGTTTAGAAAGTTAAGTTGCACTGGGTGGTGGTGGCACATGCCTTTAATCGCAGCACTTGGGAGGCAGAGACAGAGGGATCTATGTGAGTTTGAGGCCAGCCTGGTCAACAAGAGCAAGTTCCAAGATAGACTCTAAAGATACAGAGAAACCATGTCTTGAAAATACAAAAACGATAAAGAAAAAAATCCCCAAAAGAAGAAACAAACAAACAAAAAGTTAAGTTGCTGATGATCTCTTGAGCCTCTGAAGATGTAGTGATATTTTGTTTGTGTTTTGACGAATAAAGCTTGCCTGAAGATCTGAGTGCAGATCTAAACCACTAAATCCAGGGAGAGGTGGCACACCTTTAATCCCAGGACTAGGCAAACAGAGGCATTTGGATCAAGGCCATCCTTGATTGAATTAGACAGATTCACAGGAGATTGACTTTGTCTGAAAGAAAAACAGAGCTCACACAAAGGTGATTCCAGGACTTGGGATCCCACACCTTTACTCCCAGTACTAGGGAAATGGAGACAGGAGTGATAAGGCTGGGCAGAGAGAGGAATGTAAGGCAGGAAGACACTGGAGCTCAGTGCAGTCTGAGGTTTGGTAGAGACAGATCCTGTCTGGAGATAGAGTCAGAGGTGCAGTCTGAAGACAGGATTGCACCCTTTGGTCTGAGCATCAGTAGAGATAAAAGGTCTTTCTAGCGTCTGGCCGCTATGTTTCTCTTATCTCTCATCTTTCACCCCATAATATCTTTTTTGGTTTTTATTAAAACAGTTAGAATTCGTGCTACATGAAGACCCACAGACTTTTTCCTCTAAAAGGAGTCCGGAAAGATAATTTGCTTCCCTTCCCTCCCCCCCACAGATTGGGATGGTGGGTGGGGTGGGCAGCACCGCCCCTGGTCCTACTCTGTTGTGCTTAATTGGTCCAGAGCCAATTCTGGGTGGTAGTCTTCACTGTCATTTGCTGGGACTGACTCCAGGAAGGAGACAGCAGGCCTACCCATCCTTGCTTTATCTGACAGAGGTTTTATGGTTTTGTTATAAGAAAAACCCAAGCTTAAGATACCTAAGAAAATGGGCTCCAAAGAGATAAGATTTCAGTACTGCTTTGCATAAACCACACCCTAGATTGCCCTAGGCAATAAGAGGCTTGTAGGGGATTGGCTGATCCAGCAGGGATTAGTGGGTGTGGCCAGAGGACTGAAACATAAAAGGGTGAGCCTTTGGGTGCATTCCTCACTTGGAGTGCTTTTCAGAAGGAAATGCACCACCACCTTTGTGCTCCCTGAGAAGACCCCAGCATGGTGTTTGGAAATGGCATCTGGAGACATGGAGGCAACTCAGAGGCTCTCAGAAGGTGAATCTCACTGCAAGGCCTCTCCAGCTTGCAAGTCCTCGACCAACACTGTTGACCCTGACTTCTCTTGGTGTTCTTATCCTTCATCAGGTTCAGCTGTGTCAACTCCTGCCGCCCCAGACCTGCTTCCACATGAAGGTCAAGTGGCAGCAGAACTGGCTGCCAGGGCCAAGCCCAGAGTGAGTTGGGAGAGGTCCCGCAGCGTAGGTGCGGGTCTCCAGAACACTGGCAACAGTTGCTACCTTAATGCAGCCTTGCAGTGTCTGACGCACACACCACCTCTTGCCAACTTCATGCTCTCCCGGGAGCACTCTCAGAGCTGCAGTCACCAGGGCAGCTGTCCAATGTGTGCCATGGAAGCTCATGTGATCCGGAGTTTCCGCCACTCCGGGGAGGTCATGCAGCCCTCAAAGAAGCTGACTGGCGCCTTCCACAAGCACAAGCAGGAGGATGCTCACGAGTTTCTGATGTTCACCTTGAACGCCATGCATGAATCCTGCCTTCGAGGGATCAAGCACCCGGAAGCCCTGTTTGAGACCAGCACCCCTATTTACGCGATATTTGGAGGCTCATGGAGATCTCAGATCAAGTGTCTCCACTGCCAAGACACCTCAGATTCCTTTAACCCATTCCTGGACATTTCCCTGAATATCCACGCAGTTCAGAGTGTGAAGCAAGCCTTGGGGGATTTAGTGAAGGCCGAAGAGCTGTGTGGGGACAATGCCTACCACTGTGACCATTGCCAGGGGAAGACGACAGCTTTGAAGACCCTGGCAGTTCAAACTGCCCCGGAGGTTCTCATGTTGGTCTTGAATCGTTTCTCAGATTTCACGGGGGACAAAGTGGACAGAAAAGTGAGCTACCCTGAGTCCTTAGACCTGCGGCCATACATGACTCAGCCTAATAGAGGACCGTCGGTCTATGTACTCTATGCCGTGCTGGTCCATGCCGGTTTGACTTGTCACAGTGGACATTACTTCTGTTATGTCAGAGCTGGCAATGGGAAGTGGTATAAGATGGACGACTCTAAGGTGACCAGGTGCGATGTGACTTCTGTCTTGAGTGAGCCAGCCTATGTGCTCTTCTATGTTCAGGAGACTCATCTCAAAAAGGACAGTGTCATTGGGCCAGTAGGCGGAGTTGGCCAAGGCCGACAGAGAAAGCTCAACAGAGGATCTTGTGTGGGAGCTGAAGAGCTACACAGGCTCGTGGAGGGCGCTGCAGCCAAAGAAATCTCCTTAGACCAGTGGAAAGAGTTTCAGGAACAGAACCGCCTGAAACCCGCACTGAAACTCAGGAAAACTGAGTCCACTCTGCCCGTCGATGCGGTTGTTATTCACCAGCCCAGACACAAAGGGCACTGGGACACGAATGGTCCCGACAAGGAGAATTACCCACTTCACAGCTCAGACAGGTTCCTGCCTTCTCAGAGAGCCATGGGCAGTCAGGGAGGAAGATCCGGAGCCAAGAAGAACAAGCAAGGGTGGAGGCCTCTGGTTGTTTAATAGTGCTTACTCAACTGCTGATCCTGGCTCCTGTGGACACAGGGTGAACTTGAGGAGGCCCTGCCCCCAGGAAGTGTGGCTTATTACCCTTCCTCTGTGCCCTTGCCTGGCCTTGCTGAGTCTCTAGCAAGACTGTTTGGATGTGGAAGTAACTTTCCAGGTTCCCAGGGTGAATTAAGCTCCTGAAAGCTTCGGGGTTCCTAGGGGACATCTCCAGAGGCCTCTACTAATACTCAGGGATTCTGAGCAGGGCAGAGGCTAGTTTACCACCTACAGGCTTTGATGCAGGATTTCTGCTAAGCCTGCAAGGTGCTGGCCAAACTGTTTTGGTTCAGCTGCCCTCATTCCCCCTGATTGGCAGGGGAACTTCCTTGTGGTCTGTAATTGACAAGGATGTTTGTGTTCTTTTTTAGCCTGTGGGTCTCCACAGAAGGAGTAGAGGTATAAAAGGTTGCTGGGCAAGATAATGGTTGCTGTTCTTCCACCTGAAAAGAAGCTTCCATGTGTCAATCCCAGCACCCCCGCCAGTCTTGGCTATCCAGGCTGCTCTGGCTGCAGCACAAACTGCCTTCTTTAACTGTTTAATGTAAAATCTTTCTTTTGGGTTTGCTATGTATCTGACACTTGAGGGACTTTTTCATTCAGTGTACTTTTTGTACCTGTTTCCTATAAGGTCTTTCTTTGGCTCGGCTATATAGAACACACTGGTGGGGCTTTTTGTACTTGAGCAAATAAATCCTGTTACTTTACACTGTTGGTCTTTTCTTTTTGGCCTGAATGCAAATTAGTACTGAAGAATCTCCCAAGCATTTACTCTGCTTAGGTCTAGAAAAACAGGAATCTAACAGGATGGGATTAGGTGGGTGACGGAATCACCTGCACAGCACTTACATAGCAGGGGCCTCAGGGCTTCTTAAAATCTTTTCGTCAGTAATTAGAGAATTTGTTGAGGGTATGAAGGTATAACTGCTATATTAATATGCCTGGCAAAATGTCTCAAATGCTAGGTCCCTTCTTTACTTAGGAAGCAAACTATAGGTTCAAAGCCATTTTTTTCCAGTGTAGACATTCTAAAAGCAAACAACAATCTCCTTGGGGATTAGATAACATCTTTGATCAAGTGACCTAGACTGCACCACGCAAAAGAGACTACAGTCACTGTACGGTTTCAGCTAGCCTCCTGAAAATAGCATCCTGTCCTATGTAGGCACTGGATTCTCCAGCTCAGAGAACCTGCTTGATGGAGCAGTGTGAGAAACCTAGACCTTTCTTTATCAGATTTGCTTAAAAACCTTGGTTAGAGACTTTAGGTGGCACACACCTTTAATCCAGCAGCACTTAAGTGGCAGAGGCAGGAGGATCTCTGTGAGTTCCAGGCCAGCCTTGGGCTACAGGGCTAGTTCTAGGACTGCCAAGGCTACATAGAGAAAGCAGAAAGGAAGGAAGGAAGGAAGGAAGGAAGGAAGGAAGGAAGGAAGGAAGGAAGGAAGGAAAGAAGGAAGGAAGAAAGGAAGGAAGAAAGAGAAAAGGAAGGAAGAGATAAATTTAGGATTGTTTCTCAATAGGTTGGATCAACAGTTCACTGATTAAATTCCGGTGTGAGAGTGACAGCATTTCACTTAAGTCACCCTTTGTTGCTTCTTTCCTCCCTCCCTGCCTGCCTTCCTTCCTTCCTCACTTCCTCCCTCCATTCCTTCCTTCTTATCTCTTCTTCTATCATACAATACACTCAGGCTGGAGTTTTCCCTCCTTCCTTGTTACCTGTTACTCTCACACATCGCCTCTCTCCCAGATCCACTCCTCCTCCATTTTCCTTCAGAAAAGAACAGGCCTTCTAAGGATATCAACCTAACAGTACATAACAAGACACAGTAAGACCAAGTACAAACCCTCATATCAAGTATGGATGAGGCAACACAGTAGGAGAAGAAGGGTCCCAAGATCAAGCAAAAGAGTCAGAGATACTCCCACTCCCACCACTGTTAGGAGTCTCACAAAAATCAGAAAGCTAAACAACCATAACATATATGCAGGTGTAACATAAATTGAGCTTACACCCATGCAGGCTTCTCGATTCCTTCTTCAGTCTCTGTGAGCCCCTTTGAGCCCTGCTTAGTTGATTCTGTGGGCCATAATCTCTTCCTCCTACAATCATTCCTTCTGCTCTTCTGCAAGATTCCCTGAGCTCTGTCTAATGTCTGGCTGTGGGTCTCTGCATCTTCTTCCATCAGTTGCAGGAGAAAACCACTCTGATGATGATTGGCTAGGAACTAGTATATGAATACAGCAGAAAAAATTGAGTAGAAATCATTTATTTATTTGTTAAAAAATCTATCTATCTATCTATCTATCTATCTATCTATCTATCTATCTATCTATCTATCTATCTATCTAGTCAGTTGTGTTTGATTCTACCCAAATTCTCGGGTTATCCAGTCTCTGGTTCTTGGAGATCCATGCAATGTTGGTCATGGGCTCCTCAAGGCATGAGTCACAGGTTAGATCAGTCATTGGTTGCCTTCTCCCACAAGTTCTGAGACACCATTGCCCCAGCCAGCCTTCCAGACTGGGCAGATTGTAATTCAAAGGTTTTGTGCCTGGGTTGATGTCATAGTCCCACTGTTAGGAGCCTTGCCTGGTTATTGAAATAGGCCAGTCTGGACTCCCTATCCCCCATTACTAGGAAACTGCTGGAGTCACTCCCATGGATGCCAGGGAGTTTTCATTGCACTGATTTCTACATCATATCCTAATGCCCCCAAGTCCAGTTATCTTTCCCGGTACTCTCTCCCTCCATCCCTCCTACCCCATGCCTGATCCCTAACAACTTTGATGTCCATAAAATGAAGAATGGACAAAGAAAACATGGTATGTTTATATAATGGAGAGTTAGTCATCTGCTAAAAAAATGACATCATGAAATTTGCAGGCAAATAGAACAACAAGAAATCATCCCGAGTGAGGTACTTCCGACACAGAAAGAAAAACTGATATGTACTCACTTACAAAGCATATTTTTTTGAAAGAGCTTGAGAGTATTAATTATTCCTAAAGTGAAATGTCCCAGAACATTCCAATCACAAGGACCTAAGTACCAGGTTTGAAAATGTTTGGCAGGTAGAAAATTGGGAACAGGGACATTGTGGAATAGATATTAGCAGATAATATTTTCTTCTCAGGTTACTCAATTTAATTTCATTGGTTATTTTGTGTAAAATTTTCACTTGTAAGAGATTAAAATTCTTCTAGATGTTATACTATGCACTGGTGTTCACATTCCAATAACCATGGGGTTTTTCACACAACCTTTATTCTGAAGACAATCCACAAACCCACGTGTCACTCATCCTACTATCAGGTGTACCGTTCTATGGTTTGAATAAGTATGAATAAGCCCCCATAGACTGATGTGTTTTAGAGCTTGGCCTGTAGTGAGTGGCAGTATTAGGATGTGTAGGCTTGTTGAAGGCAGTTTGTCACTGTGGGTCTCATACACTCAAGCTATGTATGCCCAGTGTGGTACACAGTCTTCTGCTGCCTGTGGATCAAGACATAAAACTCTAAGCTCCCTCTCCAGCACCATGTCTACATGCACACCACTATATCCCTCCATGATGACAATGGACTAAACTGTTGAAACTGTAAGCCAGATCCAATGAAATGTTTTCTTTTATAAGAGTTTCTGTGGTCACATATTGATACTGAGCACCTTAAGCTCGTATGTCTGTTGACAGACAGAACAATCTGTAGGCCTCTTTTTGGAAATACCTGGTATTTGGCTTAATTGACACCCACACATTCTGGTACATGTACCATGAGGAATGAGGTTCTTGTGACTCAAGCACATGGTATTCTGAGAGAGTCACTGACAGTTACTCTAACTCTGTCTGTCTTTCATTGAAACATATTTGGCTTACAGGCCTAGTATATATTTAATAGACTTTTTTGAGAAATAGTGTATTGTCCTACCTTTTCTTGGTAAAGTTTGGCAGTCACTTTCCTGTGTGTCCTGTTGGTCTGGTTTGGACAGTATACTCAGCAATTGAAGCAAGGGTAGTTTCTTTTGTCTAAATTTTGTCATAAATAAAGTAAACTCCATACAGAGTTTCTTTGATGCTCATCATCTTCTTTTGAAGTAAATTTGTGTTGCCAGGAGCAGATGTGTCACACTGTCATGAAAGCTTTAAATTATTAAACACATTAAATGCTATATCCTGGAGGTCTTTGAAGCATTTGAAAACCATTTGTCTATCTAAATAGATCTGTTTATGACCTTGAAAGCATATCTAACGTTACTGTAAATTTGACTATTATAGATGACTATTGATCTGTATTTCTCAACTATACGTTATATTTTTTAATGAGCTGTAAAAAATGTAGTATCAAAAACAAAAGAAGGAACATACATACAGTATAATAAAAATAATTTTAAATTTGTATCAATAAATCAAAATCCACACTAATGTAAAATATTTAAGATTAATAGTTGCTTTTTGAAGTAAAGTAGATTCAATAATTTGCCCTTTTATCTCATCATTTCTATATTTTATTCCCCTTTATTCCTTTAGAAATAAATCTTTGAATTTAACTCATTTGTTTATCTTTTTGTTTAACCATGACCAATAATAACTTGTAACCAACTGTCATTAGATGATAATAAATATCCATAACCCATCTTTTAGGAATATGTCATTCTCTAGACTACTTTCTATTGTTTATGAGCACTGGTACCTTTGGGGGAACCTTGAGAAAAATCAGGATATTATGTCTTGGTGGAGTAGTTTGTTGGGCTCAATCATCTCAGTCAGCAACCTTAAAGCAGACTTTCGAGAAGATTGTAACATAGGCATTATTAGTTGCAGGATCGCCTGGACCATCTGTTTTCACTGGTATTTAGTTCCCTTGTTCTGAAAATATATAAAACTTTTAAAGATAGCATACATTAAAATTATGGAATATGTGATATATACAAGTCAATTAAAGATGTTTTTGTTTTTGTTTTATGTTTGAGTAGGTAAAATATACACTATGTGTTTTGTAGTTTTTCTTGGTTTATTTCCTTGTGTCTGTAATCAGGATTTCAGGGGATCTTCTCCGATCAAACTGATCGTTTTCAACCAGGAATGAATCAATAGCTTCTCATTTCCTGTGGAAACCAAACCATAACTTCTCCCCAAAGTAATATGACATTTGACTGCCATTTTGAAGACAAGATATTTTCAAAGTATATAGGTTATTTAAATCTATCAGTTTTCATAACTCAGTGTCTTAGCAGCCAAAACATTTAAAGCTAACACAATAATATACAGAATCCAGACTCTATATATTTTCCATCTTTACATGGCTTTTTATACTATTTTGCTCTATTTGTAAGGATTTTACTTTATTGTTTTAAAACTACACACACACACACATACACACAAGGAAACACACAAAAACACATATATAATCACTGTTTATATCTTTTCTCTTTTCTTTCCCAAGTCTTTTTATGTTTTAAACATTGTAACCTGTTTAGAATTTTTTTCCCTCTGCATCTATCTTTACTGAACATCTGTCACCTCTTCTGTCTGCATGAGCAAAACCCCAAACCTGGTATGCAGCAAGCTAGAGGCTCAATTCCACAGGCAGCATCTGGAAGACACCTCTCTGTACCTCAGTCTGTGTGAGAAAGTGTGGGGACCTGCCAACCAACTTATCTCACGGGATTCTGGCAACTCCCAGAGACATTACTAGAAAGCTGCATTTGGCTCCATTTTTGTGTGTTTAGAACATTTTTAAAGATTTCTCAGGTCTTATGTAGATATAGGTACACCATTTTGGATTGCTATTTGTAGGTCAACTTCTCTCTCATGCCTGCCAGTTTTCTGATAACCAACATGGATGCTTAAAATTAATTATAAATGCTCAGCCTATAGGTCAGACAGTTTACTAACTAGCACTTACAACTTAAATTAGCTCATTTTTTAAACTCTAGGTTCTACCATGTGGCTCATGTCTTGTTACCTCATTTTGTACATGTCCTGTTTCCTCTGCATCTGGCTTGAAACTTCTCAGATTCTGTGCTTCTTCCTCCCAGCATTTTCTTTGCCCTGAAAATCATGCCAATCAGTTTTTTATTAACAATGAATGCAACACGTTTTCTCAGTGTACAGAAGGATTATTCCTCAGCAAAAGATCATCTTGAGTGAGGTAACACAAACCCCCAAAGACAAACAGGGTAACTACTCATCTAAATTATACATTAGCTGCTAAGTAAAGGACAACCATGCTACAATTCACAGACCATGGAGTCTTAGGAACAAGGGTGGCCCAAGTGGAGGTAAATGTATCTCTCTGGGAAGATGAAGTATCATAGATTTTGATGGTGGACTGGGGGCATATTGGGGACCTTGAGTACCAGTCACAACATCCCCTCAGGGTTCAGAGCAGGACACATACAGCAAGCAAAACCTGATTCCTAAGGTCTGAGGGTAAATGAAATAAATTAACTCATGCATGTTTCCTCTGCATGTTCTTTATTCTTTGGGTGAAGAAGCGGAGAGAAGGGTCAATCTCCAACAGGTGTTTAGCTTTTACAGACATAATTTTAAAAATTCCACAGGCAAAAACAATGCTATCAACATGCATATCAGAATCACAAAAAAAACCCAAAAAAACAAACAAACAGATAGAACCTGACAAAGTAGCACTTCAGGAAAGGCTGACACCCCAAGAAGGGTTAGCATGTAAGGGGAAATACCTGACATTCCAAACCATTCGATAAGATCACTAGGTATTCCTGAACCCTGGACTCACCCACTCCCCTCACCCTAATCTCTATTGTGATAACCAGCTTTGAGGATGTCCAGGCCTGTTTGTCAGTAAGGGCGGGCATGCTGTTTTCCTATCTTTTTGAAATTTTTATGTGGTCTATTAGCAAAGGTAATTGTGGGAGAGGATTGACTTTATGTAGATTTATGTAGTCTTAATGTAGACTATTAGAACAAAGAATGAATGTTATTGCTCTAAGGACTCATGGTGTGGGGTAATGAGGGAAAGTCATTTGTTATCCATACAATTACAATCTGTTCTTCCTGAAAGACCTGTTGTTATAAAGGTGTAAAGTTGATGTAACTGGTCCAACTTGTGGCCCATGCCACAAGAAGGATCCCATGCCTGACTCTGCTTGACTGATCAGGAATCAGAGACAGGACAGCCTAGAGCTTCAGGATAGAACCAAACACAAACAACAACAACAATAAAAAAAATAATGAAATTCTCCCTAATGATATGTTGCTAAATATAATGGTCTATTCTGTCCCTTTAAAAGACAGGCCATGTCCATTCCCTCCCCATCCACTGAGGCAAGCTGCTCTTCAGTTTCCAGCCTGAGTCCTTTCCTTTTCTGTCTCCCTCTTGAAGAACAGCTTCTGTCTCTCCCTTCTCCCCACTTCTCCCCTTCCCCTTCTGTTTCTTTCTCTCTCTCTCTCTGCCTCTCCTTCTCTGCTCTTCTCCCTTTTCCCCTTTCTCCTCCATAACCCACTAAATAAACATCCAACCTCACTCTGCATGGCGTGCCTATCCGTGTCTCTGTCTCTCACCAGCGGTGTGGCTCCCTGCCTGGAACCAGCCACTTTTGGAGACCTGCAGCATGGTCTCATGGCATGCCCATCTGTTTGTCTTTCCTCATGGAACTTGCTGCCCCTCATGGCCCACTGCAGCCACTCAGCGAACTGTGTCATCCCTGCCTGGGACTGACTGCTGTCGGAACACTTTGCCCGCTGCCTGCTGCCACTTTGTGGTCTCATGGTCCACTGCCTGCTGCAGCCACTCAGGAACCTGCAGCATTTTACTTAATCTACTACATTATACTCATAAATTGGTGCATAGTCCAATATTTATCAGAGGATTATTATTGAGTAACTGATAGGACAGATGCAGAAACCCACATCTAAGCTCTTCTTATGAGATTATGGGAATCAATTACTTTCAAATCATCTTCCACTCCCTGGTACCCATAAACTTATACAATAGCATAATGCAAATGTATTTAGTCCAACTTCAAAAGTCCCCATAATCTATCACAGTGTTAACAATGTTTTAAAGTCCAAAGTCTCTTCTGAGACTCATGGTGATCTCTTAACTGTAATTCCCTGTAAAATTAACATCAAAAAGCAGATCATATACTTCCAATATATAATGGCAAAGGATATACACTACCATTTCAAAATGTAAGAAGGGAGTATAGTGAGGAATTACTTGACCAAAGCAGAACCAAAAACCAACTGGGCAAACTCCAAATTCTGCATTTTCTTGTCCGATGTTGAAATGCTCTTTAGATCTCCAACTTTGTTCAGCATTGTTGACTGCAATACACTTGGGATCCTAGATGTTAACAGCTGTTATCAGCTGTCATTGGTAGGTATTCATGATATCCCATGACTATGGTGAAATTATATGATGTGAGTGAGAAGGAAACACAGAACATATAACAAACCCACTTAGGAGTTCAATAGAGTGGGCATGTAGAGGTCTGGGGAAGTCAGTGTGCAGAAAGAGAGAGAGAGAGAGAGAGAGAGAGAGAGAGAGAGAGAGAGAGAGAGAGAGAGAGGCAGATGGTGCACATGGGGTTGACATGGCTATGTCATACATAGATGACAGGGCTCATGCATACATGCAAGGATTTAGCGGAGTCACACGTGGATGATGGAACCACATATGTGCACTAGGGCGTAGCTGAATCATACATGGATGATGCGACCATGTATGGGCATGGGCCATACCAGGCCCTTTAACATACCTGGGGGCCATTAGGCACTTCTGCCTGAGGGCTTGTCTGCACATGCATGGGCCCTAGAACTCAGAAGTGTCAGTCTTATTGTGGCTGAAATCATTACATTTGGTATCTCTAATATCTTGGGTTCTCTAAGGCAATGCAGGCTTCAAGTTCACAACTTCACACAATGTCCTCTCTACTAAGCATCCATTCAGGGATACCCTGGACATATGCCTAGCCTCAACTGCTTTTTTTCAGGCACAGAGACAAATTATATAAGCTGTTTCTTCTATCCTCAACTCTAAAGATGCGAAGTTCTTCTGCTTGCTGGGACTGAAACATGGCTCACTTGTTCAATTACATTCTCACCAGCTTTCTGTTCATCATCTAAATATAGTTGTCTTGAAACTTGCTCTGCAGCCCAGGCTGGCCTCGAACTCAGAGATCTCCAAATCTCTGCTTTCCCAGGACTGGGATTAAAGGTGTGTGCCACCACACCACATCTAAACTTTTCCTTAATTCCTTCTCACATGTCAGAAACTTAGTTGGGAGGGATCTTGTTCTGAGGTCACCACCTCCTTTATTCCATTTCTTAATCCATTTATCTCCTTGAAAACAGGATATAGCTTCATTCTGCTTCCTTATACTCTTTTTCTCCTCAAAATTTACTTGCTGCAATTTACTCTGCTTGCCTTGCTTATTTTTATTATAAATCTTCATGAGACTTAAGACTAGTAACCACAAAAGAGAGTCTGTACTGGGATGTTTTGAAATTTCCTCTGAAAACTGAATTAATTCCAAGCTCTTCTTTGAGCAAGGGAGAAAACAGATACTTTCTTCACCAAAGTATCACATGAATGATCTCTAGACAGCGTGCTAAAATTCTTCTCCCCTGGAACTTCTTTAGTGAGCCCCACATAGTTGATCAAATCACACTCAGCACCACTATCTCCCATGCTTCTACTATGGCCCATTAAGCTACACTTAAAACACACAACTGCTTTTCTAATCAATGATCCCAAAGTCCATATTGCTACAAATAAATGCATGGTCAGGCTTACCATAGCAATACCCCCATCTTTGCTATCAACTTCTGTCTTAGTGAGGGCTTTTATTTCTGAGAAGAGAAACTATGATCAAAGCAGCTCTTATAAGTAAAAGACTTAATTGAGGGGACTCACTCACAGTCGATTATCATTGTGGGGAGCATGGCAACATGCAGGCAGACATGGTGCAGAAGTAGCTGAGAGTCCTACATCTTGCATGCAATAGAAAGTTGACTGAGACAGTGGGCTAATGTGGGAACTTCTGTATGCTGTGATTACCATTAAAGAATAAAGAAACTGCTTTGAACCTATAGCAGGGCAGAACTTAGGTAGGTGAGGGTAACTAAACTGAATGCTGGTAGAAAAGAGACAGAGTCAGAGAGAAGCCATGGCGAGGTAAGAGACAGATGCTGGTTGGAATCTTTCCAGTAAGCCACAGTCACATGGTAAAACATAGATTAATGGAAATAGGTTAAATTAAGCCAAAAAGAAGCTAAAATTAATGAACCAAGTAGTGATTTAGTTAATACAGTTTCTGTGTTATTATTTTGGGTCTAAGCTACCTGCGTAGCTGGGAACCAACAAGCGACCCTTCTCCTAAAGTGGGCAGTATCCTGAGCATAGAAAGTATGTACCCACAGTGACACACTTCCTTTAACAAGGTCATGCCTACTCCAGCAAAGTCACATTTGATAGTAGTACAACTCCCTAAGAGATTATAGGGGCCAAGTGCATTCAAAGTGCCATGCCAGGGAATAATCTATTATTATTATTCTGCTAAACAGACATATTAAACCAACTCCGAAAGGCTTATCATTTCTCCACAGATTAAGGCACATCTCAATTCATATCAGAGAAATGTAGTATTTCTTATTTTTGTAGTAGATGATGATCAACAAAGAGACCCACAAAGTTTAGAGAATAAAAGATTGCAGAATGCTCAACACTAAATATATATATTTCACCCTTCCTCTAATGGCTCAGGTATCATTGCAGAAATGAGTACAGAAGGATTGTAATCACCAGAGGCAGTCAATAACAAGAAAACTATGTCTTCTGGACAGGAGGGCAGCTGTATATATGTACTTAAAACAGTTGTGACAGCAGGCATAAGACCTGTGCAATACTATACCAGACCAAATCTCAGCATAGGAAAGATTACTGGGTATGAAGTTCTACCTGTAACTGAGGAGCTATGGACAATTCTTGCCTACTAGGAAAGAAAGAGTCTATTTCCCCTAATAGTATAGAATCATCTACTCCAGTGGAAGTCCACATTTACAGCAAAATGAAGGGAGCACAAATTGGCCTTGATGGTAAAATATGACAGGTGAGAAGAAAAGATGTGGACCTGGGAAGAACTGGAGGAGAAAGAATGAATATACTCAAAACTGTAGCAGGATAGCTGGCTTGTTCATCCTGGCTGCCCAGAACCAAAATAATCACACAGAAATTGTATTAATTAAAACACTGCTTGGCCCATAAGCTCTATCTTCTTATCGGCTAACTCTTATGTTAATTTAACCCATTTTTATTAATTTGTATATTGCCACATGTCAGTGGCTTACTGGCAAAGATTCTAACTGGCATCTGTCCCAAGCGGAAGATCCATGGATTCTCTCCAACTCTTTACTTCTCCCAGCATTCATTTCCATCTTTCCCACCTACCTAAGTTCTGTCCTATCAATAGGCCAAGACAATTTCTTTATTCATTAACCAATATAAGCAACATATAGACAGAAGGACCTCCCACACCACAAAACTAAACTCATTGGATAAAATTATCGAAGAACTAAAAAATAGATGATCAAATTCATCTTTCATTCCTTCCCCTACAATTGCTTCCCATAGCCCCACCACTAATTCTTCCAATGTCTTGTTCTCTTTTTTAAAACCCAGCGGGCATTGTTTGTACATCCATGGGTGTAGGGCCAAGTTCTGGGACAGCTCCATCTACAGGAGCATTAACATAGCCTCTCAGGACCCTATCCATGTTGAAACAGGCTTTTCCTTCCCCCAGCAGTCATCAGTTGTCAATAGTTTCTTTACTGTGTTTGGTACTTTTGTGATTGTTTTTTGTCTCACCATTGTATGGTGAGCCATGATTTATACAATCATCAGTATCAATAGATACCCATTTATAGCCCACTTAGCACTGGTATTCACTAGCCTACTCTGAACTTTCACAGTCAAGCCTTTGACTTTTTCATTTAAATAGCACCAGAATGGATAATCATATAGTAGCGCCACCTTTAAATTTCAAAAAAAAAAACAGCAACAAAACTTGTCATATGCTCAACAAAATGATTTTGCTAGGCCAGAGTCTATGCTGGGTGTTCTTGCTTAGCATGACCAAGGCTCCTGTTTCAAACCTTGGCACCACAATACATGATTTTTATCATTTTCATCTTCACAACTTTTTCTTTTTACATTTTTAAATGATTTAATTGAGCTCTACATTTTTCTATGCTCTCTTCCTTTCCTCCCCCTCCCCTTCAACTCTCTCCCATGGTCCTCATGCTCCTAATTTACTCAGGAGATCTTGTCTTTTTCTATTTCCTATATAGATTAGATCCATGTATGTCTCTCTTAGGGTCCTCTTTGTTGTCTAGGTTCTCTGGGTTTGCGAATTGTAGGCTGGTTTTCTTTGCTTTATGTCTAAAATCCACTTATGAGTAAGTACATATTATATTTGTCTTTCTGGGTCTGCATTACCACACTCAAAATGATGTTTTCTAGATCCATCCATTTGCCTGAAAATTTTAAAATGTCATTTTTTTCTGCTGTGTAGTACTCCATTATATAAATGTACCACATTTTCCTTACCCATTCTTTGGTTGAGGAACATTTAGGTTCTTTCCAGGTTCTGGCTATGGCAAACAATGCTGCTAAGAACATAGGTGAGCACATGTCCTTGTTGAACAATTGAGCATCCTTTGGATATATACCCAAAAGTGATATTGCTGGGTCTTGAGAAAGGTTATTTCCTAATTTTCTGAGAAATTGCCATACTGACATCCAAAGGGGCTGGACCAGATTGCAGTACCACCAGCAATGCAAGAGTGTTCCCTTTACCCTACCTCTGCAGCATAAGCTGTCATCAATGTTTTTGATCTTGGCCATTCTTACAAGTGTAAGATGGAATCTCAGACTTGTTTTGATTTTCATTTCTCTCATAACTAAGGTTGCTGAACATTTCCTTAAGTGTCTTTCAGTCATTTTAGATTTCTCTGTTAAGAGTTTTCTGTTTAGGTCTGTACTCCATTTTTTGGGGGGGGATTATTTGTGATTTTGATGACCAATTTCTTGAGTTCTTTGTATATTTTGAAGATCAGTGTTCTGTCTGATGTGGGGTTGATGAAAATTCTTTCCCATTCTGTATGCTGCCATTTTTTCTTGTTGACCATGTCCTTTGCTTTACAGAAGCTTTCCAGTTACAGGAGGTCCCATTTATTAATTGTTTCTCTCAGTGTCTGTGGTACTGGGGTTATATTTATGAAGTGGTCTCCTGTGCCAATGCATTCAAGTGTACTTCTTACTTTCTCTTCTATGAGGCTCAGTTTGATGGGCTTTATGTTAAGGTTTTTGATCCATTTGACTTGAGTTTTGTGCATGGTGATCGATATGGATCTATTTTCATTCTTCCACATGTTATATCCAGTTATGCCAGCACCATTTATTAAATATGCTTTCTTTTTCCATTTTATATCTATTTATTCTTTGTCAAAAATAAGGTGTTCACAGGTATTTGGATTAACATCTGGGTGTTCAATTTTGTTCCATTGGTCTTGCTGTTTTTTTGTTTGCCAATACCAGGCTGTTTTCAGTACTGTAGCTCTGCAGTAGTTTGAAGTCAGGGATTGTGATATACACAGAAGTTCCTATTGTACAGGATTGGTTTAGCTATCCTGAGTTTTTTGCTTTTCCATATGAAGTTGAGTACTATTCTTTTGAGGTCTGTGAATAATTTTGGTGGTATTTTGATGGGCATTGCATTGAATCTGTTGCTTTTGGTAAGATTGCCATTTTTATTATGTTGATCCTACCTACCCAAGAGCATGGAAGATTGTTCTATTTTCTGGTATCTTCTTCAATTTATTTCTTCAAAGATTTAAAGTTCTTATCATACATGTCTTCCACTTGTTAGTTAGAGTTACACCAAAATATTTTATGCTATTTGTGGCTATGGTGAAGGGTGATGTTTCTCTTATTTTTTAATTTTTTTCTCAGTCCATTTATCATCTCTGAAAAGGAGGGCTTCTAATTTTTTTTTTGAGTTAATCTTGTATCCTGCTATTGCATGGAGGACTGCTTGCTGAGAGCTGCTTGTTTTTTTCCCTGCCCAGCTAGTTTAGCCCCGAAATAACCACACAGAAATTGTATTAATTAATTCACTGCTTGGTCCATTAGCTCTAACTTCTTATTGTCTAACTCTTACATCTTAGTTTAACCCATTTCTATTAATTTGTATATCACCAAGTAGCAGAGGCTTACTGGCTAAGTTTCAGCATGTCTTACTCTGGTGGCACATTCATGGTGCCTCCTTGACTCTGTCCTTCTTTCTCCCAGCATTCAGTACAGTTCTCCCTGCCTATTTAAGTTCTGCCCTATCAACAGACCAAGGCAGTTTCTTTATTCATTAACCATAATAACTGCACACCGAGGGGTCTGCCACATCATCCCGCTATATAACTGAAAGTGTTTATGAGTTGTAGATATTTCTTGGTAAAAATTTTTGGGGTCACTAGCAATTAGTGAGAGTTTGACTTCTTTTCCAATTTGTATCCCCTTGATCTCCTTTTGTTGTTTTATTGCTCTGGCTAGAACCTCAAGAACTATATTGAATAGATATGGAGAGAGTGGACAACCTTGTCTTATTCCTGATTTCAGTGGGATCACTATGAGTTTCTCTCCATTATTATGTTTAGATATGTTTCTTGTATCCCTGCTCTCTCTAAGACCATTATCATAAAGGGATGTTGTATTTTGTTGAAAGTTTTTTCAGTATCTAATGAGATGATCTTGTGTTTTTATATTTTTCAATTTGTTTATATGGTGGATTACGTTGAGAGATTTTTATATGTTGAGCCATCCATCCCTGCTTCTCTGGGATGAAACTGACTTGATCATGGTGGATGATTTTTCTGATGTGTTTTTGGATTTTGTTTGCCAGTATTTTATTGAGTATTTTTGCATCAATATTCATGAGTGAGATTGGTCTGCAATTTTCTTTCTTAGTAATGTCTTTATGTGGTTTGGTTATCAGGGTAATTGTAGACTCATAAAAAGAGTTTGAAAATGTTCCCTCTATTTATATTGTGTGGAACAATTTGAGGAGTATTGGTATTGGTTCTTCTTAGAAAATCTTGTGGAATTCCGTGCTGAAATCATTTGGTTTTGGTTTTCTTTACAGAATTTGATGATGTCTTCCATTTTTTTTTGTTTGTTTTTTCCTCCATTTCTTTGAGGAAATTCTGGCCTCAAACATTCTCCTAAAGTTATTTTTAAGGTAATTTTCTTCTGCTTCATCTATATTTGGTTGTTCAAGTCTTGCTGTTGTAGGGCCACTAGTTTTTACTGGTGTCATGTTGCTCCTTGTGGTGTTGTATGTGTTCTTACGTTGTCTACCCATGTTTTCCTCTGATTGGTGTAATTGAGATTGTCTGTGACTCTGGTGATCAATCTTACAGGTGCCAGTGAATCCAAGACTCAGATGGTTGCTCCTCATGGTACAGGTAGGGCCACAGTTCCAGTCACCCTGTTGGTCACTCCATGTTCCTGGAGATTGCTTGGCACTCCTGGGCTTTATTCTGCAATATCAGGGGTTGTTCGTGCCTGCTACTAGAGAGAGTGCTTGTTTGGGCCTCTTTTTGCTGAGGTTGTTGCCTTGGGCCTGCTCTGGCAGATTCCTGCCTCAGGCCTACTCCCTCAGAGGTTCTGGATTTGGTTTCTTTTTCTTTTTTTTTTTTTTTAGTAAATTTTATTAAATTATAAAAGTTTCCATTTCCGCCCCCCCCTCCCAACACCCTCCCACTCCCCCCACTCCCCCCCTCCTTCCCCTCCGTCCCCCAGGACAGTCAGGGTTTCCTGCCCTGTGGGAAGCTCCAGCTCCCTCCCCCTCCCTCCAGGTCCAGGAAGGCGAGCGTCCAAACAGACTGGATCCCCAAAATCCAGCATATGCAGAGGAAACAGGTCCCAGTGTCATAGTCAATGGCTTTTCAGAAAGACCCCGGGCCAGCCACAGTCAGAGAATCCGGCCAAATTCCGAGAATCTGGCTAGATCACGTCCTCGTTCAGTCCCAGTCCGACTGGCCCTGGTAAACTCTCATCAGATCCGTTCCCTTGTATCAGTGGGTGATAGCATCCCTCGCAGTACTGATTTCGTCTTTCATGTTCCTCCTCCTTCCGCTCCCCCTCCGGACCTCGGGGGCTCAATCCGTTGCTCCAATGTGGGCCTCCGACTGCATAGCCGTCCTTCGCCAGACGAAGGATCTATGGTGATAAGCAAAATATACATCAGTATGGTCATGGGCCACGGCCGATTCAGGCACCCTCTCCTCTGTCCAGGGAGCAATCTGGGGGATTTCTCCTTGGACCTGGGATCCCATATATAATCAAGTCTCCTGTAAACCCTAAAATGGCTCCCTTAGTTGAAATATATTCTTCCCTGATCCCATATTCATCCTCCCTCCCTCCCCCCCCCCATCCCCGGCCACCAAGCTTTCCCCGTTCCTCCCCTACTCCCTTCTCTCTAGCCCTCTCCCCCTCCATCGACCCTCCCACCCCCCCCATGAACCCGAGGTTACCTGGGACTCTTGTCTATTTCCTACCTCCTGGTGGATAGCTAAATAATCTTCATCAGGTTCATCTTCTTATTTAGCTTCTCTAGGATCACGAATAATAGGCTCAAAGACCTTTAATTATGGTTAGAATCCACTTATGAGTGAATACATACCGTGTTCCTCTTTTTGGGTCTGGCTTACCTCACTCAGTAAAGCGTTTTCTATTTCCATCCATTTGCATGCAAAATTCAAGATGTCATTGTTTTTTACCGCCGAGTAAAACTCTAATGTATATATGTTCCACACCTTTTTTAACCATTCTTCTATTGAGGGGCACCTAGGTTGTTTCCATGTTCTGGCTATTACAAATAGTGCAGCTATGAACATAGTTGAACAAATGCTTTTGTAGTATGTTAGGGAATCTTTAGGGTATATTCCCAAGAGTGGTATTGCTGGGTCCTGAGGGAGGTTGACTCCCAGTTTCCTGAGAAACCGCCACACTGATTTCCACAGTGGCTGCACGAGTTTGCATTCCCACCAACAATGGATGAGTGTTCCCCTCACCCCACATCCTCTCCAGCATAGGCTATCATTGGTGTTTTTGACTTTAGCTATTCTGACAGGTGTAAGATGGTATCTCAAAGTGGTTTTGATTTGCATTTCCCTGATCGCTAAGGAGGTTGAGCATGACCTTAAGTGTCTTCTGGCCATTCGAAGTTCATCTGTTGTGAATTCTCTGTTAAGTTCAGTACCCCATTTTTTAATTGGGTTAATTAGAGTTTTAGTGCCTAGTTTCTTGAGTTCTTTGTATATTTTGGAGATCAGACCTTTGTCTGATGAGGGGTTGGTGAAGATCTTCTCCCAGTCAGAAGGCAGCCTTTTTGTCCTACTGACAGTGTCCTTTGCTTTACAGAAGCTTCCCAGTTTCAGTAGATCCCATTTATTCATTGTTTCTCTTATTGTCTGTGCTGCTGGGGTCCTACTTAGGAAGAGGCCTCCTGTGCCTAAATCTTGTAGACTACTTCCCACTTTCTCTTCTATCAGGTTCAAAGTGGACGGATTAATGTTGATGTCTTTAATCCATTTGGACTTGATTTTTGTGCATGGTGATAGATATGGATCTACTTTCATTTTTTTACAGGTTGACATCCAGTTATGCCAGCACCATTTGTTAAAGATGCTTTCCTTCTTCCATTGTATACCTTTAGCTCCCTTGTCGAAAATTAGGTGTTCATAAGTTTGTGGGTTAATATCTGGGTCTTCTATTCGATTCCATAGGTCGACTTCACTGTTCTTATGCCAATACCAAGCTGTTTTCAATACTGTAGCTCTATAATAGAGTTTGAAGTCAGGTATGGTAATGCCTCCAGAAGTTCTTTTATTGTATAAGATTGTTTTGGCTATCCTGGGTTTTTTGTTTTGCCATATAAACTTGATTATTGTTCTCTCAAGGTCTGTGAAGAAGTTTGATGGGATTTTGATGGGGATTGCATTGAATCTATAGATTGCTTTTGGTAGAATTGCCATTTTTACTATGTTGATCCTCCCAATACAAGAGAAGGGGAGATCTTTCCATTTTCTGGTATCCTCCTCAATTTCTTTCTTCAAAGACTTAAAGTTTTTGTCAAATAGGTCTTTCACTTCCTTGGTTAGAGTAACCCCAAGATATTTTATGCTATTTGTGGCTATCATGAAAGGTGATGCTTCTCTGATTTCCCTCTCTGCTTCTTTATCCTTTGTGTATAGGAGGGCCACTGATTTTTTGGAGTTGATCTTGTATCCTGCCACGTTACTAAAGGTGTTTATCAGCTGTAGGAGTTCTTTGGTAGAGTTTTTGGGGTCGCTTATGTACACTATCATATCGTCAGCAAATAACGAAAGTTTAACTTCATCCTTTCCAATTCGAATCCCCGTGATCCCCTTATGTTGTCTTATTGCTATTGCTAGAACTTCAAGCACTATATTGAAGAGGTATGGAGAGAGTGGACAGCCTTGTCGCGTTCCTGATTTTAGTGGAAAGGCTTTGAGTTTCTCTCCATTCAGTTTGATGTTAGCTGTCGGCTTGGTGTATATTGCTTTTATTATATTTAGGTATGATCCTTGTATTCCCAGTCTCTCCAACACCTTTATCATAAATGGGTGTTGAATTTTGTCAAATGCTTTTTCAGCATCTAGTGAGATGATCATATGGTTTTTTTCTTTCAGCTTATTTATATGATGGATTACATTGATAGATTTGCGTATGTTGAACCAGCCCTGCATCTCTGGAATGAAGCCGACTTGATCATAATGGATAATTTTTCTAATGTGCTCTTGGATTCGGTTTGCCAGTATTTTATTGAGAATTTTCGCGTCGATGTTCATGAGTGAGATTGGCCTGTAATTCTCTTTCTTGGTTGTGTCTTTGTGTGGTTTTGGTATTAGGGTAACTGTAGCTTCATAAAAGGAGTTAGGCAGTGACTCTTCTGTTTCTATATTGTGGAATACGTTAAGGAGTATAGGTATTAGCTCTTCCTGGAAGTTCTGGTAGAATTCTGCATTGAAACCATCTGGTCCTGGGCTTTTTTTGGTAGGGAGATTTTTGATAACAGCTTCTAACTCTTCGCGACTAACAGGTCTATTTAGATTGTTCACCTGTTCTTGGTTCAACTTTGGTATATGGTATTTATCTAAAAAAATGTCCATTTCTTTTACATTTTCCAACTTTGTGGCATATAAACTTTCATAGTAAGATCTAATGATTCTCTGAATTTCCTCTGTGTCTGTGGTTATGTCCCCCTTTTCATTTCTGATCTTATTAATTTGCATGTTCTCTCTCTGCCGTTTGATTAACTTGGATAGGGGTTTGTCAATCTTGTTGATTTTCTCCAAGAACCAGCTTTTTGATTCATTGATTCTTTGGATTGTTTTCTCTGTTTCTATTTTGTTGATTTCAGCCCTCAGTTTGATTATTTCCAGTCTTCTAGACCTCCTGGGTGAATCAGCTTCTTTTTTTTCTAGATCTTTCAAGTGTGCTGTTAAGTCTCCAATGTGTGCTTTCTCCATTTTCTTTAATTGGGCACTTAGTGCTATGAACTTTCCTCTTAGCACTGCTTTCATAGTGTCCCATAGGTTTGAGTATGTTGTGTCTTTGTTTTCATTAAATTCAAGGAAGAGATTAATTTCTTTCTTTATTTCTTCCTTGACCCAGGGGTGATTTAGTAGTTGACTGTTCAGTTTCCATGAGTTTGTTGGCTTCCTGGGGGGAGCATTGTTGTTGAATTCTAATTTTAGTCCATGGTGATCTGACAAGACACAGGTAGTTACTAATATTTTTCTGTATCTGTGGAAGTTTGCTTTGTTACCGAGTATGTGGTCAATTTTCGAGAAGGTTCCATGAGCTGCAGAGAAAAAGGTATATTCTTTCCTATTTGGGTGGAGTGTTCTATAGATGTCTGTTAAGTCCATTTGATTCAATACCTCCAATAGGTCTCTCAATTCTCTGTTTGGTTTCTGTCTGATTGACCTGTCCATTGGTGAGAGAGGAGTGTTGAAGTCTCCTACTATTAGTGTGTGTGGTTTGATGACCGCCTTGAGTTCTAGAAGAGTTTCTTTTACATATGTGGGTGCCTTTATATTAGGAGCATAGATATTCAGGATTGAGACTTCCTCCTGATGAATTGTTCCAGTTATGAGTATGAAATGTCCATCTCCATTTCTTCTGATTGATTTTAGTTTGAAGTCGATTTTGTTAGATATTAGAATGGCCATGCCCGCTTGTTTCTTAGGTCCATTTGCTTGGAAAACCTTTTCCCAACCCTTTACTCTGAGTAAGTGTCTGTCTTTGTGGTTGAGGTGTGTTTCTTGTAAACAGCAGAATGTTGGATCCTGTTTTCGTATCCAATCTCTAAGTCTGTGCCTCTTTATAGGTGAATTGAGTCCATTGATATTAAGTGATATTAATGACCAGTGGTTGTTGACTCCGGTCATTTTTTTTTTAAGTAGTAGAGTGTATGTGTTTTTCTTCTTTGATTTGTGCTTGTGAATGGTCGCTAGATGTTCGAGTTATTGTAGATCGTGTTGGGAATGTTGGATTCCTTCGGTAGTGATTTTCCTTCTAATATTCTCTGTAAGGCTGGATTAGTAGCAATGTATTGTTTAAATTTGTTTTTATCCTGGAATATTTTGTTTTCTCCGTTGATAGTGAACAATAGCTTGGCTGGGTATAGTAGTCTGGGTTTGCATCCATGGTCTCTTAGTTTCTGCAGTACCTCTATCCAGGATCTTCTGGCTTTCATGGTTTCCATAGAGAAATCCGGTGTAAGCCTGATAGGTTTACCTTTATAAGTTACTTGACCTTTTTCCTTTGCAGCTCTTAAAATTTTTTCTTTAATATTTATGTTTTGTGTTTTGATTATTATATGGCAAGGGGATTTTTTTTCTGATCCAATCTATTCGGTGTTCTGTATGCTTCCTGAACCTTCATAGGAATATCGTTCTTTAGGTTGGGAAAGTTTTCTTCTATAATTTTGTTGAATATATTTTCTGGGCCTTCGATCTGCAGTTCTTCTCCTTCTTCAATCCCTATTATTCTTAGATTTGGTTTTTTTTATTGTGTCCCAGATTTCCTGAATGTTTTGTGAAGAGAATTTGTTGGATTTGCCGTTTTCTCTGACCAGAGCATTTATTTTCTCTATGGTATCTTCAGAATCTGAGATTCGTTCTTCTATCTCTTGTATTCTATTGGTTATGCTTGATTCTGTAGTCTCCGCTCGTTTACCTAGGTTTTCCATATCCAGCCGGTTCTCGTTTTGTGTTTTATTCATTGCCTCCATTTCAGTTTTCAATTCTTGGACTGTTTCCTTTACTTGTTTGATTGTTTTTTCTTGGTTTCTCAGGGTATCACTCACGGATTTACTTATTTCTTCAAACTTTTTGTTATATTTCTCATCCATTTCTATACTCATTTCTTCAAACTTTTTGTTATACTTCTCGACCAGTTCCTTAAGGGAGTTATTCATATCCTGTTTAAGGGACTCTATTGCTTTCATAATGGCACTTTTTTCCACTTCATCTGGGTTAGAGTGTTCAAATCCTTCTGTTGGATTTGAACAGATCCTTCATTGGGATCTGATATTTTCATGTTGTTTTTCAGATTGTTGGAGGAGGTCTTGCCTTGGCGTCTGCCCATCTCTTCGATCAAATGCTCTCTATTGGAACTTCTGGTATCGGGTCAGGTTCCCTTGTTGGGCAGGGAGTTCACTGATAGAATGCCTACCTTTCCCCAAGCAGGGTATTGAAGCACAGGCACTGCCTCTTTCCGGGATACCCCTACAGAGCAGGCCCAGTGTGCAAGGCAGCTGAACTGGGGAAATTTTATGGGCTCAGTGGGAGGGGAGAAATATAGAAATTTGTACCTGGATGGAAGCTGGGATGGCAGGTGGGAGAGCCTAGCAGGGTGGAAACAGCACTGCAGGCTGACCTGGGAGTCTATGGGGTCGGGGAAAGTCCTAGCTCCCCCACGCCGGGCCCCTGCCGCGGACCCGAATCAACTCACCACTCCGAAGGCCCTCTGGATGGAAGCTGGGATGGCTGGCGGGGAAGCTAGCAGGGTGGAGCCAGCAGAGCAGGCTGACCTGGGAGTCTATGGGGTCGGGGAGAGTCCTAACTCCCCCTCGCCGGGCCCCTGTCGCGGGCCCGAATCAACTCACCACTCCGAAGGCCCTCTGGATGGAAGCTGGGATGGCTGGCGGGGAAGCTAGCCTGGATTTGGTTTCTTGCCAACACCATCAGACTCATGCCTAGACGTGCAGAGGTCCTGGTTCAGGTCTATTGCTTGGAGGTCCCAGACTTGTACCGAGACACACAGAGGTTTCTGGTTCTGGCCTACTCCCTCTGTGCTTGCTCCCTTGTACCTGCTTCTACTTTGTTCAGGTTCTTGGGCCTGCTCTGGCCTAGGTTGCTGGTTCAGTTCTGTTTCCATAAATGTGCCTGGTCTAGAGGTCCCTGACTTGAGCCCAGTCCCACAAAGATCTCTGGCTCTGGTCTACTCCCTCAGAGTTTCCAGACCTTCACCTGGACCCGCAGAGGTCTCTGGTTCCTTCCTGCTCCCTCAGAGGCCCCAGACTCATGCCCAAACCCACAGAGATCTCTGGCTCCTGCCTACTTCCTTGGAGGTCCTAGACTCATGCCTGGACTCACAGAGGTCTCTCCACTAACTATTAAAACTATTCCACCTGCTCCACATCATAAGAGCCAACATCATCAGTCTTTAAAGTATGCTAGTGTGTAAGCCAGCCATGTATATTCCTTTAATTTTCACAGCTCTTCCATATTATATAATAACTATTCAAAACCTGCAGAGTTCTTATATAATTAATAAACAGATATACTTTATTTATATCATTTTCCTTTGGAAACATAAAGCAAAACCAGAAGAGGATCCTGCTAAATGAGGATGCTGTGACATACAGTCTCTGGCTTGGGATTTCTGGAAGTTTCTAGGAACTGGAGCATTGCTGATTTCTATGTAAGTATTTGTTGATGTATTAGATTAACAAATATTGCTAACATTGTATAAAGGCAATTCAGAGGAACATTTATGCCTAGGCTATCATTTATTATTACTGTTTGCTATATAATGAAGCTATAATGCCCTGTGTGCTTGGATGAGACCCATGATTTATACCTTGATGCTCATACTTCATGCTTTATTTTGCATGTATTTCCAAGCTGGTCTTGATCTCATTGTACAACTGGGATGATCTTGAACTTCTTTTTTTATTTTATTTTTTAAAGACCTTGCACTTTTGATTCCTCTGTCTCTGTATCATGAGTATTGAGGTACCAGGCATGCACTACTAATTCTGGTTAATGTGGCACTGGGGATCAAATTCAAGGCTTTTTACATGTAAGACAACATCTGAACTGCTTCCTCAGGTTCTACTGTGATCTGTTCACTACCAAAACAAAATAAAAGACAAACCTGTATTTTTTGAGATTTTGGTATTGGTAGCTGTTCTAAAAGAAAGCTACACTACTACACTGGATTGCTGCTCACTCATCAACCTTCTGTAGATGAAACATTTCTACTTACTCAAATGTCAATACTAAGTTGTTTGTGTTCCATGATTCCAGATAAGTAATGTGTTCATTTCTGGTAATAAAATTTAATCCCAACTTTCAATGTACCCTAAATATGATCAAGGGCTACGGTATGAAATCAAAAATTTTAAAAAGTGATAGTTTTGTATCAAAGTAGGGAATGGTAAGTGTGGAGAATCAGTGCATTTTAAATATGCACTGCTCCCTATGGGTATATAAACTGATGCAATTGCAGAAAATATATTTTAATGAATTTTATTTTAATAGCTACCTTAACATAAAAAGTTCAAAACTGCTTCCTCAACAATTTTAGTAAACTTTGAGAAGCATAGATGACTTATAGTTATGAAACTTGAGCAG
The DNA here is from genome assembly GCF_982192425.1 of Myodes glareolus. Lineage (NCBI taxonomy): Eukaryota > Metazoa > Chordata > Mammalia > Rodentia > Cricetidae > Myodes > Myodes glareolus. Next base: position 99,953,923 of record NC_142032.1, on the reverse strand, counting down.
CCCAGGGGAGTAGATAATGACAAATCAGCAAGTGCCGGAAAGTATGTCTGTCTTCCTATGGCTCATCAGGGAAAACTTGGGACACTTTGAGAGCAGCTCATACCCTGCTCAATGTGTCCTAAATATAGATCTTGCTTTTGCGGTGATAAGCTTACTTACATCCTCTCCATCAGAGACCTATGGGACCTCTACCTGCAATGCCCCAAATAGATCATATTTTTTCCATTACCTGAAATGTCCCCAGAGAAAGTATTAAACTTGGTATGCAGGCTCATTATTTAAATATAATGCAGTTCTTTCTTAGTGATAGCAGTCATAAATGGGGATTTAAAGCCATGGAACATTGGGGTGAGTTTGTATGGCCCATAAAAATGTAAATTCATAGGACATACGAAAAGACTGCTGTTAAAAAGGGACTTGAGTCAAGGGTGGTTGAGTAGGGAATACAGAGAATTATCTCACTTTGTAGAATTCCTGAAGTAGACAGATTTGTATGTTGCTTTCAAGATAGAGATTAAAAATCAGGTGCAATTTGGGTAATGGGAGATGGGGACTCTAACACACTGATGTGGCAAGGACTAAAGATTATAGCACTGGCAAGTTCATTTCTGTATAATTAAAAAGACATGTCTATCCTCTCCACAGGAGGTGGAGAGCTGCTTAGAAAGTCAAGAATTTTTATCAACCAAAATTCCTTAGTGCAGGGAGAACAAGGAATTCCTGTGATCATGTCACCCAACTCACTGACAAGTGCTTTCCTAACACCGGCAGCTTTCTCCTCAATGGAAAACCTGTGATTTCAGTGGCTTCACAGTTTCCCTAGGATTTTTATCTGCTGGGATGAGCAATATTATATGCACCCTGATTTGTTTTCTGTCAATATATATGTATACATACACACACACACATGTATATCCTTATAGTCTGTAAATAATACAAAGGTAATTTTAAGGATGTACTACATACACTTTCTACTATCAACAGCTGTGATTTCATTTTTTAAAAGTCTTTAAAGTTATTGAAGACATCTTAAAATCAGGTTTGACTTCTTTGAGATGAATTATTTTTCAATGATTTTTAACGACAATTTGTTACAGTATTTATTTTTAAGTAGCAAAGCCATCCAAAAGAAACTTGGGAATTTATTGATTCATTATTTAGTCATACATTTTCTCTTATGCTACATTCAGCAGTGAGTAAAACAGATGGAAATGTCCTTCCCAGTGAGGAAGAACACAATACACCCACTGCGGCAGAGATGGAAAAGCTCGGACAGGTGGTGTGAAGCCAGGACTGTGGAGGGGATAGGAAATCTCAGAGTTACAATGTTAAGTTGAAAGGAGGGAAGGATTTGTGTTAACTCTGACACACACCTGGAACTGTGGAGGGCATGAGTCACAGTCCTCAGAAGAGGGTGAGCAGTTTAAATGATAAGGGACAGTGTCCAGAAGCACATGGTTGAGCTTGAGAAGGCTGCAATGGGAATAGATGGACTGATGCAGCCTTATTTAGGGCAATGGTGGGCACATTCAGAAATTAAAAGCATGGTATTTTCCAAGCAAATATAAAGATGCTGTATGTTTCCCTGAGTGAGATAGAAGGAATGTAGGAAGTAATAAAGGTTGGTTACACATGATTTCATTTACATTTCTCTTATAGAAAAAAATCACACTATTATTAATTATTATAATAGTAGTAAATTGTTTTGGCTTTCTGGATTGTGTTGAAGTTTTTCATATTTTATTTACTATTAAAAGAATTTTACACTTGGTACAAATGCTTTTGAAATATTCTGAATTTCCATACAAATGACATTTAAGCCTGAAAAAAAAATTGGAGAAATACCTAGTTACACCAGAATGACAAAGAAAGAGAAGCAATTCAAATTAGGGAAATGGTGTTTGCAGATTCAAGTGCTACAGAAGATACAAACACTGGAATATAGAGCTAAGGAAAACTGATGCTTCAGCTTGGTGATGTATGCTAGGCAATGACTGAAAGAGTTCAATTTGGAGCTTTTAACAGTGCACTTTTGCCCAGAAAGATACTGCAGTCTAATGGTTTTCATTAGGAAGATTTTCTACTGATTCTGGTTCTCAAAGCAGAAAAGAAAGAAGAGGAGCAAGTAGTCACTAAACACTGGTTAAAAGGTTATTTGGGTGATGATGACAGGAAGAAAAAAGGGGGACAAACCTAGTTTATAGCTTGATAGACAGTATAATATATATATATATATATATATATATATATATTTAAGCTTATTTATATATGATCATTATAAAATATATAAATTTGTTTGGTAGATATCTACATATATTTGAAAATAGAGTTAGTTAAAGTTAAAAAAAAATCACTGGATAAATATCGATATTATAGAAATTCTTCGCTTTACCAACAAGGAAAAAGAAGATATAATGGAAAATACATAATCATGATGCTCTGTAAGTTGTGTCTTTGTATTTACTTTTTTTGCCTTGTCGTGTACAAAAACATGTTCATATTTCTGCCTTTGATTTCTCAGAAAATCCGGACTTACCAAATTTAGACAGGCATTTATCCATGTCAACCTCATAACAGACTTGCATGATGTGTAATGCTCGCATAATTTAATAGATGCAACCACCAGACACTCTGAAATGATTTCCTAGATAAGGAACAAATTCAATGTTCTTTAAACAACGTCCATAATTTGGAAACTTATTGAAGGGCTAAAACTGACCACTAATGACTGACCTAGGAATATGAGCTAACATGTGTAAATCAATTTGACAGTGTAAAACCAAGCTAGTCCAGGTCAGGTCTTGGACACCATTTTGCACTCCTAATTTAGTAAAAAACTTAGGAATATAAAGTTGGCTAGAGGAATGTAGTCTGGATACAAAATACACATTTATTCTTTGATATTTATATTGTGAAAAAATACTTTTATGTTTTGTGTCTAGAAAAAAATCTTTCCACGGCTGTCTTCAGCACAGGACACTGTCACCCACACAGGGTGTGACTTATTTTCTACTCATCACTATGAGTGGGGCCAACACCTCCAGCCTGACACCAGTATACTTTATCCTGAATGGGATTCCTGGGTTGGAAGCTGCACACATCTGGATCTCCCTGCCATTCTGCTTTATGTACCTCATTGCTGTCACAGGCAACTGTGGACTTATCTACCTCATCATCCATGAGGAGGTCCTTCACCGGCCTATGTACTACTTTCTAGCCTTGCTCTCCGCTACAGATATTTCTGGGTGTAACACAATTGTCCCCAGTATGTTATGCATCTTTTGGTTCAGTCTCAAGGAGATTGGTTTCAATGCCTGCCTTGTACAGATGTTCTTTATCCACATGTTGACAGGCATGGAGTCTGGTGTGCTCATGCTTATGGCTTTCGACCGCTACGTGGCTATATGCTACCCATTACGCTATTCCACCATCCTCACCAACACCGTGATTACGACAGCTGGATTGGTGACACTCATTCGAAGTGTGTTACTCATGATCCCCTTTACTTTCCTGATTAAGCGTCTTCCCTACTGTAGAGGAAACCTCATCCACCATACCTATTGTGACCACATGGCTGTGGCCAAACTATCTTGTGGCAATATTAAGATTAATGCTATCTATGGTCTTATAGCTGCTGTATTTATTGGGGGCTTTGATATGTTCTGTATTTCCATGTCTTATGTCATGATTATCCATGCTGTAGTGAAGCTGTCTTCGGCAGATGCTCGCCATAAAGCTTTCAGTACCTGCACATCACACATATGTGCTATAGTTATCACGTATGTCCCAGCCTTCTTCAACTTCTTCACTCATCGCTTTGGGGGAAGCACTATACCTCATCATGTCCACATTTTTATAGCCAACCTGTACCTGTTGTTGCCTCCCACCTTGAATCCGATTGTGTATGGTGTAAAGACCAAGCAGATCCGTGAAGCAGTCATCAAAATGTTTGTTAAACAAAAATATATTTGAGTGACAGGTAAATCTCTGTTAACAAAGTTTGTGTTTAGCATAAATATCCAAAAAATTATCAAGGGAGAAAAGTTTGAATTTGAAAATTCAAGTCTTGAGTTCAGTAGAAAAAGACCAGTAAATATTCTGCCATTAGAGGCACAAAACAATAAAAGAATTTTGGTACAAAATCCTTAATTTTATAGAAAGAAGATAGGGAGACAAGTATGCTTTTAACAGAAGTTGCCTTAGTCAGAGCTCATGGAGCACACACAGAGCAGGGTGCTGGCATATTCAACCATAAGTGAACCCTTGGTGATGGTTGCATGTATGCTTAGGCATGTGAGGAGGGTTCAGGAGGAAATGAGGTGTCTGGTAGCCTCAAGATGCACAGGAGTAGGAAAGCAGAAGAACAAACTGTCCCAACATTGCAGGGAAGCAGGTACACTTCCCCAGGAAATTTCTTCTGAGTTTCAAGTCCTTTCAAGATTCCTGCCTCATATTTATATGACAGCTATCAATTTAGGGACAATGTCTTTGACGTTTGTAGCCTGGGCATTCTACAGTTTGGGTGATAGCTGACTCCCGTGGCAGTGCCAGTGTGTGTGTGCGGGAAGCTGGGGTGGTGTAGGTACTGGAGGTCTCCACAGTCTGGGTTCTGAGGCATTCTGAAAGACGCAGTGTCACTTTGGGACATCTGCCAACGGAGAGGGTTTTTAAGTGGAGGGAAAGAGGCTGGAAGAGCATCTACATAGTCTGCTGAGCCAGGAAGCCAGGCTTGACTGCCTTCCCTGGCTGAAACGTAGAGGAAGAAACAGCAGAGGAGAGTGGCAATGGAAAAGAGGGCCTTACTTGATTTCTAGAAATAACTAAGAACAATTACATGGGAGTAAAATGATGATGGTATTTCCAGAAATAGTACAGATTGCAAAGTGAGAAAGAGTAAGAAGATATGTTGAAAGATGACTGAAATCATTAGATGCTTTGATGAAAGCAATATAGATAAGTAGAATTAATAATTATATTGATAAAAATCATATTATCTGTTAACATGAGGAATATATTTTAATATCACATGACATATGTTCAAGCTCTTGAAGGAAATATATTAATTAAACCATACACATTTTGCATTGTAATTGCCATATATTTGGAAGCAGAACCTTGGGTTTTTAAGGGACTCTAACCAACTTCACAAATTGTCTATAATATAACCTATAAGATTGTTATTGGTAAAGCTTTTGTGTTTTAGAATCACTCTGTTGGGTTTGGTTAACTTGACCAGGTGCTCTCACATTAGCCATATGTAAACACACTCAAACTAAATACAAAATGAATTTCCCTAAACTGCTATTTCATTATAATTTTTTTCATATTACAATAATTTTTCCATTTTATTTTTGGCTTGAGAATCGTATATGTGAATATAGCGTGTTTTGCACAAACTTAATCCTTGTCCCTCCCTTAAAACTTCTTCTGTACCTTTCCCTTTTCCCTCCCAACTTCATGTACTCTTTTTAAGAACCACTGAGTTCACTTAGGGCTGTCAGTATGTGCATGAGTGTAGGGCCATCCGCTGGAAAACAGACGATTAGGAGTCACAATGACAAACTATCTTTCTCTCTTCCCAAGCTACCTCTTGTTAACAGTTCCTTGCTTGTGTGGATGTGCAGTATGTGAATGCACAGAGAGAAAGAAAATGAAACAACCCAGAGAATATACACAGGACACTCAGTAGCTTCATAGCTTGCTACCTTTTAGAAGCCTTTACTGTGATTTACAGGACAGACAAAATTAACTTCAAAATTATCTCAGTGTTTCCACAAGTTCTGTCTCTGCCAATGAATGACAAATTTACACATCAACTACACATGAAAGAAGGCCCTGGAATCTTCTGTCTCTACCTCCCAGGGCTAAGAGTGTAAGCATGTAGTTGCCACCATTCTTAGCTTGTTTTCTCAGTGGCTCTCAACATCGAAATCAGGTTTCCATTCTTGGAAGGTAGGTGTGTTAACAATTAAGGTATTTTCTCACTCCTAAACTTTTCACTTTTCTTTAAAATAACAGTATACACACACACACACACACACATGAAACAGTATACACACAGTACTGTTTCAATACATTTCTACTTTTTCAATTAATACATATGTATCTCTTCAAATACAATTTGTGGTAAGACTTTCAAAATCTCTTTTTCTATAAATGCATAGTAGATTATTGATCTCCATAGTCTCTCAACTGTGCACTGGTAAAATAGAACTTTCTATTTTTATCTACTAAACTTAAAATTCATTGATTAATATTTCTTCATCTACTCTTGACTTCTGTGTCTTGTGGAGATCATCAGTCCATTCTCCTTTGAAATCAGCTTTTCATGTATCAAAAGTGAGTAAGAATGAAGTGATGCTTTATGTCACTTAACATGACTTCAAGTCTCATCTATGTCTTTGTCAAATGACAAAATCCCATTATCTTTTATGGAAAATACCATTCCTTTGTATAAATACACCACATTTTCTTTATCTGTTCCTCAGCTGATAGACTCTCAGATTGTTTACATTTCTTCAGTGTTGTAAATAGTGCTGCAGAAACCATATAGATAAAGACATCAGGGATTACTAGAGCTTTTCTTCTTCTCTTTCTTTCTTTCTTTCTTTCTTTCTTTCTTTCTTTCTTTTCTTCTTTCTTTCTTTTTTTGTTTTTGAGGCAGAGGTTACTCTGAGTTGCTTTGGAACCTGTCCTGGAACTCTTGTTCCAGCTCTTGTAGACCAGGCTGGCCTGGAGCTCACAGAGATCTGCCTGCCCCTGCCTCTTAAGTGCTGGGATTAAAGGAGTGTGCCACCAGATCATTTAATGACACTACTTTTACTTTTTGAGAAACTTATATCCAAAAATGTATATAGTTAACTAAAATGTGAATTATGACTACACTTTCCCAAGGAATATAACCATATTTGGGAATTATAATCTATGTAAAATTTATTACACATTGGAAAGAAAATGCTGTGTCACCACATAAGGGTTACATGAATAATCAATAGTACGTCTTTGGAATATCTTTGTAAGTATGTAAATCAGAGTAGATATTTTTTAACTTGGTCACCTTTGAGCAAAGAACTCTTAAAAAAAGATCCCCTATGTCCCCGTTGTCAAAGGGAATAAATCCAGGGGGTAGAATATTTTATAAACAACGGAATCACTGAATTTTGTCAGGCAGCTCCTCATTTTTTATATACTAATTATTTATTTATTATTACTATTTGTGTGGTGAGTACAAGCATGCACATGCATGTGCAAAGGTCAGAGGACAACTTTGAGGAGTCTGTTCTCTTCTCACACTGCAATTTCCAGGGTCTAGTTCAGTTGAACAGGCTTACATAGCGAGCAGTTCACCCACTGAGCCCCCTTGTTACTCTCAAAACTTATCCCTGCACCCAGACCAGGGCTAGCACCGAGGACATTTTTCCATTACTTTCATAAACATTTTACATTTTCAGACATGGAGGGGAAAGCATCTAGCATATTATAGTCATTAAAATGCAAGAGGCTGGAAGCCCACAGCCTCTGTAAAAATTTCAGCTCTACCTATGGCCTTGTTTGTTATTTTCTTTAAGCTCAGTATCCTGGTGCCTCAATTTGTCTAAAATGTGTACAAAGTACTGACATTTTCAAATCGGCTTTTAGGGTCAAATGAACATATATTTTAAATATACTGTTGGGAAAATATGTTTTGGTGTTATTGTGGCTGTTAAAATCTTGAAATTATTTGGCAATAGATTAGAAGGAAAGTGTGACAAGAGAGGGTTAAATGTTATTCTAAAAATTTGTTACCTGAAAGGTGAGAGCAGACTGTCTCGTGTCCAGACAGGCCTTCTACTGACTTTCTTGTCACGCTTTCCTTCTTCCTACTTCCTGAAACTTTCTCACCGAAATGTTTCCTTATCCTCAGCATCTAGTACATACTACTTACCTTCCTCTACTCCCTAGTACTTACTACATACAGTGAAGATTCATCTCATAGCCCGCATCCCTGTACACCTTCACAAACTGCCTTTATTAAATAAAAATGAGCATTCACTTAGTTGTACTTACAGTCATCTCAAGACATTTGTCTTTGTACAGTCATGTAATCATTTACTTGTCTCAGCAAAAGATATAGAGCCAGGCTCAAAGAGGACATTAAAAAAAAAAAGCTGGTACTCATCAAAAAAGGTTCCTCTTGCAGTAGACAGGCATTAACACAAAAACCCATAACTAGGCAATGCGCAGAAAATTGAGTGACTTTGGAGCACTCAGTCTTAGATAGCATGTCTTTCGCCACACCTGTCCCTCAGGCTCAGAAATCTATGCAGAAGAGAGATGAATGAATTCAAGGAAACAGTGGATTGCAGACACAACAGGACTGATGCACATATGAACTTACAGAGACTGTGACAGCACATGCAAGACCTTCACACGTTCACACCAGACAAAATCCAAGTACTGAAAAGAGGATGTAGACAAATGTCCCAATCATAACCCAAAGGCTCTTTGCAATTGAAACCTCAGGGAAAGGGAAAATCAATTTCCTCCAATAGAATGTCACCATGTATATCAACCACACTCCAAGGTAAGCCCATGCCCAGGAGGAGTTAACCAACAAAAAAGGACTCCGTGTTTTTTGTATAACTTGTGCTTTGGTATTATTTTGTCTTATTGTTTTTGGTGTTGTTTTTGTTTGTTTCATTGAGAGAGAGAAAGAACATGAACTTGGGTGTGTAGGGAGGTAAGAAGGACCTGTGAAGAGTTGGGAGAAAGGAAGAATATGATCAAAACATATTGTATGGAAAAATAGAGAAAAAAGAAAAGTATTTGGCGTATACTGGCATGTTTGTGAGAAGCCAACAGAAGCTTAGCCATAGAAAACTGATCTTTGCTGGGTGGTGGTGGCATACATCTTTAATCCCATCACTCAGGAGGCAGAAACAGGCAGATCTCTGTGAATGTGAGGGCAGCCTGGTCTACAGAGTAGTTCCAGGACACCCAAGTATGTTATACAGAGACACCCTGTCTTGAAAACCCAATAAAATAAGATGAAATGATGAGAGATGAAGGGTGAACAAAATTTAATCCTCTATTTAAGAAAGATTTTTTTCATTAGACACTGATGTTCAAAACGAATCCGAGTTGAAACAGCTCATAAATAATAGCACAATTAACTAAATGATTAGACTATACAAGAGACCATGCTGTGCTACTTAAGAACTAACATTGCAGTCAAAGGCTGCTCATTCATTTCCCGGCCACCCAGACCTGAAATAATTACACAGAAACTATATTAATTACAACCCTGCTTGGCCAATTAACTCACGCATATTTCTAGCTAACTCTTAAAAAAAAAAAACCAGGAGAATCTACAGCATGTATTGTTTACTACATCTACCTTTAACATACTTTGTGCACTTCTAAACACCTAGAAGGACTAGATGTTTCAGATGAGGACATAAATTTGTCCCCTATATACACAGTAGTGTGGAAATCACACATATGTAACAATGGTTAGATCTCAAAGTGTCTTCTGCTGAGAGCATTCTGGTCTCTGACTTTTTTCTTCAGTCCCTTCCCTGTATCACAAGACACAGGCATCTGTCACTTGGACAATACTTTCACAACTCTTCAGAAGACAACCTAGCTGTGAATTTTAACATGGAGTACACAGAAGGTTTTAGTTTACTAACTCTACTTTTGTCATACTCTGGCAAGTTAATACCTAGAAACTAGGTATCATAAATGAGGACTCCTTTGTCCAGTATGGACAGTATATACAGTGTAGCAAAGTTAAATGTTTATAACACGCAGAGTGATGGGTAAGCTAAAAACGTCTAGCACACTAATGGGATTTTTGCAGTTCCCTTCCCCCCACCTCCTCAGTCCACCGGACAAGTCCAGCCTGTGCACTGTTCTCGGAGGTGGGTTAACAACCCTACTTCTAAACATAGTATCTCCAGTTTTGCAAAACTATTTACATAAAATATTATTCTACTACTTCTACTTTTAAATGTATCAAACACTTAAAATACCTTGATAGACCAAATAGCTCATATAAGAACTTATCTGCTATCCACACTGCACTGGCAAATAAAACTGTCTGAAAAGCAATGGCTGTTATCTGAGGTATCTTCTGAATATAACCATCTGGGCTTTGACCCACTTACTTCTCCCTTCTCTGCTTTCAAGCCAGTAGACAAATATACACAATGCCTAGAGATTGCTGAACAAATTCATATCCCCAAATAATTCACAGAACAATCTTTCCTATAAGTTAACAGTGTATGTAATGTGCTAATTTTACTCCTTTGTCATACATTGGCAACCTCTTTAACATCTAGAGATGAGAAGCTGAAAATTTTAGGCATGTGTCCATTATATACAGAATACACACAGTAAAACAAACACACTAGTGCATGACCACACTGCTTCCCATTACTTCCTCCAGACCACTGAGCAAGTACAGACCGTACGGCTCACAGGGGGCTCCAGAATTCTACTCCCAAAAGACAGCATTTCATGAATTTTAGCAAAAAGATAGTTACAAAGTGATATTTTACTACCTCTACATTTAACATACGCTGGGCACTTCTAAACATCTAGATAGACCAGATGTTTCAAGTAAGGACTTGTCCACTATGTACACAGCAGTCCAGTTAACGGCACACATAACAAGAGTAGTAATTAAAAAAATTTAACACAAAAAGAAAAAATTTTAACATAAAAAATACAAAATGTATTCTACTACCCCTACTTTGTCATACACTGGTGACCTCTTTGACATCTAGAGTGACTAGATGTCATAAATTAGGACTCCTTGTCCTTTATATATGCCATGTACACAGCAAAGCCAAACACAATGGGACAGGGGTCTCTTTTCCATCCACAGAGCCCAGTGGCTCAGAGCTCTGCATTTCCTTCCCCTGGGAACCAGGGCACAAACACAATGTGATCAACTCAGGAGGGGTTTGGCTATTCTTCCCCAAACAATATTTCAAATGAATCCTAACAAAAACGTATTTACATAATGTGTTGTTTATCTACCACTACTTATAAAATACGTCAGGCACTTTAGAGCACCTAGAAAGATAGTTCCAAAAAACACTTAGCATTGACACACACACACACACACACACACACACACACACACACACACACACAATGGAGGGGGGAGGAGAAATGAACAAAATATGTATACAATACAACAGAACACACACACACACACACACACACACACACACACACACTCTCACGCACACACAAAGACGTCTTCTTCACAGGACCAATCTGGCTCCGGACCTCTTCTTCCTCCTGCTGGGTCCTCTAACCTATTAAATAAACAAAGATGAGTGTCGCTCCTGGGGTCTTTCTAGAGGCGGCCTAAACAATCCCATTTCAAAGTCACCTCTAGAAGATACATCTACAATGCTTTTAAAGACTACTGGGTTTGCACATGTGATTTCCTACCTCTACCCTGCGTCGGCAATCTCTACAGCTGTATGTCCAGATTTAGCCAAGGTCTCTCTAAAAGGGTCGGGGGTGGGGAGGAAGGTTGAGAGCAGCTTTTTTATATTATATACAAGGTCAATCTTGGCCTTCAGGTGGCCGCCATTCTTTCCGCCTTGCCATGATTGCCGACACCTGGAGATATCCTCGAAGGCCTGTCTGGGGCTTCTCTATGGGCCCGGCCCTGGAGAGCAGGAGGCAGGTGGATGGAGAAGGCCGTGAGCAGAGGCTGCAGCCATGAAGGCCTTTTGTTGACAGGGGAAGGGTCACTGCAAGTGCTGTGAGGGCTCGGGCTCCTGGGGTCCACAGGATGGAGACCAAGGCTTCACCTAGCCAGAGGCCGTGGGGGCCCAGAGGAAGGAGGCCGCACACCCTAGTTTACCAGGCTCTCTCTTACATCTTGAACTAATCCATGTCTATTAATCTGTGTATTGCCACAAGGCTCGTTGTTTACCAGTAAGGTTCTCTGGAGTCTGTCTCCTTTGGTAGCTACATGGCTTCTCTCTGACTCTGCTTACTCTCTCTCTATATTTCTGTTCAGATTCTCTACCTGGCTATATTTTGCCCTACAATAGGCTCAAAGCAGATTCTTTATTAACCAATGGTAAAAAGCATATTCACATCATATAGAAGGGAATCCCACATCATAGTATATTCAGTTATTCAGATAAATTTTATTGGTGAGCTTTTGTCATATTTGAAAAAAGTGTAGGCAAGGAGGAATTCATTAAGATGGCAATGACTAATCCTTAAAAATCAAAGATTTTAATCCTCCGGCTAACCAAATCCAAAACCAATGAAATATTTTTTTCTTATAATTGTCCACTAAACTGTCCTTCTTCAAGCTTACATCTCTTCTTTTTTCATACATGTTTCATCTCGTGTTTCCCTGGCTGTACTCAATGTCCTGAAATTGGGGATTATCTGACATTCATCTGTGCATCCCTCAAATTAGATCCAGTTTACAACTGATAGTGTTAGTTAACAGTACTTAGGTCTCAAAAAATGAGTGAAAGAATGAAATAACATCAAATACGATAGCAATTTGATGATTTTACCTCCTTAATAACACAACTAAATCTCATATATACATTTTCCATGAAGCTTAAATAATGAATGTTCAGAGAAGAATAGAACTCTTGGTCATTCAAGAAAACTAGAGAGTATTTAAAAAATTAACAAATAATTAGAATTGGGCTACTCCACAAAAAATATCAAAATATAGTTTGTCTTATATACACTTCAACATTGACCCCATGTTTTCTACATCAGCAATGTACTTGATCTAACTAGAGCTTGCCCTTAGTGGAGAGGTCAAGATTTTCCCAAATTACTGCAAGCTTATATTTTAAATACAGAACATGAATTGATATTTAGCCTCTATCTATCATTTCATTATATTTCTATACATCATTTCTATTTATGTGGAATTTTGTAAACATAAAAAATATAATGAAAGAGTACATTGTGTGTTAATTTCTACATTCTATACTTTGGCAGAACTTTCCTTACAAAGAATATTTAATAATGTACAATTTCAAAGTCTTCAGAACATTTACATATTGGATGACTTAATACTATTTCATTCATCTTTTATGACCTTTTCTCACTATCTTCCTCATCACAAGCAGGCATAACTAGTCTTAAAATGCATTTGTTTTAGGTAGTGTCCATTTTGTCTCCGAGTAAAAATTTGATTACACTTTCCCGAATCTGCTTGGTCTTGACTCCATAAACAATTGGGTTCATTGTAGGGGGCAGTAGTAGGTAGAGGTTGGCCACTATGATGTGGATGTGGTGGGGAATAGTGTGTCCCCCAAAACGATGAGTGAAGAAAGTAAAAAAGGCAGGCACGTAAGTGATCACAATGGCACAGATGTGAGATGTGCAGGTGCTGAAGGCTTTGTGACGAGCATCTGCAGAGGACAGACTCACCACTGCTCGCAGGATCATAGTGTAAGACACAGAGATACAGCAAATGTCAAACACGCCAATCAGGAGAGCAACCATAAGGCCATAGATTGCATTGACCTTGGCATTGTCACAGGATACCTTGGCCACAGACATGTGGTCACAGTAGGTGTGGGGAATAAGTGTACCTCGGCAATAGGGCAAGCGCTTGGTGAGGACAGTGAAAGGAAAGATGAGCATCACACTCCTCAAGAAAGTAGCAAGACCAGCTTTGGCGATCACAGGGTTGGTAAGGATGGTGGTATAACGCAGAGGATAGCAAATGGCCACATATCGGTCCAGGGCCATGAGCATGAGCACCCCAGATTCCATTCCAGTCAACATGTGGACAAAGAACATCTGAACCAGGCAAGAATTAAAACCAATCTCTTTGAAGTTGAACCAGAATATACACAGCATATTGGGCACAGTGGTAGTGCACAAGGTGACATCAGTGAAGGAGAGTAAGGCCAGGAAGTAGTACATGGGCCGGTGCAGAGCCTCCTCATGGCCAATGAGGTAGATAAGCCCACAGTTCCCCACAACAGCAATCATGTACATGAAGCAGAATGGCAGAGATATCCAGACATGCGCATCTTCCAGCCCAGGAACACCATTCAGGATAAAGAAGTCTGGGGTCAGGCTGGAGCTGTTGGCTCCAGACATAATGGCTCGCAGGATGATCGCATTTTATACCCAATAATAATGTCAGTGCTCTGGGGGAAGTGTATAAATAAAAGGAAAGTGGACGGCTTAGAAAACAGACAGTAGCATTAACATGAGAAATACTTTAAAATGTTTGCAGCATTCTATGTAACTTCATAGTCTATTGCCACATTTCACTTGACATGGAATATGATGCTAAGTAGTTGATTAGCCAATTTATGATTCAGGTTTCATGCTCCATAACGATGTAGCAATGCATAAAGCTCAGAGTGTTGACAAGATTATGGAAAATGTTAATTTTATACAATGTGCTAAAACTATAAATTAGGAATATTCCATTAATATAAGCAGTAATTATTATTGTTATTATTGAGCACCCTATTACAAAAGGAAATGCTAGTTTCTATGGCCTCCAAGCAATTAAAATTTGTCCCCATGTGTCAGATAGGGAAGAAAAAAACATATCTTTAAATCTGGAGTGGAATCCAGGAAGTCTTATCAGATTTCCTGAAAGGCTGCTGTTGCTAAGAGGATGCTAAGATATTGGCCACTGAAAAGTCTGTAATAGGACTAGTCTTTGTGTTTGGAATATACCTTAAATACCTTTATCCTAACATATAGCCAGAGGCTACAGAAGCGACATCAGGAAAAAGGGGGGCAGGACATTTGGAGAGTTCTAAACTGTTGGGTCTGCAATCTGGTCACAATTTAAAGAACAAGCACAGCAACCCACAGTCCTTCAAGCATAATGAGTAACCAAAGTCTACCCACAATGCCCAGCACCTCCCAGACAGACAAATCAAACCCAACTCTTCCTTTGCCTTTCTCAGTACAGAGAATTTTGTCTTGAAATTCCCATGTCTGGTTTCTGGGTCCACAGTGCTCTTCAGTTAGTTTGCACTATTAATGCATTAAAATATATTCCAAAGAAGAAAGAAATAGTTTTCTGAAAGTCTATTCCCTAAAAATATGAACTTATTTTTATAACATACTTAAGTAGAGATGTAGGGGTCCTAACCTGGAATTAAAGCAACAAAAAATAACAGGATAGATCTGAATTTGAAGAAGCAAATGATTCTTTAAACAATTTTTAGAACCTTTAAAGGAAAGAACTCCATAGTACTACAAACCATAGATGTATTCATATAGCAAGATAAGAATTTACTCAGTGCCTGGAATTTAGTAATAGATGTATATTAGCTCTTACATTGATTTTAAGATATAGGATAAAACAGATACTATCCATTGATTGATATTTTGCCTTAGACATTCCTGACACCATTCTAATCTGTGGAAGCATATTAATTATCAAATAGGCAACATTCCATACATTTATGTTACTAATACTGCAGGGCAGGTTAATCCTTGTACTCAGATCTAAATAACACAGATATATGTCTTCATTGTGTAGATTAGAAAATATAGGTCAGGGTGACATCATTTAAAGTGGCAAGGCAATGATCAAACAGAAGCTTAGGTTCTCAGTCACAATTCGGTATTTGTGTCTGTGGTCTCGAGTGTCAGATCCTAACACTGATGGGCAGTTTAGTAAAGTATGAGAACATAAGAACATGATTTTTAAATTCAGGACAGAGGAACCCGGCCCTTGGCTGTAATTTAGGGCAGAGACAGAGCAGATATGAGGAGCCAAGGAGAGATGGTCTCTCACTGGGGAATCTCTCCACACATCAAATATCTCCAAGAAAGCTGCAGTCTTGTCTGGGGCTCCTTTTCAAAGATGATGTGGCCTCTGGTTGTGTGTGTGATTTTACTTAGGAGAATTTCTGCAGAGGAACCTCCTTCAGCCAAGTCCTCTCAGTATCTTTCAGTATTAAGTCTTGCTTTGTATTACTACCCTCTTCCCCTACAAAGGTTGTTTCTGCTGGAAGCAAATCTGAGCATAACTGTTCACTAGTCAAGGTACAGAAAATACATTTCCTTCCAGCTGCAGCCCATGACTGCCCAAATGTCACTGTTTCCAGTGAATTGTAAAGTCAAGTTTCCTATTGCTTCCCAGTTTTGGGAGCCTCTCTTCCCTTCTTTACTAGATGGATGGTTATGTACTCTAGGAGTAGGTAGAACTTTTGCTGTCTTACATCTCTTGGATTTCTTGAACTTAAAGTTTTAATTTTTTAATTTTATTTTCTGAGAGTAAGAGTTATTGGAAGTCACTCAGACTTACCTCAGTGCTAGGAAAGACCAGAACAGTGTACATGCCTGAGAGTTTGCACATAAACGGTTCTCCCCCTACATGGCATTGCTGTATCATTTTGAGTGTTCTCCAGTACGGAGAGTAAGCATTTGATTGGGTCTTTGTAGTTCAGTATCTCAGAAGACTGTGGTTGGAGAGATAAGGTCCTTTGGGATTTTTGAGATAATTTTAACATTTATTTCATCTTCAAGCACAAGTGAAACTAGGGAAAAATTATACCAAACTTGCATATCCTTTCCGAGGTGTAGATTCTGAAAACAATCTGAGAGACAACAATATTTGTCTTTCCTTTTATTGATGTTTTTTACAATTTGGTCTCATGACATCTCAGTACCTACTATATATGTGCATATGTGTATGTTTGTACATTTTTATTTATACATATATATTCACATGTATATAGTTTTATAGTTTTGAAAAAGAGAGATGTGATAAAGACATAATCTAAGAGTAATGTAGAAAGTTTTCAGTTTACTGATTAGATTAATGAATATGTGTATCTACATCTACATGAATAAACACACACAAATATTTGTTTTGTGTGTATTTGTATATCATACACCTATATGTTTTAGTGGTTGGGTTTCCCTCTTACTATTTTATTGTAAAGAAAATGCTTTGTGTCATGGTGAATTATAAATTCTTTTTAAAACTACTTTTGTTTGAGAGTTTCATGCATGCATATAATGTATTTTGATCAAATCACACCCCCACTTCCTTCTATATAGTTCTTCCCCATGTAGCTATACCAATTCCCTCCCAATTCATGTGCTCTTTTAAAAAACCCATTTAGACAATTTAGTTGTGCCAGTATGTACATGGATAGCCTGTCAGGGACTGCATTTCTGTTAAAAACAAAAACAAGAGAGAACAAAATACCAAACTCTTCTTTTCCCACATGCCATCAATTGTAAATGGCTCCTCAGTACTTTGTGACCTCCCCCACCTCCCCATCCCTGCCTCAATCTTACACAGGTCAAGAACTCACCAAAATACAGAACAATGTAAAAAGTCTTCTTTCAACCTGCACTGAGAGTGTATCAGCACCAATGCCTGCAATATTAAGCCTAACAAACCAACTGAGAAAGTGTAAAATGGCACAACTCACTAAGAAATTTCAGTAGTTCTGCACGTACCATATTTATGATCTGGCGTTATCATTTTCAGATTTTGTGAAAACCTTGGTCCACAGAGGGATATGTATGAATGTTTATTATTTTAATTTATTTTTAAAATTTCATTTACATTCCAATACTCCCCCCACCCCACCTCCTGTGTCCCTGCCTCCCCCGCACCAGCTCACGCCCCATTCAATCCTCCCAATGGCGTAAGGGCTCCCATGGGAAGTCAGAAAAGTCTTAAGTTGGGGTGGAATCAAGTCCCTTAACCCCTGCATTAAAGTTGAGCATATTTGAAACCTAAGTATAATGTATGGGTTATGAAAAACTACTGATATTTATTTATTTATTGAGCTATATTTTTTTTCTGCTCCACCCCCTTCTTTTCTTCTTCCCTTCAACCCTCTGCCTTGGTCCCATGTTCCAAATTTACTCAGGAGGTCTTGTCTTTTTCTACTTTCCATGTACATTAGATCCGTGTATGTCTCTCTTAGGTCTTCTTTGTTGTCTAGATTCTCTGGGATTGTGAATTGTAGGCTGATTTTTTTTTAACTTTATGTCTAAAAGCCACTTATGAGTGAGTAACTATTGCTTTTAGTACAATGACATGTCATTTAGAGATAGTGGATTTATTTTTGTTATAATGTATGTATTAGTGAGGTTTGGATATTGAAGACATCTATTACTTTGTGTTAAGATGGATCTTTGTCTTTAGTTTTATGACACTGATACACTCAGGAATATATTGCAATGTCTTCATGAGGAATTTCTCCTTTAATTGATATTGTTTGATTGAAAGTGAGACCCCAGGCCCCTGAGACCTCTATCAAGAAGACTGGGATGATTGGAAGCATCACCCCAGCCCCTGGCCTGGGAGTTGCCTTGGTCCAGACTCCATCTCCCAACCTGCCAAGCACTGATCCCTCCCCGGGGAGGGTCAGGACCACTTTCACAGGCTATTTAGGCTCCAGCCAGAAAAAGGAACATATGGTGTCCAGGGTTTGCGTGGGCTCCTCTCCCCACCATGTCCACCCAGGAGTGTGACATTCATTAAATGTGGGCATTTTTGATTCAGTCTAATCTGGTTTAATTGGAGTTATTTTGCGTCGGCAGAGAAGCTTTTCTTAACAGATACAATGTCAATTTCTTTATCTTTTCTAACTAGTTTTGGTTTGAAATCTATTTTTTAAAGTGATTTTAAAAAGTCCCAGTGCCAGGCACGAGAAAAGTTTCAAATAGTTGGTTCAGATACTTCAATTGCCTCCCCCAAACAATGTAAATTATTAATGTAACTCTTTGTAGCCTCTCAGTGGTTGATGGTGGGCCCCTATTGATACAGACACTATACACTCAGAGCACGGGACTCAGATGATTTGGAGTGAATATGACCTGAGAGACTCTTTCCTGTGATCTAGTTTCTATGGTTCCTTAAAATACTATGTAAGCTGCCAAGGAAGTGGAGCAATCAAAAGTCCTACCTAGCTACAACACCTATGAATCACAATTTACCAACATAGTAAGATATACATAAAAGTCAAATAAGTGACACTCACATGTCAGGGAAAACCAATGGCTGTCTAATTTGTTGGACTTAAGGCTCACTCAAGAGGAAGAAAATTGTGTTTGGTACTAACATCTAGCCAACTGCCTAGAATTAGCTAGGTAATGGGCTGTAGCAAAGACCTTAGTAAAGAAACAGTCACAACTTTGCCAGAACAGTATAATTCCTTATACTTTTTAAGTCATCCTTACACCAACAGAAAAGTGTAAGAATTTCTTCATAGCAAATGGAGACTACCACCAAAAACTACAACTGAACAAAATGCAGAGGTCGATGAATTATGGGGATTCTAGCTATAATAGATACATTTGCATCATAGCTCCTGCATCTATGGGGATTCTAGCTATAATAGATACATTTGCATCATAGCTCCTGCATCTTCTACATCCAGGAAGAAGAGACAGAAATTTTGTAAAAGCCAGAATGCCAGAAATACTCCTGTGAAATAGTTTTACCTAGAAATGGATGAAAAAACAAGGCCATATCAACAGACAAGTTAATTTGTAAATTTCACAGGGTCTCACCCCTAGACTAAGAACTACAGGCAACTAAAGGCTGCTGGGAGAATTACCCTCTTCCAGGATTAAGCCCCTCAACTCTTCATGCAATATAGAGTGGTCAGCTCTGAAACCAAATATACATAACCAACAAATAAATGCTCAGCAGATTCTGTGTGTTCAGACACACACATACATATGCACACACATATACGTAACAATAATAATCAAAGCAAGAGAGGCTATAAGCTTGAGAATGGAGCAAGGCTATGAAAAGGTGCTGCGACCGGACGCTTCAAGGAACTGGAGGGAGGGAGGAGTGGGGGAAGTAATGGAATGGAATTCTATTTCAATTAAAAACATACACTTCTATGACTTTAGCAAAACTATTTTTTATTGTTTTGTTTAAAATTCTAATTATACGTGTATAATTCATATATTTGATCTTTTTATACTGGTCCATAGATCTGCTATGCTCTAGTTCCATTTTATTTGTTATCTTGGTCATTATCATTCTGATTCATCTGTCTGGTCTTCAGTCAGTGATAATTTGTCCTCACTTTGGTTTATTTATTGATTTATGCAGATATTTTTATTTGACTTAGTGAACTTTTACAGTATTTCAGGTCATTTTTAGTACCAATAACTTGTTATTGAGTTCTACCTTCACATTTTATATTGACTGCCTCATTTCATCCTTCTCTCTTTTTCCTCTTTTTCCCCTTCTTTTTCCACTTCTTTGTAACTTTCCATTTGTTAGGATTTCCCCCAAAACACAGGCTAGCTATTGGTGTTTCCATGTTTCAACCTCCGGGAAGCTGCAATTGTTTTACCTTGTTCTTTCATTCCCCCTTGACCCACAGCTTCTCTTGCTGCCTTTGTCCCACTGTTCTCCCTCCTCCACTTTTTTCTATTGCATCAATACTAGCTACCAGTTTTATTTTGCTTTTTTTCTTCCTAGTAATGATAGATAAAAAATGAGAGTGAATAAAAAAGATGAGGGGGAAAGAAAGGGAGGGAGGGAGGGAGAAAGAGAGAGAGAGAGAGAGAGAGAGAGAGAGAGAGAGAGAGAAATTGAAGGAGACAGCTGGATGTGGTACAGACTCTGAAGTAGTCTCTCTGTCTCTCTCCTGCTTGCTGGCTCTTGTCTTAACTTGTGCTGTTCCTTCTTGGGTCCCAGATGCAGTCACACCCTGAGCTGAGCAGTCCTTTGGAAGGTTGCACCACAGGTTCTTGTTCCATTGGTTGGGCGGCTCCTTACATTTCTGGACAGTCCTCTCCAGTGTCTGTCATGCTCTTAGAAGCTGTATGTGTGTTCTACTGCAGCCTCTACCTTTCACCATGATAAATACTACATGGCTCTGATTCTGAGTGCCCTTGCATCCTAGAGGTATTCTGGTGTATAGCTCCATGACACAAATTCTGAGTTTTACCAAGAGCGAAGTTCATACAGTGTCCTAAGGTCGTCAAACCACCAGAACAGCAGGAACCTTTAATAAAAAGTACATTTGTTCTCTGCTCAGCAGAGTGCTGAGTAGAGAGGGTTTTCTCGGTGTTCCTCCCTCTGTCAGTGCTGTCCTGTGCTACTTTTGTCCCCTCCTCAATCACCTCTTTTTCCACTCTTTAAAATTTCTGTGATGAAAAGTACAGTGTAGAGTTTCCTAGGCTCTGTCTTAATTTGAGCAGTTGGCTCCTGTGCTTCCTTTCGCGAGGAGACAAAACGTGCCAATCCTTCCCTTTATAAAGTTTTCTATTTCATTTTACTATTGGAGCTTAATATTTTAGCAATCATCTACCTCTCCTGACAGCTATTATTCAACTTTTTCAAGTGTTTCCTGGAGATCATAGCAGAGATCGTGCCTAAGTGTCTTCTACCATTGTAGTTTCTTCTCTTTTGCTGAAATTTTAAAATACGTTTTTATTGAAATAAATTTACACAACTCTTTCTGTTTCCTCCGTTTAATCCCTCCATGTTCCTTCTCTCAGACTTTTCCTATATCCCCCCATTCTCAATTTGATAACCTCTATTTCTTTGATTATTATTGTCACACACATATGTATGCATGTACATACATTAATATATATAGATACAACCTTCTGAGTACATTTTTGTTAGTGGTGTGTATCAAAGTTGAGCACCTTGCCCTAGACAACCAATAAAGGGTCTCATAATGGGGAGGGGGTAATTCTTCCAGAAGTCAATAGTTGACTGTAGTTCTTGGTCTACGGGTAGGACTCCATGAAAATTTCCCTTTTTTAACAAAAGTCCATTGATAGCGTCATCGTTCTGATCGTGTTTATGCAGCCATTTTTAGACAAGACTGATTTCCTGTTATTCCTGTTTTTATGAACTTGCTGCCCCCTCTTCCATAGATGAAGGCTATGTGAAGTAGGTGCATCTTTTGAGATCGGACTCTCCATAATCTGTTAATTTCTGTGCAGTGCCCAGTTATTCCCCTCCTTTTACTCAGTTATTTTTAAAGGTATTTATTGTTGAGCATTCCATATATTTATGCAATGACATAGTTATCCTTCCCCAATATACCTACCTCTCAACTTGCTGTTTTTTATTTCTTTAACAAGCTAAGTCCATTTAATCTTTCCTGTGTGGCATGGACATAATATTCAGTCTTGTTCATGGCTCTGCAGTGAATCAAGTGCAGCCTTTTAATTCTTTAACACTTTTTCCATGGCATATGTCAGGTGGGTCCTGCATGTGCATGGTATGATCAGTATATACACTTGTTTCAGATGCCAATATCACTTTGTAGACTAACTTTATAAAAAAAATTTTCACTGTGTTGACTAGGGTTGGAAAAAAGGCATTGCTATAAAAATATCTTGGCATCAGCATCCCTTAGTTATTTAACCTTAATTTTTTAAAATGCCCAAATCAATTGATATGTATTTTTCTTAGGAGGGTGAGTGGGAGAGCCGGAGGGGAATGGGAGGAAGTGTAAATTCTTGAATGAAAAAATAAATAAATTTTAAAAAATCATTTGTTTTTTATGTTTTGCCTGCATACATAACTGTATAGCACATGTATGCATGTAATTCACCAGGAGGTCAGAAGAGGGTGACAGATCCTCTGGAACTGAAGATGCAGATAGTTGTGAGCCACCATGTGCATGGAATTGAACTCTGGTCCTCTGCAACAGTGGCCAGTGCTCTAAACCTCTGAGCCATTTCTCCAGACCCTGGTGTATATTTTCTGGATGTGTTAATAGTGAGTTTGTATTCAGTATGGTATCTGATAAGATGCTCGTGGCCTTCTAGTCACAAATAGAATCACATTTTCGCTCAAAAGACAAGAGCAGCATTCATTTGAAGAAACATTATTTTTCACAGCACCATTAAATCCCTGTAGTGTAAACTCAGAGAGTAACAATTACAGGAGTTTCCAGATTCCAGGGGGTAACTGTGGGAACTTAGCAGAAGGGGAGATGCAGAAGGCATGAAGGCTGGCACAGGATGGTTGTAACAACAAATCAAATGCTAAACAAGCAGGTAGAAATTCTGGCTCTCCTTTGTGCTCACTAGAATGATGCTACAGACTCTATGGTTTCCAGTGTGGAAAGCAGTGTGGTGCACTGTAGAAGTTACCCACAGAGCTTCCTGTAAATCTCAAATCTGCTGACTGATAGTCATTCACTTATCAACATTTCAGTGCGTCCCTCAGTTTGCCTAACGAAGTACATATTATTTAGAGCACCATCTTCATAGTTACTTTCAGAACTAATGAGTATGAAGTATCTATGGCTAATACAGTGTATGATTAATGGCTATTGTAGTTGATGTAATTGTTATATCCTTTTTTTAAAAAATGAGAATGGTGAAGACTTCAAAATAAGACAAGTACAGAAGAAGACATAAGAAAACACCATTCACACACAAGTACCTCAAGTCTGGAGAACCTGAGTTTGAATGCTGAACAACTGAGCAGAAAAGAGAAAAGAAAGCTGAGGAGGAAGTGAGAGAGGGAGTCAGAACTGAAGGCAGGCGGTTACCAACGGGCATCAGCTGTCTAGGGATCAGTTGTTCGGAGATGTTTGTTATCAAATGGCATAAGCACTGACCATCTGGCCAAGAACCACACCTGTTGTGATTTGAATGAAAGTAGCCCCCAAAGACTCATAATGAGGGAGTGGCATTAGTGAAGGTATGACCTTGTTGGAGTAGTTGTGGCCTTGTTGGGGGAAGTGTGTCACTCTTTAGGGTTTCAAAAGCTCAAGTCAGGCCCAGTGTTACTCTTTTCCTGCGGCCTGCCAATCTGAACTTAGAACTCTCAGCTACTCTCCAGCATCACGTCTGCCTGCATGCTGCCACGCTTCCTGCCATGATGACAATGAACTGAACCTCTGAACTGTAAGCCAGTCACTTTGATATCTGTTCACACTGTGAAACCTGAAATTGTATTATTTACTGGAAAAACTGGTTTCTAGTCGTGGTGTGGCTCATACCTTTAATCATAAGATGTAAACACATACCTTTAATCCAAGAGATTTCTGCTTAAATACTGTAAACAGGATTAAATAAAGTCAACCATAGGTCAAGAGACAAAACAAGAAACCAGTTGACAGGAAGTGAACATAGGATTATTAACAATAAAAAACAAAGTTAGAGAGAGACAGGAGGATGAATAAAGAAACTCACAGGAAGTAGAAGGGAGGGGCATTTTAGTTTGAGGGAGTTTTGAGATATCAGGGGAAAAGAGAGAGAGAGTCCTGGAGGCTTCAGGGATGTCAACAGAGAAGGAAGATCAGCTGGATTCTTACCCTGTCTCCCTGAGCTAGCAGGCTTTGATCCAGGCATCTTGTTCTCAAGTCTTTTTTGGTCAAATTGAACAATTGAGATTTTGCTACAAACAGCAAGCCCTGATTAAATATTTTCCTTCTTAAGAGTTGTTGTGGTCATGATGTCTCTTCACAGCAATAAAACCCTAAGACAATATTCAAGGCTCTTTCCTATTCAGTCTCTGACTACAATTCTGGCCACACCTTCTGTCCCTCCTCCTTTCTACACGTGGATGTGAAATCCTGATGCTCATTACTGAACCATTATCTTTGCTAGGATATTGTTTATTTTTCCAATTAATTCCCATCTGCTGCTCCTTAAGCATTTGCATACATCCATGATTTGCTTCATACATTTTTCCCCATCAAGTCTTTATTCACCTCTGAAATCAATAAATAATAGTCTTGAGTATTGCAATAATCTCTGAGGTACAGTTAGCATGTCTTGGCTTTACCATAGTCATTCATTTGCCTTTTCTATGCTCTACTAATTAGAAATTGACCATGATGTGTGAAATCACTTATTTTCTGTGTCTAACATGGAGTCAGTCACATGGAACATATTCAAAAAACATGGTGACCAATATCAATAACATGTGTGAGACCAGTTAAGACAAGTTTCTCCGTAGAAAACTAATCATCTACTCTTTGGTACATAGAATAATTTTTCCTTAGACTATCAGGTGCAGAATGAATCAGAATTGAAACTAGCTTCTCATAACAATAACACAGCTATTGAATTTGTTAGGGTCCATCAGAAGCCATACTATGTGCTGTGGAGGGTATCAGAATACATAGTTGCCAGGTTCCTCTTTGTGATAAGAATTATTGGCACAACTGAAAAACATGAGGATTAAATTTATAAAGAGTAACTGATTGGTCAAATTCTAGTCTCTAGATTAAAGGGCAGAGGAGGATTTTAAATTTAGAACCTACAGAAGCCAAAATTTTCAGAACCTTTCACCTTTCCTAGTAACACTTGGGTCCTCCATTTGTATTCATTTTCAACTCACTTTCTTGTCTTTCTTTTCTCTTCTTTTCTTTTGTATCATTTAAATACAAGCTTCTTCTCATATTTGCATGGTAAAGATATACACTGATGCCCTGAGACCCAAGGTTACAATGTTGGTTTCTCAAAAGGAATCAGTAAACAAATGAATGAACTTATAAATTAACATTTTTGCCTGATTAACCTATAACATAACAATGTATATTTTGGACCTATTTTAAATACAGGTTCCAGAGTGATACCACAGGGAAAAATAACTCATAAACATTTGTGTGTGTTTGAAATATAGGCTACATTTAATAAAATTAGCAATTCAAATGGGAAATGTCCATTGTACCAAAAATGTAAGTTGAAAAATATTCATGATGCTGGACAGTTATTTTCACTAGTGGACAGGGTGTATGACTCTACCATTCTATGATACTCTCTTCTTCAGAAACAATGCAAACATGAGATGATGAAATTATAAAAAATAAACTCTGCAATACATAAACACATTATCTGTTGAATTATGCTTTCTGCAATATTTTTCTTTCAGGGAAAACGTCATATCCTACAATTACAAAGATTTCAGAAAATTTACAAATGAGATTGACTGAAAACTATCTTATTCACATTCGTTATGAATTTCTTCTGCACTGTTTTCTATGTACCTTTGTCTATTGAAATGGACACACTAGATGAATTAATATCATTCACCTACCTATTTTATGAATTCATTCACTATTTTTCATACTCCAAGAAATTTACTTGTTTTTAAATCCTTTAATTTCAGTAATGTCACTCTTGTCTCCACTAAAAAGTTTTATTACACTTTCTCGAATCTGCTTGGTCTTGACTCCATAAACAATTGGGTTCATGGTAGCAGGCAGTAGCAGGTAGAGGTTGGCCACTATGATGTGGATGTGGTGGGGAATGGTGCGTCCCCCAAAACGATGAGTGAAGAAATTAAAAAAGGCAGGCACATAAGTGATCACAATGGCACAGATGTGAGATGTGCAGGTGCTGAAGGCTTTGTGACGAGCATCTGCAGAGGACAGGTTCATTACTGCTCTCAATATCATTGTGTATGACACGGTGATACAGCATATGTCAAATGCACAAACCACAAGAGCAACTAAGAGCCCATATACTGCATTGACCTTGACATTGCCACAGGATATTTTGGCCACAGACATGTGGTCACAATAGGCATGAGGGATGAGGTTGCCTCGGCAATAGGGCAGGCGCTTTGTGAGGAAAGTGAAAGGGAGGATGAACGCTACACTCCTCAAGAATGTAGCAAGACTAGCCTTGGCAATCACAGGGTTAGTCAGGATGGTTCCATAGCGTAAAGGGTAGCAGATGGCCACATAGCGATCCAGGGCCATAAGCATTAACATACCAGACTCTGTAGCTGTGAAGGTGTGCACAAAGAACATCTGAACCAGGCAGGCTTCAAACCCAATCTTTTTGAGGTTGAACCAGAATATGCACAGCATATTGGGCACAGTGGTAGTGCACAAGGTTATATCAGTGAAGGACAGCAGGGTTAGAAAGTAGTACATAGGTCGGTGTAAGATTTCCTCATGGCCAATGAGGTAGATAAGCCCACAGTTCCCCACAACAGCAATCATGTACATGAAGCAGAATGGCAGAGATATCCAGACATGCGCATCTTCCAGCCCAGGGATACCATTCAGGATAAAGAAGTCTGGGGTCAGGCTGGAGCTGTTGGCTCCAGACATAATGGCTGGCAAGATGAGCACATTCTTTTTTCTTTAACAGTGTCTGTGTCCTGGAACAGAATATACATCAAAGGTAAGTAGAGGATTAGGAAAATTAATGAAGAAAGCCACCTTTCCCCTTTTTAATTGATTTTTATTAAGCTCTACATTTTTCTCTGCTCCCCTTCCTGCCTCCCTCATTCCTGTCGATGCTTCCCTAAGGTTAAGGTCCCCATGCTCCCAGTTTACTCAGGAGATCTTCTCTTTTTCTACTTCCCATGTAGATTAGATCTATGTAAGTCTCTCTTAGTCTCCTCATTATTGTCTAAGTTCTCTAGGATTGTGATTTGTAGACTGATTGTCTTTGCTTTATGTTTAAAAACCACTTACGAGTGAGTACATGTGATAATTGTCTTTCTGTGTCTGGATTACCTCACTCAAAATGATGTTTTGTAGAATGGATAAGGAAAAACTACAAGATATGAAAGTAGAAGGAAATAGAATCGCTAAAGAAACCCAAACTAAAGTATAGCTGGACATGAAAATTCAGGATAAACAACCAAAACCTCAGAGATAAGCTTCACCAACATGATAAAAACATGGTTTAATTACAAAAACAAATAGTTTTTATGATTTCCTGCCATCATTATTTAGCATATATGAAACTAGTATCTCTTTGGATTATATTGTATTATAATACAATACTACTAAAATTATAATACAATACTACTAAATAGTATAATGCAATACTACTAAAATAGTAGTAATTTAAATACTACTATTTATGTTACTAACTTCAGTTTCATTAAGAGAATAGTTAATGAGAATTAAGAGAATAGTTTCTGTCCTGCCCAGTTCCCGCAGTTGTTAAGTCCCAAAGAAATCACACAGAGGTCTACATTAATTATAAACTGATTGGCCTAGTATCTCAGGCTTCTTATTAACTTGTATTAGTCCATAATGCTTGTCTGTGTTAGTCACGTGGCTTGGTACCTTTTTCAGCATGTCAGTCACATCTTGTGTCCTCTGCATCTAGGTCACAACTGCAGACTGAAACTTCTCTCTTCCCAGAATTCTTGTTGCCATGCCTCTATTTCCTGCCTGGTCACCCCACCTATACTTTTTGCCTGGCTACTGTCCAATTAGTGTTGTATTAAAAATAACACAAGGGATAGGATAAAAGACCATTGTCCCACAGTACTTCCCTCCTTTTTTCTCTTTTTTTTTTAAAAAAAAACAAGAACTCTGAATCTAATATCTTTTGTTTAGCTTTTCTCCTGACCATTATCCATAACAACTTGTAACCAACATTCTAAACAAAGGAAAATATCCATAGTCCATTTTTTGGAAATGTGGGTGTAGTGTTCCAGGCTACTCCTGTTGATTGGGTGGCATTGATAATCTTACAGGGACCTAAAGAAAATTTAGAATTATGATCAAGTTTTGACTGGAAAATTCTGTAAAGCTTGATCATCTCAGGCAGTAATCTTGAAATCTATTCTGGATGTAGAACTCTGACATCTGGGCCATCTGCTCCTATCAGAGATTTCTCAGGGGGTCTTCCTTGAGCAAACATGATATTTCTTAACCTGGAATGAATCCACAGCCTCTAATTTCTTGTGGAAACAAGCAAAACCTCTTCTCCAAAGTAACATACCTTTTGACTTCAATTTTGAAGTCAAGGTACTTTCAAAATACTTATCTTGGATTAATTCAGCAGCATTTATAAACAAATATCTTTTAGCAGCTGTTGCTCCATCCTCAGTATTCAAACAATTCAAAAAGATTGCAAAAGGAGACAGCTGCTTGATTATTCCTGGCCACTTAGCCCCAAAATAATCACACAGAAACTATATTATTTAAATCACTGCTTGGCCAATTAGCATAGCTTCTTAATGGCTAACTTTTACATATTAATTTAACCCATTTCTATTAATCTGTGTATCGCCATGTGGCTGTGGCTTACTGGCTAAAGTTCGGTGTCTGTCTCTGACGGGGCGACATGGCTTCTTTCTGACTCTGCCCTTCTTTCTCCCAGCTTTCAGTTTAGTTTGCTCCACCTAGCTTTGCTATAGGCCCAAAGCAGTTTCTTTATTCATTAACCAATAAAAGCCACACATTGACAGAAGGACCTCCCACACCATTCTAAGATCACCATAAACAACCCATTTCTATTTAGTTATATACAGGAGCCTTCTCGGTCTTATCAATCATAACAAAATATCCATGAACTCCAAAACATGCTGAAGATTCTCTGTGTCCCACAGTAAGAAATGTCCAGCCAAGTTTTAGATCATTTGAAAATAAATAAGCACTTTATATCATTAATAAAAATTTTCTTTTGTCTTTAATAAATGGCAAAATTATATGCATACCAAAGATCCAGTTTAAAATAAATTCCTTTCCGATGTATTTTCCAGTGTTTGATTTGTATTCTTATTTGATAACCTTATGTACTTGAGGTTATGTAAAAATTTCCCAGAAGAAAAGGAGTCATAAATGGGAAGTGTTCTAAGTTCTGCTCTGTGCCATAGACAAATTGCAATAGCTAGATGAGGAGTAGGCCTCCAATTAGTTCCTGGAATACAGCCATTAATGCAAATTATCTGTTAGAATAATCAACAGATTATAAGAGATGTTTTATCTTTTAACAATTTAACAATGTCTTCAACATTCTTCAAGGCATTCTATTTTCTCAGGTTATCCTAATCAGCCAAGTAGATAAATCTCTTATGTTGTGGGTTCTAGGATTCTAGTGCGGGCTGATTCCTTTATTCAGCTCTATACATTACAGATAACAGCCTCATTATATCATTGTATAAGTAAGAGAATGGAGGTGCAGAGTGACTCAAAAGTACCTCAGTTCACAAAAGCAAAGTGGTGTCAAAAGTATAAATTTCTACTTGAAAGTTCATGAATTTCCATCACCGTAGTGGATGTACCCTAATGCTGAAAAGCAGCTGCACAGGTTCATGAGATCAGAAGAACCCGATGCTCAGGTGCAAGAAAGAAAAAAAAATCTTATTTTTGGTTGTATCTTAAGGGAGAGAGACAGAACAAACACAAAAACAAACACAAAAAGTTAAAGATAGTTGGTTCTTCATTGAGGGAGCCCTTCATACAGAGCCTGCCTGTAAGACTGCCTGATTTTCAGGTCTGAACCAGTTCACACAGATGCCATGTGACACCTGGCTGAGTGAGAGATCGCACTGAGGACTTCCGTAGAAGTCTCCAAACAAATCCTCCCAACTCCTTCTACTCTCTGGTTTTCTAATCTTGGGCAAACTCCCATTTTCCTGCCCAGACCATTTCACTAGAAGCAATCTTGAACTTAATTAACTATTAGCTAAGGCAAAAATACTTTCCTCCTATAGGAACATAAAACTGCCCAAACTTTGTAAGCTCTGTGAAATTACAGATAGATTAAAATTTGTTTCACAGTGTAGGGAGGTCACATTTTCTTTTTATTCCCCAAATGAATAGTTATGTATCATTGCACTAATCAACAACCACACCCCAATCATTACATTTCTTTTAATTTTCAAAAGCAAGAGTCTTTGGAAGTCATCGCAGCTTACCTTAGAGTCAACAAAGACAAGACTTGAGTACATGACTGAGCATCAGAAACTCTCTGACAATCAGATTCGACCTGCAGGCTGTACAGCCTTTTGAGAAATTCATAACTTTGAGTTGGTGTACCTGATTGGGTCTTTTCAGTTCACTCTCCCAAGAGACCTAGAGAGAAGGATAGAACCTTTGGGACTCATGATAATTTTTGCACTTAATAGTTCTTTAAACACTGGTGAAACTAAAGAAAAATAGTATCATAATTCTTCAAAAGGACTTTAGGGACAGCACACACAAGACACACACAGGTTCAAGCAAAATCAAATTCCAACACCAAGAAGAGGAACCAGACTTTACTCCCCATCCCTAACCAAGATGCTATTGATACCTACTGGGATAGGGAAAATCAGTTTTCTCCAGTTAAGTGTTACTAGGTATATTAACTACACTCAAGAACAAGCAGGCACCATGTCCAGGAGTAGATACCAAACATAAACTGACTACATAATTTTTGGTTGTTTTGTTTTGTTTGTGTATTTTTGTCTTGTTGGGGTTTTGTTTATTTTGATTTTTGTCTTTTGTTTGTTTGTCGGTTGGGGAGGGGATGTGGTTAGGAGGGCCTGGGATGAGTTTCAGGAAGGAAAAAATATGACTAAAACATATTGTATAAAAAATGTAAATAAAAATGAGAAAATGATATTGATGTTATATGTGTTCTTATGTGTGTGTATAACTTTTGACCAATAGCTATGATAGACATAAAATTATTTTTCATTTCATTCACCACAGGTTAATTTTACCACATTTTATCACACATATGCATATGTATGTACATGAATATACATAAAACATATGTTAGCATAGTTTATGAGATTTTTGAAAAAGAAAAAGAGACAGAGAAGCTGATTCACAAAATCATATATTTTGTAAAAAGTTACACGGAAGTGTTTCCTACCTAGTTTATATTATTCTGAGTTTATCAATTATTTCATATAGATGTAAAATTTACATGTCTGCATAAACACACACATTTACTATCTTGGACTTGACAATGCCATATATCCTTCCATATAATGTGCTAGTCAAATTTTCTCTTAAATATTTCATTGTGCAAAGATTGATACTGAAGGGATTTGGAAAACTATTATAAATTATTTTTATCATCTCAGAGAATGAGTATGTAAAGATTTCTGCCAGACTCAGGGCAAATGCTTGAAGTCATTTTTTCAGGCTCTATGGAAGAAGAAGGAAGAGAAGCAGGAGGAGAAGCTGAGGAAGAGAGTGAGGAGGAGAAGGAGCAGCATGGGGGAGGTCACACTTCAGTGTTTATTGAAGCATGCCGGTCCCAGTCACTTTCAGCTACCACAACAAGTATAGACTGGCACAAACCATTGACCAAAGTAGCAGCAGCTTCTCATTGAGTTTTGTATCACTATCTCTGTCATCAGACAATATTATTTTCATGTTTTACTGAGGATAAATGAAAGCATACTCCCCAAATGTGACTATGAGTGTTCACATACCCACCCGAGCATTGATAAGCAGGCCACAGATGTGTAGCATGCCCATTCAATAGTATTTGTCTTCTCTAAACACGTTTGGCTTCATTGTCTTCCCCTCTCTATCACATATTTTTTATTTCTCAAGCTTGCTGTTACCACATAAATTTAAAAGCGTAAAAAGTTAAAATTTAAAAGAGTAAAAAGTTGCTCTTATAGGGTATTTTATCACGGTAACACAAAAAGTAAAAAATACACCATTTATTTCTAGAATGCCTTTACAGGGCACATGTCCAATAGAATTGAATAGTGTGTTTAAAAGACTTCTGAAACCTTCCATCCATTGCAGTTGCATTCACAAAACCTAGAAACAGAAGCAAGCTAAGTGTTCAACAATTGATCAATCAATAAAGAAAACAAGGTTCGTCTATATAAGAAAGTAGTATTTGTGCAGAAAAAGAATGAAATCCTACAATTCGCAACATAGATGAAAGTGGAACTCAAAGAACATATCATGTGAGTACCCCATGATTTCATTAATTTGTAAGACATAAAAAGAACACAGATAAACCTCCTTTTGTTTATTTCAGAGCAGTTGAGAGTGGTCCCCAGATCCTGGAAAAGTGCACTGTAGATGGGGCAAGACTGGTAGATAGGTACCAAGATACAATTAAATAAGAGTAAGAAGCTGTGGTACACTGTTGTAAAATGAGCTGTCTAGATAAGATGGTTGGACAGTTTTAAATGTCAGATGTACATGACTTCCCAGCCAGCAATCCTACTGAGGACAAAGTATGTTGGTATCAGGCTATAGCTGCTAGCCTTGTATTCAGTTGGAAACAGCTTAGTTTCTGTGCCAATAAAAGTGCCTTTTAGTAAAAACAGTAATTACAGCAATTTTTCCAGAGAGAGGACAGAAGTATTTTGCTCAATATAAATAAAGAGTATAGACATGCCTGCCGGAAGACCAGGTAAACCACACCAGTCCACAGAATTCCCCCACTCTCTTGGTTCCCTCACCCAAACCCTCCAGGATGCCAGTCAGAAGGCTGTAACTTGAGCAGAGACTCCCTGCTGGATCAAAAGTCAAACCAGCCACTGGAACCTCAGGCCTCAACTTAGATGATCAACCACAGGCCACACAAGCCAGAAGACCAGAGAGAAAACAGAAATCAAGGAATAAAATACCCATCCAACAAAGACAAATTCAGAAATTGGCACCTGAACCTATAATCAACCCAAACTCAGATGTCTCAAGGCCAGTCTAAGAACACAATCACCAACACTCGGGGAAATATTACACCACCAGAGAGCCCAGTGATCCTACTACAGCAAGCCCTGAAAACCCCAATACAGATGAAGCACAATAAAAAGACCTTAAAACCAACTTAATTAAGATGATAGAGGTCCTTAAAGAAGAAATGAATAAATCCCTTAAAGAAATTGAGGAAAAAACAAATCCGCCAAAATGGAGGAAATGAGTAAATTCCTTAAAGAAAGCAAAGAAAAAACAAACACTTGAAGGAAATGAATAAAACTGCTCAACACCTGAAAATGGAAATAGAAGCAATAAAGAAGACATAAACTGAAGGAATTCTGAAAACAGAAAATCTAGGTAAGCAAACAGAAACTACAGACATAAACATCACCAACAGAGATGGAAGAGATAACTGCAGCCATTAAAGAGAAAAGAGAAGAGATAGACACATGGGTCAAAGAAAATGTTAAATGTAAAAGATTCCTGACAGAAAACATCCAGGAAATCTGGGATACTATAAAAGGACCAAACTTAAGAATAAAAAGAATAGAAGGAGAAGAAAGAATCTCAGTACAAAGGCCCAAAAAATATTTTCAACAAAATCATAGAAAAAAATTTTCTAACCTAAAGAAGGAGATGTCTATAAAGGTACAAGAAACGTACAGAAAACCAAGTAGATTGGACCAGAAAAGCAAGTGCACTAACCACATAATAATCAAAACACTAAACCTACAGAACAAGGAGACAGTAGTAACGGTTGTAAGGGAAAAAGAGCAAGTTAACATATAAAAGTAGACCTATTAGAATTATACCTAACTTCTCAACTGAGACTCTAAAATCCAGAAGGGCCTGGGCAGATGTTCTGTGGAGTCTAAGCAACAATAGATGTCAGCCCAGACTACTATACTCAGCAAAACTTCTTCCATCGCCATAGATGGAGAAACTAAGACATGCCACAATAAAGTCGAATTTGGACAAGACCTATAAATCTAGACTTATAGACAACACTAGAAAGACAACTCCAACCCAAGGTAGTAAACTATACCCACAAAAATCCAGGAAATAATCTCATGCCAACAAAACCAAAAGAAGGAAAAATCTCTTTCTGTCTCTCTGTTTCCATCTCTGTCTCTGTCTCTCTCTCTGTCTCTCTCTCTCTCTCTCTCCCTCTCTCTCACACACACACCACCACTACCACCACTACTACCAACAACTACAACAGCAAAATAACAGGAATTGAAATCATTGGTCATTGATATCTCTTAATATCAATTGATTCAATTCCCCAATAAAAAGACAAAGACTAACAGAATAGATGTGAAAACAGAATCCATCCTTCTGCTGCATACAAGAAACACACCTCAACATCAAAGACAGGCATTGCCTCAGGGTAAAGGACTAGAAAAAGATTTTCCAAGCAAATTTACCTAAGGAACAAGCTGGTATAGCCATTCTAGTATCTAATAAAATAGACTCCACACCAAAATTAATCAAAAGAGACAGGGAAAGATGCTTAATACTCATCTAAGGAATAACCCACGAATATAATGTTTCAATTCTTAATATCTATGCCCTAGATACAAGGGCACCCACACTTGTATAAAAAAATATTGCTGAAACTTACATAACACATTAACCCTCACATATTGATAGTGGGAAACTTCAATACCCTGCTATTACCAATGGATGAATCATCTACACAAAAACTAAGTAGAGAAATACTGGACCTTGCAGACATTACAAACCAGATGGACTTAAAAGATATCTATAGAAAATTTCACCAAAACACAAATGAATATACTTACTCAACACTTCATGTAACTTTCTCCAAAATTAACCACATACTTGGTAATAAAACAAGTCTCAAAGACATAAGAAATTTGAAATAACTCCCTTCATCCTCTCAGACCACCACAGATAAAAGCTGGATTTCAACATCAGAAACAATAGAAGGTCTACAAACTCACAGAGACTGGACAATTCTCTACTGATGACTACTTGGTCAAGGCATTAATTAAAGAAGGAAATTAAAGACTTCCTAGAATTCAATAAAAATGAATGCACAACATACCCAAACTTACGAGATACAAATGAAAGCTGCAGTGAGGAAAACTTCTTAGTACCAAGTGCCTATATAAACTCTATTGACACAAGCCCTCTCACAGTCCTAAGCTAGTTATTAAAGCTCGATGTTTTTACCCTTCAATCAATCTACAATTGTGGACTCTTCACACAGTTTGCCTTCCCCTAAATTCTCTCATGTTTACTGGACTGCACCCCATTGAATCACTTGCATCTATTAAGAGACTCCCCTTGCTAAGTCTGGATGTTATACATCAGAATAATAAAAGGCAGAAAACATGGAAAATCAAAAGAGTTGAAGAGGGGATAAGGAGTTAAGAGGGTTTGCACATCTCACAGAAGCCCAAAGTTTGATTCCCAGCACCCATGTTGGGCACTACTGCCTGAAACTACAGCTCTAGGGAATCTTATACCCTTTTGTTGCCTCCACAGTTGCTGCAGACATACAGACACACAGACACACACACACACATACACACACACACATAGATAAAAATGAAAATAGTTTTAAAGTGAAATAATTAGTTAAAACTCACATCATAAGATAAACTTGCAATTCTCAACCATCCCTAGCCATCTTAGCACACTACCCCCTTCATAGCTTCTCTGTACTCTATGGCAATTAATATTATATGCTGACCCTCACTAAAAAGTTAAAAAAGAAAAAGAAAAAAGAAAAGAAACACAGAAAGAAAGAGGACAAGCATTTCTGTCTATTTTGTTCAGAGATATCCCTCCATGACAAAAAGAAACTCAAGAACTATAGTCACAATATTTAGGAAAAAATTAACCATTCATTGATATAAAGATATATAAATTCTCAAGAGCATATATAGAAATGTATGTTATTCTAAAATGTCTTTATTAATTTTTTTAGTTATTGACCACCTACTATTTTTGAACTCCCAGTAAGAGTAACTTTTATGAAATCACATACATTTATACCTTATTTAATTTTTTTATTTTAAAAAAATAATATAAAATATTTTGACCATGCTTCCCCCAGCTTCTCCCAGAATTTCCCTACCTCCATACCCACCCAATTTCGTGGACCTTCCCCCATCAAAATAAAAAGCAAACCAGTATCACAGAACAACAACAACAAAACCCAAAAAACAAAACAAATAACAAAACAAAAATTTCCAAAATGAAACAAAAGACATCCTTCCAGACACACACAAACAACAGAATTCATTTTGTTTCTAATTATTTTAACCAGGAATCTCTAGCTTCTAATCCCACCCTGGGATGAACGTTGCTTCCTGAACATCTCCCCTTTGGGGGAATTAAAGAAAGATTTTTTTTTTTAAAATTCCCCATATTTGCAGCAACTTGTATTACTATTTCCCTTTAGGCTGTGTGGTCTCTAGAGACTGCTAAGCCCTGATTTACATAGAGACTTGGTACTTCAGAGAGTAAAAGATCGTGTATGTTTCCTGTAGACTCTCAGCTGGGCAATACAGTCTTCAGGTGATGCCAGCTGCTGCCATCATACATAATCCTGAGTCCTTTCCTTGGCATGAGCAGGCCCCAGGCTCCTTCTCTGCAGCTTTAGTAAGGTAAACATTGATTTCTGCTCTCCGGATAATCTGATCCCCTGTTTATTGTGCAACAAAGCTGGGTGCCATTTCAATCTACCTGTGTCATCACAAGAAACAAATGGGTCAAGAACTGACCTGTTGAGGATACTGTCTGTGATTTGTTAGCCTGAGAAAATTAACAAGAAATGTTCATTCAAAGTAGATACAGTATTGTGCGAGATGGGGAGTCTCATCTCAAGGTGAGATGCTCTCAATATGTGTTTTAGAATATACCAAAGCCTCCATTTATTTATTTATTTATTTCAATTATTTGTTACCAGAGATAAACATGTAAGATTACACAATAAACTCACAAAGTCCCTTAAACCAACGTTAAGTAGATCAGCACTCCTCTCTAACTACTAGACTGTCTTTACTAGTTCCTTCCCTTTCTTCAATTCAGCTATGCAACTTGTAATCAATACAACTTTAACTGACCAGAGTATTTTTTTAAGTAGTACTTTCCTCATTCAAAAATGAAATTCGTAACAGATTTAACCAATACACTAAAACAATTCACAGAACAATGAAGGGGTAAAGTGACTATAAATTGTCCTAGTAGAAGTGTTTAGATTACTGACTCTATTGATATGAAGATGTGAGGGTGATAGAGAGAAAGAGGGGTTATGGGTACCATTTGCTTTGCTTCACCAGCACTTAATTCAAAAATCACAAAATTCTGTGTCCTTGGGAAAGCTGTTGGATATACTCTCTTTGTTAGTTAAAAGAATTGAGTTGTAGACTTATTATAAAAATGTATATTTTTATACATCAAGTTCACAAATAATTCAAATAACCAGAAATCACATCAGAGTCTAAGCATCCCCTTTCTGGACTTGCTTATTTCAGATGTTCTCCACTAGACTGGGAAAAGGAGCAGTCCGATAGATCATAAGATTATATTTTGTGGCTTTGTCCCTGAATTCCTAAGATAAAATGTTTCTGGCCTGAATCTCTGCTAGAGATGTTTGTAGTATGAGAGTGAAACCAAACAGAAAGGCCCATCTCTCTGTCTCTTTTGACTGGGACACTGGGACCAAGTGATAATGCAAGAGTCTGTCTTCTGTTCAACAGCCAAAGGCAAGCATGACAAGCCAAAGGCAGCAAACATTTTGCATCAAATGGCTGCCCGGGGGAGATGAGGACCCAGCAGAGGCACCAGTCATTGCATCGGTTACTGGGATTCCCAGGAGATCCTGGAACTCAGGTACCTTGATCAGGTAATGCACTTATTGTTACCAAAGGGGTGAAGAAAGCGGGAAGTCTGTGCAGAGCGCTGATGAACTGTGCTGTTTCATTTAAACAAATGAGAGAGTGAGTCACCAAGGCTGTTAGCCCACAAGTCTGACATTGGCTTAGTTTTGATTACTGTAACCAATAGGTTGTCTAAATGAGAAAAAAACCACAAGATTTGTCTACTAGCAGGCAAATCAAAGATTCTGTATCTAGTGAGAGTAGCCAACCTCGTGCTCTTGAAAGCACTTAGTTCTTTTTTAACGACTGGCACTTCTGTGTACTCAGAAATGGAACGACATGCATGCCTTCAGTACACTTGTATTTTATTTTGCATAAAGCAATAGATGTGGATATGATTTCAGTTTTCTGCATGTGGACAGAAGCCTATCCCAGTACCATTTTACTAAAGGGAATTTGCTTTGCTAGTTATATGTTGTTGCTATCCCTTTAAAAAGTAAATTTTGTGAAGTCTCATTCCTAGATAAAGGACTACAGGCAACTACTTAACCTCTCCCAGGGATGAGTTCCCTTAATGTTTGTTCAACGCAGAGTGGTCAGCTTTGAAACCAAAAACACATCAACAACAGAAATGGACTTATAAGATTGAATTCATATTTGTACCTTTAGATGAACACATACACACATCGCTTAGAAAGATTACATACTATCAAATTGATAGTGGGAGGACATTGTAGAGGATTAAGAATGTGTGTATTGGAGAGGTTGGGGGAAGAAAAGGGAAGGGAAAAGAGATGTAATTTTATTTCAGTTTCAATAAAAACATTAAAAATATTAATTTAGTTACTAATATATGAATATATTTCTGGGATTCCTATTCTGTTCCATTGGTGATGTGTCTGTTTTTATTCCAATACCATTTTGTTGAAGCTACTACATTTGGAATATATTGCATTTATTAATTTTTATGGTATGCTGAACCAAATTTTCATCTCTTATTCAGTCTGCTTGATCATAATAAATGACATTTTTAGTGTGCTTTTGTATTTGCTCGAATTTTGTTGAGGTTTTTACACTTAGCTTCATCAAAAATATAGACCATAGTTTTCTCTATCCTTTTCTTTCTTTTCTCTATTTCTTTCCTTCCTTCCTTTCTTTTTTCTTCTCTATTTTTCCTATAATGTTTATTCATCTTTGGTATCAGGATGATAATTATTTTTTTAAAAATGAATTTCAAAGTATTGTCTTCTCTTTATATTGTCCACCCTTTAAATTATTGGTAAGATTTATGAGTGAACATATCAGGTCCTAGGCTTTAATTTGCTAATTATCTAATCTCCTTATTGATTATTGATTTGCTAGCATAGTGTTGTGCATAATAAACTCTTCTTAGATTATATATGGCAAATCACACTGTTGTTATAGAATAAACTGAAATGCAAAGAAAAAGTTATTTAAGAGAAATAATGATAATCTTACCACTGCATGCTGACACACAAAATTAATTTAATATAAAAAATTTCTAGTGCTCTTCATATGTAATAATTTACCCCTGTAAGTTACGTCCTATTTCAAGGCACATTAAACAATAGAAGACTTTTAAGTATTGGTATCATACATGAATAACAATTTTATCTTATGTGAATAATGATTTTATTAGCATATACAAATTACCCATAACAAATTTCATTGCACTACTTAACATAGTCTTATTTTAACCACATTCCTCCACTACCCTCCCTTGTCTCCCTCCAATGTCTACTGATTCCTTTGGTTTTCTCATCTACTCATGTCTTAAAAAACAATTTGTGAATCACTTAGTTTAGTTAAAGCTAATTACAGGACTAGAGTGAGGAGTTATTTTAGGAGTATGGCATCTTGCCACTGGCTGGTTCTCTCTGTCTCTCTCTGTCTCTCTCTGTCTCTCTGTCTCTCTGTCTCTGTCTCTTTCTGTGTGTGTGTGTGTGTTTGAGAGAGAGAGAGAGAGACAGAGACAGAGAGAGACAGAGAAAGACAGAGAGAGCCCTATTAAACATCTCAGTCCCCGAGTTTGTGCTTTTATTTAATTGTAAAAATATTATACCTCCAAGACTTTAAAATCAAACTTAGATAGCTTCAAAAACTGTTATATTATTGCCTTGAATATTAGTATTATCCAATAATTGTGCCCTATAAATGTCACCAGAACTCAAAACAGCTGATACTACTTATAAATGTAATCTTACTGTAGTTTTATGTTTTCACCTGGAAATAAACTAATCAATCCTTTTTGTTTTGTTTTAATTCATTTCCTCAGGATAGAGATTCTGGAACAATAGAGTGTGTTCACTGAATTAGCTATGCTGGTTTCCAACAACTCATATGCAGTCCCACAGTCTTTCATTCTTAATGGAATTCCTGGTCTGGAAGCATTGCACACATGGATCTCCCTTCCATTCTGTACAATGTACATCATCTCCCTAGTGGGCAATTTTGGCCTTGTGTACCTCATCTACTATGAGGAATCCTTACATCGCCCAATGTATTTCTTTCTGGCTATGCTTTCCCTTGTTGATCTGTTTACCTGTACAACCACTCTTCCCAACGCCCTCTTCATCTTCTGGTTCAAACTCAAGGAAATTAGCTTCACTGCTTGCCTAGTTCAGATGTTCTTTGTGCATGGGTTCACAGGAGTGGAGTCTGGAGTGCTCATGCTCATGGCCCTGGACCGCTATGTGGCCATTTGCTACCCACTACGTTATGCTACCATACTTACCAACTCTGTCATTGCCAAAGTTGGGCTTGCCACCTTCTTGAGAGGTGTGTTGCTGATGATTCCTTTTCCATTCTTGGTTAAGCGTTTGCCCTTCTGCCAAAGCAATGTCATCTCCCACACCTATTGTGACCACATGTCTGTGGTGAAGTTATCCTGTGCTAGCATCAAAATCAATGTCATTTATGGTCTCATGGTTGCACTCCTGATTGGTGTGTTTGACATTTGCTGTATCTCTGTCTCCTACACTATGATCCTCCGGGCAGTGGTCAGCCTGTCCTCAGCAGATGCTCGGCAGAAGGCCTTCAGTACCTGCACTGCCCACATATCTGCCATCATC
This sequence comes from Myodes glareolus, assembly GCF_982192425.1. Lineage (NCBI taxonomy): Eukaryota > Metazoa > Chordata > Mammalia > Rodentia > Cricetidae > Myodes > Myodes glareolus. Next base: position 99,912,652 of record NC_142032.1, on the reverse strand, counting down.
ATCACTTATGTTCCAGCCTTCTTTACTTTCTTTACTCATCGTTTTGGGGGTCACACTGTCCCTCCTTCTCTTCACATCATTGTAGCTAATCTTTATCTTCTTCTTCCTCCAACTCTAAATCCCATTGTTTATGGAATGAAGACCAAACAAATCAGAGACAGCATCATTAAATTCTTTCATGGTGAAAAAGGTTCAAGGTGACTCAAGTAAATTTTTTTGACCTTTTAAAAGTAAGTAGAGGAATTGTCAATAAAACTCTAACAAGGAGGAAACCATGAGTGTTTTCCACTACCTCTTCAACAATGTTGAAGAAAATTTGTATATGAGTTCATATCTCAATGGTTTTCCTATCTTTTCTCTTCATTTTACTTTTAAAAAATAATTTATCTTTACTTGTCTGATAAGATTGTGTTTATCATGCACAATATAGTATTTTAAAGTAAAGAGATATATCTGTTATAATATCACAAATACAGTTAATCTCACAAATACAGAAGTAGAATGATACTTTTCACTTCCAGCCCTAATCAACTCACTGATATGGGATAACAATGATTTCCCTCCAACAGATCTGTTTCAGACATATTACATCTATTTTAGTGATTTCTTAAATCTTTTGTTCATATTGATTATCACCCTATACATAATATATTTAATAGCTTCTTTAATATCTTCTGACCTGGGAAATACTGAAGATAAAATAAATCATGAGAATTAATTGAATAAATATGTAACTTCTCTCTATATTAAGTTCAAAAGGTTTGCCCTATCATTAAAGTTCCTAGAATGGACACACACTTCTTACTCAAAAGCTTAAATGTTTTAAGAGTCATGGTGATTGAACCATCTGGTATAGGGTACACGTCTTCAAGTTTCAGACCAATTAATTGGTAAAATGAGTGGTAAATTTGTTCATTTACTTATACTTATTTTTCATTTTCCAAATTAAGGAGTATTTTCATTTGTTCATGTTGCAGGATATTTAATCACACTGTGAACCCCCAAATTGCATTGCTTATTGGAAAAATCTGTTTCTAGTGATGGTGTGGCTCAGCCCTGGGGCTTTCTGCTTGAATATTGTAAACAAGATTAAATAAAGTCAGCCATAGAAGCAAACAACCAGTTGACAGGAAGTGAACATAAGAAAAAAACCATAAAGAGTAAGAAGGAATCAGGAGGATGGATAGAGAGATACACAGAAAATAGAAGGAAGCAATGTTTAGTTTAACGAGTTTTGTTTGAGATAGTGTAGGAGAAAGCTCTTTTTCTGGGACAATGGCAGAGGAGGAAGTTCAGCTGGGTGCTTTCTTCTGCCTCTCTGAGCTAGCAGGTTTTCACACCAGCATTTGGTTTGCAGGGTCTTTATTTGTAAAATTGAATGATTGAGATTTAGTCAAAAACAACATGCTCAACTGAAGCCTACACTGGACTCTTCCATTTTTCTTTCTGGTCACCAATACTCCCATTAGAAGTTTTAATATAGACAAGATAAAAATATTTTTTGAACTATGTAGTTAAGCCACCAACATTTACAGAAGTCAGGGAAGAGACAAGTAGTCCAATCAAAGCAAAAACAGTGGAGGTCAATTACAGTTCCTTGGATATTTTAGTAGACGATGAGTAAAGAAAACTTGGTTATTCAAAGACATGGTGTGCTCACAATTCAACAACAGTCTATGGGAGGGATGCAACAGCTTTTAACAAATGCTAAGGCAGCACAGAAGGTGATCATCTATCCTTAAAAGAATAAAAAAGTCATAGAGAATGGTATTTCACACATAGTGTAATGCATAAGAAAATCAATTTATTGATAAGACAGAAGGTTTATTTTTTTCCCCTAAGGCTATGCTTTGACTAGCAACCTAATTGCTTCAGGTCAAGTGCATTTCATTCACAAATATGTTTCTTAATTGGTGATTTGTGTGCTGATTCTATAAAAAGTTTTATGTCTCTACAAATACAACAGGAGAGATACTGATGATTAAAGAATTGTGTCGATAACATACAGGTAAAAATAACAGTTACAGATTTTAAAAATGGCATTACTAAAGATTATACTTCAAAAACTTTGCAGAAAAAATTACTTAAGAAAGAAATGGTGACTATATTTAATGGAATCTGAGTATTGATTTTGTTCTCAACAGTTATGCACTCTCTTTTATACAGTAGAACTTGTTTTCTACTGAATTTATCTGGCACAATATGTCAACAATTCCCAATACTGTCAGCTGTGTGACAGCGTATTGGAGGTTTTGTTTCCAATGTAATCTAATTGTTCAGTCTTATCTCAATCTAGGATCATGTACCATCCCCAACTTTGAATCCCTCCCTTTTAGAGTAACTGTTGTGATACTTATTTGGGGTAGTTTATAAGAACCTCTGAGTATGTAGAGGGAATTTGAATTATCTATGAAGTCATGATACTTTTTTTCATTGTTATTTCTGTCCAACTTCAAAACAACAATTCCACAATTGAGAATCAAGTCTGTTTTATGCAACTTTTTTTCTTGCGAAAAAGTTAAATTGCATATATAATTCATCTCAGGAATATAAATGTCATATATTCCCTAAGTTATCTGTGTCAGAGGTAAACCAGTACTTTAGTCAAGATCCTAATTGAAAATCTGAGAGAACCATTATTGTCTTGGATAGATTAGATTAGCTAATGACTGTTCCTTCACAAAAGTTCAATAAAACCTTTTATTAAGTAGAAATAATTAGATTTTATGTAGGTATATTATATTGTGTTTACTTTAAGAAAGAGCTATATGTCTAAATTCTTGATCTAATTGCCTCTTTTATACATTTAAATAATAACATTGGGACTTTTTTGGCAAGAATGTTCTCAGCAATGGATCTATACTTCCTAAGAATGAGCAGTCAAATGTTGTTAGTAGAAGTCTAACTTTAAAAGCAAGGTTAAATTTTTATTTGACACACCAAAAATATCCTTATTAAAAGGGTTAATACAACATTCCCAGAGATTAACTACATTCCTTCATAAGTTATTCTAAAACTTAGTGGCTTAACAGAATGGTATTCAGTCATTCTCATGATTCTGTGGGTAACTGGCATGGGTGGTTTGCCTGCTTTCTGTGATACTCACAGAAGTCATAACACTGAGCATTATATGGCTTTTCCGATTTCATTCTCTTACCAATAATCAGCTTCTCTGCTCTTCATGTAATATGTAATACTGCGTGATAAGTGGCCCACAATCAGACATTTATACAACTCTAAGAATCAACATTTTCAACGACAAAGACATGACGCTACAAATGCTACAAAATTGAAATTAATTTAAATTCAAGATAGACGTATTCTTTTTAATGTAACAGTGTACCAAACTTCACTGATATGGGCACTAGAGAGATGGCTCAGTGGTTAAGAGCATTAGCTGTTCTTCCAGAGGACCCAGTTCAGTTCCCAGCACCATTAAGGTGTCTCATAACCTTCTGTAACGCCAGTTCTAAGGGATCTGATGCCTTCTTCTGGCCTCTGCAGACACCAGTTTGTGATATACAACCATGCTGAAAAAACACCAATATATTACATAAATCAATAAATATTTTAAGCTTATCAGCATAGCTTCATAGTTTACATTGCAACTGACCTTTGAGCTGTTATTTTCATTTATTGGGGATGTAATGTCAAAAAAAAAATCCCCAACTATTTGAAAAATTTACCAAAACTCAAGTCCTCCTTCTTCCAATTATGTATTTGTATGCAATCATATGTCTCAAAACAACATATTTTAAAAATTGTCTGCAGAAGTATATACAAAAATTAAGTTACTGTATTATGAAAGTATTAAAACACTTTGGGATATATAAAATCTTAGTTTTCTCTGATTTTTGTTTTGAAAATTTAGCTTATTTTCACATAAATATTTTTTGAGAACATTTAATAGCCATGTTATATCAAACAAATGATTTTCAGGGTTAATTTTGAATATAGTCACATACAGATATAGGTCATATAAAGAAAAGATTTCTAGAGCCTCAGTAAAGTTTAGTATAGTTAAGTGGTAGCAAAGCCAACAATCCTGAGACTTGCTGGTTAAATATATTAAGAGAAAATTTTCTATTTTCATTAGATATTCACTTAGTTGATTACTAACATGCTAGGGAGCTAACCTAAGCCCTTAGACATGCTGAGTGGACCCTGTAACACTGAACAACATTCTAAATTTTCCCTCCTCTTTAAATTAGAGTGGAACTTATGGGGAATAAGAGTATACAATCTTAAATATATAATATGATTGTTGCAAATGTATGTATCCGTTTTACAAATACCAAACCAAAATATGGTGTTCACATGGCATATAAAGGTAGCCACTTTTTTAGTTTAAATTGTTCATTATTTTGCTTAATTTTTTGGTGAATTTCATTTTCATTCCTCCTTCCTCCAACTCCTTTCATGCTACCCACTCCCTGTCAAATTTATGATCACTTCTTTATTATACACACACATACACACATATAAATTATTATATATTATATATATATATATATTGGTATATATATATATATATACCACAAATCTACTGAGACCATTTAGTATTACTCATATGTATGTCATTTCAGTATTGACAGCTCATTGCTTGAGATTAGAAAACTATATTGTTGACATTCCATGTGTGTAGTATCACTGTCATGTCTAGAAGACACTGTTATGAAGTTAGTATCCTAATCCTCTGACAACCTTTGTGTCCCTTCTTCTGTGTTCCCTGAGCATGTTTTAGACAGAGGAGACATGTTTTAGATGTACCTGCTGGGACTGGGTTCCTCACCATCATTTATGGTGGATCTTTATAGTAGAAGATGCCCACTTGTTAACCTCAGCTTCGTAAGTTATTTTTCAGTCATTTTTTTAACTATGATTAAGACAAGTTATACATATAATTTTGGATGTTTCTTCTGATTTTTTCTTTTGGATATATGTATAGAAATACAGTTTATGATCCATTAAATATGCAGATTTTATGTGAGATTTTGTCTTCTGGAAATGAGAGGGAAGCTTCACCTATGATAAATCAACACTAGGGCTATGTAAACAAGTCCTCAAAAAGGACACCACCAACAGAAATGCCAAGACAGAGGCAGTGATCTCTCCAGGCCCACCTTTAAACAAAGAAGCTGTAGGCAACAAGAAATGCTTGTGGGAGAAGTACTCTTCCCCCAGCAATGAGATCCCTAATTTCCCCTCCAATGCCAAGTAGTTAGCCCTGCTGTCATAAACATGTACAAGTAACACTGAATGAATTGAATAGGATGTATTTATATATTTATACATATATGGAAAAGGCATGAATTAGAGAAGGAGCAAGGTGGGACATTGAAAGGGTTGAGGAAGAAAATGGAAGGGAGAAAATGATGTAATTACACTTTTAAAAACTTTAAAATATGTACATTTACTATTAATTAGTTCTGGCAGTTTTACAGAATATTTTTTCTAGTTTTGTGCTTCCACCAGAAATATATGAAGGGTTTATTCATTCTACAAACTTCTAAGAGTTGGTATTTTCAGTTCTCTTAATTCTAAATATTCTGTATCATTGGTGTTTATCTTGTGTTTCACTTAGCTGACCCTGCAGATTGATATAATACAGCATTTTGTGTTAATATCATTCTTTATGTACTTTTCCCTAAAAGTATATTTGTTACAACCATAGCATACACTGTATTAATACCAATGCAAAATACCTTTCATGTCTTGATATCAGCCATAGTAAGCTTTTTCAAAATGATAAACTTTAATTAAGCTTTCATAAAATTTTACTTTTGTTATTATTTTCTTTTTATAGCTGAAATGAATAAAAGAGAATTTTAAGCCTATTTAAAATAATTTTTAAGAAAAATACAGTATGAACTTCTGATGTCAATATTTGAAATTAAATTATATTCTTGATTGTTATGTTCCTGTGCCTTGTTCCCACCAGGCTGTTTTCCTGTGTAGTAAACCTTTATGACAGCTTTTTGCCTGACACCCAGTGATACAAATGCAAAATACGTCTTTTTTCAAGGAGTTCTACTGTTGCTCTTTCCTTTGTATGCTGCAGGAAATGCAGTCCACTTTATCCCTGTTTATTGGTTCTTCCACCATCTACAGAACTGGAAAACACAAAGGGGTAAACATATAAAAAACAAAAGTGAACATCACCCAGTATCAGTTTCATTTTTTTGCTCACTCTTAGGACCATAAATCCTACCTGAGGATCTTGTCCTTGAGTCAATATGCCTTGGAGTTGACAGAGGAAATGACATTGTGAGGGATACTGAATGTGACTGAGATAAAAGAAATCGTCATTCCTATACTAACAGTTATGGAACTGGCAATGGCAGCTGTGCAGAAGGGACTTAAGATTTGGGAAGTACGGGCACTTAGTATCTCGGGCATACTTTCTGAGATTGGCTTTGGCAGAGAGATGAAGCAAAGGCGATGGTGAAATGTTCAAATCTAGATCACTTCCTCCTGATTGTCCAGGTAAGGATTAGATAGTAGGAACTCCTGTCTGTCTGTCTGTCTGTTTTCACAGGGTTGTAGTGACTACTAGTCTACAGCAAAGTTTTTCCTCAAGTGGTTTCTGGAAGCAGGCGTTTCTCTGAGTAGAAAACACATGTTGAGTTGGTCGTCAGGTCTTTCAGGAAAATCAGCTGAAGTTGTTGGTCAGTCAATCCAGCAATCATTGACTGATACTGTCTCACACACACAAGCATTCCTGGAGAGAACAACAGATGTCATATGTGTGAACAGAGCACCCAGATCAACTTACAACTGGGCGTCAAACTATAAGCTCTCCAGAGCTTTAGGCGTGATGATTATAAACAGGCCCACATCAACCACGGTCCAGATGTGCAGAAAATGCTGCATAGGCTGGTAGAGTGATGCCTCTCGTTAGATTGCTGAAATGTTCAAGTGGGTTGTGCTCTTTGTCTTCATCAGTGGTTGTGAATGTCTTAGCAGTCTTGCTCTCTCATTCCTGAGCTTCACATATCACATTGTCTAACCTGTGCTATTTATATGTGGAAGAATTTCCGAATCTCACAGAAGTCACTCTGTTATTCTGTATACCCAAACTCATCTATGCCATACACTAGATACTGGGGTCCTAATTTAGGTTACTATGAATGAATATGATAAGGAACTTTAATGCTCCAATAAAAAACGGCTAATCTCTGAATGCTGACATGGTAGAATAAGCGCTCTCAGTCTGGGGCTTGTTATTTCTGTAAGCCAGGGAAGGAATACTGGATTCATTTGCATGGATGCTTTATGAATGGGGGAACCTAAAAAATTGTTATTTCCATGTTGTCCATTATCTTGTAAAACAACAACAACAAACAAACAAACAAACTCTCATTCATACTCATATAAGTAGCCCTAATTTAAAGTTGTTAATTCGCCAGGAGTAAGACCCTAACTACTTTAGTTCTTTTTCCAGTTCCACCAGTTAATGTTGTCTTGGATGTGAGGTGTGTACTGTGTGACCATTTCCTCTTTGTTAATCCTCAGCAAAAAGATTACAGAAGAGCCAGGAGCCTTCCGTCTCACTCTGTGCTAAGACCCATGCTCCGTTCTGTAGCATAAGCCTTGTTTTATAATTTCTGCTTCTCTGCAGTATAATACGCATTTTCAATGACATAATCTTGCTCTGTGGTTGTAAATCCGAGTCATCTGTGATGGTTTAATGCTGCTTAGTGAGAGTCTGCAGGGATGGTTAGAGTGCAGACTAATAGTAGGGCGTGGTTGTCACCAATTCCAGGGCTCAGAAATACAGTCACAGGAGGATTAACTATTATCTTTCAAGAAGAGGAAAGTTTAAATCCTCAGAGAATTATGGTGTTTTCGGCTATGGGTTGGCTGTGAAAAGTCTGCTGCAAGAGAAGGATAAATTCTGCTTTCCAGGGGCAACACATGGAATGAAGTCAGAAGGGGAGGTCCTTCTCTGCCTTCCCTGAGAGGCCACAGACCATGCCCAGGGCAGTTGCTGCTGCTCAGGTCTGGGGTCTGGATTAAAGTACTGAAACAAAAAGAGATGAAGTCTGACAAACAGGGATAAACAACACCTCTGGCATGCTGTCAAACCTAAAAGAAAGAGGAATTTTTCAGACTATGAATACTGAGGTAAGTGTAATGTCTTTTATGCTGTTTCTTCTCAATTTCAGATTATCTAGAAGCATAGATTAAATTAAACAAAGTTTTAATATAAGGTGAATTATTTTATGTCATTGTAGATCTTTTTTCATTTGTACTTTGAGAATTTTACACAACATCTGCTCTTCTCAGGACCACAACCATTTTCTACCCACACAATATTGTGTCTTCTTTTGAAAAAAAAGTCAAAGTAGTTTCTGTAAAGAGTTAAATATCTATGCGCATATCAATAGGATGTTTGAAAATACTCTTGGAAATACACACACACACACACACATATATATATATATACATATATATATATATACATATATACATATATATTTCCCTCATCTGTTTATTTGAACCTGTGTGTCATTTATCTCAGAAAGAAAAGAAGAAAAAGAAAGAAAGAAAGAAAGAAAGAAAGAAAGAAAGAAAGAAAGAAAGAAAGAAAGATGGATGGAGGGAAAAGTGAAGAGGAGAGGAGGGGGGAGAAAGGGAGAGAGGGAGGGAAGGAGAGAGGGAGGGAGGGAAGGAAGGAAGAAAGAAAACTTCCCATAGCTTTCCTGCACCAAAGGAAAACAAAACTCCTTTATTCTTCCTCTTTCCACCCCGAAAGTCCCCATGCTCCCAATTTACTCAGGAGATCTTGTCTTTTTCTACTTCCCATGTAGATTAGATCTATGTAAGTCTCTCTTAGTGTTCTCATTGTTGTCTAAGTTCTCTGGGATTGTGGTTTGTAGGCTGGTTTTCTTCGCTTTACGTTTAAAAGCCACCTATGAGTAAGTACATGTGATAATTGTCTTTCTGTGTCTGGGTTACCTCACTCAAAATAATGTTTTCTAGCTCCATCCATTTTTAAATGTCAGTGTGGTGATTTTTCAGAAAATTAGAAAACAACCTTCCTCAAGACCCAGCAATACCACTTTTGGGTATATATCCAAAAGATGATCAATTATGCCACAAGAGCATGTGCTCAACTATGTTCGTAGTAGCATTGTTTGTCATAACCAGAACCTGAAAACAACCTAAATTCCCCTCGACTGAAGAATGGATAAGGAAAATGTGGTACATTTACACAAAGGAGTACTACACAGACATCCTTTTAAGAATGGAAATCATCATGCCAAGTCTTAAATGTTTAATGTTAATTACTAACTTAAGCCAAACCTTCCCCATTCTTATTCATGTATTTACATAACACCTTTGAAAGAAAGAGCCTTCAGTGTGTGTGTGTGTGTGTGTGTGTGTGTGTGTGTGCACGTATTTGTGTGTGTGTGTTCATACGTTCACGTGCATGGATAATATATGCGTATATACACACCAAAAGCTGAGTTTTTTTGTTTTTGTCTCAGATTTCAAAGAACGGAGAGGAATGTCCTGTTTAAATGGCACTGAGTTCCACCCCTCCTTTTTCCTCTTGCTGGGAGTTCCAGGTCTTGAGGAGATGCACGTGTGGATCGGTTTTCCTTTTGGCTTTGTGTATTTGGTAGCCCTTGTTGGTAACATCACTATCTTGTTTGTGATCAAGAGTGAACACAGTCTTCATCAGCCCATGTTTTACTTCCTGGCAATGCTGGGGTCCATTGACCTGGGCCTATCCACATCCACAATTCCAAAGATGCTGGGCATCTTCTGGTTTAACTTACGGGAGATTAGTTTTGAGGGATGTGTAACCCAGATGTTCTTCATCCACATGTTCACTGCAATGGAGACTGTTGTGCTGGTGGCTATGGCCTTTGACCGCCACGTCGCCATCTGCAATCCTCTGCGTTACAGCCTGGTTCTCACAAACAGAACAATTGGTCTCATCCTGGTGGTGGTGTTTGGAGTAAATTTCATGTTGGTCATCCCTCTGGTGTTTCTCATTTTGAGACTGCCTTTCTGTGGACACCATATAATCCCTCACACATACTGTGAACACATGGGGATTGCCCGTCTGGCCTGTGCCAACATAAAGGTAAACATGATATTTGGATTGATTCTTATATCAATGGTGCTTGTTGATGTGCTTCTAATTGCCATCTCCTACATGCGGATCCTACAAGCTGTCTTCTGCCTTCCTTCCCGGGATGCTAGGCTCAAGGCACTTAACACATGTGGCTCCCACATCTGTGTAATCCTGGTCTTCTTCACTCCAGCATTTTTCTCCTTCATGACCCACAGGTTTGGCAGGCATGTTCCTGCATACATTCATATTCTCCTAGCTAATCTCTATGTCGTTGTTCCCCCTGCCCTGAACCCTGTCATCTACGGGGTGAGAACTAAACAAATTCGGGAGCATGTCTTGAGCATCTTTTGGAAGAAAAGTTGACATAAGCCATCTCTGAGAGATGCATCTTCCTCTGGGGAAAAAGGATTATATTTGTGAGCTACAAAATATTGTAACAGGAAAAGCATAACCCATGGCATTAGCATTATTTCCTTTATTATTCATTATTTCTGCATACCTAGTACAGAACATACAGTATGATGATTATGAAGATGATCACTGTGAAAATGTATGGAATGCTGGCCAGCAGGATGGGTCAAAGTGTAAAGGCTTTGACCACCAAGCATGGCAGCCTGAGTTCAATGCCAGGAAACTGCTTTAATTAATTAATTAAAGGAGAACTTGTGGAATACCTAAGGCTTGACACAATTGATTTGAAGAGTTCACTCCTTTCAAGTTTAACCTTAACTGAGCTGGTGTGCAGGATACAGTCAGTTCTGTTGACATTATATATTATATATATATTATCACCTATTAATAGTTTTAATATTCTTTCAGTATTTCTTAATGCTTATCTTTAATTCATAATTTCACTGGTATTTTATCATATATCACAAACTAGGTTGTGAAAATATAAAGCCAACAACATACTTAACATTTTTAAGGGTTTCTATTTTCCATTTCTATACCATCTTTGAGTTCTTCCACAAAGTTAGCTACTGTTCAAAATGAACTGATTAGGTCTCTGTAGAAGTGAGTGTGTGTGTGTGTGTGTGTGTGTGTGTGTGTGTGTGTGTTTAGAAATAATAAAGGCACAAATAAAGAAATATAGAGGGTGGAGGAATGGAGAGATAATGGGGAAGGTTGAGTGGCAGAGGTGAAAGGGAGAGAGGAGAAAAGTTGGGAAGACTGACAACTTCATAGATGCATCAATGTGTTAACTTAATGTTCTCAGGAACAGATGCAGTCACATACATACAAATCATATTCCCAAAAGAAGAGTCAAACCTAAAAGTTCTTTAAAGCAATTACTTTGAGACTCATGAATTTAGTTCTTTGTTCATTGACCTTATGGTAAGCATCTTGTAATGCCCAATCTATTCTACCGTGTGTTTTTCTCCTGTGAATTATGAAAGAGAACTTCAGTAATAAGCTACTTTTCACATTTTTGATTTGTGTAGACATCATCTTATCTTCTTACTCACAGAGTATTTGCTTAGCAATGCACATTTTTGATTTCAAAATCTTAAGTACAAAATGCACACATAGTATAGCTATCTTAATAAACCTTTATAAACATAGACAAATACTGCTTCCTTTCAGTGACTTGAACTTAACAGACACCCTCAAGCCTAGCATAACCCCTCCTCATTCCCCACTGGGCTCTAAACCCTCCGTATTTGATTTCTGCACCATGATACTTTAGTGGCTGTATCCATTGTCTTATCATCTTACCAAAACCAATTTCTTTCAAAGCGGGAGTATTGTCTGTATTCTGTCAATCATGTTTTAAATAAACGCTGATTGGCCAGGCAGGAGGTGTAGGCGGAAAAACTAGACAGGAAGTGGAAATGATGCAAGGAGAGCAGGAGAATTTGGGGGAGGAGCAAGTTGATTCCTCCCACTCTTGCCCAGATTACTGAAGCAGCAGGATGTGAGCTGCCCCACTGAAAAAGGTATTGAGCCACATGGCTAACATAGATCAGAAAAATGGGTTAATCAAGATGTGAGAGTTAGTCAGTAAGAAGCCTGACCTAATGGGCCAATCAGCATTATAACTAACAGAGATCTGTGTGTGATTTTTCTCTGGGACTAAACAGCTGGGGGCCGGGCAGGACAGAAATCCTTTCATGCTACATTTCAATAATAATATGTTGCCCTCAATGCAAAGTCCAGGTTCTTCTATTCTGATTAAAAAATGATGAAACTTCCACTTCAATGTACAATCTTCTCAAGAAGTTTGACAAAACCATCATTTTATTAGACATTTCACACTTTCACTGTTGCTGGGATCCATTTGGTTGCTACAACTACTCTAAAAAAAATAGATGCTATTTTTTGTTCTTAAAACAACAATGGTATGACCCTTTCTAGAGCAAAAATCCCTGCAAACATATTTTGTAATGAATGAAGTACTACTGATAAGAACAATTTGGTCCAACTCTCTGATTCTTCTCCCACTTGAACTGTGGTTTGCTTAGATACTGTTATTCTAATTAATGCTTCAAAATCAGAATGTAGTTCTCCTTTATTAAATTCCAATTTTAATGAAACAGTTGTACAGGACACTACCTTGTCAGGGACCCTAGTGGGAAACTGAAGGGACTGTGGCCCCCCTAAAGCATGGCAAGCTCAGCTCTGTCAGGCCTTGCCCATCTTCCCCATTCACTCTACCTTTCTAAAAACCATTAGATTACATCCCTAAAGCTGGTCCACAAGGTCTATTCCTTTATTTGGCTGCTTCCTTGATGGATCCCAGGTTTTTCCCCTGCTCCTAAAGCACAGGATGCAAGAACTGTTTATGCTATACCAACCTAGCTTCCTCTGCTGGATTCTGCCAGCCTGGGGGATTAGCATAGAGCCTTGTTTCGTTTTTGGTATGGTAATTTCACCTGCTAAGGAGGGTTCCCATGGTGCCTAATTCTTCTCTTAACTGTCTGTCACAGTTCCCAGCCAGGTACCCCCTGTCTGGAAAGAACCTGCCACTTGGTGCCAGGCTCTCAACACTGTGATCTCACTCCTAGCTGGGAGGGGGTCCTTCTCCTCTGGGGAAAGAGTATTTAACCTGGCAGAAACTAAATAAACTTGGCATTTATCTTTTGGCAAATGACCTAGATCTGTGTGTGTGTGTGTGTGTGTGTGTGTGTGTGTGTGTGTGTGTGTCTTGTGTTTAATCCCCAGAACCTTGCCCCAAGCTCGTGGTAACGTGCAGAAGGTGCACGATCCGCATCAAGTGGGAGGGAGTACAGACCCAGGTGGAACACTTCCTCATCTTGAGACTGACTACTAAGTCCATCTATCAAAGCGTTAAAGCATAGCAATAAAAACTCCTTTTGTTTCACCTAATTAAGATGCCCAATCAAAATATATTACCACATCCTAGCCCATTCTAACACTGATGTCCCCTTTTTTCTCTTTTGAAAAATTATACCTGCAAGGTCATTAGTGCCTGTTTTTCTGCCTGAGTCAGGAAACACCCATTTTAACTTTTCTTTCCTGCTTAATAAACGATCTCTCAGTGAAAACAGGGATTTGGGGGTGGTTTGTGCCTAATCCAGGGTCCACGAAGGAGACCTCACTGTGCAAGGGTCTCCTTCATTGGTACCAAGACTTGGATAGGCCTCCAACCTTTTTCCACAGATTCCTGCCTTTCTGGCACCTTATTCTTTCATCCATCAGCAACTGATTGGTAAGTCTCCCACCCTGACTGTCCTAAATAGTCTCAAGGTTATTGGGTGACAGCCCTTGAGCACCCACTGTCCCTGCACTGCCCTGTGGAACTGGGGAGACTGCAATCCGCCATGACCTTCATTGGTTATGGTGGACTCACATGAACTAGCTGCTAGTTAGACATCGTCTATCTAGTCTGGTTGGGTAGGGGTCTTCTCCCTTTCATGCTTGGTGTTCTCATTGTCAGAATCCAGTGCCCTTTCCTCTCCAAAGTTACTGTAGAGGGCTCTCAAATTCATCCTCAAATCCACCAGGGTTCCTCGACTTGGTGACAGAGCATGGGTCAAGACCTACTTCTTTCCAAAGATCTCTGCTTAACCTCTTGAGATACAAAGGAACACTTGGTCTCTCTGGATTTTGGCCCACCTACCACCAAGGATGATGGACTTCACCCTGTTCTGACTGATTCACCTTTGGAATATTTCCTCCAGAATCTCACACAGCTAAACCTCTCAGGCATCAAATCCCCTTGGCTCATTCACTATGGTACCCAGACTTGGCCTCTATACCCACTAGGTAATCAATGTAAATGGCCATATATCTGCTCTCTGGATCCTAGCATTATTCAGGATTGTTTTTGTGAGTGCACAGGAAAATGAGAAGATAGTCTTTATGTCTCTGCTTTTTCCTTTCTCCACCCCAAGTCCTCCCTGTATATCTCCTGTTAACCACCCCATGCCCTCCTTGTTCTCCTTGCTCTCAAGTTCTCAGTTCTTCCCCCTGACTCTTCTGCTCCTGAGATGGAAACTCTGTCCTTTTAACTCAGACAAGAGAGCATCTATTGGGATTTTGCCCGGGTCAGACAGATCAAGCTCCATGTCCTTGACTCCCATCTGTCCACAAGGGCCGGAGTTCCGCAGGTGCACTTCCTTTTTTAGATTACCTGACCTCCCGGGATGTTCCAACAGCCCCATCCTTCTCCCTGACCTTCTGCCACCTGCCACAAGCACTCCCACATCAGCACCGCCCACTCTCTGATGCCCAGTCTGACTGGTGGGGAGGTGTCAATGCTCACACAGAGCACATTGGCCCCTCCTATGCGCCTTAAGAACAGGTCACTCCCATGTGCCTCCGGGAGCTGCAGCCTCTGCAGGCTCACACCTGGACAACACCAACTGTTTTTCTTATACCTGCTTCTGCTTCTGTGACTGAACCACCCTCCACCTTTCCCCCTTGCCACTTGTTGCATTTCTTCTGCTTCAAGATGCTTCCTTTTATCCTCACTGCCTTAGCTCCAAAATGCCCCCTCCTTTCAGCCCAATGCTGTTCCCTCTCCTTTTCTAAAACCAATTCTCCAGTAATGATAACCAAGGAAGCTACAATACAATTTATGACCTTGTGATGACACCTCCCTCTGCCAAGGCCCTTCCTACCTTAACCTGTTCTGACACTGCCTCCGGTTGAACTTCATCATATAAGAACTATAATATTCTGTAAGGACAAAAGCTTACTACATTTACAGTTTATGGTCTATTTTCATGCTGAAAGCTCTCCAATTATATCTCAAACTCTATCGCTATCAGGCTCAAACTTAACAGGGATAAATCTGTAAGTCCAAATCTTATAAAATTTGCTTTAACTTACTATAAACTGCTAAGGATAATACATACAGCTTAATTATCAGCTACTCATAGATGATCATATTCTTTAATATGTTCAGAACTATACTTATAGTAATGATTCATTACAAAAATAAGTTTTATTTAGCCTCCTGTGTCCATGTTTTCAAAGTTAAGCATCCCTTCAGAGTCCCATTTGCCCTGCTAGCACCTCAGTCTGGTACATATATAACCTCTGGGATGAGCTCTTATTGCTGTTACTCTGTTTTGAAAAACAGTTACAGAAAATTTACATCTGGTAATCTGGAGGTAATTTGGGGGAACTATATACACCCCTACAGGCCTAAATAACAATACTCCTCAACTGATATTTGACTGTAAATGAAGAGCTACACTAAATAAATGGCTGGTGAGATAGGGAAAAACAGTTTTCTATAGGTGCAAGCTCCCTGACAAGCTATCCAATCTCAAGTAGTCAGTCTTTAATACATATACATATGAGGCAAAATAAATAAATTCAATATTGGTACTTGTGTGTGCATGAACATGCATGTGTGAGTTTGTGTGTATGTATGTGTCTTCATTTGTGTAACAATTATAATTAAAGAAAAAGAGGTAATGAATTTAGAGGAAGTGCAGGCAACATGGAAAGAGTTAGAGGGTGTGAAGTATACCTTAAGGTTTATTGCAAGAGCTGATATAGCTAAGTCATATGGTAGATCTACTTTTAGTTTTTTGTGAATTCTCCACACTGATTTTTATAGTGAATGGACCAGCTTACAATTTCACCAAAAGTGAACAAGGGTTTCTTTTCTAGGTATTGTCTCCAGCAGTTGTTGTCTTTTTTATATTATTATTTAAACCTTGGCCATTATGGCCCGAGTGAGATGAAATCTCAGAGTAGTTTTATTTGGACTTTCCATAATTTCTAAGGATGTTAGACACTTTAAACATATTTATCACCCATTTTTACTTCTTTTTGAAAAGTGTTTTTTAGGCCTGTACCCATTCTAATAAAAGTGATTTACAGGTTTAATGTAATCTCATTCAACATTCCCGTGACTTCATGAAAATGAAAGAAACAGAAAACAAACAATGTTACAATTCTTATGGGAACACAGAAGATTCTTGATGCCAAAGAAAAAACTGAGTTAAAGAGCAATACCGGAGTGATTCTTACTCTAGATTCCAAGATATGTTACAAAGATATAGTAATAAAATGAGCATGATATACATAAAAACTAGACATGTTGATCAGTGGGAGAAAATAGATGCATCAGTCATGTAAATATAGTCATTTGACTAATGCCAAAGTGCATGTTGAAGAAATGATACCAGGAATCTTTAACAAATGGTGCTGAGAAAACTGGATGTTCATGTGTAAAAGAATAAAATTAGATTCATATCTATCATCATGCACAAAAAATTAACTCCAAATGGATCAAAGATATCAATGCAAAACATGAAATACTGAAATTTCTAGAAGAAAACATAAGCATTACCCTATATGCTAATCAGTACTAGTATGAACTTTCTGAAGGGACAGTGTGATTGGAAAATAAGTTCAACAATTGACAAATGTAGACTCCATAAAACTAAAATCTTTTGTACAGAAAGGAATCCGTCAGTCAAATAAAGAAGAAGCCCACAGGATAGGAAGAATCTTTGACAGCTTGACATCTGACAGAGGGTTAATAACACAGAGTACCCAGTAAAGTAAATACGTAAAAAGTTAAGATAACAAATGACTCAATTAGGACAATGGGCCAACTGCATTATGATGAGCCAGTAGGATTCTGAGTGAGACTGAGAGCTGTGTCCCAGTCCTATCTAGGTCTTGGCTCCGCTTCTTTCAGTTTTAATAGATTAATATCCATGGTACATGTAGAACTAAAATGAATGAGAGAAAGCTTACAATTGACTAAGTGCTTCAACAAGAGCTTCATGAAGGAGATAAAGAAATGGCAAGTGGCAAATAGACATTAAAAGCTGTGCAGCTTCACCAATCATAAAACCACACATTAAAACTACTATGGAGTAAACAGCCCCACCAGAATGTCTGAGATGAAAGATATATTTGTTAGGGAATTACTAAAACAAGTATAATACCATAAACAAATACAGAGTGCAAAACTTAAAGAAAGGTTTTCTTTTTTATTGTTTTTATTGAGGTATACATTTTTCTCTGCTCCCCTGCCTTCCTCTCTTTCTCTACCCAGTCCCATGACTCCCACAATCCCAATTTATTCAGGAGATTTTGTCTTTTTCACCTTTCTATGTAGATCCATGTGTCTCTCTTAGGGTCCTCTTTGTTGGCTAGGTTCTTTGGGATTGTGAATGGTAGGCTTGTTTTTCTTTCCTTTATATCTAAAATTTACTATGAGTAAATGTATGAGTGAGTACATATTACATTTGTCTTTCTGGGTCTGGCTTACCTCAGTCAATATGGTTTCTTTTTAGAACCATCCATTTGTCTGCAAATTCCAAGATATCATTGGTTTTTTTGTTTGTTTGTCTGTTTGTTTTTTACCTCTGTGTAGTACTCCATTGTGTAAATGTACCATATTTTCTTTATCCATTCTTCAGTTGAGGGGCATCTTGGTTGTTTCCAGGTTCTAGCTATTATGAATAATGCTGCTATGAACATAGTTGAGCACATGTTCCTGTGCTATGATTGAACATCCTTTGGGTATATACCCAACAGCGGTATTGCTGGATCTTGAGGAAGATTGCTTTATAATTCTCTGAGAAATAACTATATTGATTTCCAAAGGGGCTGTACAAGTTTGCACTATCACCAGCAATGGAGGAGCCATAATTATCTGAGAAATAACCGTATTGATTTCCAAAGGGGCTGTACAAGTTTGGACTATCACCAGCAATGGAGAAGCATTCCCATTACCCTACATCCTCTCCAGCAAAAGATTTCATCAGTGTTTTTTATCTTGGCCATTATGACAGGTGTAAGATAGAATCTCAGAGTTGTTTTGATTTGCATTTCTCTGATAGCTAAGGATGTTGAGCATTTCCTTAAGTGTCTTTCAGCCATTTTAGATTTCTCTGTTGAGAGTTCTCTGTTTAGGTTTATACCCCATTTTTATTGAATTATTTGTTCTTTTTATGACAAATTTATTGAGTTCTTTCTATATTTTGGAATCAGTCCTCTGTCCAAAATGAGGTTGGTGAAAATATTTTCCCATTCTCTAGGCTGCTGTTTTGTCTTGTTGACCATGTCCTATGCTTTACAGAAGCTTCTCAGTTTCAGGAGGTCCCATTTATTAATTGTTTCTCTTAATGTCTGTGCTACTGGGGTTATATTTAGTAAGTGGTCTCCTGTGCCAACATGTTTCAAGTGTACTTCCTACTTTCTCTTCTGTGAAGTTCAGAATAGTTGATTTTATATTGAGATCTTTGATACATTTGGACTTGAGTTTTGTGAATGGCAATCGGTATGGATCCCTTTGCACTTTTCTACACGTTGATATCCAGCTATCCCAGCACCATTTGTTGAATATGTTTTCTTTTTCATTTTATATTTTTAGCTTCTTTGTCAAAAATTAGGTGTGTGTAGGTGTGTGGATTGATATCCTGGTTTTCTAGTAGAGTCCATTGATCCTCCAGTCTGTTTTTAATGCCAATACCAGGTTATTTTCATTACTGTAGCTCTGTAATAGAGTTTGAAGTCAGGGATGGTGATATCTCCAGAAGTTCCTTTATTATATAAGATTGTTTTGGCTATCTTGGGTATTTTGTTTTTCCATATAAAGTTGAATTTTGTTCTTTTGAGGAATAGATCGCTGCTGCCAGGAGCAATCATGTCTCATATCAACAGAACCCTAATTTATTTAAATGCCATATTCTACAGTTGAAGTGGTTGAAGATTACCTATCTATGTGGAATACAATCTCTATGTATGTAAAGAACCCGATTAGTCTAATAAAAGTATGACAAACATGGATGACTATTGACCTATAATTCTTAATACCTATATAACTTAAAGACTAAGACTTCATATTAGAATATTAGACAATCTTTAAACAACTGTGTAGCAAATGTGGACAATGTCCTCAACATGTAAACAATGTATAAATAATATGATCAGAGGTAGAAATATATAAAGCAATATGATAAAAATATTCTAAAATTATATCAATATACAAAACATCTTAAGCAGAGATAGATGCAAGTGTGCACACAATATGACAAAATAAATTTACCTAGGTGCACAAATACTGAAGACATAAATAAGAACATATTCAATATAATTTGAATTTGTATAAATATGCAAGAATCTACACCAATGTAAATTTCCTGTAAATAATAACCCACAAGTATTCTATTACTCACCATTATTATTAGTGTGAATAAACCCCCAACCCTATACTAGTCATAATCAACCCCTAAATGATGTTACTAACCCTGAGGGCAAACTTGGTTGGAAGAGGGAACATCGTCTTCTAGAATTACTTACAACTCTCATGGGGGCAATGTTCTTTCTAATGGATCCTGTAAAAGTAAAATGATGGTTTTAATATTACTGTCTGGTATAATTTCAAATATTCTCTGAGTAGTCAACAGGATTTTTCTGAGGTTCTTATTGGAAGTTCTGGCCAGAACATTGTAAGAATGTGCACCATTTCAGCTAACCAAGTTGGAACCATCGTGATCAGTTGGTAAACAAAACTGGTCTTAAAGTAGCAATAGAACATGAGATTCTTAATCTCAGGATCATGGATTTGAGCCCCATGTTGGGTGCCAGACGAAGATGGACACTATAAAGTAATCTAACACTAGTTTAGAATTAAGTATAATATAAGGTTTTTTATTTATCAGTAGACTCACAGATCACAATCCTTTGCATGAATAGGGAACAGGAACCAAATCCAGCAGCTGAGAGAGAGAGAGCACATCTGCAAGCTTTATGGATTCATTTATAGTATAAGAGACCACGACCATATGGGCTGGTATCTTAAAGACTGAAGGAGTTTCCACAGCAGTTATTCTTCAAAAATCTTCTAGAATTGTGAACTGAAATCATCTGGTCCTAAAATTTTTTGGTTGGAAACTTTGATTATTATTTCTATTTCCCTAGTGATTATAAGTCTATTTAATTTGCTTCTCTGGTCTTGGTACGTGATACTTATCCAGAAAATTGTCCATTTCCCATTCTGTGGAGTACAGGTTTTTGAAGTACAACCTGATGATTCTCTGGATTTCCTCTGTGTCTGTTTTTTATTCCCATTTTCATTTCTAATTTTGTTTATTTGGATATTCTCTCTCTACCTTTTGGTTATTTTGGATAAAGGTTTGTCTATTTTGTTGATTTTCTCCAAGAACCAACTCTTTGTTCATTCATTCTTTGTATTTTGTTTTATTTATTTCTATTTTGTGGATTTCAACTCTCAATTTGATTATTTCCTGTCATCTAGTCCTCCTGGGTGAGTTTGCTTCTTTTTTTTTTTTCCTACAGCTTTCAGGTATTCCGTTAACTTGCTAGTGTGGAATTTTTACAGCTCATTTAGTGCTATGAACTTTCCTCTTAACACTGCTTTCATAGTGTCCCATAAATTTGGGTATGTTGTGCCATCATTTTCATTGAATTTTAGGAAGTTTAATTTCTTTCCTAATTTCTTCCTGACCCATTGGTGATTCACGTGAACATTGTTTCATTTCCATGTGTTTGTGGACTTTCTGAAATTAGTGTTAGTGTTGAATTCTAACTTTAGGTCATGATGATTCAATAAGATACATGGGACTCTTCCAATTTTTTTGTATCTGTAGAGATTTGTTTTGTGACTGAGTATGTGGTCAATTTTTGAGAAGGTTCCATGGGGTGTTGAAAGGAAAGCATATTCTGTTATGTTTGGACGGAATGTTCTATGTATGTCTGTTAAGTTCATTTGAGTCATGACATGTGTTAGTTCCCACATTTCTCTGCTAAGTTTCTCTCTAGAAGACCTGTACAGTGGTGAGGGTTGGGTACTGAGGTTTCCCACTATTAGTGTGTGAGGTTTAGTGTGTGATTTAAGCTTTAGTAATGTTTCTTTTACATATAGAGTATATTTGGGGCATACATGTTCAGTATTGAGATTCCCTCTTGATGTATTTTTTCTGTGACAAATATGTAATGTCCTTCTTTGTCTCTTTTGATTGATATTAGTTTCAAGTCTATTTTGTTATATATTAGGATAGCTACCTTGGCCTTTTTCTTAGGTCCATTTGATTAGAAAAAAATTTCCCAACCCTTTACTCTGATGTAATGTCTGTTTTTAAGGTTGAGGTATATTTCTTGTATGCAGTAGAAGGATGGATTCTTTCTTCAAATCCAGTCTGCTAAGCCTGTGTTTTTTGTAAGTGAGTCAAGTTCATATATATATATATATATATATATATATATATATATATATATATATCTTTGAAATTTCCTGCTACATGGAAAAGTCTGCTGGATACTATGGGCCTATAGGCTGAAGATGGATGCCCCAGTGGTACAGATGAACTTTGGGTGACTGTCCAGGCAGCGAGATGTTTCTGTCATTTCTAGAGCTTTGGAAGTTGCTTACTTCTCATTTACTTGGGTAATATTATATCCTTCTGGAGTCTTTGATAGAGCTGAAGAATAGATAAATAGTTATAGTTTTCCTTTGTTATGATAAAAGATAAAATTGATATAAATATTGTAACTGCAATTTTTGCTTGATAACTGTTTTGGTGTATGTAATTTTACTATGTTAAAGTAAAAGCCTTCTTCTTTTGTTTAAACAGAAAAAGGGGAAATAGTGTAAGAGGTCCTTCTATATTTATGTTACTTTCACTGGTTGAATTAAAAAAAACTGCCTTGGCTTTTTAATAGGGCAGAAACTTAGGTAGGCAGGAAAGAAAGAACTGGATGCTGGGAGGAAGAAAGCAGGCAGAGAGAGCTGCCATGGAGTCGCCAGGGCCAGACATGCTGAATCTTTCCTGGTAATCCACGACCTCATGGTGACATACAGATTAATAGAAATGGGTTAAATCAAGATGTGAAAGTTAACCAATAAGAGGCTAAAAATAATGGGCCACGCAGTGTTTAAATGAATACAGTTTCTGTGTAATTATTTTGGGTGTAAGCTAGCCGGGCAGGATGGAACAAAGGGCCTGTGCTCCTCTTGGGCTGTGGGACACAGCCCGCTCCTACTAATACAGAGTGGCCCTCAACGTGATGGATTAAATCCACTTAAAAACCTGAGAGGGCTTAAAAAGGAGAGAGAGAGAGTTTAACACAGCTTTTTGCTATTTGCTGGGGCATGCCTCAGTGAGATTTCCTGACTCTGCAATAGTAGCAGGAAAAAAAGCCACACCATTTTTGGCTTCCCAGTCTGTGCCGACAGTACAAATGCCAGCTATAAAGCATTTCAATGACATTTGTGGGCCCCAGGTGTTTCTGTGTGCATTAGGGTTGGGAGGAAAGTTTCTGAGACCATGCCTGTGACTCAGTGCTCCCTGCCTGGGCAGGCAGCAGAATCAGGTTTACTAGGCTTGCACAATGCAGGAGAGCATGGCAGATTTCTGCCGCCATACAGAAAGATGTTTCCAAACTGCACAGTGCTCTGCCTGGCAGATTTGGCTGTAACTCAAATAAAAAGCTCATTCTCAGAGTTAAAGTGCTGAGTGTGGCTCCTACCTGAAGGCTGGAAAAAAAAGCTGCGCAGTTTTAAATTGCTGACTTTCTAGGCTATGTTCCTAGTATGACCTCTTTCTCTTGTGGGAGCCAGAGAATTTGAATGGGGTTTTGTGACTCAAGTACTAAGGCTTGCTTGATGACAATGTGGACTGCTTTGTGCCTGGAATCATGTGTGGCTCAGGGGCACCAAATTGTTCTGAGGCAGGAACAGCTCTGCCACACTATACTATGCTGATCTCAGGCAGGAATTATCGTAATTATCAAAATAAAAGCCAGTTAAGATTTAGACTGGGCAGGAAACAGGTGATACTGTATTACCCCTACATGGCACAACTTAAGTTTTTAAGGAGTGCTTAGCATTTTAAGAAATGTTCCTGGATAGTAAGGGATTACAGATTCACAATAGGACAGATTTAGACATAAAAGGCCTCTAAATTGATCACACTGTTATAAAAGTACGTAGTGGGTTTAAAAAAAAAGGGTAAAGTCTTTAAAGAGACAGACTACAGACAAACATAGATTAAAAAAATAAAATAAACCACGTAAAAATGGAAAATTCACAGAGAACCTGGATTCTTTGTATTATTGTGTTTTCTTTAATTTTTTTGACTGTTAAGGAGCTAAATACTGAAAGACATTTCATTATGTGGTCTGCTAAGGTTGTATGTTCTAAAGATATCATGACTTCCAAATTTGGGTCTAAGAATATGGTGCTTTTGAAAAGAGGTTCTTCCATTGTTTTCACAGAGGGTAAGACCCTGTGGATTACTTCGAGACCAATATGGTATGAAAGACAACACCCACCTGAAAGGTTGCCATAAAAACCATCAAAAATTACTTCATTCAACTGCCCACTAAGATGAACCTGGCACATAGGCTACACCATGAAAGACCTTATTAACAACACCCCCATTCAGCATGAAGCAGTTTGGAGAGAAAAAACTATGCCCATATTTCCAAATATTGTTTATAAATGTTCTTTTACATTTAAAGGATGATATGATACAGATATGAATAATTTACATTGGTATAAATTTTGCTTTGTTGATATAAATTTAAGATCAATTTTGTTATATGTATATAACAAAATTATTTGGGAATATGGGCACAGTTTTTTTCTCCAAACTGCTTTGTGCTGTATGGGGGTGCTGTTAATCAGGTCTTTTAGGTATATCCTGTGTGCTAGGGTCATCTCAATTGGCAGTTGAGCAAAGTAAGTTTTTGAGGGTGTTTATGGCAACCTTTCAGGAGGGCATGGTCTGTCATACCATATTGGTCTAGAAGCAATCCACACGGTCTCATCTTCTGTGAAAACAAAAGAACCTCTTTTCCAAAGCATCATATCCTAAGACCCAGAATAAAGGTTGTGTGAATAATCCCATAGTCATTGGCAAATGAACACCAGAGCATAGCATAATTTCTAGAAAAATTTTATTTCTGAAAGGTTAAAATTTGAGACAACATGACAACTAGTTGATAGCTACGAACATCAAAATAACTGAAAAGACATATTACAGGTCACTAACAATGACAACTGAGAGGACTTTTCTTCAGAATGGTACACTTTAGAGTCCAGAGTCCATGCTGAGGTCCGGCTACTTGCACAGGCATGTTACTCCATCCATGATAGGAGTTTTCAGTGGTACAGTCATTTAGAGCTGAATGTGATAGTTTATAACCATCTCCTTAGTAATGTCAAAGAATATAAATGTCAACTGAGATTATTTTAACTCATGTGTCAGTCTGAGAGCATCCTGCAAGTCTGAGCATGGAGGTAATATTTTTTAATCATTTGGTGGCTCACTCCCAGTGACTGTCCTCTGAAGACAAGGAGACATAAAATTCCTCACAGAGGACACTCACTGGGACCAGGGGTATATTCTCTTCCCTTTCTCCAGGAAGGCAGGAGTCTCAGGAGGAGGTCCTTGATTCTCAGTGGGAAATGAGGAGGACACTGGCATGAACTTTGAGCTCCAACAATCACCTTTATGCCTAATAAAGATCATAGCTAGGGATTGGCCTTCAACATGGCTGTTCAATGCTATATGAGACTCAATATGGGTTCTGGCAGAGATCAGACAAGCTGTGCTACATGGCAGTGGTTGGGAAGTGTTAGCGCCTGTTAGCTCGGGGTTTTGGGGGACTCCTAACAGTGGGAGTGAGTTTGTCTCTGACTCTTTTGCCTGTTTTGGGGACTCATTTCTTCCTATTTGGTTGCCTTGTGCAGCCTTTAGTATGAGGGCTTTTGCCGTCTCCTATTGTATCTTGTTTTGTCATGGTTGGGTCGTGTCTCTTAGAGGCCTGTGCTTGTTTGAAGGAAGTAAACTCGGAAAGAGCAGAGGATAGGAAAGGGATCTGGGAGGTATGGTGGGAGAGGAAACAGTGGTCAGAATATTTTGTACAAGAGAAGAATTTATATTCTATTAAAAAAGAAAAGTTAAAAAATGACCTTTATATTTCCATAAAAAATATCAGAGCCAGGTGTGATGGTACACATCTTTCATCCCAGCACTCAGGAGGCAGAGGCAGGCAGTCTCTATTATTTTGAGACCATCCTGTGGGTCTACAGAGTGAGTTTCTGTACAGCCAGATATACACAGAGAAACCCAGTCTTGAAAAACCGAAATACACACACATACACACACACTTATGTATGTGTAGGTATATGAACACACACATATATATATATATATATATATATGTGTGTGTGTGTGTGTTTATATTATATATACACATACATGTGTATAATATAAATTATGTATATGTATAATATAATATAATATGTATATGTATAATAAATATAAATAGATTAATAAAATCTAGTATTTTCCCAACTTCACCAAGCATATTAATTAAGGAGCTATATGGCATGACTTCAGATGAGGGACTGTGGAACTCAACCCTGTTTTACCAGATATCAGAATGGGAAAGCAAAGTGCCCAGAGGCAACATTCCTTTCAGGAGGATATTTTTTTGTTGTTTCCAAGATTATTGGGTACATACTGGTTTAACCCCCTAGGATCATCTCTACACTCAAGACCACTTGAACTATGGCTACCATTTGCTAACATTTTGTAATTTAGATATATCTATATAATGATGAACACATACATTCTTAAAATAAATGCATGCTCACATCTATGATACACTGTAGTTACCCTATTTAGTTTATGGTCAAATGGGAAAATATTTGTCCATTTTGACTACAGTTTAAATCTACTGTCCATCCTAATATGCACTTAGGAAGCAGAGGCAGAAGGATTTCTGTCTGTTCTGGACCAGGCTGGCATGCATAAAGAGTTCAGGCCTAGCCAGGGATATCTGGTGAGACCCCATGTGTGAGAGAGAAGGGAGAGAAAGAAGGAGAGTTGGGTAAGGGTGTGGGTGAGTAGGAAGTGAAGATGGGCAGGGAAAAGAGAGGAAAAGAAAGATTGGGAAGAGTAGGGGAGGTGGAGGTAGAGATCAGGGGAGTAGGTATGGGAAAAGGATTGACATAAAAACGGAAGTGGAGAGGCAAGGTAGAGGAAAGGGGAGAGGGGAGAGGCAGGGTGAGTGGGAGGACAAGGTGATGGGGAATCTATGTCAGCCAATGTTCTTTAAGAGGTGGGACCAGGCTAGGGAGTGACCTTTTGTGTACCCAGAGAAAAACGCTGGGCCACCCAACGTTCACTCTATTACTCTCTCTCTCTGTGTGTGTGTGTGGTTCCCGTGCTACACAGCTGAGCTTGGACATCTCGTTTCTGTTTCATGAGTTTGTGCCTTATAATAAAGAAAAATATAATTGGTTTATCTTGGAGTTAGCTCCATATTATTTCAACAACGAGGATGTTGACAAAGAGGTAGAGGAGGAGGAAAAGAGAGAGAGATTCTGTTATTCTGTCTCTTTTTAAATGGTGGTTGTAGTCAGGCAGTGGTAGCCATGCCTTCTGTGCTCACACTCAGGAGGAGGAGGCAGTTGGATCTCTGTGACTTCAGGGCCAGCCTGGTCTTCAGAGTGAGTTCCAGGACAGCAAGGACTACAGAGAGAAAAATCTTTCTGGTAACAAATAGACCAACAGACAAAATAGTGGTTAGATTCCAAGGGGAAATGTGTGACACACCAAAGAGAGAGTTTTCATTTTGAAATTATATATAGATTCAATTAAAAAAATGTGATGTATGGAAAACATGACTTCAGAAAGAAAGAGATGTCTAGGAAATTATGACATTATGGATTGGACAATATGAATTACCTGGAAGCAACTTTGTAGTATAGATGGAATTGATTCCTTCATCAATCCTCCTGCTGTAGACTCCAAAGAGATAAGATTAATATTTAGGTGAACCACACCAGGGAAACTATTTTGTTTTGGTTTTTGAGATAAGATTTTTTGTGGCCCATACTGACCTTGAGCTTGTTCTATACATAGGCTGTCATCTATTCCTGACCATACTGTGGACTTCGATTTCCAGAATCAAAAGAAAACAAAATAACCAATGAAATTAAATTGAGTAACATGATAAGAATGTGTGGTCTACCAACACCTATTCAACGTTGTCCCTGTTTCCACTTTCAACCTGCCAAACATTTTTAAACCTAATACTTAAATCCTTGAAATTGGAACATTCTAGAAAATTTTCACTTAACAATGATTAATTAATGCTCTCAAGCTCTGTTCTAGAAAATGTGATTTGGAAGTGAGTATATACCATGTTTGTCTTTCTGTATCCAGGGTGCTCCACTCAGGATGATTTCTTGTTCTATTTGCCTGCAAATTTCTTGATGTCATTTTTTTTAACAGATGACTAACTCTCCATTGTATAAATGTACCACATTTTCTTTATCCATTCTTCATTTGAGGTACATCAAGGTTGTTTCAAGTTTCTGATTATTATGAATGAAGTCACTATGAACATATTTAGGGAATTAGCAGCTTAGTAAATGATGATCTTGCTACAATCCACAGACCCACTGAGGCAAAGTAAGAAGAGGAATTTATTGGGGACACATGGATCTCTACGGGAAGGTGAAATAGAAAAGGTTTTGTTGGTGGACAGGGGTCTGGTGGGGATGGAAACAAAAGCGATCAGGCAGGGGATGGGAGAGATGGAGGGTAAGAGTCCTGGGAGAGATGGCTGAAGTCGGGAGGCATTAGAGGGGTGATAAAGAAACCAGTGCAGTGAAAACTCCCTGGAATTTTTGGTAGTGACTCCAGCAGTTTCCTAGTAATGGATGGATATAGAGCCCAAACTGGTCATCTGCAAGAATGAGGCAAGACTCTTAACAGTGGGACAAAACCTTAGGATTAAATCTGTTCTGCCTTCCAGATCCGCTGGAAAAAATGGTTACTCAAAATTGTAGGAGTGGCCAACCAACAACTGATCTAACCTGTGGTCCATGCCATGAGGGGCCCATGATCAACACTGGATGGATAACCAGAAATGAGAGACTAGATAACTCGAGACCTAGGGTAGAATCAAACACAATTGGCAAAATAGACAAACAAATAAATAAATGGAGATTCAAATAAGTATACAAGTAGATAAATAAATGACTTCTATTCAATTTTTCTGCTATATTCATACATTAGTTCCTAGTCTTCATCATCATCAGAGTGGTTTTCTCCTGAAACTGAAGGGAGAAGACGCAGAGACCCATAGCCAGACATTAGATAGAGCGCAAGGAATCAAGAGCAGAAGGAATGATTGTAGGAGGAAGAGATTATGGCCCACAGAATCAACTAAGCAGGGCTCAAAGGGGCTCACAGAGACTGAAGAAGGAATCGAGAAGCCTGCATGGGTGTGAGCTGCATATATGTAACACCTGCATATATGTTATGATTTTTTAGCTTTGTGATTTTTGTGAGACTTCTAACAGTGGAAGTGGGGTATCTCTGACTCTTTTGCCTGATCTTGGGACCCTTCTCCTCCTACTGTGTTGCCTCATTCAGACTTAATATGAGGGTTTGTACTTGGTCTTACTGTGTCTTGTTATGCACTTTTAGGTTGATATCCTTGGAAGTCCTGTTCTTTTCTGAAGGGAAATGGAGGAGGAGTGGATCTGGGGGAGAAGTGATGTGTGAGAGTAACAGGGAACAAGAAAGGAGGAGAAACTTCAGTCTGAGTGTATTGTACGATAGAAGAAGAGATAAGAAGGAAGGAATGGAGGGAGGGAGAGAGGAAGGAAGGTAGGCAAGGAGGGAGGAAGGGAGGGAGAAGTGTGGGAGGAGGGAGGAAGGGAAGAAGCAACAAAGGGTAACAAGTGAAATGCTGTCACTCTCACACCGGAATTTAATTAGTGAACTGCTGATCCAACCTATTGAGAACAAAACATACCACCATAATTAAAGTCAATTAAGCAAGCTTTATTAACTATGCCTAGGACTGACTCTACAATATGAGATTTGAGAATACAGTGAGGGTTAACATTTCAGGTCTTTTCCTAGGGAAAAATATAAAATGGCAACTTTAAAAGATGAGAAATTTACAGGTTTTACAGAAGCAGATAGCAGATTTGACTATTTAACAAACCGTCTTGGCAGAACACCTAATGTTACTTGGTAGAACACTGTGAATTAAACTTCAGTTTTGTAGCAAAAGAAACAAACTATTCTGACCTTATAACAAAATGGCTTTTTGCACTAATATGGAATCAGGTTGGGCCATCAGGATGCATATTTATTCAAAAACAATCCTAAATTTATCTCTTCCTTCCTTTTTTCTTTCTTTCTGTTTTCTCTGTGTAACCTTGGCAGTCCTAGAACTAGCTATGTAGTCCAGGCTGGCCTGGAACTCACAGAGATCTTCCTGCCTCTGCCTCTTGAGTGCTGCTTGATTAAAGGTGTGTGCCACCTAAAGTCTCTAACCAAGATTTTTAAGCAAAATCTGATAAACGAATCACACCAGAGGTCTAGCTTTCTCACACTGCTCCATCAAGCAGGTTCTCTGAGCTGGAGAATCCAGTGCCTACATAGGACGGGATTCTATTTTCAGGAGACTAGCTGAAATCGTATAGTGACCGTAGTCTCTGTGTGGTGCAGTCTAGGTCACTTGATCAAAGATGTTATCTAATCCCCAAGGAGATTGTTGTTTGCTTTTAGAATGTCCACACTGAAAAAGAAAAATGATCCTGAACCTATAGTCTGTTTCCTGACTAAGGAAAAGACCTAGCATTTGAGAACTTTACCAGGCATATTAACATAGCAGTTATACCTTCATACCCTCAACAAATTCTTTAATGACTGACAAAAACATTTTAAGGTGCCCTGAGGCCCCTGCTATGTAAGTGCTGTACAGGTGATTCAGTCACCATCTAATCCCATCCTGTTGACACCATGACACTGGATTTCACCCCTGTGAAGCAATAAAACCAGATTTCTGTTTTTCTAGTCCTAAGCAGAGTAAATGCTTCAAAGACTCTTCAGTACAGATTTGCATTCAGGCCAAAAAGAAAAAACCAACAAACACTGTGAAGTAACAGGATTTATTTGCTCAAGTACAATGAATAAAAAAGTCCCTCCAGTGTGTTCTAAATAGCCAACCACAAAGAAAGGCCTTATAGGAAACCGCTACAAAAAATACATTGAATAAAAAAGCCCTACAGTGTCAGATACATAGCAAATCCCAGAGAAAGATTTTACAAGAAACAGTTAAAGAAGGCCATTTGGCCAGCACCTTGCAGGCTTAGCAGAAATCCTGCATCAAAGCCTGTAGGTGGTAACTTAGCTCTGCCCTGCTCAGAGTCCCTGAGTACTAGTAGAGGCCTCTGGAGATGTCCTCTAGGAACCCAGAAGCTTTCAGGAGTTTAATTCACACTAGGAACCTGGAAAGTTACTTCTACATCCAAACAGTCTTACTAGAGACTCAGCAAGGCCAGTCAAAGGCACAGAGGAAGGGTGATAAACCACACTTCCTGGGGGCACAGATGCAAGTCTCTTGTTTCCAGGGCCTCCAAAAGTTCACCGTGTGTCCACAGGAGCCAGGGTCAGCGGTTGGAGTGAGCACTTTTAAACAACCAGAGGCCTCCACCCCTGCTTGTTCTTCTTGACTCTGGATCTTCCTCCCTGACTGCCCATGGCTCTCTGAGAAGGCAGGAACCTGTCTGAGCTGTGAAGTGGGTAATTCTCCTTGTCGGGACCATTCGTGTCCCAGTGCCCTCTGTGTCTGGGCTGGTGAATAACAACCGCATCGACGGGCAGAGTGGACTCAGTTTTCCTGAGCTTCAGTGCGGGTTTCAGGCGGTTCTGTTCCTGAAACTCTTTCCACTGGTCTAAGGAGATTTCTTTGGGCTCTTTGGCTGCAGCGCCCTCCACGAGCCTGTGTAGGTCTTCAGCTCCCACAGGAGATCCTCTGTTGAGCTTTCTCTGTTGGCCTTGGCCAACTCCGCCTACTGGCCCAATGACACTGTCCTTTTTGAGATGAGTCTCCCGAACATAGAAGAGCACATAGGCTGGCTCACTCAAGACAGAAGTCACATCGCACCTGGCCACCTTAGAGTCGTCCATCTTATACCACTTCCCATTGCCAGCTCTGACATAACAGAAGTAATGTCCACTGTGACAAGTCAAACCGGCATGGACCAGCACAGCATAGAGTACATAGACTGACGGTCCTCTATTAGGCTGAGTCATGTATGGCTGCAGGTCTAAGGACTCAGGGTAGCTCACTTTTCTGTCCACTTTGTCCCCCGTGAAATCTGAGAAACGATTCAAGACCAACATGAGAACCTCCGGGGCAGTTTGAACTGCCAGGGTCTTCAAAGCTGTCGTCTTCCCCTGGCAATGGTCACAGTGGTAGGCATTGTCCCCACACAGCTCTTCGGCCTTCACTAAATCCCCCAAGGCTTGCTTCACACTCTGAACTGCGTGGATATTCAGGGAAATGTCCAGGAACGGGTTAAAGGAATCTGAGGTGTCCTGGCAGTGGAGACACTTGATCTGAGATCTCCATGAGCCTCCAAATATCGCATAAATAGGGGTGCTGGTCTCAAACAGGGCTTCCGAGTGCTTGCTCCCTCGAAGGCAGGATTCATGCATGGCGTTCAAGGTGAACATCAGAAACTCGTGAGCATCCTCCTGCTTGTGCTTGTGGAAGGCGCCAGTCAGCTTCTTTGAGGGCTGCATGACCTCCCCGGAGTGGCGGAAACTCCGGATCACATGAGCTTCCATGGCACACATTGGACAGCCTCCCTGGTGACTGCAGCTCTGAGAGTGCTCCCGGGAGAGCATGAAGTTGGCAAGAGGTGGTGTGTGCGTCAGACACTGCAAGGCTGCATTAAGGTAGCAACTGTTGCCAGTGTTCTGGAGACCCGCACCAACGCCACGGGACCTCTTCCAACTCACTCTGGGCTTGGCCCTGGCAGCCAGCTCTGCTGCCACTTGACCTTCATGTGGAAGCAGGTCTGGGGCGGCAGGAGTTGACACAGCTGAACCTGATGAAGGATAAGAACACCAAGAGAAGTCAAGGTCAACAGTGTTGGTCGAGGACTTGAAAGCTGGAGAGGCCTTGCAGTGAGATTCACCTTCTGAGAGCCTCTGAGTTGCCTCCATGTCTCCAGATGCCATTTCCAAACACCATGCTGGGGTCTTCTCAGGGAGCACAAAGGTGGTGGTGCATTTCCTTCTGAAAAGCACTCCAAGTGAGGAATGCACCCAAAGGCTCACCCTTTTATGTTTCAGTCCTCTGGCCACACCCACTAATCCCTGCTGGATCAACCAATCCCCTACAAGCCTCTTATTGCCTAGGGCAATCTAGGGTGTGGTTTATGCAAAGCAGTACTGAAATCTTATCTCTTTGGAGCCCATTTTCTTAGGTATCTTAAGCTTGGGTTTTTCTTATAACAAAACCTCTGTCAGATAAAGCAAGGATGGGTAGGCCTGCTGTCTCCTTCCTGGAGTCAGTCCCAGCAAATGACAGTGAAGACTACCACCCAGAATTGGCTCTGGACCAATTAAGCACAAAAGAGTAGGACCAGGGGTGGTGCCGCCCACCCCACCCACCATCCCAATCTGTGGGGGGGAGGGAAGGGCAGCAAATTATCTTTCCGGACTCCTTTTAGAGGGAAAAGTCTGTGGGTCTTCATGTAGCATGAATTCTAACTGTTTTAATAAAAACCAAAATCAGATATTATGGGGTGAAAGATGAGAGATAAGAGAAACATAGCGGCCAGACGCTAGAAAGACCTTTTATCTCTACTGATGCTCAGACCAAAGGGTGCAGTCCTGTCTTCAGACTGCACCTCTCACTCTATCTCCAGACAGGATCTGTCTCTACCAAACCTCAGACTGCACTGAGCTCCAGTGTCTTCCTGCCTTAGATTCCTCTCTCTGCCCAGCCCTATCACTCCTGTCTCCATCTCCCTAGTACTGGGAGTAAAGGTGTGGGATCCCAAGTCCTGGGATCACCTTTGTGTGAGCTCTGTTTTTCTTTCAGACAGAGTCAATCTCCTGTGAATCTGTCTAATTCAATCAAGGGTGGCCTTGATCCAAATGCCTCTGTTTGCCTAGTCCTGGGATTAAAGGTGTGCCACCTCTTCCTGGATTTAGTGGTTTAGATCTGCACTCAGATCTTCAGGCAAGCTTTATTCGTCAAAACACAAACAAAATATCACTACATCTTCAGAGGCTCAAGAGATCATCAGAAACTTAACTTTTTGTTTGTTTGTTTCTGCTTTTTAGGATTTTTGTTGTTGTTGTTTTTGTATTTTCAAGACATGGTTTCTCTGTATCTTTAGAGTCTATCTTGGAACTTGCTCTTGTTGACCAGGCTGGCCTCAAACTCACATAAATCCCCCTGTTTCTACCTCCCAAGTGCTGCGATTAAAGGCATGTGCCACCACCACCCAGTGCAAATTAATTTTCTAAACTCCTTTTTTTATGATTTTTTAAAAAATGCTGCAAGATTCCTGGGAGCAGTAGAAATACTGTAGGTCCCAAATGGTGGTAGTGGGCCATGTGGCAGCAGACAGCAGGCTCTGGGGGCAGCCAATCCCAGGCAGAGAGGGCTGCCAGTCCCGAGCAATGGTTGGTCCCAGGCTGGGAGACTCATGGCAGGCGGGCAGGAGACAGAGACATGGATAGACAAAACATGCAGAGTGAGTTTATGGAGGGGGAAGGGAGGAAGGGGGTCAGAGAGAGAGAGAGAGAAGAGGAGAAAGAGACAGAGAAGGGGGGAAGCCGAGAAGTGGGGAGAGAGGCAGAAGCGAAGCTGCCTCTCCGAGAAGAAGACAGAAAAGAGAGTGAGTTCAGGCCAGAAGCTGAAGATCAGCCTGCCTCAGCAGATGAGGGAGGGTGTGGGCATGGCTTGTCTCTTAAAGAGACAGAACAACATTACACCTTTTATAAGGCAAAGTCTGGGGGTCACCAGAAGGAAATTTGCCAGCATAGGAACTTGGCAGGTAAAAGAAAAAGAGTTAGTATTATGAGACTATTTAACATGAACCCTTGTAAGGGTTTTGTAATTTAAATTGGGAGAATCAACTTCTGATCTGATTCTGTGGGGTATGAAGACATATCTTAAAAACATGGGACCTTGGGAGAGGGTTGAAAGGGAGAGGAAAGGCAGGGAGAGGAGCAGAGAAAAATGTAGAGCTCAAAATAATTCAACAATAAAAAATCCAGGTCTTTCATTCAGACCTAATCTGGGCAAAAACTTCTGCTGGCAGCCTATCTCAGGACAGGGAAGAAGGCAGCTCTTGCTTTTCGCCTGATTGTTCTTGACTTCATAGGAAGTTCATTTATTCAGTGGCAGTAGAGCCTACTTCTTAGAGATTCCAGCATATGTTGAAAACCAGCTAAGAAATTCAGCCTTCTGGCCTGGGCATCTACCGCATTTTGGACTTCCCATGTGTGGTCAGCCATTGCTGGCTAAGTCATTAGTCAGAGTATCCTGTAAAGTCCGTCACTCTAGAGAACCCTGACTAAAACTGTTGCACACTGCTCCCCCTTTTACTCAATCACCCAGAATCTGACCCTCTACACTCAAGGTCTTTTGACCTACTGGCTTCATTTGTTAACATTCTGTAATTTAGATATACACAGACAATGGTGAACACACAGTTTTTAAAGTAAAAACATACTTTAGTGTATCTGGATTTATGTTAAAACTTTGATTCACTTGGACTTGAGTGTTGTACATGGTGAAAATTATGAATCATTCTTCTATGTCCTATACCCAGTTATACCAGCACTATCTGTTGAAGATGCTTTATTTTTTCCATTGTATTATTTCTGCCTTTCTTGTTGAAAATCAGGTGTCCTTAGGTATGTAGATTTACGTTTGTGTCTTTGATCTGAATTTATTATTCCACTTGTTTATTTTCTACCAGTATCATGTGGTTTTTATTACTATGGCTCTGGAGTAGATTTTGAAATTGAAATTGAAAGACCCAGAGCTCTCAGCATCCTGGCCCAAAACAGGATACAAAGATATAAGACCTAGGCTATTAATGCTGTACCTAGGCAAACATTCTGAAACCAAATAAATGTTAACGAGTATGATGCAAATGACTCAATCAACATTATACTGCTTAACACAACCAGCTTATCCTTCCAATGAAGAAGTTACATACCTGTTTCAAAATATAGACACATACGATGAAAATAATGTCTATACATAAGACTAACTTTTTGCAGTTATATTCACAATTCTATATCTTGGTGGGAAGGGAAATGGAGGCAGATGCAGGGGAGGGCCCTCCAGACTGAAGAGGAGGTGGTCTAGGGCAAAAGAGGTCACTGCCCTGAGGTTCAGGGGTCTCTCTCTTTTTTCACTTTAACATCCCCAGCTAAGATAGTTGCGATTTCACCCTGCATGAAGGCCCAAGGTACATTAGACCCGACTAGGGGGCATTTCTCTCCGCTGGGGCAATACACCTCACCTGTAGCCCCCTGGGCTTTGATATTCTCTCTATAACAAGGGAAACAAAATTTGTAGCTAGGGACAGACGGGCACTGAACGAAATGAGTGTCCTCCAAACTTTCATGGCAAATGGCACAGCAGAGGGGTCCGCTGTTGGCCATAGGGGAATCTGGAATATTTTGGGGGTGCACTTGGTCCATGCCTGAGTGGGCGCTAGGCAGCGGGGGTGCTACCTGTAAATTCAGGTCCCCATTGCATGATACCAGGCGACGATTCCCTGGCACAGAGGTGGGTGACACAGGGATGCTGCTGTTTCGCCTAGTGGATGCAGTGATAGAATGCACTGAACTGCCGACCTTGGGCGAATGAGCTGTGCCCAGAATGTCTGCCACTGACTTGAGCGCGGCCATGGGGGAATGGACCATTCTGGGGGCTGACTCTGGCAGGGTGGTCCGATTGGAATGAGGTCCCAGAGATGGGGGGGGGTGTTCCCCTGCTGCGTGCGCTGGCGTGGCAAAGCCCCCTGTGGACATAGTGAGTTTCAGCGCCTTGCTCTGATTTGCCATCCATTGCTGCCTCTGCTGCTCCTCGCCGAGCTTCAGTGCACCTTCAGCTGAGTCCGAAGGCTCCGGGAATGCCTTCCTTTTGCGCAGGCTGGAGGCTGTACCCCAAACCGTGGGCGCCGCTGGTGGCAAGACTCCGGTTCCTGGAGATGCACTGAGGGTGCGGCTGAGACTCACCAGCACAGTGGGTAACATGGGACAGCTGGCATCTAGATAGAGCTGGGGCAGCACATCCGCGCCGGGCACGCCCTCATTGAAGAAGTGTACAGCCTCGGGAAACAGGTCCCCATGTAGGCGCCAGTCACACCAGTCACTTGAACCATGCTTCTTCTCGTACTCCAGGTATTTGAAGCCAGAGGACAGACCACGGCCAAAGTCTTTCATGTAGTCCTGGTACATCTGTTTGGCCACCCCGGACACCCTGGAGTACATGTTGCTGGAGCCCGTGGGATACTCAATGAACAGCTTCAGCTCGTAGTCCATGCTGGGCTTGGAGACTGCGTTGAAGGCCAAGACTGTGACCCAGCAACGAGTGGTCCTTCTTGAAGCGCACCTCATAGGGCATGCAGCCAGTCAGCATGAGCAGTGTGTCGCAGACCATCTTGGGCTTGTGGGCCCACTCCTCCGCATGGTTTCACAGGCTCTCGCTCAGCCAAGGCTGAGCTGAGCGAGACATATACTGGCCAGCTGGCTTACCTCCCGATTGGCACTGTGGGTTACCGAGTAGGGGGTCCATCTCAGTGGAACCTCCAAAATTAAAGACCCTAATTTCTAGGGTTCAGGAAGGATCCCCCTGACTCAATAAGCCGTGCCAATGGATGCAAACAGCAAGAGGATTCTTTACTGTCAAAGGCGCCAATGGGTGCCTCAGTACTCCAGTGAGACTGAGCCCCCAGTGTATTTTTCCCGCAAGCATTTATAGGGTCTCAGGGTTACATAACGGGGAAGCATAGCAACAGCAACATCATTGGTCAATTCAAATTAACATGGGGTGGGTCAACATCAGGACAAAACAAGTCTAGTTTCAGCCAGTTTTTGCCCCCTCAGTTTCAATACACAAAGGACTTGGTGTTTTTCTCAAGACTGCTCCTGCCACCCACAGATATTCTGTTTAGCCCTGACCTAGTTGATCATTAAAACATCTTAAGTTGGGGACTAGGGTTGAGGTCTTTCAAAATCAGGGATGGTGATACCTCCAGGAGTTCCTTTATTGTACAGGATAGCTATCTTGGATTTTTGTTTTTCCGTATTTAGTTGAGTATTGTTTTTTCAAGTTCTACAAAGAATCATATTGTATTTTAATGCATAGAATCTTTAGATTGATTTTGGTTAGATGGTCATTTTTACTACGTTAAGCCTACCAATTTATGAGCACAGAAGATCTCCCCATCTTCTGATAACTTCTTCAATTTCTTTTTTAAAGACATGAAGTGTTGTGATCTAGCTGTCCTCAGTCCCCCAGATGGACAGCAAAACTTCCTTGTGGTCTGTAATTGACAAGAATGTTTGTGTTCGTTCTGGCTGGTGGGTTTCCACAGAAGCAGTAGAGGTATAAAAGGCTTTAGCAGGGCAAACTAAAGCTTGCTGTTCTTCCACCTGAAAAGATGCCTCTATGTCTCAATCCCAGCGGCCACCACCACCCCCCCTACCGCCAGTCGCGGCTATCCAGGCTGCGCTGATGCAGCAAGTGGAGATCCCACCGAGATCTGGAAAGTGGGGATTTGTGAACGGGTTGCTCCATCCAAGGAGTGTATTGGGAAAGGTAATGTGTTATTTTTCATCTCCAGAGATACTCTGAGGGACATCCTCCAAAAGACGAGTAAGTATAAAAAAGTGGTGGGTAGGTGATGGAGGAGGGTCATCTGTCTATGTGTTACTTTCATTGGTTAAAAAAGAGACTGCCTTGGCCCTTCGATAGGACAGAAAATTAGGTAGGTGAAGTCAACAGAACAGAATGCTGGGAGGAAGAAGGCAGTGAGGCAGTTGCCATGACTCTCCTCTCTGAGACAAATGCAGGTTAGGATCTTTCCCGGTAAGACACCACCTCATGGTGCTACACAGATTACTAAATATGGGTTAAAGCAAGATGTGAGAATTAGCCAATAAGAGACTGAAACTAATGGGCCAGTCAGTGTTGAAATGAACACAGTTTGTGTGTTGTTATTTCTGGGTGCAAAGCTAGCCATGTGGGAGACAGGAGGGAATGCAGCACGCTGTGTCTTTTACAGAGTGGCGCAGCTAGCCAGGCAGCCAGGAGCTGGGCAGGACAGAAAGGAGTCCACTGCTCCTTCTACAGGTAACACCCTACCTGTAGAATTGAAGACTTCAAAAAGTAACTGAAACTCTTAAAGCAACAAGGCACAGAAGTAACAAGGAAGACAGCCAAAGATTTCGTACAGGAGGGGGTTTAAATGTTCCAGACTGGGAACAAGCCAAGTCAGATTAAAAGGAGTATGTGCTTCTTCATCCCCAGAGATGCTCTGTGAGGCACCCTCTGGAAGACTGGCCAGTAGGGAAGTAATAAAGTGGAGGCAGGAGGGTGAATTGAGGGCCTCAAAAAGATAGAATGTGTACAGATGTATGTTATTGTGTTGACTGTGTTGTCTTTTACGTTCTGAACTGGAGAAAAACATTTGATTCTGGGAACTGCTAAGAAAGGTATTTTGACTTTAAAATACAGGCCAAAGGATTTGATGCTTTGGAAAAGAGGTTCTGCTTTTGTCTCCATAGAGGATGAGAACCTGTGGATTCATTGCAAATTTATGTGGTTTGAATCCCCGAGACCTCCTGAAATGTTGATGTAAAATAACTCCCCAAGAATGTAGCACCCCCACTCAGCAGGAAGTAGCCAGACAGGTTGATGATGCCCAAATTTCCTAAAAGATTGTTAAAAGGGGCCCCTTCAATGGTTCTGGAGCAGGAGCAGCGAGCCTGCTTTCCTGAGTTCTGCTTCACTTCATGCTTCAGTTTGGACCCAGAGAGAGTATGTCTGGGGCCAGAAGGCATCTGGAGCAGAGCTATGGTGGCTGGAGTTGCTCTCTCACAGACTGTGCAGATGACTGAGACTGTCAACCAGATGGCTGAAAGAGTCAGCAATTCTTTGGACATTCAAAATAATCTTAATGGACAACCAATAAGTGGCTCTGGTTCAGGAGCAAGCATCTTTGGACTTTACAACAGTTAATCATGTTATATGTATTACTCATTGCACTGTATTACATGCTTCTACTACTGTTACGGAATTCAACCATCATATGAGAGGGGTTTGGAATACTGCTTTTGTTAATTTTACCACCTAGTTAGTGCATGCTAGATGGTTGCAGTGCTGATCTGGTTCATTGGCGCTGTCTGTCTTGGGGATACATGGTTTAGGGCTATGTGTCTGAGCAGCCACAGACAGGCAATACTTTGGGGTCAGGATGCCACCTAAGACAGAATATTAGAGGGCTATAAAATAAAATGGGGGGAATTGTTGTGATCTGGCTGCCCTCATTCCCCCAGACAGACAGTGGAACTTCCTGTGGTCTGTAATTGATGAGAATGTTTGTGTTCTTTCTGGCCAGTGGGTTTCCACAGAAGCAGTAGAGGTATAAAAGGCTTTAGCAGGGCAAAATAAAGCTTGCTATACTTCCACCTGAAAAGAAGCCTCCCTGTCTCAATCCCGGTACCCCCACCAGTCTCAGCTATCCAGGCTGTGTTGGTGCAGCAATGAAGTTCTTGTCATACAGGTGTTTTCCTTGCTTGGTTAGAGTTACATTGAGATATTTTATATTATTTAAGGCAATTGTAAGTGGTATTGATGTTTTTATTTTTTTCTCAACTCATCTATCATTTGTATTTAGAAGGGTACTATTTTTTTTTAAAATAAATCTGTATCCACACATGTGACTAAAGGTGTTTATCAGCTGTAGGAATTCCCTAGAAGAGATTTTGGGGTCCCTTATGTATAATATATCATCTGCAAATAATTATATTTTGAATTTTTTCTTTACAGTTTATATCTCCTATAGTTGTCTTATTGGACTAGCTAGAACTTCAAGCATATATTAAATAGGTATGGAGATAGTGGGCAACACTTGCTTCTTCCTGATTTTAGTAGAATTGCTTTGAGTCTCTCTCCATTTAATTTGATGTTGGCAATCTACTTCCTGTATATAGCATTTATTATGTTGAGATATATTCCTTGTATCCCTGATGTCTCTAAGACTTTTATCATGAAGGGTTGTTGGATTTTGTCAAAGGCATTTTCAGCATCTAAGAAGATTATTGTCTGTTTTTTCCTTTTAATTTGTTTATATGATGGATTGCATTGACAAATTTTCATATGTTGATACATCCCTGAATCTCTGGAACAAAGCCTGCTTGGTCATGGTTGATTACCTTTGTAATGTGTTCTTGGATTTGGGCTGCCAGTACTATATTGAGTATTTTTGTATTTATGTTGATGAGCAAAATTGATCTGTAATTCTCTCTCTCTCTCTCTTTGTTGGGTTTTGTGTGGATTGCGTATCAGGGTGACTGGGGACTCTTCAAAAGAATTTGGCAATGTTACTTCTGTTTTTATTTTGTGGAATAATTTGAAGAATATTGGTGTTAGTTCACCTTTAAATGCCTGGTAGAATTCTGCACTAAATTGGTCTGGCCATGAGGTTTCTTTGTTTGTTTTGTTTTTTGGTTGGGAGACTTTAATGGCTGTTTCTATTTCCCTGAGGGTTGTAGGTTTATTTAAATTGCTTATCTGTTCTTGATTTGACTTAGGTGAGTGGAATATATCAAGAAATTTGTGAACTTTTTTTTAGATTTTGAAGTATGACCATTAGTCATTAGACTCTCTGTAGTTCCTTGGAGTCTATTGTTATGTCTCCACTTTCCTTTCTGATTTTGTTAATTTGGATATTCTCTCTCTGCCATTTAGTTAGTTTAGATAAAGGTTTATTTATTTTGTTGATTTTCTTGAAAAACCAACTCTCTGTTTCACTGATTCTTTGTATTGTTTTCTTTGTTTCTATATTATTGATTTTAACCCTCAGTTTGGCTTCTTTTTCCTGCTGTCTGCTCTTCCTAGGTGTGTCTGCTTCTATTTGTTCTAGAGCTTTCAGGCCTGCTGTTAAGACACTAGGATGAGATCTCTGCAAATTCTTCATGAAAACTCTTCGTGCTATGTACTTTTCCTCTTAACACTGCTTTCGTTGTGGTTCATTTGGGTATGTTGTGAATTTATTTCCATTAAATTCTAGAATGTTTTTAACTTCTTTCTTATTTCTTCCTTGACCCACTGGTAACTTAGTAGAGAGTTGTTCTGTTTTCATGAGTTACATTCTGTTGGTGAAATCCAGCTTTAATTCATGGTGATCTGATAAGATACAAAAAATTATTTCAGTATTTTTTGTATCTGTTGAGACTTGTTTGTGGCCAAATAGTTGGGTTATTTTTGAGAAGGTTCCATTCAGTGCTGAGGGGAAGGATTTTCTTTTGTGTTTGGGTGAAGTGTTCTATAGATATCTGTTAGGTCCATTTGACTCATAACATCTGTTAGTTCCATTATTTTTCTGTTTAGTTTCTGTTATATGTAATTTAAGTCTTGATAATGTTTCTTTTACAAATGTGGGTGTCCTTACATTCAAGGCATAGGTGTTCAGAATTGAGATATCATCTTGGTGAATCTTTCCTTTGATGGATATAAAAAGCTTTTCTCCATTCTTTTAATTAATTTTGGTTGGAATTCTTGTTTTTGATATTGGGATAGCTATACCAGCTTACTTCTTAGCTCTATTTGATTGGAAAATCTTTTTCCAACCCTTTACTATGAGGTAATGTCTATCTTTGGTGTTGAACTGTGTTTCTTGTATGCCATAAAATGTTGAATCCTGTTTTTGTATCTAATCCATTAGCCTGTGTCTCTTTATTGGAGAACTGAGTTCATTGATATTGAAGGCTATTAAGGACCAATGACTGTTAACTTTGTTATTTTGTTATTAGTGATGATTGTGTGTGTGTGTGTGTGTGTGTGTGTGTGTGTGTGTGTGTGTGTGTGCGTGTGTGTGTTACCTTCAATTTTTGCTGGTGGAA
Source organism: Myodes glareolus (assembly GCF_982192425.1). Taxonomy (NCBI): domain Eukaryota; kingdom Metazoa; phylum Chordata; class Mammalia; order Rodentia; family Cricetidae; genus Myodes; species Myodes glareolus. The sequence goes on along the minus strand of NC_142032.1, from coordinate 99,870,163 downwards.
AGTTTTCTATTGCCCATGTTTTTGTGGGTATAGTTAGATTACTTGGGTTGGAGATTTTCTTCTAGGTACATTCTGTAGTACTGGGTTTATGGATAGATACTGTTTAAATTTGACTTTGTCATAAAATATCTTGTTTTCTCCATCTATGGTGATTGACAGTTTAATTGGGTATAGTAGTTTGGGCTGACATCTGTGGTCACTTATAGTCTACAAGACATCACTCCAGACTCTTCTGGATTTTAAGGTCTCTGTTGAGAAGTCAGAGTGTTTGTGCCTTGCCAGTTTTAATCTTCTTTCTTTATTCTGTATGTTTAGTGTTTGGGTTATTATATAATGGAGGGATTTTCTTTTCTGATCCAATCTATTTGGTGTTCTGTAAGCATTTTGTACCTTTAAAGGCATATTCTTATTTAATCTATATTTTTTAAATAATTTTGTTAAATATATTCTCTGGTGTTTTGAGCTGAATTTCTTCTCCTCTTATTCCTATTATCCTTATGTTTTGTCTTTTCATAGTGCCCCAGATTTCCTGGGTGTTTAGTGTTAGGCATTTTTTAGATTCAGTGTATTTTACTTTTGAGTAATGAATCTATTTCCTCTATTGTGACTTAAATGCCTGAGATTTTCCCTAACATCTCTTTCATTCTGTTGGTGATACTATGTTGTGAAATGTTCCTATTGTGTGATGTGCTCCTGTTCAGTTACCCAGATTCCCTCCATTTTGGGCTTTTTTAAAATTGCTTCTATTTCCATTTTTAGGTCTTGAACAGTTTTCTCTACCAGTTTGTTTTTTCTTGGTTTTCTCTTAGCAATGTATCAATTTCTTCCATTTTTTTCTTTTGTATTTGCCTCAAATTCTTTAAGGAACTCTATCATCTTCATAAAGAAATGTTTAAGGTCATTTTCTCATCCTTCAGCTGTGTTGGATTGTTTATATCTTGCTGTTGTAAGATACTGGGCTCTGGTGATAATATACTCTGTTTTTTGTTATTGACTGTGTTCTGAAATTGGCATTTAGGCATCTGAATTTGGGATGATTTTAGGTCTAGGTGTTGATTCCTACGTTTGTCTTTGTTAAACAGGTGCTTTGTTCCTTGGTTTCTTTCTGCTCTCTGGTCTTCAGCCTAAATGGCCAAGGATTATGGTGGCAAGCATGTCTTCAGGTTCAAGAGGGTATCTCCTCTGAGCTAGAGGGGTTATGGGTCCCTAGATCCATAGGACTGACGTCCTCTTCTGAAGTTGTAGAGGTGGAAATGCAGAGTTGTATCCCTGGGTCTGATCTGGCCTCTAGGGTCCCTAGAACAAAGTAGTAGGCCAGAATATGGGGCCAGAGTTGGGGAAACAGTCTGGGGCTGTTCAACAGGCTTTATGGGGTTTAGTGGGTGAAGAGCAGTGTCTTTACTGAGATCCCTAGAACTGTCTGGTCTTTGGTACAGCTGCCGGGAGGCTGTGTGTCCTAGTGTGGAGGCCAGAAGGTCTTGGCTTCTATTATATAAGTATTATAATTTTGGAAATCATACCCATTATATACATCAATGGATTGTTGCTGAACATCATGCAGTCTTCTGATTGCAACGCTTTTGCTTAATCATTCACATATTGATAAATGTTTAACTTGGAGCAATTATAAATTTAGCTTCAATGATAATCTACATATAAATTTTTGTGTGATAGATTTTTGTATTTTCTTATAAATAACTGGGAATTGATTGGCTTAGTCATATCACACACCAATGGGGATATTTTATGATAATAAGCTTTTTTCATTATCTTTCTGTTATTTTTAATTACTTCCTGAGATGTACTAGGATTCCAGTTTCTCTTTATATTTTCTAATATTTGGTAAGACTAATAATTTTCATTTTAGACATTTTAATAGATGTGAAATGACATTTAATTATAATTTCAGTTTGTATTATCCTGGTAACTTTTCATTTGTTTATCTGTCACTCATCTCTTTATGAAGCGTCTATTTGAAATTTGTCAAAATTTTCAAATTTGGGATGTTTGTTTTTTATTGGTTACTTATAAAAAGGTTTTGCACAATTGAGTTTCAAATATATTGTCTGATAAGAGTTCCAAGTCTCTTACTCCAGTGCTGAGTTATTGTTTTCGTTTTCTTAGTTTCATATTGAAATAAAGAAAAGTTTAAATATTTTAGTTAATCAATATCAGAGTCAGGATTATAAAGGAGAGAGGATGGGTGAAGAATTTGCCCAGTTGTCTCTCATCAATGCTTAGTGAATCCTAGAACTATCCTCTAATTATTGTGCATTTCTAAAGGCCGACACAGCATCTGGATGAATTCCTTCATGTTTGGAAGGGGCTTTAATCTCTTGTATATCTAAAGTGTCTTCAAAAGATACAGTGTTTGTTTTGTAGCAAGCTAAATTAAAAGATTTTGGTAAGCTTTTGGACTGGCTTAGCAGAGAAGATGAATTTCACTTGTTGCCTGACAAGCTCTCTGGGGGTTACACTTAGAAAGTTTTCTTTTCTTGCTTTTATTTTTTATTTCTTTGTATTTAGTGCTGTATCCATATTCCTCCATTGTATTCTTCTTTGCTATCTAGGAGAATTAGACTTGGACTTCAAATGACAACTTCTGCATGTTGCTACAGTTGTGTTTCCCCCCCCCAAAAGTTGTAAGAATAGATTACAAAGAGATGCTGCCTTATTTTGTTCAATATTTTCTTTTCCATTGTTACACAAGGACAGGAGCCAATCTTTTCTTGAAGTAAATGTGAACTGTGATTGATTTCTTTGATCGGGACTCCTGAAAATCACTTCTAGTGCATCCATTATAAATGATGGTATCTTCAAATCCCTGGAACCAATGGTTTCTGTATAAAAGTACTGTGAGATGCTTGATCCTTGAAACATGGCTCTAATGTCCATTGTAGAAATAAAGTCCATTTGTGAAACAATTATCTTATTCAGATTTGGAACAAATATTTAGTATAAAATACCTTGTTTGCTTCCATTAGTACAAAAACATTGTGCATTTAACATGATATTCTGTAAAGCAGTTGTTCTTTCTAATCTCACGTACATATAAATTCTCCTCTTTTAAAAATATGAAGGACAAAGATCAGAAGACTACAAATCAGCGGCTCACAGTCAAAATTCCTTACCAAAATATATCACCACAAAATCTCGAATCTGCTTGGTTCTCACCCCATAAATGAGAGCGTTAAGAGCAGGGGGGATAATGACATATAAATTAGCAAGGAGGATGTGCATATACTGATTTTCTTGTAAGCCATTGTTATAAATCCCTTTATATAATAAGATATTCATCCTATAAAATCTGTCACTCTAGGAACCCCTAACTAAAACAGGTGTGTACTCACTTTCACCCCTTCTACTTCTTTAATCACCCTCAGTGTGCTCCTCTGCTCTCATGACCATTTGACATAGAGGCTTCATTCAGCAACATATTTTGTAATTTAAATATATATGTATAATGATGAACACATACATTTTTCAAATAAAAAGATTTTCACATTCATGATTTACCAATATCATCCTATTGATACTGTATTCAAATATGAGAAGAATATTTTCCCATTTCATCCACAATTTAAGTCTCCTTTCTTTTTCCCCAATACACTCTTAGGAAGCAGAGCCAGGAGGATATTTCTGTTTTCCAGGCCAGTCTTGGCACCATAAAGTTCTTCAGGCTAGCCAGAGATATGTAGTGAGACCCTGTTTGTGACAGCAGAGGAAGAGGAAGAATGAACCTGAGGGTGAGGGGTTGGGGAGTGAGGCTGAGGAGGGAGGAAAAGTGAGACAGAGAGGAGCAAGTTGAGGTGATATGGATGGGTGCCGTGCCTTCACGACCTGGAATCGAAACCGAGTGAAGTACGTCAGGATTAAACACGCATACACCTCTTTAGTTGCTGGTAAAAGAAGCCCTTTATTGAACAGTACCACGGAGGTTTTATACCTAACACAGCCAGTTGGACCAACAGGTGTTTATACCTGATCCATCCAGATGGGTCAACAGGTGAAGACCTCACCGCCTGATCCTTGATCAAGGCCAGGACAATGAGTGCTCAGGAAGCAGGGTTGGTAAACAACTTTGACACAGCTCTCAGAAGCTCAAATCACTAGCAGGAAAGAGCAGCTGGAGGCCAGGACTCCAAATGTTCCCAACAGATGGGGAGGGCCAGGGGATGCAGATGGAGATAGGTCATAAGGAACAGGAAGTGGGGTGGGCACAGAGAGGAAATGTAGAGATGTGGGAGGGGCAGGGGAATGGGAGGAGGACAGGAAGGGAGTCAAAAGAGTGGGGAGGGGAGGGGAGGAAGAAGAAAGAGACATTCTCTTTCTTTTTAAATGGTTGTTGATTTTATGTGTAAATGTGAGAGAAGCCACACAGTGGGTTTTCAACTGAAAATTTTTATGTATTCAATAGGAAATGTGAGGCAGTTTATTGATGTTCTCTAGAGTAACAGATCTTACAGAATGAATTGAGGAGGGGGTGATTTTTTTTAAATGACTTACAGACCATGGTCTACGTAATCCAACAATGACTCGCTATGAATATAAAGTCCAAGAATTAAGTAGTTATTCAGTCCTCAAAGCTGGATGTCTCATCTGATCTTCAGTAGAGACCAAAATCCTGAAGAATCAGTCTCTAATGTCACTGAAGAAATTGACTTGGTGATGAGACATAAAGCATAACTTTTTTTCTTCCAAGTCCCTATGTAGGCTTCCAGCAGAAGGCATGGCTCAGATTAGAGGTTGATTTTCCCAGTTTAAAACAATCTGGATTAAAGATTTTCCTTCCTCCCTTGGAAATCTGGATTAGAAGTACATGTCTTATTTAAAGTAATACAAAAATCCCTTATTGGTGAGCACTCCATTTTTTCTTAATTCCAGGTGTAATCTGAAATTAATAACTTAGAATAGCCATCACAGTATTGAAATCATGGATTCAAAAATGAAAGAGACTTCTAGAAAAATTAATAGGTCATGAAATATACAGTATGAAGAAAACAACATGGGAGTAGAGAGCATTGAAGAAAGTCCGGAAATGATGTAAGTTCAATAGTTATGTTTAAAATTGTCGAAAAAATTACTGAGGTGATTTGTATTTATCATAAAATAGGGTATCAAGTCATAGTAGGCTAGGGTCACCTGAATTCACATTTAGTGTAGCCTGGATCAGTTCCTCCAACAGTCATTTGCCTTTGGCTGAGAGCAAATAAGATTAAGGTTTAGATAGACCACACCAAACAAATGGTACTGTGTGTGTATATGTGTGTGTCTGTGTGTTTCTTTTTAGAGATCCCACAAGATCCCTTGAGGACCATATTGACCTTGAACTGAACTCCTGACATCATGACTTTTGCCACCATAGACTTGGTATTTGTGGCCTGAACTCACAGTATAGTGCTGTATTATTTGTATTTTGGTAAATAGATCTTTCCTGAAGACCACAGGCAAAGCTAAAGCCACTAGAGGTCAGGCAGTGTTGGCACACACCTTTAATCCCAGGATTTGGGAGATGGAGTCAGATGGATCTCTGTGAGTTCAAGTCCACCCTAGCCTACACAAGATCAATACCGAAACAAACCCAGGTGGTGGTGGCTCAGACCTTTTATACCAGTTCTAGGGAGTCACATGCCTTTAATTCCAGCACTAGAGGGAATATAAAATGGGAAGAGAGAGAGGTTTAGTCTGCAGTAAACGCCCAGCCTTGGTAGAAGTAAGACTTCTCTTGTGGCTTGGCTGCTTTATTTTTCTGGTTTTCAGGTTGAACCCTAATTTCTATCTCTGGGTTTTTATTATTTGTGCTATGTTACAGCCTGGCCTCAACTCCTGGGATTTGTAAGGAATTTCCTTTAGGAGGTTGAGAAGCAGGTCGTGGGTATCCATTAGGATCTTCTCCAGCTATCTAGCCAATGCAAACATGGGACTCCTCTGACTGGAAATAACAGATACACAGGCCGTACCAATGGGTCAGGGGAAAAAAAAACATAAAAAGTAAGCTTAGAAAATGAGTTTTACATTAGCAAGGGAAGAAAAGAGTGGAGCATGAAGCAGAAGGAAAGTTGGTGGGGACAAAAGAACTGCTGATCTGGAAGAGGAAATGAGCTCAGGACGAGATCCCAGGGGAAGAACACAGTTTATAGAACCTGACAGGGAATTGTGACCTACCTGAAGTCAAGCAGGATATGCTCTGCCAGAGAGATGTGTGCTGTAGTAAGGTTTGGGACCCACCACTCACTTAAAGATATAGACATCTGTTCTAGTTTAAATGTAACTGGCCCCATAATCTCATAGGGAGTGGCACTATTAGGGGCTTTGTTGGAGTGGGCATGGCCTTGTTGGAGGAAGTGTCATTGTGAGGGTGTGCTTTGAAGTTTCCTATGCTCAGGATATCGCTGACTGTGTCAGTCATGTTCCTATTGCCTACAAGATGTAGCACTCTCACCTACCTCTCCAATACTGTGTCTGCCTACACACTGCCATGTTCCCCACTATGATGATAATGGACCGAACCTCTGAAACAACCAAAAGCAATCCTCACATATTAAATATTTTTTTCATAAAAGTTGCCATGTCATGGTGTCTCTTTACAGCAATAGAAACCTGACTAAGACAGCATCACTCTGGCAGACCTCACCCAGGGCAGTAGAGTAGATACAAGGTGGTCACAGGAGTGAGCTAGACAGCCAGGGTAGCAAAACTGTTGAGCTTCCAGTCCAGTGTGAGTCACTGTCTCAAACACATAAGTCACAAAAAAGTCAGGAAGAAACAAACCAACATCTTCCAAGGGCTTTCACATGCTGCTGTAAAGCTTCAAGTGTCCTAGTCTCACAGGAATGCAGCATATACACACAGTCACACAGAAGCAAAGAGGAGACAGACAAACAGAAACCAGAAATAGAGAGAAAAGGACAAACACTCCAGTTTGATGTTTCAACTGACGTTATGTATAACCAGAATACCAAAACCAGGAAATTTGAGGTGTATACAGAGGTGTACTTGAAAATATGTGAGTTTTATAAACATATAAACACATTGCAAACTGGTATGTGTGTCTGTAAACATTTAGCCAAGGACAATTTCTTCAGCTTTCAAGATAAATTTTAACTGGTTGTAGTTTTACTACCTGGCTATGGTTCTTCATTACACGTCCAGCTCTTCATATGCCCATCGGAACCAGTTTTCTATACCTCCAGGAGGATTCCTTATACTTAAATATACTATTTAGTTTTCTATTGTTCTGTTAAAATACTATCACTAGGAGCAATTTTTAGAAGGAGTTTATTTGGCCTTATGGTTCCAGAGAGATGGTAGGTATTGAAGCAAGTAACAGGTTTTAAAGTAAGAATGGAAAGCTGAGAATTCACTTCTTCATTCACAAGCACAAAGGGAAAAATGATTAGAAGTGACCAAGGCCTTCAATATCTCAAAGTCTGCTCCTAGTGACACACTTTCTCCAGCAAGGATGCACCACCTAAGCCTCCCCAAACTGTGCTATCATTTGGGGACAAAGTGTTTAAAGACCTGAGACTCGGGAACATTTCTCATTCAAACCATCCCACCTAGTCACTAAAACCAAAAATATCTCTTACCACTACTTCTGGTAAATACCCACAGCACAGAGATGCTAGCATTACACGAAGGTAAGAAAAAGGCATTAAAATAGGGAAGAGACATTCTCCTTTTTCACAGAAACCATGATGATGGTACATCCAGATAAACCCAAAAAATGTACAGAAATTTATGATAGTCAGAAAAATTATCAAGGGCACTAAATATATCATATATACACTCAGTTGCTTGATTTTAAAATATTTTAATATCAAGTCAGACTCTGGTGGCACATACCTTTAATTCCAGCACTCGGGAGGCAGAGGCAGGTGGTTCTCTTTGTTTGAGGCCTACTTGATCTATAGAGCAAATTCCAGGATGGCCATGGCTACACCGGGAAAGCTTGTCTCAAAAATACAAATATGTGTGTATATCATATGTATCAGTTTTGCATGTGATATACTAAAATTTAAAAAGAACATATAAAGTTATAGTCCCTGCTGTGATTAGAAAACATTACACCCTTAGGAGTTCTAGACTGTGGTGGAGGATTAAAAGAGTTTATCAGACTATTCCCAATGGCTCAGCTAGTAGTATCCTTAGCATCCAGACATAGCTGGTTTTAGGGCATACACACCCATACATGTGGGAAATTGATGGAGGAGGGTTATCTGTCTATTGTGTTATTGTTTCATTGGTCAATAAAGAGATTGCCTTGGCCCTTTGATAGGACAGAACATTAGGTAGGTGGAGTAAACAGAACAGAATTCTGGGAAGAGGGCTGTGAGGCAGAAGCCATGGAGCCAGCCACCAGGTCTGACATGCTGAATCTTTCCCGGTAAGCCACACCTCCTGGTGCTATACAGATTATTAAAAATGGGTTAATCAAGATGTGAGAGTTAGCCAGTAACTAACTCTCTAGAGATAATGGGCCAGGCAGTATTTAAATGAATACAACTTACGTGTTATTATTTCTGGGGCTAAGCTAGCCATGCGGGGAGCTGGGCAGGATGAAAAGCAGTCCTGCCCACAACTCCACACTACAGGAAATTACCTTTCCTTGGAGGTTACAGTAAAATGAGACAGAACCAATTGAGTTTTTTCTCCCACTTCAGAGCCTCTTTCTCTCGCTGTTTCTCTCTTTCTCCCTCTCATGCCTCCATGCATACACATGCACACACGTACAAATTCACATGCATGGAGAGGGGAAAAGGAAAGATGGAGAAGAATAAATGAATAACATGTTCCTTCTGCTGCTGCCTCTCAAGGTCACCATACAGGTTTTATTTTCCTGAATGCTAGAGATGTGAATAAGATTTCACCCTTGGATGTTTGGTTTCTTGAGAAACATCATTACTTTTTAGAGTAAGTATCAGATTTCTACATTGGGGCTGTATTTTTATTGTGAAAGAAATGAATACAGGTTAGGAAGGAGGGCGAGTTTCAGAGAGTCTTATCTTACAACATTTGAAAAATCTCAGTGGACCCTCTTGGAATGTAACATGAGGGCCAGCATGTTGGGGTTTTTATCCTGCCCAGTTGGCAAGTTCCAAAGAAAATCACACGGAGTCTACATTAGGTTATAAGCTGATTGGCCCATTAGCTCAGTCTTCTTATTAACTAATTCTTATATCTTATGGTAACCCATAATTCTACTCTGTATTAGCCAAATGGCTTGGTACCTTTTTCAGCTGTCAGCTCACAGGTTGCTCCTTCGGTGATCTGGGCAGGAACGGAGGAGGGAGCTTCCTCCTCCCTAGCCTTCTCCTATTCTCATTGCCCTGCCTCTACTTCCTGTCTGGTTGATCCACCTATACTTCCTACCTGGCCAATCAGTGTTTTATTAAAATACATGATTGACAGAATACAGACAATTCTCCCACACCATTCTCCCCCCCCTTTTTTTAAACAAAGGAAAATACCCATAGTACATTAGTTGGGAATGTGGGCATAGTATTTCAGGCTACTTCCTGCTGGTTGGGGTTGCTGATGATCTTATGGGGACCTAAAGAAAATTTAGAGTTATAATCAAGTTCTGAATGGAGTATCCTATGAATCTTGATCATCTCAGGCAGCAGTCTTGCTTGAACCTGTTCTGGATGAAGAACTCTGTCATCTGAGCCATCTGTTCCTATCGGAGTTTTCTCGGGTGGTCTTCCTTTATCGAACCTGATTTTTTTTAACTCAGAATGAATCCACAGTCTCTCATTTTCTGTGGAAACAAAAGCAAAATCTCTTCTCCAAAGTAACATACCTTTTGACTTCAGTTTTGAAGTCAAGGTATTTTCAAAATATCTATCTTGGATTAATTCAGCGGCATTTATAAGCAAATATCTTTTAGCAGCTGTTACTCCTTCCTCAGCATTCAAACAATTCAAAGAGAGCATAATAACATACAGTATCAAGATTCTCTGTATATTTTCCATCTTTCTGTGGCTTTATTTTAACCTCTATTTCTTTTATTTTTATTTTTACTTTTTGAGACTGGTTCTCTGTATATCTTTGTCCTGGAATAACTCTGTAGACCAGGCTGTCCTTGAACTCACAGAGATCCCTCAGTCTCTTCCTCCCCAGTGCTAGGATTAAAGGTGTGTGCTATCACACCTTAAACTCAGAGATCTGTCTGTCTCTGCCTCCCAGGGATTGGGATTAAAGGTTTGTGCTACCACACCTTGAAGTCACAGAGGTCAATCTACCTCCGCCTCCCAAGTGTTGCGATTAAAGGTGTGTACCACCACACCCAACTACTTTCTTTTTTCCTTTTTTCCTTTAAGAATTTTAACTTTTAGCCTGCATATATTTTTAGCACACTGTAAACCATTTAAAGGTTTTCTTCCTCTTTGAATCTCTCTTTACTGTATATCTCTCTTTTTCTGACCGCATGAGTCTTCAATGGGTAGGACTAAAGCCATAGCTTTGACAGTTAGATCCAGCCCACTCCTTAGCTTTCCAGCCTCATGGCTGAGATACCAGCCAGAGCTGTGTTCACTGCCACAACTCTATGGTGTTTCAAGGTCCTTGCCAGCAAGCAAGCTGCAGCATTCTGATCACAGACCACACTCAGTTGGACTGCCTGCCTGAGAGTCAGAGTTTGCCCTGGCATGATGGCCCAGAAAGCCAGCATTTTAAAATGGCGCAGCTTTTTTCCTGCTATGATTGAAAACTGAAAAGCATGCGTTCAGTTTTTCAGCAACACCATTTAAGTGTTTCATGGCAGGACCTCTTAATGAGCTGCAAAGTTTTGCAGCTAAAGCTGAGTCAGGAAGCCTCTCTTAAATGAGAGCAGATGAGAGCGCTTACTTGCCTCTAGCAAGCGGAGCAGACCCGAGAAATTGCTACTACCAAGAAAACATGCTTTACTCTATTCTTTCCCAAACTTTCTCAGGCTTTCTGTGGATACAATTATTCACGTGGGCATCATCTGAATAATGAGGGCCTAAAATGAGGGCCGGCTTGTTGGGGTTTCTATACTGCCCAGTACCCTACAGCTGGCAAGTGCCAAAGAAAATCACATGGAGTCTACATTAGGTTATAAGCTGATTGGCCCATTAGCTCAGTCGTCTAATTAACTAATTCTTACATCTTACGGTAACCCAAATTTATATATTCATTTGTAATTAATACACATGCTCACTAAGAAAAGAACTTTTAAGAGATGTAAATCATGGAATAATTATTTATACTGTCTAGAGGCAGGTGTGGTAGCAATATTCATCAATATCAAATTAACTGAATACATAAGTTGGGATTAATCAAATATAATGAAGGAAAGACATGAAACATGTTTTCATTTGTATAAAACTCAGGAGCAGGCAAACTGATTTGTGTTATTAGACATTAAAGTCATGTTTGCCTTTGACACTATCTAGGGAGGGACATGTCTGAGACACTTTAGATTTGGTTCTTGATATGGATGACAGATGATAAATCAATAATCTTTTATTTATGTTGTAAACTTTTTCATTATACATACTTTACTTCAATCTGATTTGTGTTTCTATTAACATGAAATGAACAATACCATGACTGTCAAATCTTTGAAACATTTCTTTTTACCTCTTATGCACGATTTATGAATTAAATATATTTTCTTTTTTTCAGAAGAATGTTAAATTTAGTGCATATTGTATTTGCGAATTTGTACAAATTATAATAAAAATGTGGACAAGATCATAGTGAAAACAATTCCTCTGTTCAAAATTTCCTTCATCTAATTCCTATCCTGTGCGCTCTTTTAAAGAGATTGTGTTCGTATGTATGTGCTTGCAATGTTCTTTCTGACGATTCTTCTCCAAGGTGTGCTTGGACTTTAAGTAGATTATTAATCACTATGTTATTTACAATGAGGATTTAACTTGCTTTTTGTATCTGAACCCATTTTCCTCTCCAGACAGTCTATGAGCCATCTGGTCCACAGATGTTGTGTAATGTAATGTGGAAAACACAAGGTTTGTGTGAGTAGGTTACTGTTACCAAGACATCAATGTCAGGACCCCATTTGTTTGACTTTTATGATCTTATGAAAGTTTTGTTTGCTATAATTCTGGGACTCTTTCTGAATTTATTTAGATTTCAGTGTAATAATTGAAAACTAATAAACAATTATTAGATTGGTATCATCATATAAATAATAGTGAGTTTGAATTATGAATACTGAATACTTTACAACTTTACAAAATCCAGGATTTTGATTCTTTCATTGTTGGTTTGGTATCATTACCCTTTCTTTTCTAAAATATGTTTTCAAAATCAATTTTTTCAGAGATGTCTGAGAATATGTTTTACTAGTTAAACAGTAGAGGCATTTGTATGAAATAGGATAGAGCAGATGACCTAAAACATTAAGAAACTACATGATAGATAAGAACAAGTTATATTTAATGTATCTCAGGAGAGGATAATACCATTGCAAAGGTCTTAAAGAAAGGAAGAAAAAAACTCACAGCAATAAAACCTCAAAGTAAGTCTGGCAAAATTATGAATATCCTTAATACCAGCTACTCAGAAGGCTAAAGCAAGAGAATCGTGTGCCCTAGGCCATCCTAGACACATAGTGAGTTCTGGTTTAAAACTCATACAGGAATAACTCAGAACATGTATTAATGTTGTGTCTAGGAAGACAAATATCAGTCCAAGCTGCTATATAATACTTTCTTTTCAATACAGATTTTAGGTTTGAAAGATACGTAACCGTTGACATCTTTAAAGGGTACAATGTGATATCACAATTTATGTACAGTTAAAATATCAATGGACTGGTAAGCATATCTGTTACCTTATATGTTATTACTTTCTCAAAATAATACTCAAAATCTTGCCATCTCCCAACTCTATAGTAGAACTACAGATACTATCGTTTATATATATGGATTTGTATGTGTTGGCTCACCCTGTCTTCTGCTTAAGATGTTCATTTTCTGGTAAGCACGTTTGTGCTCTCAAACATCTTTGAGCTCAGCTATTGAGATGTCGTGGACTGACCTCATTGGGCTGCCATATGTTGTTGACCAGCCTCGACAAAAACACCACTTGCCAGGGTAGAGGTGTGGGGATTTGGAAATATTAGTAAAGAATATGAAGACATATGAAAAATAATAAGAAAAGAAACACTAAAAAGGGAAGGCATTCCAGTGAACACTGAACTCGCCCACAATTATTTTTCCATATGTTTTATACCCAGTACAAATCGTGGGAGAATGTAACAAAAGACTCTATTAATATGGTACAAAGGACAACTCAAATAGTTAAATGTTTTAACACTTTGAGACATCAAATCATTAGCATTCTGTTGCTTAGGCAGTGAAGCTGCCCTAGACCATTATCCTGAAGACAGCCACCCCACAGGTGAGCTCATAAGTACAAAAGAAGTAGCAGAAGTATATTTGCATATCCTGACAACTGTATGGGCTATCTTAATGTCAAAAGAATTAAGTAATCACCTCCTGAGCTGGGATGTGCAACTATATTTGCCAGCCACTTTGAGCAACCTCCAAGTCTCTAATGCCAGAAAAGGAGGAAATAGGCTCACATTTTTGGGCCTCCACATTTAGATTCTTATGTAGTTGAAATAATACAGTACCTGTTGTTCTGACTGGTATACTTCACTCAGCATAATGTCCTTCAAGACCATTCATGAACTTACAGTAAATCATCCTTCAGTAATTGATAAATCACATTCCTCACATACATCATATTTTCTGAATTTGTCTGTTGATGAACGTTTAGTTTGATTTCAATTTCTAGCCAGTGTGTGCTGAAATAGTATATAGTATAATGTTTCATTCTCAGTATTATACTTTTAACAGACTCCTAGTTTTTTCTTTCATTTTCTCTAATAAAAGCAAAAGATATGGAGGGTGGGGGGGGACTCTGGATCAAAACAAAAATTCCTTTTACACAGTCCTCTACCTGGAGGATGACAAGAGTGTTTGGCAAGGGGAAAATGGTAAGCATTATAAAGGGAGCATTATAGGTATCTTTAAAAACTTAACATTCCATCTTCCTTCAGAGAAAAGAAACACACAAGAAACTAAGCACTAAATCAGATTAAAAGATAAATTATTGAACAGCTTTAGGCAAGTAAATTAAATATACACTCTCATAACAGTGATTTCTTTAAGTTCTGAAATTAAAATTTAATTATAAACTTTTCTCCCCTTCTCTTTCCTCCATCTTTTCTTTAATTGCAGTTATGTGTGTATGTGTGGTGTGTAATATATATGAATATATAAGTACATATTTCTTTATATATATGTATACATAAGTATATACTTGCATATTATAAATATATAAATACAACCAGCTCTGTCCGTATAATATTACTTGTATGTACACAGTTTCAGCAGGAAATTTAATGGCTACAGCTCACTCTACTCTGGAAACACTCTCTTTTTTAAGAAAATGGTATTCTCTTCATGTTCAAAACCCAAGTATGTAACACATGAGACTTAAGTTTGTCTGGTTTTTTTTTTAATGTATGTGACATATGAGGCTCTATTTTTTCAACTTTAAATGGAAACACCCAGATTTCTCAACAGCATTATCAAAGAGTCTGTTGTATTATATTTGCTGATTTATAAAATCCGGTTTTGTTTCTAAGAAGTTGGGACAGTGGTTGAGAACAGTGGCTGCTCTTCAGAAACATCTGATTCAATTTGCAACACCCATGTGATGGCTCACAGTTGTCTCTAACACCAGTTCCAGCAGATTTGCTCTCCTTTTCTGGCCTCTGAAGGTACCAACTATGTGTGTAATTTACATACTTCCATACAGACAAAATACCAATACACAGAAAATAAAATAGTAAGTCAAACAATTAAAAACAAGTTGGGTTATAAATGTGAGGATTTATATGTGACTTTCTATTCTGTTTGATTGTTCCACATGTCTGTTTTTATGATATCATCATGCTGTTTGGATAGCTCTAGCATGGATTTTGTTTGAAGTCAGACAGCAACTTCCCTGCTTTGCTCCTTTTACCCTTAGTTGTTTTGGTTAACTTAAATGTTTTGCAGCAATTTTTAGTCTGTTACTCACGAGTTTTTGATAGGGACTGTGCTGGGTGTGTAGGCCATTTTGTGTTGCACATAAATTTTAATGACATTAATTCTGGTAAGCAACTAACATTTTTTATTTGTTTATGTCTTTTTCAATTTATTTCTTCAATAATTGTTAGCTTCCACTACGTAGCGTTAAAAAAAGAACACTGACTAAATGTCTACAACTTATTTGGAATGCAGCGCACATGATGTTTTGTCAATTTCACTCAAATGGTTGACTGGCAGTATTCAATTTGTTAATTTTGTGTCCTACAACTTTACTGAATTCATGACCAGGTTTGATTGCCCTGTTAGTGTTAGATGGTCTATAAATGATTATGCCACCAAACAAAAGAAATTACTTCTTTTCTTGTCCAATTTGGGTGACTTTTATTTTAGTCTCTTATGCAATTGCTCAAAGATCAACCTTGTGTTGCATAGAAATGGGTGAGAGTCCTTTTTCCACATGTTAATGGTAAACTTTCAAAGTCTCCCCATGTAATACAAGATAAATCATAGGTATGCCAAAGTTTATTGTATTGAGATATGTTCTTTTTAATAACTAATTTGGTCTTAGATTTCTATCCTGAATGATGTTCAGTTTAACGGTCATGTGCTTTTTATCTTCCATTCTGTTGGTATCATGTTTATTGATTCGTATAGCATAGACATTTATTGTATTTTATGAGATGAATTTCATGAACATTTTCTGAGGATCTTTTGGGTGTATACCCTTAAATAGTTCTCAGATAAAAGTGTTAAGGTCTTTCTAACTAGATTAAGAAAATAGACATGGTGACCTGGGCAGAATGAGAACTGGGACACTGGCTATGATAAGGTCATCACCACCATAAGGCTGGCCAATATAAGAAAGGATCGTTAAGGTACTGATTTAGGTAGTGTATCAAAGGACAGGTACCACTATGCAAAAGACTGACCTCAAAAATCGAGGCCAATTTAAGCAGGTTGGAGGAATGAGTTTGGTCCAGTACATGCTTAATATAAGCATTCATGGAAATCTTAGATGAGAATAGCCAGCCTATTTTAAGAAGAACTCAATGATTTTGACAAAGATGACAGTAGTTTACAAGAAATTTATTTCAATAGATGTGGATGGAGAGTATTATGACATCACATAACTTCATGGAAGTTTAGAATATTACACTAAAAATTTAAATTAGGGATAAGCAAATACCCTAATATTTTTTTTAAGACAGAGTTTATATAACCCTGGCTGTCATGGAACTCACCATGTAGAACAGGTTGGACTTGAACTCACAGAGATCTACTTGCCTCTGCCTCCCAAGTGCTGTGATTAGAATCATGCATCACCATACCAAGAAAATGGCCTAATTTTTAATGGTAAATATATTGATCAATGCAATGATAAAATATAATATTTATATATCTTTAGTTAGAGAATTGTTGTCTGTATGTCATTTATTGTAAAATAAAAATGGGATTGAGAAAGAGAATAAGAATGACAGAATAAACTTTATGTCTAAGTATTTGTTAAATTTTGGAGAAAATTATATAAGGTGCTGAAGAAGGTATGCTCTTTTGTGTTTGGGTAAAATCTTCTCTAAACATCTGTTAGGTCCATTTATCATATCACTTCGCTCCAGCATTTCCTTATTTAGTTTTTGTCTGGATGGTCAGTGTTGGAGAGCGTGAGGTACTGAAGCCTCCTACTGTCTTTGTGGGAGTTCAATATGTGATTTAAACTGTAATAGCATTCCTCTTATGAACTTGGGTGTCCCTGTGTTTGGTGCATATAGATGTTAAGAATTGCAATATCCTCTTTGTGGATTTCTTCTTTGATGAGTATGCAGTGTCCTTTCTTATCCTAATTAGTTTTGGTGTGAGATCTATTTTGTGAGATATTAAAATAGCTCTACCAGACCATTGATACTGAGAGATATCAATGCTCAATGTCTGTTGATTCCTTTTATTTTCTTGTTGTTGTGGTGTGTGTGTGTGTGTGTGTGTGTGTGTGTGTATGTGTGTCTGTGTGTGTGTGTGTGTGTTGTGTTTGATTTGCTGGTCTGGGATTATTTATCCCTTGTGTTTTCTTGGCTGTAGTTAACCTCTTTATGTAGGAGTTTTCCTTTTAGCACTTTCTGAAGAGCTTGACTAGTGGATAGGTATTGCTTAAATTTGGTTTTATCGTGGAATGTCTTTTATCTTTTTCCCTTTGGCTTTTAATGTTTTTCTTTGTTCTGTACTTAGGCTAAGGGGACTTTCTTTTCTGGTTCAGTCTATTTGGTGTTCTGTATGTTTCTTTTACCTTGTTAGGCATCTCCTTTAGGTTAGGGCAATTTTCTTCTATAAACTTGTTTTTAAAAGTTATGCACCATCCTCTATTACTATTATTCTTAAATGTGGTCTTTTCATAGTGTTCCATATTTCCTGGATGTTTTGTTCCAGGAAGTTTTTAGTTTTAACCTTTTCTTTGATGGAGTTATTCATTTCTTCTATTATGTCTTCAATGTCTGAAACTCTCTCTTTTGTCTCTTATAGTCTCTTGGTGAGACTTGTCTCTGAGGTTCCTGTTTTACTTCCTAAATTTTTCATTTCCAGATTTCTCCTTAGTTTAGGGATTATTATAATTATATTTTTGCTTTCAGATCTTGAACTGTTTTGTTTCCTTTCACTGTTTATGTTTTCATATATTTCTTTAAGTGATTAATTCATTTCCCTTTTAGGGTCCTCTATCATATTTATAATAGCTGTGTTAAGGTCTGTGCCTTGTGCTGTAGCTATATTGCAATACTTAGAACCGACTGTGGTAGAGCTGCTGTGCTCTAGTGAAGACATTTTGTCCTGGTTCTTGATTGTGTTTTTACACTGGTGTCTAGGAATTTGGGTTTGGGAAGATTGTAATTCTAGGTGCTGATATCTGGTCTTGGCTTTGTTGGGCAGGTGTTTTATTTCTTGGTTTCTGTTGCCCTCTCTGTTACTTAGGAGGGTGTGGTAGTTGTGTTACTTGGTTAAATTCTTCTGGAATTCTGTTAGGTGTGGCCACTTTTCCAGGTAAAATGTGTTTCTAGGTATTGGGGGTTGACACTTAGGAATGGAGATTGGCTTGAGAGAGGCTGAGGGGTTCCATGAGAGGGGAAAAACAGGGTATTCTGCCAGGGTCTGTTTAGTCCCCTAGGAAAGAAAGCAGAGAGTGGGAAAGGCCACAGGTCAGTTACAGAACTGGACATGGAGCTGGAGGTTTAGATACAGGAGAGCAGAGGGAGAATAAAAATCTGAGCCTGTTAAAAGCAAGGACACAAGGAAACATGAAGGCAAATGGTTAGAACTAGGGAAAAAAGTCATCCTGAGTGAGGTAACCCAGACACAGAAAGACAAACATGGTATGTACTCATACATAAGTGAATATTAGCTTTAAAATAAAGGATAAATGTGTTACAATCCACCAACCCAGGGAGACTACAAAACAAAAGGAGTTCATGGGAGGAACCCAGGTCACCCTAGAAAGATGAAATAAAAGAGATTTCTTTGTGAGTGGGCAGGGAAGGTGGGGATGGAAATGCTAGTGATCAGGATGGGGAGCATGGAGTGCTGAGTCTGTAGGAAGCGTGGTGCGCAGGAACCTTCCAGGAGTCTACTGTGAAGACCCTAGGTTAGAGTCCTAGAAATAGTGAATAAGCAACCTGAACTGGCCATTTTCTGTCACCTGGCCCAATTCTCATGAGCGAGGTGTCAACTAGCAACTGATGGAGGCAAGGCGCATGCAGAGAATCACAGCCAAACATCAGGCGGAGTTGGAGAATCTTGCAGAAGAGAAGAAAGAAATTGTAGGACTGGGGAGGATCAAGGACACCATGTGAAGGTTCACACAGTCAACTAACCTGGGCTCACAGGGACAGTAGAGACTGAACTGGCAACCAAGGAGCCTTCATGGGGCTGATTTATGCAATTTGCACATATGTTGTGTAGCTTGGTCCTCTTGTGGAACTTGTCACAGTGAAAACAGGGTCTGTCTCCAACTCTTTTACTGGTTTAGGGACCCTACTCCTCATACTGGTTAGCCTTGCCCAACCTTAATACATGGGGAGGTGCTTAGTCTTACTGCAACTTGATAAGCTGTGTTTTATTGACACTTCTGGGGAATCTGCCCTTTCCTGGATGGAGACAGAAGGGGCGAGATTCGGGGTGGGAGAGCGGAAAGTGAGGGAAAGGGACTGGGAGGAGACTATGGCTGGGAAGTAAAAGAAATAGATGACAGCCATCCCAGCTTCCATCCAGAGGGCCTTCCGAGTGGTGAGTTGATTCGGGC
The DNA here is from genome assembly GCF_982192425.1 of Myodes glareolus. Taxonomy (NCBI): domain Eukaryota; kingdom Metazoa; phylum Chordata; class Mammalia; order Rodentia; family Cricetidae; genus Myodes; species Myodes glareolus. The sequence continues at coordinate 99,850,789 of NC_142032.1, read as the reverse complement.
CACGGCAGCAGCCCCGGCGAGGGGGAGCTAGGACTTTCCCCGACCCCATAGACTCCCAGGTCAGCCTGCCCTGCTGGCTCCACCCTGCTAGCTTCCCGCCAGCCATCCCAGCTTCCATCCAGAGGGCCTGCCGAGTGGTGAGTTGATTCGGGCCACGGCAGCGGCCCCGGCGAGGGGGAGCTAGGACTTTCCCCGACCCCATAGACTCCCAGGTCAGCCTGCCCTGCTGGCTCCACCCTGCTAGCTTCCCGCCAGCCATCCCTGCTTCCATCCAGAGGGCCTTCCGAGTGGTGAGTTGATTCGGGCCACGGCAGCGGCCCCGGCGAGGGGGAGCTAGGACTTTCCCCGACCCCATAGACTCCCAGGTCAGCCTGCCCTGCTGGCTCCACCCTGCTAGCTTCCCGCCAGCCATCCCAGCTTCCATCCAGAGGGCCTTCCGAGTGGTGAGTTGATTCGGGCCACGGCAGCGGCCCCGGCGAGGGGGAGCTAGGACTTTCCCCGACCCCATAGACTCCCAGGTCAGCCTGCCCTGCTGGCTCCACCCTGCTAGCTTCCCGCCAGCCATCCCTGCTTCCATCCAGAGGGCCTTCCGAGTGGTGAGTTGATTCGGGCCACGGCAGCGGCCCCGGCGAGGGGGAGCTAGGACTTTCCCCGACCCCATAGACTCCCAGGTCAGCCTGCCCTGCTGGCTCCACCCTGCTAGCTTCCCGCCAGCCATCCCTGCTTCCATCCAGAGGGCCTTCCGAGTGGTGAGTTGATTCGGGCCACGGCAGCGGCCCCGGCGAGGGGGAGCTAGGACTTTCCCCGACCCCATAGACTCCCAGGTCAGCCTGCCCTGCTGGCTCCACCCTGCTAGCTTCCCGCCAGCCATCCCAGCTTCCATCCAGAGGGCCTTCCGAGTGGTGAGTTGATTCGGGCCACGGCAGCGGCCCCGGCGAGGGGGAGCTAGGACTTTCCCCGACCCCATAGACTCCCAGGTCAGCCTGCCCTGCTGGCTCCACCCTGCTAGCTTCCCGCCAGCCATCCCAGCTTCCATCCAGAGGGCCTTCCGAGTGGTAAGTTGATTCGGGCCACGGGCAGGGGCCCCGGCGAGGGGGAGCTAGGACTTTCCCCAACCCCATAGACTCCCAGGTCAGCCTGCCCTGCTGGCTCCACCCTGCTAGCTTCCCGCCAGCCATCCCTGCTTCCATCCAGAGGGCCTTCCGAGTGGTGAGTTGATTCGGGCCACGGCAGCGGCCCCGGCGAGGGGGAGCTAGGACTTTCCCCGACCCCATAGACTCCCAGGTCAGCCTGCCCTGCTGGCTCCACCCTGCTAGCTTCCCGCCTGCCAGCCATTCCTGCCTCCATCCAGAGGGCCTTCCGAGTGGTGAGTTGATTTGGGCCACGGCAGGGGCCCCGGCGAGGAGGAGCTAGGACTTTCCCCGACCCCATAGACTCCCAGGTCAGCCTGCAGTGCTGTGTCCACACTGCTAGGCTCTCCCGCCTGCCATCCCAGCTTCCATCCAGGTACAAATTTCTATATTTCTCCCCTCCCACTGAGGCCATAAAATTTTCCCAGTTCAGCTGCCTTGCACACTGGGCCTGCTCTGTAGGGGCATCCCGGAAAGAGGGAGTGCCTGTGCTTCAATACCCTGCCTGGGGAAAGGTAGGCATTCTATCAGTGAACTCCCTGCCCAACAAGGGAACCTGACCCGATACCAGAAGCTCCAATAGAGAGCATTGGATCGAAGAGATGGGCAGACGCCAAGGCAAGACCTCCTCCAACAATCTGAAAAACAACATGAAAATATCAGATCCCAACGACCCTACAACAGAAGGATTTGAACACTCTAACCCAGATGAAGTGGAAAAAAGTGCCATTATGAAAGCAATAGAGTCCCTTAAACAGGATATGAATAACTCCCTTAAGGAACTGGTCGAGAAGTATAACAAAAAGTTTGAAGAAATGAGTATAGAAATGGATGAGAAATATAACAAAAAGTTTGAAGAAATAAGTAAATCCGTGAGTGATACCCTGAGAAACCAAGAAAAAACAATCAAACAAGTAAAGGAAACAGTCCAAGAATTGAAAACTGAAATGGAGGCAATGAAGAAAACAGAAAACGAGAACCGGCTGGATATGGAAAACCTAGGTAAACGAGCGGAGACTACAGAATCAAGCATAACCAATAGAATACAAGAGATAGAAGAACGAATCTCAGATTCTGAAGATACCATAGAGAAAATAAATGCTCTGGTCAGAGAAAACGGCAAATCCAACAAATTCTCTTCACAAAACATTCAGGAAATCTGGGACACAATAAAAAAACCAAATCTAAGAATAATAGGGATTGAAGAAGGAGAAGAACTGCAGATCAAAGGACCAGAAAATATATTCAACAAAATTATAGAAGAAAACTTTCCCAACCTAAAGAACGATATTCCTATGAAGGTTCAAGAAGCATACAGAACACCGAATAGATTGGATCAGAAAAAAACATCCCCGCGTCATATAATAATCAAAACACAAAACATAAATATTAAAGAAAAAATTTTAAGAGCTGCAAAGGAAAAAGGTCAAGTAACTTATAAAGGTAAACCTATCAGGCTTACACCGGATTTCTCTATGGAAACCATGAAAGCCAGAAGATCCTGGATAGAGGTACTGCAGAAACTAAGAGACCATGGATGCAAACCCAGACTAATATACCCTGCCAAGCTACTGTTCACTATCAACGGAGAAAACAAAATATTCCAGGATAAAAACAAATTTAAGCAATACGTAGCTACTAATCCAGCCTTACAGAGAATATTAGAAGGAAAATCACTACCGAAGGAATCCAACATTCCCAACACGGCCTACAATAACTCGAACATCTAGCGACCATTCACAAGCACAAATTAAAGAAGAAAAACACATATACTCTACTACCTAACAAAAAAAAAAAATGACCGGAGTCAACAACCACTGGTCATTAATATCACTTAATATCAATGGACTCAATTCACCTATAAAGAGGCACAGACTTAGAGATTGGATACGAAAACAGGATCCAACATTCTGCTGTTTACAAGAAACACACCTCAACCACAAAGACAGACACCTACTCAGAGTAAAGGGTTGGGAAAAGGTTTTCCAAGCAAATGGGCCCAAGAAACAAGCAGGCGTGGCCATTCTAATATCTAACAAAATCGACTTCAAACTAAAATCAATCAGAAGAAATGGAGATGGACATTTCATACTCATAACTGGAACAATTCATCAGGAGGAAGTCTCAATCCTGAATATCTATGCTCCTAATATAAAGGCACCCACATATGTAAAAGAAACTCTTCTAGAACTCAAGGCGGTCATCAAACCACACACACTAATAGTAGGAGACTTCAACACTCCTCTCTCACCAATGGACAGGTCAATCAGACAGAAACCAAACAGAGAATTGAGAGACCTATTGGAGGTATTGAATCAAATGGACTTAACAGACATCTATAGAACACTCCACCCAAATAGGAAAGAATATACCTTTTTCTCTGCAGCTCATGGAACCTTCTCGAAAATTGACCACATACTCGGTAACAAAGTAAACTTCCACAGATACAAAAAAATATTAGTAACTACCTGTGTCTTGTCAGATCACCATGGACTAAAATTAGAATTCAACAACAATGCTCCCCCCAGGAAGCCAGCAAACTCATGGAAACTGAACAGTCAACTACTAAATCACCCCTGGGTCAAGGAAGAAATAAAGAAAGAAATTAAACTCTTCCTTGAATTTAATGAAAACAAAGACACAACATACTCAAACCTATGGGACACTATGAAAGCAGTGCTAAGAGGAAAGTTCATAGCACTAAGTGCCCAATTAAAGAAAGCGGAGAAAGCACACATTGGAGAATTAACAGCACAATTGAAAGATCTAGAAAAAAAAGAAGCTGATTCACCCAGGAGGTCTAGAAGACTGGAAATAATCAAACTGAGGGCTGAAATCAACAAAATAGAAACAGAGAAAACAATCCAAAGAATCAATGAATCAAAAAGCTGGTTCTTGGAGAAAATCAACAAGATTGACAAACCCCTAGCCAAGTTAATCAAACGGCAGAGAGAGAACATGCAAATTAATAAGATCAGAAATGAAAAGGGGGACATAACCACAGACACAGAGGAAATTCAGAGAATCATTAGATCTTACTATGAAAGTTTATATGCCACAAAGTTGGAAAATGTAAAAGAAATGGACATTTTTTTAGATAAGTACCATATACCAAAGTTGAACCAAGAACAGGTGAACAACCTAAATAGACCTGTTAGTCGCGAAGAATTAGAAGCTGTTATCAAAAATCTCCCTACCAAAAAAAGCCCAGGACCAGATGGTTTCAATGCAGAATTCTACCAGAACTTCCAGGAAGAGCTAATACCTATACTCCTTAACGTATTCCACAATATAGAAACAGAAGAGTCATTGCCTAACTCCTTTTATGAAGCTACAGTTACCCTAATACCAAAACCACACAAAGACACAACCAAGAAAGAGAATTACAGGCCAATCTCACTCATGAACATCGACGCGAAAATTCTCAATAAAATACTGGCAAACCGAATCCAAGAGCACATTAGAAAAATTATCCATTATGATCAAGTCGGCTTCATTCCAGAGATGCAGGGCTGGTTCAACATACGCAAATCTATCAATGTAATCCATCATATAAATAAACTGAAAGAAAAAAACCATATGATCATCTCACTAGATGCTGAAAAAGCATTTGACAAAATTCAACACCCATTTATGATAAAGGTGTTGGAGAGACTGGGGATACAAGGATCATACCTAAATATAATAAAAGCAATATACAGCAAGCCGACAGCTAACATCAAACTGAATGGAGAGAAACTCAAAGCCTTTCCACTAAAATCAGGAACGCGACAAGGCTGTCCACTCTCTCCATACCTCTTCAATATAGTGCTTGAAGTTCTAGCAATAGCAATAAGACAACATAAGGAGATCAAGGGGATTCGAATTGGAAAGGATGAAGTTAAACTTTCGTTATTTGCTGACGATATGATAGTTTACATAAGTGACCCCAAAAACTCTACCAAAGAACTCCTACAGCTGATAAACACCTTTAGTAACGTGGCAGGATACAAGATCAACTCCAAAAAATCAGTGGCCCTCCTATACACAAAGGATAAAGAAGCAGAGAGGGAAATCAGAGAAGCATCACCTTTCATGATAGCCACAAATAGCATAAAATATCTTGGGGTTACTCTAACCAAGGAAGTGAAAGACCTATTTGACAAAAACTTTAAGTCTTTGAAGAAAGAAATGGAGGAGGATACCAGAAAATGGAAAGACCTCCCCTGCTCTTGGATTGGGAGAATCAACATAGTAAAAATGGCAATTCTACCAAAAGCAATCTATAGATTCAATGCAATCCCCATCAAAATCCCATCAAACTTCTTCACAGACCTTGAGAGAACAATAATCAAGTTTATATGGCAAAACAAAAAACCCAGGATAGCCAAAACAATCTTATATAATAAAAGAACTTCTGGAGGCATTACCATCCCTGACTTCAAACTCTATTATAGAGCTACAGTATTGAAAACAGCTTGGTATTGGCATAAGAACAGAGAAGTCGACCTATGGAATCGAATAGAAGACCCAGATATTAACCCACAAACTTATGAACACCTAATTTTCGACAAGGGAGCTAAAGGTATACAATGGAAGAAGGACAGCATCTTTAACAAATTTTGCTGGCATAACTGGATGTCAACCTGTAAAAAAATGAAAGTAGATCCATATCTATCACCATGCACAAAAATCAAGTCCAAATGGATTAAAGACATCAACATTAATCCGTCCACTTTGAACCTGATAGAAGAGAAAGTGGGAAGTAGTCTACAAGATTTAGGCACAGGAGGCCTCTTCCTAAGCAGGACCCCAGCAGCACAGACAATAAGAGAAACAATGAATAAATGGGATCTACTGAAACTGGGAAGCTTCTGTAAAGCAAAGGACACTGTCAGTAGGACAAAAAGGCTGCCTTCTGACTGGGAGAAGATCTTCACCAACCCCTCATCAGACAAAGGTCTGATCTCCAAAATATACAAAGAACTCAAGAAACTAGGCACTAAAACTCTAATTAACCCAATTAAAAAATGGGGTACTGAAATTAACAGAGAATTCACAACAGATGAACTTCGAATGGCCAGAAGACACTTAAGGTCATGCTCAACCTCCTTAGCGATCAGGGAAATGCAAATCAAAACCACTTTGAGATACCATCTTACACCTGTCAGAATAGCTAAAGTCAAAAACACCAATGATATCCTATGCTGGAGAGGATGTGGGGTGAGGGGAACACTCATCCATTGTTGGTGGGAATGCAAACTCGTGCAGCCACTGTGGAAATCAGTGTGGCGGTTTCTCAGGAAACTGGGAGTCAACCTCCCTCAGGACCCAGCAATTCCACTCTTGGGAATATACCCTAAAGATTCCCGATCATACTACAAAAGCATTTGTTCTACTATGTTCATAGCAGCACTATTTGTAATAGCCAGAACCTGGAAACAGCCTAGGTGCCCCTCAATAGAAGAATGGTTAAAAAAGGTGTGGAACATATACACATTAGAGTTTTACTCAGCGGTAAAAAACAATGACATCTTGAATTTTGCATGCAAATGGATGGAAATAGAAAACGCTTTACTGAGTGAGGTAAGCCAGTCCCAAAAAGAGGAACACGGTATGTATTCACTCATAAGTGGATTCTAACCATAATTAAAGGTCTTTGAGCCTATTATTCGTGATCCTAGAGAAGCTAAATAAGAAGATGAACCTGATGAAGATTATTTAGCTATCCACCAGGAGGTAGGAAATAGACAAGAGTCCCAGGTAACCTCGGGTGCATGGGGGGGAGGGAGGGTCGATGGAAGGGGAGAAGGTTAGAGAGAAGGGAGTAGGGGAAGAAAGGGGAAAGCTTGGTGGCCTGGGATGGGGGGGGAGGGAGGAAGGATGAACAAGGGATCAGGGAAGATTATATTTCAACTAAGGGACCCATTTTAGGGTTTACAGGAGACTTGAGTATATATGGGATCCCAGGTCCAAGGAGAGATCCCCCAGATTGCTCTCTGGACAGAGGAGTGGGTGCCTGAATCCGCCGTGGCCCATGTCCATACTGATGTATATTTTGCTTATCACCATAGATCCTGCATCTGACGAAGGATGGCGATACAGTCGGAAACCCACATTGCAGCACGGGACTGAGCCCCCCGAGGTCCAAATGAGGAGCAGAAGGAGGAAGATCATGAAAAACGAAGTCAGTACTGCGAGGGATGCCATCACCCACTGATACAAGGGAACGGATCTGATGAGAGTTTACCAAGGCCAGTTGGACTGGGACTGAAAGAGGACGTGATCTAACCAGACTCTCCGAATTTGGCCGGATTCTCTGACTGTGGCTGACCCGAAGTCTTTCTGAAAAGCCATTGACTATGACACTGGGACCTGTTTCCTCTACATATAATGGATTTTGGGGATCCAGTCTGTTTGGACACTCACCTTCCTGGACCTGGAGGGAGGGGGAAGGAACTGGAACTTCCCACAGGGCAGGAAACCCTGACCGCCCTGGGGGACGAAGAGGGAGGAGGAGGGGGAGTAGGGGGAGTGGGAGGGTGTTGGGAGGGGGGGTGGAAATGGAAACTTTTATAATTTAATAAAATTTACTAAAAAAAAAAAAAAAAAAAAAAAAAAAAAAAAAAGAAATAGATGAATAAAAAGCCAAATTTTAAGAAAATCAACTTTATTCTTCATTTTGAGGTTTACATCATGGATACATCATTAGATAGTAAAATGATGATGATAATGAAACTGATACTGTTATCACAGGGCTACTCTTTCAATTTGAAAACTATATTTACCTTTTTGTGGGAGCAGGCACAAGTGGAGGCCCTAAGACAACTTGCCTAAGTCATTCATTTTCTTCTACCATGTGAGTCCTGGTAATCAAACTCAGTTCCTCAGGCTTGGTCATGTGTCGTCTTCACCCACTAAACCATCCCACTGGCCCCTTTTCCTTAGCGCCTTCTCAGAAAAAACTTTGTTCCATTTATCCACATTTATAGATCCACATCAAAACAGCATTTAAAAGATATATACATTGTTTACTTTTTAACAAGAAATGCTAAAAAATTCACACACAAGTTTTTATTCAAAGCCTTTGTTTGGGTTATGATCAAAGCATATTGACACTTAGTACTTAATTGCTGTGTCTTGTGGAAATTGTATTTGTTTAATTTCCTGGGAAAATACAAATTTTGTTCACATTTCAAGAACAGTATAGAAGGATCCTCGTGTCCATGAGATAGAAAATACTCTCTGATTTCTTGTGAACTTATGAATGCCTATCTTAGGAGCTGTGTTTAGTCAGCTGTTGTGGGTCTTTGGGATTATGCCCACTATTTGGTGACAACATTTTATCATTTGGTCTTTAGGGGGTGGTATTTACATATCTTTTAGGAAAACTTATATTTAAGACACTCTTTTCCAGTAAAAAAAATTCACAAGCAGCAAATAGTAGAAGTAACTCATGTCTTTTCCCAAAAATTGAATTAAATACATGAGATGAGATCTCCAACTTAAAAGGGTAATTTGCAAAAATCTCTGCCAATATATTGAAAATTATATGGCTGTTCTAGCCAGGAACACAGACAAACTATTGCGATGTGTATCCTGCAAGTTCTTCCCTTGGGTTCTTGAACAAAAATAGCATCATTATGTTTCTCTATATGCTAAAGATTCTCAACTCCTGGAGACTTATAATATTGTAATTCTTCTGAATTTTAGTTGATTCCTGATGCTAAATCAAACACCTCCTATGTTGTCCATAGCATTTTTCTTCTGCTGCTTTTCATCATGGGAGAATATGAAGGGTAATTGTGCAGAAAGTTAAAAAGGAGAATCTCTCACTTGTGGTTACCCTTCAGTTCCAGGCGAATCATTTGGTATAAGCCTTGTCTGAGGTCTTTGTTCTTGAGTGCATACACCATGGGGTTCAGAGCAGGGGGAATAACATTGTGCAGCACGTTCAGCAGAACCGGGATGAGGGGAACTTTCATCTTTGAACTGTGAGTGATAGATAGGACAACAATTACAGTGTAGAAGAAAAAGATTAGGATGAGGTGAGAGGTGCAGGTATTTAAGGCCTTAGATGCTGCTTCTGCAGAGTTCAGCTTCAGCACAGACTGAAGAATCAAAGCATATGAAATCATAATCAAACCCAGGTCACCTCCCATGATTGTCCAAGCTAGGATCAGCTGGTTGATGCTGTTGATTTTCCTGTCATCACAGGACAGGCTAGTGACCCCCAAGTTAGAGCACAGGCAGTGCTCAATTTGATTCTTGGAACAGTAATTTCTCTGAGCAGCCAACACAGGAACTGACATGACAGTCCCACAGTTTCTGAGGACCATAAGCACAGTTGCTTTGACAACAAAAGATTCGGTAACTATTGAAGGATACCTCAGTGGTTTGCAAATTGCTACATACCTATCTATAGCCATGAAGACAAAGATACCTGATTCCATCGTAATAAAGCAATGTATGGCGTACATCTGAGCAAAACACTCTGGGAGGCTGATAGTTTTAGCATTGAACCATAAGATGGCTAAAATCTTGGGCATGATGGTGGTTGCCAAGCCCATGTCTACTATAGCCAGAATGCCCAGGAAATAATACATAGGCTGGTGTAGTGACACTTTCTGGTAGATTATGGTAATAATAAGTGTGTTGGCTATGAGAGCTAAGGCATAGAGCAAAGCCAGGGGCAGGGAAAGCCAATGCTGCCAGCTGTGGATGCCTGGAAATCCCATCAGAATAAACTCAGACACTTGGATCCTAGAGCTGTTGGAGCTGGTCAGATCCTGGAACATTCCTTGCTAAAAAGAAAAAAGGTTAATGTTGTTAGTTTAGATTAGCAATGGGACATCAGAAAGGATTTTAACACGGATCATTATATTTAGGAGGATCTGGCGTCTTCATTATTCCCATCCTTCTGCTTTTGTTAATTAGACACGTGGTTCAGCCAGAGATGTGATGAAATAAGATCATCCTTGGTAGGTCGAACTTTCTCTTTGTTAACTCAACCTTTAAGTTCCATAATAAAGACTGTGTTTATGCTATTTCCATACAGACACATGGGATATGACAGACAATCAATACCTTGTTCATCACCATCCTTGTAGAGACAACCCAAGCAATAAAGATAACAGGAATGTGATATCACACCCCGACTTTTCAATCTGGTTTTGCTAATGTGATAACTGTTTCCTTTATTAATGTGTTTGGGATGAAAGTCTTTGATGCACAGAGACTTTTTGCATATAAATTTACATCGTGATATATGTATAGATATTTTATTCATATAGTTAATTTTGAATGACAAGATTATGTATATTTTATATAATGAATTAAATTGTGCTGAGACATTGGATTAGGCCTATTTATACTAAAGAAACTGATTAAGAAATATGTTAATGTCTTCTCTAAACCTAGACAAACACTTAGAAATTAGTATAATTTAAAGGCCTGTGATGTCTAAATTCTGTTGATTATGTTTATAAATAGCTTGTTCTATCTGTGATGATTATTTTGGTTCTTGGAACAGTGCATGCAAACATACTATAATTCATTGAATACAATTGAAAAAAAATATGTAGAAAAATTGTTTTTATCTCTGAACATTTAGATACATAGATACAGATAGATAGATATATACACACACACATACATACATACACACACACAACACACACACACTTTAGAAATATGGGTGCTGCTGTAGCCATCCTGGTGTAACATAATCCTACTGGGAATCTCACACTGAAGTACCAATGTTAAATTCCACCCTCCAACCTTTAGGAAAGGTCACCTTCATCCTTGTCAGATCTAATGAGAATATTCCTGGAGCATTTGTTAAAATTCCTCCTTAGACTAAACTTCCAGACATCACAAGAGGCTACTTAATGCTGTGTAGGGTGGTGGGGACATCTAATATATCAGATTTCTCACTGTTAACCTTTCCTACTTTTTCCCCAGTTTTTTGCTGGAGTGTCACTGGACACTGCTCAAGGTAACTTTTTGCAAGAAGGAAAGAAATACAAGACAAGCCTGTTTGTGAGGGTGGTCTCTGTGACCCCTTTCCAAGTCATCATAAATCCTTAGAACCATATAGGACTAGGTAGAAATGCTTGTGAGGCTAGTCTCCAAGACCTCTTCCCAAGTCATCATAAATCCTTAGAACCACACAGGATTAGGTAGAAATGGCAAGTGCATCAAACTCTGGAGGGGATAATTGCTTTCACAAAGGAAAAGACAAATGCCCTTGTACCTGAGCCATGACTGGTCTTTGATAGTCTACCATTCTCTTATGTTACTTGCTTCCTGCACCCCTCTGTTCTCTGAGGTGCTCTCACCCTTACCACTCCATCAACTCTACCTACAGCTTTACATTTCTCAACAAAACTCATCTCTCTTCTTTGAGAAGATAAATAACTACCCTTAAAGGTTGTTATAAGATGGAATAGAAAAATGACAAACTAATGGGACTCTACCTGTTTTGTCATTTTAAAATCATGGGAGTATGAAACTCTGTTATTATACTAAAACACCCATAAAATAATACAACTTTTAATGTACATATTTAATTCATATTTATATTTTAAAAATTGAATAAGGTATGATAGTCCTACTGATGTCAAGCAACGTTTAGAAATGAATAATTAATAAACTGTATAGTCAACAAAGGGAAGGAATATAATAAAAATTTAAAGACTATTAAATTTTTGTCTATATAGAACTTTATTAAAAACATGAAGCTATCTACCAGCAAACACAAAAAAGTTAAAGTATATCTTTTAAATAAAGATAAATAATTTTTTGGGTTTTTTGTTTTGTTTTGTTTTTTCAAGATAAAGTTTCTCTGTAGCTTTAGTGCCTGTCCTGGAACTATCTCTTGTAGACCAGGCTGGCCTTGAACTCACAGAGATCCGCCTGCCACTGCCTCCTGAGTGCTGGGATTAAAGACATGTGCCACCACCACCCAGCTAAATAAGGATAAGTAAAAACTTCAATGAAAGTTCTCTTATAAAATAGAAAAACTATAAAAACACTCTAGTAGTATAAAAAGAAAACACCCAGAAAAACAAAAACAAAAACAAAACTGTTTGTACGGTCCTATCAGTTCTTTCCAGTCTAATAGAAGGGCTGCTGAGATGACTCATCAGGTAAAGGCACTTGCCCAGAAAGAAGCCAAACAACCTGAGTTTGATCCCTGGGACTCCCATGTTTGAAGGAGAGAACCAGCTCTCACAAATGGTCCCCTGAGCTGCTCTATACCATTGCCATGGCAGGTATGTGCCTACATGTATACACACACACACACACACACACACACACACACACACAGAAGCAGAGAGAGAGAGAGAGAGAGATGGAGGGAGGAAGGGAGGGAGGGAGAGAGAGGAGAAAATATAAATAAATGTAATAATTTGTTTAGAGTCCTCATATATGAGCATATTTTACATTTGCAATATTTAAAATACAGAAATGTAAGAAAATACATGCAAAAAAGCCTGTGTGCACAATATGCCTAAAACTATTTTGGAAAACACCAACCATACAAATCATTAAAATACACTGCAAACATTAATGAGGAGATATTCGTGTCAGTCAAATGTGAGGAACCAAAGGCAAGAACAGTTGGATGATGCTCACTTTTAGGTATCATAGATCAAATACTTGATATAGAGAAACTGGGGGAAGGGGGGAGGGACAAACCAAACACAGTAGTTACATCACATTCTGTCCTGAAGCTAAGACCAAGTATGAGATAACTAGAGCTTGTGCTATAAAATTGATTTATCTCTATGTTCAAAAGTTTTCCACAAGCAAAATAACAGGGCATGCTGAATGTGCCTTCCTCAGCTTGTTAGCCCACAGTGTAAAATAAAACAGTGGAGAACCTAATTATCACAGTCTGCGAGCTGGTTCTCAGTTGCTGCAGGAATCCAATTTGCTAATAAACCAGTCTAAACAGGATCTGACAATTTTTACCATAGACAAGGAAATTAATGCTGATTTTTGATATAAAAAGTTTTTCCTTTTGGGTAAAAATCGTCACCACGTTCCTTTGGTCAAACTTATAGATTTTTATTTCATGAATGTATCACTCCAGAAGCATTTATTCTCATTGGTTAGTATTCAACATTACATTTTTTTTTTCAAAAAAATCATTAAGAAAACCAAGAACTCAGAGCTAGGGAGATGACTCAGTGGTTAAGAGGACCATATTGTCTTCTAGAGAACATGAGTCTGATCCCCCAGCACCTGCATGACTCACAGTCATGTGAAACTCCAGTTCCGGGAGATTTAATGCCTTCTTGTGGCCTCCACAGGCATTGTAGGCACATGCTGCATAGACATATATGTAGTCATACATGTAACATATACAAAACTAAATAATAAAGTAAAAAGCAAAACTTATAAAACTAAATCTAAGAATAAATATTACACACAGACATATATGTATTAGAACATATGAACATTATAACTGACTGCTGTGCAATTAAGACACACTGTGAATTGAGTGGTTAAAATATTTGCTACAATGTAACATGCATATTAGAAAGGATACATGTTAAAATATAAGTTCATTATCAGAGTGAATATATTTTGTAGCCAGGAAATGCATTCAACTTCTGTCGTGTTACCTGGTCATCTTTTTTCCTTTCTTTTCTCCACAATGTAGCAGAGCAAGAATATTAGCAACTAAGACTGTAAATCAATCTTATCTTTTATATATAATTTTTAGCTATATAAATTCAAAAAATCTACATAATAAAACAGTGTAATAGATAAACTTCTTGCCTATAAAATTGCCACATGATGGACTGGAGTGGGTAAGAGTGCTTGTTGCTTCTGCAGAGAACCATGGGTTGTTATCTAGCACCCACACAGTGGCATATAGCCATCCATAACTCCAGTTCCAGGGAATCTAGGCACACATATGGTATACAAACACACATGTATGAAAAATACTCATACACATAAAGTAAGTCTAAAAACCATCTCAAAGAAAGGAATCTTTACTTCTTCCTCATTCCCAAAGTATAAGCAGATAGACTTTTAGGTTTTCATAAAACAATGGCAAGTAGGAAAATTGGGAGGAATGTGAATAGCGTTAACCTAGGAAAGGAAGTTATATACCAGAGAGGCTATATGCTCTTTTCTGAAGCAATTATTCCTCGGCATGCAAGATAAATGTCCTGATTATTTCTATTGCATTTCCCTCACAGTTATAAATGTAATAGGTAGTATGGGGCTTACTAATATATAAGTAACTTTGGTCTCTTTAATATGATTTTAAATCTCTCAAATAAAAGATGCATTATGATTGCAAATAACAGTGTTAACTATGAAACAACTTATAATTTTCAACACAGATGTAAAATACTTTCAGCACTAGATTATTTTCTGAAACAAAGAGTCATTACTCTATGAGTAAGAAGGTCTATGGATGCAACAGGTTTAAACATAAATATCATTTGTAAAACGACAATTTTGCAAGGATCTACTATTTGTCCTTACTCCAAACCCCACTAATGGTCAGTTTGTGTCCTTACTTGCCTACCTTGAAACTTGAAAAACATTTTCTTCTCTCAGCATTGGTAGTGGGTTCATCCGGTCTACTTAGAAAACTAAAGTATTTTTTAAAACTCCCTTTGGACCTGAGGCAAGTTAGTTAGATTCTTGTTCTGAAAAGCAGTGAGGGCAAGTGAGAAGCAACACTACTCTGAAACTACCAGAAACTTCTTTTGTCCTGTGGTAATGTAACACAACTTGTACCATTTCCAGTGATTCCATTTGTTCAGGGAAAACATCAATATTCATATTTCCTATGAAAGACTACTCTGAATTACCATCCTATAAATTAGTAAATATACAGTGCACAAGAAAAACAAATTAATGTCTTTTAGCTGGATGATTGGAATAAAATCTATTGTTCTGAGAATGAATGCTCTAACCAGTTAGTATATGCTCAAAACTACTATAAACTTGAGAAAAGTCTCTCCGCTTACCCTGTGCAATGCCTACTGTCTGAATGTCAAAACAGGGAGCTGAGTGCAGTCTGGTCCAAGAAGACAGTCTTGTACGAAAACCATCTGATGCTGTTCTATATGTGTGTGCATCCCTTAACATCTCTGTCCCTTGACAGCTGCACATTTAACTGACTTAAAGGGAAAATCCGATGTCATATTTAGAAACTTTAGAGCTAAAAATGCCTGTATAAGGATCAGTACACCCTGCATAGAAGGCCTGAGAGTGGGGCATTTCCATTATTACCACCTGTATGATGCTTTTAAAAAACTGGATATTTTCATATTCATTTATCCATCGGTACACATGCATGTGTGTGACTTTGTATATGCATGGGAAAGGCAAAGTATCTGAATTAAAAGCCATAATTAATATCATTTCACAGGTCTTATTTCTGCCAAGGGAACACAATTTTTTATTTTACATACAAATAAAAATGTCTCAGACTCATATACAATTACATTTTCCTTAATTCATAGATGGTTTCACATGTTTATTTTAATGAATTATATTATTCATTGAGTGTTTAGTAATGTCTAAGCCAGACTAATGACTTTGAGAAAATACTAGATAACATGACTTGTGTTTCTTCAAGAAATTTATTTTTGCTGTCTGTGATGGTCCATGCCTTTTATTTCAGTACTCAGAAAACAGAGGGGACTGGAGCTCTCAGAGTTTGTGGCCAGCCTGGTTTATACAGCAAGTTCTCGTCTAGCCAGAACCGCAAAAGTGAGATCCTGTTTCAAAAAGTAATTATTCTAAGTGGTATTGAGGATGCATATTAAGACACTATACAGATTTTTCAAGAATGCTACCTTTTATGCCCTGAAGATTAATAAGTACAACCAGACATCCTAGTTTTGAAAAAGTAAAAGTGATGTGTGTTTTCTCGTTTTTAGTCTCCTTTGACTTTCAACTTAAGCACCTGGTATAGGCCTTGTTTTAGTTCTTTGTTCTTGAGTGCATACACCAAGAGGTTCAGAGCAGGGGGAATACATTGTACAGCACGTTCAACAGAACCAGCATGACAGGACTGACATTTTTGCACTAGGAGTGATGGAAAGGACAGCAATGATAGTGTAGAAGAAAAGGATTAGGATGAGGTAGAGGTGCAGGTATTTAAGGCCTTAGATGCCGCTTCTGCAGAGTTCAGCTTCAGCACAGACCGAAGAATCAAAGCATATGAAATCATAATCAAACCCAGGTCACCTCCCACGATTGTCTGAGCCAGGTTGTCCAGACAAGCTGGTTAAAGCTGTTGATTTTCCTGCAATCACAAGACAGGCTAGTGACCCCCAAGTTAGTACAAAAATAGTGGTTGATTTGATTCTGGGAACAGTAATTTCTCTGAGTAGCCTACACAGGAACTGACTTGGGAGCTACACAATTTCTGAGGACCATAAGCAAAGCTTCTTTGACCATAACAGATTCAGTAACTATTGAAGTATACTTCAGTGGTCGGCAAATTGCTGCATACCTATCTATAGCCATGCAGACAAAGATACCTGACTCCATGGCAACAAAAAATGGATGGTGTACATCTGAGCAAAGCATTCGGTGAAACTGATGGTCTTAGCATTGAACCACAAGATGACTACACTCTTCGGCATGATGGTAATTACCAGGCCCATGTCCACAATAGCTAGGATGCCAAGGCAATACATAGGCTGGCACAGTGATGCCTCTTGGCAAATTACAGTCACAATAAGTGTGTTGGTAACAAGATCCAAAGCATAGAGCAGAGCCAGAGGCAGGGAGAGCCAGTGCTGCCAGCTAAGGATACCTGGAACTCCCATCAGAATGAATTCAGTCAGAAAACTGGAACCTAGAGCTACTGGAATCTCTGAGGATTTGGAACATATCTTGCTAATAAAAAAAAAATGCCCCCATTCTATTTCTGGTTATTTGTGTGACAGGGTTGGATGCAGACATACCCAGGGTATGAAATTGGGGATAAATTCAATCACAGTTTGTGTCTACTGTCTTTTTCCAGTTCACACTCAGGAAGCAGAGACAGGAAGATTTCTGTCAGTTCCAGGCCAGTCTAGGCTACATAAATAGCTTCAGGCTAGCCAGGGTTGTAGAGTAAGACCTTAAGCTTCAGGCTAGCCAAGGACTTGTGGTGATATGTTTTTTTAACATTGGAGGGAGAGGAAGAGTGAGCTGAGGGTTAGAGTGTGGAGGAATAGGTGGGTAAATTGAATTCTGTTTTAATAAAAACCAAAATCAGATATTATGGGGTGAAAGGTGAGAGATAGGAGAAACAGCAGCCAACCACTAGAAAGACCTTTTATCTCTACTGATGCTCAGACCAAAGGGTGCAATCCTGTCTTCAGACTGTACCTCTGACTATCTATAGACAGAATCTGTCTCTACCAAACCTCAGACTGCACTGAGCTCCAGTGTCTTCCTGCCTTACATTCCTCTCTCTGCCCAGCCCTATCACTCCTGTCTCCATCTCCCTAGTACTGGGAGTAAAGGTGTGGGATCCCAAGTCCTGGGATCACCTTTGTGTGAGCTCTGTTTTTCTTTTAGACATATTCAATCTCCTGTGAATCTGTCTAATTCAATCAAGGGTGGCCTTGATCCAAATGCCTCTGTTTGCCTAGTCCTGGGATTAAAGGTGTGCCACCTCTCCCTGGATTTAGTGGTTTAGATCTGCACTCAGATCTTCAGGCAAGCTTTATTCGTCAAAACATAAAGAAAATATCACTACATCTTCAGAGGCTCAAGAAATCAACAACTTAACTTTTTGTTTGTTTGTTTCTGCTTTTGGGGATTTTTTTTTGTCGTTTTTGTTTTTTCAAGACATGGTTTCTCTGTATCTTTAGAGTCTGTCTTGGAACTCGCTCTTGTAGACCAAGCTGGCCTCAAACTCACATAGATCCCCCTGTCTCTACCTCCCAGGTGCTGCGATTAAAGGCATGTGCCACCACCACTTAACTTTCTAAACTTCTTTTTTTTATGATTTTTTTAACTACGTTGTTTTATTTATTTATTTTATTATTTTTTTCCCGTTAGACTTGTTTATTCAAGTATCCGAAAGCACTCTTTCCACTTCCTCCCCTCCTCCCAACACCCTCCCAGTCCCTCCGTCCCCCCCACTCCCTCTCGTCTTCCCCCACCACTCCCAAGAGCAGCCAGGGTCTCCTGCCCCGTGGGAAATCCAAGCTCCCCCCCCCCTCGCTCCAGGTCCAGGAAGGTGAGCATCCAAACAGGCCAGGATCCCAAAAAGCCAGTCCATGCAGACGAAACAAGACCCAGTGCCACTGTCAACGGCTTCCCAGTCTTCATCCGGACCTTGGGGGCTCAGTAAGCCCCTATGTCAACCACATTCAGAGAGTCTGGCCCGACCACATGCTCGTTCAGTCCAGGTCCAGCTGGACCTGGCGAGCTCCCATCCGACCAGTCCCCCTGCATCAGTGGGTGAAAGCACCCCTCACGGCCCTGACCTCCAGTGCTCCAATGTGGGTCTCCATCTCCATCTCCATCCATCGTCAGATGAAGGCCCCCTCTGACTTTGCTTTCTTTGCTCACGATCTCCCTCCCTCTGCTTCTCATTTGGGCCCAAGGAGTTAAGTCCAGTGTTCCAATATGTGTCTCTGTCTCTATCTCCATCCATTGCCATATGAAGGTTCTGTGGTGATATGCAAAATATTCATCAGTATGGTTATGGGCCAAGGCCAGATCAGGCACCCTCTCCTCTGCTGCCCAGAGTACAATCTGGGGACCTCTCCTTGGGCCTGGGAACCCCTCCAGAATCAAGTCTCTTGCATACCCTAAAATGGCTCCCTTAGTTGAGATATAAACTTTCCTGCTCCCATAACCATCCTTCCTCCCTCCCCCCTCCCATTCCCCCAAGCCATCCCCGATCCTCCCCCTCTCCCCTCTCCCTAACCATCTCCCCGTACTTCCACACCCCACCCCACCCCCCGTGTACCCAAGTTTGCCTGGCAATCTTGCCTACTTCTAATATCCAGGAGGATAACTATATGATTTTCTTCAGGTTCACCTTCTTAGTCAGCTTCTCTAGAATCACAAATTATAGACTCAAAGACCTTTAACTATGGCTAGAATCCACTTATGAGTGAGTACATACCATATTCCTCTTTTTGGGTCTGGGTCACCTCACTCAGTAAAGCGTTTTCTATTTCCATCCATTTGCATGCAAAATTCAAGATGTACATACGCTGAGTAGTACTCTAATGTGTATATGTTCCACACCTTTTTTAACCATTCTTCTATTGAGGGGCACCTAGGTTGTTTCCAGGTTCTGGCTATTACAAATAATGCAGCTATGAACATAGTTGAACAAATACTTTTGTAGTATGATAGGGCATCTCTTGGGTATATTCCCAAGAGTGGAATTGCTGGGTCCTGAGGGAGGTTGACTCCCAGTTTCCTGAGAAACCACCACACTGATTTCAACAGTGGCTGTACAAGTTTGCATTCCCACCAACAATGGATGAGTGTTCCCCTCACTCCACATCCTCTCCAGCATAGGCTATCATTGGTGTTTTTGAGTTTAGCTATTCTGACAGGTGTAAGATGGCATCTCAAAGTTGTTTTGATTTGCATTTCCCTGATCGCTAAGGAGGTTGAGCATGTCCTTAAGTGTCTTCTGGCCATTCGAAGTTCATCTGTTGTGAATTCTCTGTTCAGTTCAGTACCCCATTTTTTAATTGGGTTAATTAGAGTTTTAGTGTCTAGTTTCTTGAGTTCTTTGTATATTTTGGAGATCAGACCTTTTTTAAAAAATGCTGCAAGATTCCTGGAGGCAGTAGAAATACTGTAGGATCCAAATGGTGGTAGTGGGCCATGTGGCAGCAGACAGCAGGCTCTGGAAGCAGCCAATCCCAGGCAGAGAGGGCTGCCGGTCCCGAGCAATGGTTGGTCCCAGGCAGGGAGACTCATGGCAGGCAGGCAGGAGACAGAGACATGGATAGACAAGACATGCAGAGTGATGTTATGGAGGGAGAAGGGAAGGAGGGGGGCAGAGAGAGAGAGAAGAGGAGAAAGAGACAGAGTAGGGGGGAAGCAGAGAAGTGGGGAGAGAGGCAGAAGCGAAGCTGCCTCTCCGAGAAGAAGATGGAAAAGAGTGAGCTCAGGCCAGAAGCTGAAGATCAGCCTGCCTCAGCAGATGGGGGAGGGAGTAGGCATGGCTTGTCTCTTAAAGAGACAGAACAACATTACACCTTTTATAAGGCAAAGTCTGGGGGCCACCAGAAGGAAATTTGCCAGCATAGGAACTTGGCAGGTAAAAGAAAAAGAGTTAGTATTATGAGACTATTTAACATGATACTTTGTGAGGGTTTTGTAATTTAAATTGGGATAATCAACTTCTGATCTGAATCTGTGGGGTATGAAGACGTATCTTAAAAACATGGGGACCTTGGGAGAGGGTTGAAAGGGAGAGGAAAGGCAGGGAGAGGAGCAGAGAAAATTGTAGAGCTCAAAATAATTCAATAATAAAAAATCCAGGTCCTTCATCCAGACCTAATCTGGGCAAGAACTTCTGCTGGTAGCCTATCTCAGGACAGGGAAGAATGCTGCTCTTGTTTTTTGCCTGATTGCTCTTGACTTCATAGCAAGTTCATTTATTCAGTGGCAGTAGAGCCTACTTCTTAGAGATTCCAGCATATGTTGAAAACCAGCTAAGAAGTTCAGCCTTCTGGCCTGGGCATCTACCGCATTTTGGACTTTCCATGTGTGGTCAGCCATTGGTGGCTAAGTCATTAGTCAGAGTATCCTATAAAGTTCATCATTCTAGAGAACCCTGACTAAAACTGTTGCACACTGATCACCCCTTTTACTCAATCACCCAGGATATGATCCTCTACACCCAAGGTCTTTTGACTTACTAGCTTCATTTGTTAACATTCTGTAATTTAGATATACATGTACAATGTGCATACTCACTGTTTATCCTATTGAGATTGTGGCAAAATGAGAGATAAATATTTGCCCATTCAAACACAGTTTAAGTCTACTGTCTTTTCCAGTTCACACTCAGGAAGCAGAGACAGGAAGATTTCTCTCAGTTCCAGGCCAGTCAAAACTATATAAATAACTTCAGGCTAGCCAGAGTTGTAAAGTAAGACCTTAAGCTTCAGGCTAGCCAAGGACTTGTAGTGATACCTTCTTTTAACAGTGGAGGGAGAGGAAGTGTGAGCTGAGGGTTAGAGTGTGGAGAAATAGGTGGGTAAAGCTGAGGTGGGAGGAGAGAGGAAAACAGAAATGGGAGGAGGAGGTGAAGGTAGAATTGGGGGAGGAACTGAAGTGTAGGGATTGATGTAGATTTGGGAAAGAAGGGATTGGGAGGAAGTAGAGAAGGGTAGGGCAGACTGAGGTGAAGGGGGGACAAAGATATCCACAAAGATGGGGAAGGGAAGGAAAGAATGGAGACAGACAGAGACAGAGACAGAGAGACAGAGACAGAGAAACAGAGAGAGACAGAGAGAGAGATTCTGGTTTTTATAAATGGTGGTTGCAGCCCAGCAATGGTAGAGCATATATTTAATCCTATCACTTACTAGGAAAATGCAGGCAGATTTCTGTGTTTTCAAGGCCAGACTGGTCTATAGAGTGAGTTTCAGGACAGCATGAACTACACAAAGAAACCCTGTTTCCAAAAACTCCAAGAAAAAAATGGTGCTTTTTTTCCAAGGAGTAAATGTGTGATGTACCAAACAGTGAGTTTTCATCTCTAAATTATACACAGATTCAGTAGAAATTGGGAAATTGATTTGACATAGAAAGGGACGTTTAAAATTACGAAGTCAAGAATAGGACAATAGAAATTTGATAGTATTCACTTCATAGTGATACAACTCCTTCATCAATCCTTCTGCCTCAGATATGGAGCTTGAACTGGCCATCTTCTATAACCAGTCAATGCTCCCAGCAGTGGGACTGATATATCAAGTCAATCACAAAACTTGGAATTATAGTCGGTCCTGCTTGCAAGACTGACTGGGGCAATGATATCTCAGAACTTGTGGGAATCATCAACCAAGGACTGGTCTAACCTAAGCCCAATGCCCTGAAAAGGATCTCAAGCCCAACACTCCTTTGGTTGGTCATGAACCAGGTGTTGAATAGTTCTGATACCCAGGTTAGAGCCAAACAAGTCTGTCAAAAACAAAAGAAAAGAAAGAAGGAAGAAAGGAAGGAAGGAAGGAAGGAGAAAATATTTTTAAAAGCTTTCTAATCAGTCATTGTGCTATATTTATAGATTGGTACCTACTACAGTCATCATCGTGGAGGCTTCCTCCAGCAGCTGATTGGAACAGTTGTAGAGACCAAAAGTCAGACATTAGGCAGAACTCAGAGAATCTTGCAGAAGAGCAGAAGGAATGATTATAGGAGAAACAGGGTTCAAGGACACCAGGGAAACACCCATAGAATCAACAAAGCAGGGCTCAAAGGAGCTCAAAGAAACTGGAGCAGGATTTTGTAGCAAATAGAAATAACTTATTTTGACTTTATAACCAAATGTTTTTTTACCCTAATATGGAATCACTTTGGCACATCAGAACATCATATTCATCCTAAAACTTTTTTCTTTGTCTTTTTTTCCATTCTTTCCTCTTGTTTTTATTTTTTGTTTGTTTGTTTGTTTTATTTTGTTTAGTTTTGGTTTGTTTTTTGAGACAGGATTTCTCTGTGTAGCCTATGAGTCATTCTGTAGATCAGTCTGTCCTCAAACTCAGAGAGAACCACAGACCTGCCTGCTTCTGCTTCTTGAGTGCTTTCTAACCAACACTTTCAAGCAAACACTGATGAAGAAATCACACCTGAGACCTCAGTTCTAGAAACTGTAGCTCACATTTGCCTAAGCAGCTTTTTTTGGTGTCTCCCCAATTCGTACATTATAGTATGGGATTTCATGTGATGTGTATATGTAATCTCATGATTATATCTCAATTTTATAGGCACTTATATCCATGAGTGGTCAGGAAGATGACTTTTCATTTTGCTGTATAATTTTGATATACAAAATATGTTAGGACATGCTTCATAGGTAAAGATATTTGTCCCATGAGGATTGTTGATAGTTAAAAGTCTGCCTTGTTCTTTTGCTTAGTCTTACTGCACACAAGTAGCTCACTTTTATCTCAAAGTAAGTTCAACTAGACTAAAAGCTTTTTGTAAGTAGATTATCAGTTTAAAACCTTACAGCTCTACCCATGGTTAGAGTCACAGATGTCTTACCAAGGTTGCTACACAAAGCACCCTAAGAAAAGCATGCAATTCTTTGCTTGACAAGTCTGTTAACAATAAACCTGTATCTCAAAGTTTGTCACTGACCATTGTGCCGCTTACACTTTTACTCCTGAAACTTTGAACAACTTGTGTGGCCATGGCAACAGCTCAGCTCCCTATTGCTTGTCCTAGGAATGTGCTTTTGACCAAAAAGAGGCAACTCTTGCAATTTCTTCATTGCTTCAAGGCTTCTTGAAAAGAGAGATTTTGGCTTGGAGAAGAAGAAACTAGAGAAGTCAGAAGTAGAACGGGAGAATAGGGATAGAAGCAGAACAATAAAGAAACTGATCAGAAAATCATGTAGTGAGACTTTGTTTGCCCTCAGATAGCCAGGAATAAAAGCCTTTTTCACTTGCTGTAGTGTCCAATTCTGAACCAGGAAAAGTGCTTTGGGGCTGGACCCCAAAGACTCGCATTAACCATATATAATCACTTCACTGTGGATGTTCTGAGAATGGAAATATAATTGTTTTGGCATGTTAATGGAAGTTTCCATTTAAAAATCTCTCTATGTGGTCCTAGAGTAGTGGTTCTCAACCTTCCCTTTAATATAGTTCCTCCAGTTGTGGAACTTAACTATCAACAATCCTCATGGGATAAATATCTTTACCTATGAAGCATGTCCTAGTACACACCAAGCATAAAATTATTATCATTGCTATTTCTAGCTATAATTTTGTTTCTATTAATGAGTTGTAATTCAAATACCTATATGCAGTATAGATGATATGCATATGCCACCCTCTCATCCCCCAAATGGATTATGACCTACCTACAGGTTGAGAACCACTGTCCTAGAACTTCAGTAACCGATTGGATTATTGGTTTGTTGATATCTAGTTTCTTTAGATCTTTATGTACTTTGAAAATCAACCCTCTGTTGGATTTTGGGTTGGGGAAGATCTTTTCTCATTTCATAGGCTTCAATTTTGCCTTATTGATGGTATCCCTTGCCTTACAGAAACTTTTCAGTTTCATGAGGTCCCATTTATTAATTGTCAACCTTAGTGCCTGTGCTATTAGTGTTCTGCTCAGGAAGTTAATTCCTGTGCCAGTGCATTTGAGATTATTTCTCACTTTCTCATCTACAAGCTTTAGTGTGTCTGGATTTAAGGACTTTGATTCACTTAGACTTGAGTTTTGTGCATGGTAAAAATTATGAATCAATTTGCATTCTTCTACATGCCTATACCCAGTTACACCAGCACTATCTGTTGAAGATGCTTTCTTTTCCCCATTGTATTAGTTCTGGCTTCCTTTTTGAAAACAGGGTGTCCATAGGTGTGTGGATTTACATCTGTGTCTTTGATCTGATTCTGTTGTTCCACTTGCTTATTTTTCCCCAGTATCATGTGGTTTTTATTACTATGGCTCTGGAGTAGAGCTTAAAATCAGAGATGGTGATACCTCCAGGAGCTCCTTTATTGTACAGGATTGTTTTAGCTATCTTGTATTTTTGTTTTTGAGTATTGTTTTTTCAAGGTCTGTAAAGAATTATATTATTTTAGTTGCATAGAATCTTTAGATTGCTTTTGGTAAGAAGGTCATTTTTACTATGTTAAGCCTACCAATTCACGAGCACAGAAGATCTCCCCATCTTCTGATATCTTCTTCATTTTTTTAAAGACATGAAGTTCTTGTCATGCAAGTGTTTTGCTTGCTTGATTAGAGTTACATTGAGATATTTTATATTATTTGAGGCTATTTTAAGTGGTGTTGATGTTTTTATTTCTTTCTCAGCTCATCTACCATTCGTAATGAGAAGGGTACTAATTTTTTTAATTAATCTTGTATCCAGACATATAACTATATTAGCTGTAGGAATTCCCTGGTAGAAATCTTGGGGTCACTTATGTATAATATATCATCCACTAATAATGATACTTTGACTTTTTCCTTTACAGTTTCTATCCCCTTGATTTCCTTTAGTTGTGTTATTGGTCTAGCTAGAAGTTCAAGCATATATTAAATAGGTATGGAGATAGCGGACAACCTTGGCTTCTTTCTGATTTTATTAGAATTGCTTTGAGTCTCTCTCCATTTAATTTGATGCTGGCAATCTGCTTGCTGTATATAGCTTTTTATTATGTTGAGGTATGTCCCTTGTATTCCTGATCTCTCTAAGACTTTTATCATGAAGGGATGCTGGATTTTGTCAAAGGCTTTTTCAGCATCTAAGGAGATTATTGTGTGTTTTTTTCTTCCAGTTTGTTTTTATGGTGGATTACATTGACAGATTTTCATATGTTTATACATCCCTGAATCTCTGGGACAAAGCCTGCTTGATCGTGGTTGATTACCTTTGCAATGTGTTCTTGGATTTGGGCTGCCAGGATTATATTGATTATTTTTATAGCTATGTTTATGAGTAAAATTGATCTGCATTTCTCTCTCTTTTTCTTTTGTTTGGTCTTTTTGTGGATTGGGTATCAGGGTGACTGGGGGCTCATCAGAAGAATTTGGCAATGTTTTTATTTTGTCGAATAATTTGAGGAATATGGATATTAGGTCTTCTTTTGATGTCTGATAGAATTCTGCACTAAACTTGTCTGACCATGAGGTTTCTTTCTTTGTTAGTTTTGTTTTGTTTTTTGGTTGGGAGACTTTTAATGACTATTTGTATTTCCTTGAGGGTTGTAGATCTATATACCTGTTTATCTGGTCTTGATTTAACTTAGGCGAGTGGTATATATCAAGAAACTTGCAACTTTTTTTAGATTTTGAAGTATGACCTAATGATTCTCTGTAGTTCTCGGAGTCTATTGTTATGCCTCCACTTTCCTTTCTGATTTTGTTAATTTGGATATCCTCTCTCTGCCTTTTAGTTAGTTTGAATAAGGGCTTATTTATTTTGTTGATTTTATTGAAGAACCAACTCTCTGTTTCACTGATTCTTAGTATTGTTTTCTTTGTTTCTATATTATTGATTTTAACCCTCAGTTAAATTTTTTTTTCCTGCTGTCTGCTCCTCCTAGGTGTGTCTGCTTCTATTTGTTCTAGAGCTTTCAGGCCTGCTGTTAAGACACTAGGATGAGATCTCTGCAAATTCTTCATGAAAGCTCTTCATATTATGTACTTTTCCTCTTAACACTGATTTCATTGTGTTCTGTACATTTGAATATGTTGTGAATTCATTTCCATTGAATTCTAGAATGTCTTTAACTTCTTTCTTATTTCTTCCTTGACCCATTGGTAACTCAATAGAGAGTTGTTCAGCCTCCACGAGTTTGTAGACTTTCTGTTGTTGAAATCAAGCTTTAATTCATGGAGATCTGATAAGATACAGAAGGTTGTTTCAGGAATTTTTCTATCTGTTGAGACTTGCTTTGTGGCAACATATATGGGTTATTTTGGAGAAGGTTTCATTCAGTGCTGAGGAGAAGGTATATTCTTTTGTGTTTGGATGAAATGTCCTGTAGATATCTGTTAGGTCAATTTGACTCATAAAATCTCTTAGTTCCATTATTTCTCTGTTTAGTTTCTGTTATATGTAATTTAAGTCTTGATAATATTTCTTTACAAATGTGGGTGTCATTACATTCAAGGCATAGATGTTCAGAACTGAGACATCATCTTGGTGGATTTTTCCTTTGATGGATTTGAAAAACTTTTGTCCATTTTTTTTAATAATTTTGGTTGGAATTCTAGTTTTTTGATATTGGGATAGCTACACCAGATTACTTCTTAGGTCTGTTTGATTGGATAATTTTTTTCCAACCCTTTACTCTGAGGTAATGTCTACCTTTGATGTTGAAGTGTGTTTCTTGTATGAAGCAAAATGTTGGATCCTGTTTTTGTATCTAATCTATTCGTCTGTGTCTCCTTATTAGAGAATTGAGTTCATTGATATTGAGAGATATTAAGGACCAATGATTGTTAATTTCTGTTTTCTGTTATTGGTTGTGTGTGTGTATTTTCCTTCTTCAAATTTTGCTGGTGTGAAATTTTCTATTGCCCATGTGTTTGTGGGTATAGTTAGATTCTTTGGGTTGAAGATTTTCTTCAAGTACATTCTGTAGGACTGAGTTCATGAATAGATATTGTTTAAATTTGACTTTGTCATAAAATATCTTGTTTTCTCCCTCTATGGTGATTGACAGTTTAATTGGGTATGGTAGTTTGGGCTGACATCTGTGGTTGCTTATAGTCTACAAGAAATCAGTCCAGAGCCTTCTAGATTTTAAGGTCTCTGTTGAGAAGTCAGGGTGTTTGTGCCTTCCCAGTTTTAATCTTCTTTCTTTATTCTGTATGTTTAGTGTTTGGGCTACTATATAATGGAGAGATATTCTTTTCTGATCCAATCTATTTGGTGTTCTGTAAGCTTTTTGCACCTTTAAAGGCATATACTTATTCAGGCTAGATTTTTTTATGATTTTGTGAAATATATTCTTTGGTGTTTTGAACTGAATTTCACATCCTCCTATTCCTATTATTTTGTCTTTTCATAGTGCCCCAGGTTTCCTGGATGATTAGTGTTAGAAATTTTTTTTAGATCTGCATTTTTTTTCTTTTTTGACTAATGAATCTATTTCCTCTATTGTGTCTTCAATGCCTGTGATTTTCTCTTTCATTTCTTACATTCTGTTCGTAATGCTGTGTTGTGATGTGTTCCTGTGGTGTGATGTATTCCTGTTCAATTACCCAGATTTCCCATTTCCAGGATTCCCTCCATTTGTGGGTTATTTTTTTTATTGCTTCTATTTCCATTTTCAGGTCTTTAACAGTTTTCTTTATCAGTTTGTTTTTTCTTTGTTTTCTCTTAGTGATTTATTGATTTCTACCGTTTTTTTTTCTTTAGTCTTTTCTTCAAATTCTTTGAGAGATTTGTTCGTATCCTCTTTAAGGACCTCTATCATCATCATACAGTAATGTTTAAGGTCATTGTCTCATGCATCAGCTGTGTTGGATTGTTTATGTCTAGCTGTTGTAAGAGAGCTGGGCTCTGGTGATAATATATTGCCTTTTTTGTTATAAATTGTGTTCATAAATTGGTGTTTAGGCATCTAGATTTGGGATGATTTTAGGTCTATGTGTTGACTCCTGCATTTGTCTTTGATAAACAGGTACTTTGTTCTTTGGTTTCTTTGTGCTCTTTGGTCTTCTGGTCTAAATGGCCAAGGATTATGGTGACAAGCATGTTATCAGGTTCAGGAGGGTATCCCCTATGAGCTAGAGAGGCTATGGGTCCCTAGATCCATAGAACTGAAGTCCTCTTCTGAAGTTGTAGACCAGAGGTGGAGGTATAGAGTGGGGTCTCTGGATCTGATCTAGACTCTATGGTCCCTAGAACAAAGTAGTAGGCCAGAATATGGGGCCTAGAGGTGGTGGTACAGTCTGGGGCTGTTGAACCGGCATAAAGGGGTTTAGTGGATGAAGGGAAGTATCTTTCCTGGGATTCCTAGAACTGTCTGGTCTTTGGTACAGCTGCCAGGAGGTTATGTATCCTAGTGTGGAGGCCAGAGGATCTTCTGAGTTCTATTATGTATTATAATTTTGGAAATCATACCCATTGTATATATCAATGGCTTGTTGCTGAACACCATGCAGTCTTCTGAATGCAATGCTTTTATTTGATCATTTGCATATTGATAAATGTTTAACTTGAAGCAATTCTAGTTATAGGTTCAATGAATATCTACAAATGAATTTTTGTATAATAGGTTTTTGTATTTTCTTATAAATAACTGGGGATTAATTGGCTTAGTCATAGCACATGCCAATGGGGAAATTTTGTGAAAATAAGCCTGTTTTCAATATTTTTCTCCTATTTTTCATTCCTTCTTGTGGTGTACTAGGAGCACAGTTTCTCTTTACATTTTCTAACATTTGGTAAGACTAATAATTTTAATTTTAGAAATTTTAATAATTTTTAAATGCCATTTAATTATAATTTCAATTGTATTATCCTGGTGAGTTTTTATGTGTTTATTTGTCACTCATCTCTTTATTAAGCATCTATTTGAAATTTGTCAAATTTTCAAATTTGGGATGTTTGTTTCTTATTGGTCACTTATAAAAAGGTTTTGCACAATTGAGTTTCAAATATATTGTCTGATAAGAGTTCAAAGTCTCTTATTCCAGTGCTGGGTTATTGTTTTCATTTTCTTAGTGTCATACCGTAATAAAAATTTAAATATTTTAATTAGTCAATATCAGAGTCAGGATTATGAAGGAAAGAGGACGGATAAAGAGTTTTCTCAGTTGTCTCTCATCAATGCTTAGTGAATCCTTGACCCATCTTCTAATTATTGAGCGTTCTAGAGACATCCACAGCTTCTGGATGAATTTCTTCATGTTTGGAAGGGGTTTTAAACTCTTGTCTCTCTAAAGGGTCTTCAAAAGATGCAGTGTTTGTTTTGCAGCAAAATAATTAAAAGATTTTGGTAAGCATTTGACCTGGCTTAGCTGAGGCAAAGATGAAGTTCACTCTGTGCCTGACAGGTTTTCTGAGGGTTACGCCTAGAGGGGTTTTCTTTTCTTATTTTTTTTTATTTCACTTTACTTTAGTGTTGTGTCCTTACTTCTCCATTGTATTCTTTTTTTTTTTTTGTCATCTGGGAGAATTCCTCTATGCTTGGACTTAAAATGAAGACTTCTGCATGTTTGACCTTGCAATTGTGTGTCCCCCCCCCCCGCAAAAGTTGTGAGAATAGATCACAAAGAGATACGTCTTATTTTGTTTCTTTTTAAAAAATAATTGTTACACAATGACAGGATACAATATTACCATGAAGATAATTGGAATTGGAGTTGTGATCTATTTCTTTGATCAGGACTCCTGACACTCACTTCTTAATCAGTGTGTTGTCAGCCATAGTGCATCCATGATAAACAATGGTATCTTCAAACCTCTGGAATCAATGGATTCTGCATAAAAGTACTGTGAGCTACTTGATCCTTGAAACATGGCTCTAATGTCCATTGTAGAAATAAAGTCCATTTGTGAAACAATTATCTTATTCAGACTTGGAACAAATATTTACTATAAAATATCTTGTTTGCTGCCTATCAGTATAAAAACATTGTGCATTTACCATAATATTCTGTAAAGCAGTTATTCTGTCTAATCTCACTTACACATAAGTTCTCCTCTTTTAAGAATGTGAAGGACAGAGATTGGAAGGCTACAAATAAGTGACTCACAGTCAAATTTCCTTACGAAGAAATATCAGCACACGATCTCGAATCTGCTTGGTTCTCACCCCATAAATGAGAGGGTTAAGAGCAGGGGGGATGATGACATATAAATTAGCAAGGAGGATGTGGATATACCGTGGAATACTGTGTCCAAACCGGTGAGTCAAAAACGAGAAAAAGGCTGGAGTGAAGAAAGCCAAGATCACACACACATGGGAACCACAGGTATTAAGAGCTTTGAGCCTGGCTTCCCAGGATGGAAGTTTGAATACAGCATGAAGAATTTTCACATAGGAAATAGCAATCAAAATAACATCCAGAAGTATCATAGATATGAGTATTAACCCAAATAATATATTGACTTTTATGTTAACACATGCCAGCCGAGCAATGCCCATGTGCTCACAGTATGTGTGGGGAATTATATTGTGTCCACAGAATGAAAGCCTTAGAATGAGAAATACAAGTGGAAAAACCAAAATGAAATTTTTGAAGAGCCCAACTCCAGCAATAATACAGATGGTTCTGTTGGTGAGGATTGTGTTGTATCTGAGAGGGTTACAAATGGCAACATAGCGGTCAAAAGCCATGGCTACAAGCATGAAGGTTTCTATACCTGTAAACAGGTGTATGAAGAACATTTGAGCTAAACAATCCCTAAAGGCAATCTTATGGAAACCAAACCAGAATATGCTGAGTGCTTTGGGAACAGTTGCTGTAGACAGGCCCAAGTCAGTCAGAGCCAGCATGGCCAATAGGTAGAACATAGGCTGGTGAAGGCTGTGTTCAAGCTGGATCACAAAGAGAATGATGACATTCCCTAGGACAGCAAGAAGATAGACTGTACCAAAGGGGAAACCTAGCCAGAAATGCAACTGTTCCAGTCCTGGGATTCCCAAGAGCAGGAAGGATGAAGGGTGAATCCCTGAGCTGTTGCCTAGTGACATGCTCTCAGGAGTCTCTAAGAAAAAGACTCATTTGAAGGACTCTAGATATGATTTGACAGGACTTCATCAGCATTACTAATAATGAATAAAAACAAAATTATGTAATTAGTGTAACTTCTCATGGAATGCAGAAATGTCTTCCTTCATATTTCCTCTCTCTTTCTTTTCATTAATAACAACTGGCAAGGAAAGGTGAATATTTCTTAATTAAATGAATGAATATTTATACTCTGCTGTAGATAACTTATATTAAGTTTTGTTTTTATACAAACTAAGTCTAATGGGAAGATTAACCTAGCCAGATCACATGTAGCCAGATCAAAAGCTACAGCAATTTGAAATATATTAATTGTAGATAAGTGTATCTGACTGATAAATTACTACAAGTTCAGAACACAGATAATACGAAGCTTTCAAAATATCTTTCATACGTCATTTACTTAACTAGAAACATGGGCAGAATTATGGCATGGCCTCTTCCACTTGTGATAAATGGATCCTACTCCTCAACTTGCCTGTAAATGAGTGAGAGACTTACATAGATCTAATCTACATGGGAAGTAGAAAAAGACAAGATCTCCTGAGTCAATTGGGAGCATGGGGATCTTGGGGGAGGGATGAAGGGGAAGGGGAGAGGCAGGGAGGGGAGCAGAGAAAAATGTAGAGCTCAATAAAAATCACTAAAAAAATAACTATAGTCTGGGGACAAAGCTAACCCAAACAACATAGGCTATGAAATAAAAAGTTCAGTGCCATGTATGGGTTACCTCTTCTTGAGTTATTATTTACTGGTTATATCCATTGATTTTCTTTATCCTCCAGAACATGATGATAAGATCCTGGTGCTGAAGACATTGCACATTTAAGTCATATGGCATGAAGAATTAAGCTGGTACTGATCTGGAGACTTCATTCCCTCCTGGGTAGTTTTCATAATACTGAGAGGTGCTATGTAAATTGTGAAAGAAGAGAAATAATCAACAATCCTTGAGCTACAATAATGATTGTTCTGACAAGAAATGCCCACTGCAGCAATAGCAGCATGGATGTTATAGAAGTAACCAATCATTCTTTCTTTGGATATAAAGCCTGTTCCAGAACCTGGAGAGATGGTTCAGTGATAAAGAGTGCATATTTGTCTTCCAGAAGATCAAAGTCAGTTTCCCACCACCCACATAAGGCAGTTCATAACCACCTATAACATCAGGTTCAGGGGGTTCCAAAATCCCTGGCCTCCATAGGCATCTCCATTCACATCCACACACACACACACAAACACAAACACATAAATTACATATCATCATCATCATCATCATAATCTTCATCATCATCATCATCATAACCACTTCACAAGATGGAACTTATGCCTGGTGCTACTAAATGGTCCAAAAACCCATGGCTGGCCAAGTGATAAGCCCCAGAGAAGAACCTAACGCTAAATAAATATAGAAATAATATACCCAGCCTGGCAGTGGTGGTGCACACCTTTAATACCAGCACTCGGGAGGCAGAGGAGGGCAGATCTCTGTGAGTTTGAGGACAGCCTGGTCTACAAGAGCTAGTACCAGGACAGACTCCAAAGCTACAGAGAAACCCTGTCTCAAAAAAAAAGAGAAAAGAAAAGAAAAAAAGAAAAAAGAAATAATATGCCCCCTAAGTTCTTTTTTGATTTTTAAAAGTAGAAGATGGTTAGTTCATAAACCCATAAATAGTTAATGTTCAGAGAAGAAGAGACTATGAAGTACCCAAGTCTAAATAGGACATCCCTTCCCCCTCCTAAGCTCAGGGATCATTACAGAGAAAGAGACGGAGAGATTACAAAAGTCATAAGAGGTAGACATATGCAGGAAAAATGTATTTGCCAGGCATGACAACATTATTATACACATGAAGTCACGGAGACTGTGACTACTTGTACAAGATCTGCATAACATCAAGCCAATCAAAATCATATTGTGGACAGAGAAGGCACGTGAAGTCCCACCACTAGATGAGGAGCTATTGGCAACTGATGACTGCTAGGGAGGGGAGAGTTTTCCTCAAAGATGTGGCCCCTGAAAAGCTACCCACTTTTCAGTAGATTGTCCTGTACCCATGCATATATAGCCAGCACCAGGGGAGCTTAAAAACACAACACATGAAATTGGCGTGGAAGAGTGGTAAGGAGGATAATCAGAGGGAAGGGAAAGGAGGCTGGACACATTTCTGTGAGCCGAGGAAATAAGGATGCTGCATCATGACACAAACTTGAGAGCATAGGAAATCAAAGTCAAAATTGATAGGAATGAGAGAGGCACGGCCTTGTTAGAGGAAAGGGAAAATGAAATTCCTAAACATGGAAATGTGACTGTTGGAGGGTCCAGCATAGGTATGAGGAGCAGAAATGAGGAACCAGCATGACCCTCCTGTCGGTCCTTCAGGATGCACTCATTCTCAGATGGCCTTTACTGATTCTCCCAGAACATTTTCTGTAACTAATGCTGCAGAACATATTCTGTAACTATTTAATCAGTCCATAATCCCTAACTGATTATGACATGCAGAATTGGAAAAATTGGTTCTATTCATTGCTATGTCCATTGTTACATCTGAAGCATAGCTGCTACCCAAAATGTATTTGTTAATAAGAGATTGAATATTTAGTAATTTTTTATTTTAATTCTTGGTTAAAAGTCCTATATGTTAAAGAATAATAACAGAATAGCATAATATATCTGGTATCTGAGGATGGAGAAACATGTAAATGAACTCTTCTAAGAGGACTCTGTGTGTATATGGAGAGATGCATCTCATCAAAAGCCTTCATGACAATGGGTTTCTCAGTAAGCCTGAAATAACAGAGAGATTATTGAAAGTGTACTTGGTTGAGTATAGGAAGCAGCTGACCATGGCAATGTACCTGAAATAGAAAGTCAACTATAATTGATGGACTAATTTATATATAGCTTATCACATAAAAAGTCATGCATATTGTGCAAGCTGTATCGATGTGACACCAGTGAAAAGGTTTCTTAGTGGTGTATTTTCTGAAATCTGAGACAGCTCATTCTTTACAATGTTGACTTTCTTTTAGCATACATGACTCTTTGCTTCACATTACGGTGTCAAAACCAGTAGGATTGTAAAAGGAAAAAAAGAGATAATGACAGAGACTTGCAAAATCTACCACCAGAAAAACATAGAAAATATATGTTGCTAGAAAATATAGGAGATATGTGGATAGGAGAGAAATAGACCCAGAAAAGGAGTCAGATAGAATTGCTGCAAACAACTTCATTCTGTATGTCACCTGTTGAGAACTTTTCCTAGGAGATCTTCATTCAGACTTAGAATTAGTGGAAAAACTTGGGAACTATGTAGAAACATGTGTATAAAGGCAACACTAAGTGGACTCAATAACTTGTATTTGTATATTTATATGTATATGTAATATATTTTATATATAACAATAATAATTAAAGGAAAGTGTTGTAGATTGAGGGGGAACAAGCGGGTTTCTGAAGGGGTTAGAGGGAGGAGGAAAATCATGTAACTATATTACTCATATATAAAATTCTAAAAGTAATGATAAAAACTAGATTTCAAAAATATGAGTACTGAAAGAACAAACACAAAAGCAAAAAGCTTGGAGACGTGTCTTTTCAAGCATTCTCTGATATTGGGGGTGGGGGAAGTTTTCTATGAAACCAGAGCTGTTCCTCCACCCATCAATGAGTAAACCTAAGCTGGAGCAGCCACTCACCTCAGACTACCAGTATTAGAGATAGGGGCTGCGGCTCAATGGTATAGTTCTTATCCATGTTCAAGGACCTGAGTTCAGTCTCCAACACTGCAACAACAGCAATAACAAAAGGCATTTTTCATTATCCAGGAAAGGGAGAGTAGACTCTAGACCAGGAAAGGAAGTTAGCATCATGTTAGTTGCTAAAATTATGGGAAGAAAAGGAGCTATGATATTTTTTTAAAAAATTCATATTTCTAATTGCTGTGTTTTTTGTCTACTTGTTATAATTAAATGCTGGAATAGCAGAATTTAATTTGGAAGAATGCAACAGAAGAGCCAACACAGAGAGAGACGTGAAACCACATAGATACACATCAGAGTGGCAAATTCAGTGTATGTTTTGCAGATATTACCTACAAACAGTTGGGGTTGGGTAGGACTGAGTCACTTCTGTTCTTCAACATGACTTACAAAGAATTAAAGAGAAAATGTGTGATTTGGAAAGAATAAGAATACCACTTCAACATTAAACAAAAATATTTTCAAATCATCAGTAACATAGTAAATTTCAGTGGAACTTGTCTAAAAGTGAGAGCTAGGAAGCAGAAGCAGTGACAAAGGGAGAAGGAGAGTGAAGTGAAAAGAAATCAGGAGAGAGAGGGAGAAAGAGAAATTGAACAGCATTGCAGCAAAGTCAACAGTACACTTAGCTGGAATTTTAAAAAAGTCTGTCATCATTCAAAGTAGCTATGCTTATTGTAAAAAGAAATTCAAGCAAGCAAAACACCTAACAGCGTTATCTACTGAAATTCTACCAGGTAGACATAAGTATATAAAATATTATATCTCTTCAAAGTTAATATTTGAATTATATACAAGTAATGAAGAGATTAAATCAACAGATCTTACTTCAATCCTTATCAATTTTATGATCAAAATCACACCACACCAACTTCAGACAGAAGTGCTGTAGACACCTCTTCAGTCATAATAACTACTCCAAGATTGTCAAACTAAGATCCAAATTTATATTGGAATTAAAATCTTCCTCCTTGAATAAGAACAGTTGTTCCCCTGGGGCTTGTTGAGATCAGACAACATAGACGATATGTAATTCTCAGTATGGGCATTGGGGCATAAAAAGCACACCTTCAAG
This sequence comes from Myodes glareolus, assembly GCF_982192425.1. Classification (NCBI taxonomy): domain Eukaryota; kingdom Metazoa; phylum Chordata; class Mammalia; order Rodentia; family Cricetidae; genus Myodes; species Myodes glareolus. The sequence goes on along the minus strand of NC_142032.1, from coordinate 99,814,429 downwards.
AGACCCCTTGGGATTTCAGAATTTCTACCTTCAGCTCCTAAACTTGCACAATTCTATTATTTTTAACTTCTTAATTTCTAATTATTCTGTTGCTATTGATCGCACAAGAACATCTGAGCCAATGTGAATTCCCTATCTTGTTATCTAGGACTGTTATATATTCTCTCATGACTGGGCCAGTTTTCAAGAAAACATTTTCTTGCTCCATGATGGATTCAACCATTGGAGACTTTGGATTTCCTGGGATCTGGAATGTCATCCCGTTTTATCCAGATTGTGTACTCAGATGCATTTCATATCTTTATTTCATCCCCCCAAGAAACTGTTATTTATACAGATTATACTAGTCACTTATAAATATGCAAATAATTAGCTTCCAAGCATAGTATTCAGATAATTATTTCTGCATAAATTCAGAAAGCCAGTAAATTTTTTTTCTTTTAAAATGTTTTTAATTGAAACAGAATTACATCACTCCCCCTCCTTTTCTGTCCCCCAGTCACTCCCAGTTACCCTCCCTCAAACTCCCTCATGCCCCATCCACTCTCAAGTTGATACCCTTTGGTTAAAACCAGTAAATTTCTAAAGAATTCCATCTCAATTGCCTTTAGAAGGGAATTAGAAGATTCACGATAAAAACTAAAAATTCAGGTAAAAATTCACTATTTGAGCCATCAGTGGAATAATATATACTATGCTTGACTGGAGATGTATGGAGTTGTGAAGTCTGGCTTTCTTCTCTAGTGTATATTTATACATGTGTGAAAGTGTGTGCAAACATTTTTTTTGAAATAGTTTCTCACTGGGATAGCATTCACCAAGTATGCTAGGATTTCTAGGGACCTGCCTGTTGATGCCTCCACAACACTGGGAGTACAAGCGTGTACCACCATTCCTATGGTTTGCCCATATGGGTTCTGATATTCTAACTCAAGTCTTCAAGCTTTCAAGGCAAGTACTCCACAAACTGAACCATCTCCCTTGCCCGTGGGATTGATTTACTTATGAGCAAAAAAGCAACTTTAACGGCTGTTGACTTTAAAACCTACACTGACATCTCAACAGTGATGAAGCAAAATATAAACAGTAGGTTGTTGGAGGAAGGATCGCTTGTTCGCCCCGGATGCCCAGCCATGAAATAACCATTCAGAAAACCATATCATTTGCAATACTATTTGACCAATAGCTTAAGTGTATTTCTGGCTAAACTCATATCCTAAACTAACCTGTCTCTATTATTCTGTATATTGCCACATGACTATGGCTTACCAGCTAAAGTTCCCAGCATCTGTCTCAGGCAGCAGATTCATGGCTTCTCCTAACTCTGCCTCCTTCCTCCCATGCTATAGGCCAAGCCAGTTTTCTTTATTGATTAACCAATTAAATCAACACATAGACAGAAGAACCTCCCATACCAGTAGATGACTCTATATCACTTCTGAGCAGAGGCAAAAACAATAATGCTGCCCCAAAATGGTGTTTTCTTTACAGATGATACTAAATATGTATAGCACACATATACATACATGCATACACATACATGGATACAAATATACATACATACAGAGAGAGAGAGAACAAAAGGAGGGGATTCAGAAAGCTATGAGTCTATGGACATGATATCAGTCGATACAGATAGCATCAGTCAGAACTGGGCTATATTATGCTGAGTGATAAATAGACCTCAGTGTGGTAAATTGTACTATACGAACAATCTCATTTGCCTGTAGACTGTAAGACCATTAACCCTGTTAAGCAAAGAGTTGAGCAGTGTTTATCCACAACCAAGAAGAGAGCCAATGTAAGTACACTGATCAGAAGACAAAACCTTCATTTATGAGATAAACATATTTTAGAAATCAATGAACAGTATAAATTTTGCAAGATACGAACATCAACTCAATAATGTATGCATATGCCAGATGATCACTCTGTATACCTTTACTGTATGTAATTCTTGTTTAAGCACTAAACATTTTAAAATAAAAATAATAAAGAAATTAAATAGGATGATAACAACTAAGTTTAATGTAGTATTCATTAGTAGTGCTTTATTCTTCCCTTGACATGCCACTGTGAACTCTGCGGCACCATTTTTGGCCTTTTTCAGTTATCTTCTTTTATCAGCATATATTAATTATAAATAATAATAGATTTCATCATGATACTTTCATTTATGTATATAATGAATTTGTATCATACTTGCCTCCTATTGCCCTGTTTTATCCCTTTCCACTCTCACTGATTCTCTTCTCAGTTTTTTCTCTTTGTATTTTTACATTTTTCTTCCTTTTCTTCCAATTTTTTTTGTAACCCACAGCATTTTATTAACATTTATTACAGGCTCCAGGGTGAGGGATAACTCACTAGTGCCTGGACTCCTTACTGGTGGTTACATGACCCCTCCCCTAGTGATCATTAACTGCTTCTTGATACTCAGGGAGGAGTTAGGTCTCATGAGTTCTACATACCCAATTCCTACGCTACCATTGTCAGAGTTCTCAGAGAAAGGGAAGATCTCTTACCTCTTCTCCAAGGCAGGATGCTGACAGGCCCAGTCTTGTGTGGAGCTTGTGCACACAAACCCAGCTGCTGTGAGCACAGGAGTGCATCTGCTGAGTAATTCTGCCTTGGTTATCGCAGAGCGTAATTTTTAAGGCCTTTGTCCTAAAACCATCTTTTTCCAAAATAATTTTAGATCCTTATTTTTATTTCTAAATTGTACTTTCCAAAATATTAGCATATATGTGAAGTCTATAAATACAGAAGTAGCTTTAAAATTTTTCCTTCCTAGTGTTTTCATGCAACTTTATTTTTATGTTTGAGAATTTCATACATTCATATAATGTGTTTTGGTCAAATCCACGGTGCATTCCATCCCATCCAATTCCTCCTGTATCCGCCCACCACTTTTCACTGTCAGCACACTGAGTCCATTTACATATGCATGGGTATAGGACCATCTGCAGGAAATGAGTAGTATTTCAGGGCCCACATTCCTGAAGAGAAGTTCCTCTCCCTCTTTTAGAAGCCATCGTTCACCAGTAGTTCTAGTTTCTGCTGGGATTTCATGTCCCTATCCATTCTGAGACCTTCTAAATTTCCAAAAGTAAACCTTTATATACTACTTTTAAACTAACCATTTCTTTTCCTATGAAAGTGATTACATAACATACTCTCTTCAATCATTCTACTGCTCAAGAAAGAAACACATATGGTACTTGAAAACTGAATATATATATGTACACATAGTATATTGTACATATAAATATTACACACATTATATTTGTATTGTCATATATTATATAATTTGTATCAAATGCATTGTAAATACTATTCATTCAACAAATAAAACTAAAACTAAATAGTTATTTATGAGTGTATATTTCATGCTATATCAAACCTACATTTTCACCGTTTTCCATTACACTAACTTCTTTTCTCTGCTTGCTTCTCTATGTGCATGAGAAAATTACATTAACAGTTATGTAGGATCCCAGTAAATACAATGAATGAATGAATGTTCTTATCAATACCTTTGTGCCTATGGTATATTTGTAGTAAGCTGATGTCATGTTATATTTGGGTAAGTTGTTATCATCATTATTACCATTATACCATCATTCTGGAAGTCTGTTAATTTATCCATAATGGCTCTGAAGCAAACAAAAATATTCTGCATTATATTAAATCCTGCAAAATTCTAGAAAAGGGAAGTGGTCATAATTGGAGGAATCTTATTTGGCCTAAATTAGTCCTTCCTGCTAAGGATGAAATTCAAATATATCACTTAGCTTTACTAAACATTAATAATTTTACTGCAAAAGAGGGAACAGTCCTAAATATAGGACCATGTTCAAGATCTAACAATATTAATGGAATGTTTGCAAAAATAGATTTTTCCATGAGGATTCCAATATTTTCAGTACTATCTTGAAATATAAGATGTTTGAGTCACACTAAAATAAAATTTTTCCCCACAGTGTTTCTATCCCTTTTCCAATTTTCTATGGACTAGAATCTATTTTTAACAACATGAGACAAATTCTGGAACAAACTCTTCAAACTACAATTGGTTAGTGATCCTTCTGGAAGAAAATCCTCAGCACTCGCTCCCGAATCTGTTTAGTTCTTACCCCATAGATCACAGGATTAAGGGCTGGTGGGACAACCACATAAAGATTGGCCAAGAAAATGTGGATATACTGGGGCACATTATGGCCAAAACGATGTGTCAAAAAAGAGAAAAATGCTGGAGTAAAAAAGGTTAAGATAACACCTATGTGAGAGCCACAGGTGTTGAGAGCCTTGAGTCTGGCCTCTCGAGAGGGCAGGCAGAACACTGCATAGAGGATCCTGACATAGGAGAGAAAAATAAGAACCACATCCAGTAACAAGAGAACAATGTTGCTAAGACCAAACATGATGTTGACTTTGATACTAGCACAAGCTAGACGGGCAATGCCCATGTGCTCACAGTAGGTATGAGGGATGATGTGGTGCCCACAATAGGGTAGCCGCAGGAGGAGAAACACCAAGGGAACAACCATGTATAGGCTGCGCAGGACAGCAATACCTGCGATGACACCAATGATTTTGTTGGTGAGAATGACGGTGTATTGAAGGGGCTTGCAAATGGCGATGTAGCGGTCAAAGCCCATGGCCAACAACATAATGCTTTCCATGACGGTGAAGAAGTGGATGAAGAACATCTGAGAAATGCAACCTCCAAAAGATATTTCCCTGAGTCCAAACCAGAAGATGCCCAGCATTTTGGGGATGGTGGCTGTGGTCAGACCCAAGTCAATGGAATCCAACATGGCTAGGAAGTAGTACATGGGCTCATGAAGACTGTGTTCAGTTTGGATCACAAATAAAATGGCAGTATTCCCTAGAATTGCAATGAGATAGAGAAAACCAAAGGGTAATCCAATCCAGATGTGTGCATATTCTAGCCCTGGAATACCCAGCAAAAGAAATGAGGAAGGATGGACTTGTGAGTCATTAGACAGGGACATCCTCTCAGTCATGGACACATGCTGTGCTGAATGCAGATAAGTTTTGATGTTGGATTAGTATGATTCTTTGTCGACTTAGTCCTTTATCTTCATTCCTGGTCAAATATAAAAACAACCTTTTAATCTTCTATTCATATTTTTAGAAAGAGGTAAAAAATACTCTCTTTGTTTTATGCATAAGCCTCCTGAATTTCACAAAGCATCAGTTATAGACCCACCATTACTGCACTGAACTCATGTAATAGCAAAGACTAATACAAAGAAGAGGGAGAAGAAGAAATGAAAACGGCAGTGTGGTCAGGAATGTGTGGGGAGGATGAAGTTCCAAAGTTGGTGTACAAGGTTGTTACATATGCTTTTGCTTAATAATCATAAGAGTAACTCAGGCGTTGTTTATCTTGATCTTTCCCTATCTTAGAAGATAAAACTCCCAAATGTGTGTACAATATTGTCTGTGTGTGATGGTCTGATTCTGAAGCAGAATAAACAACTTACCTTCTTTTATTTGGTTGCATGAAAGTTCATGTAGAAGTTCTTCGTATTTTTGTAGTTAGATGAAGAGATGAAACTGTAGGTGTTTTGATTTATATTATGGAAAGAAATCATTCGTATCCATTACAACTCTATCACAAAGTCTCACCAGGTTTGGAAAGTAGACAAAGACAAAGGAAAAATATTACTTGACAAAGATCATTTTGTTCTGTAACTATGATTTAAAAAAACATGATTAAAAGATTGTCTTAATATAGACAAAGTTTTCATTTGATCAGTTGATAAATAAACATATTCAGTAAAGAAACAGAGACACGGACAACTTTTAGAAGAGAGAGCTACATAATTTCTCAATATACATCTACCTTGTATACATGAGAAGAGACTAAAATACTCAAGATATTCCATTCAGTTCCTTCTCTGATTCTATCCCATTGCCGTGTTTAATGAATACTGCTACTATAGTAAATTCTGAACAAGTACTAAATTAAACGTCTGAAGAAAACAAGCCTTAAGCTCATTGCTGCACACATTTACAAAAGCTATTGTTCTAATAATGTGAAAGTAGCTATGTTATGTGTAATGATACACAAAGAATATATTCAGATTTAACATTTAATTAAATTAAATTAAATTAAATAATTTAAGGTGTCTATCGAAATCTTTATGAATGTAACCTGCCTTTGGTTGTGGTTAATGTGGGTGGGTAGGGAGAGACTTGATAAGGATTTGGAGAAGGGAAAGAATGTGATCAAAATATATTGTATGAAAAAAAAAATTTTTAAATTGAGTTCTCCCTTGAACTTACAAAAATGTTTAAGGATACACTGTCTCTACTTTAAACCTATGATGACCCACGTGCCTGTGTAGAGGTGTCCATTTAAAGTTCATTAAACATAGCAGAAATGAAAAATAATTTGGCAATTTTAGAAACTGAGGAACACTGTGTTCATGTGTATGTGTATGTGTGTGTGTGTGTGCGCATGTGTGTGCATATGTGTGTGTGTCTTGTAGGATGCTGATACTAGGGGAAAAAGTTAAAGTCCTTAAATTTTGTACATGAAGGTATCTGACATAAGCTATAGTTCTATTCTTCATTTGCCGGGAGCACACATGGCATTACATAGGATGCATTCTTACAGCTCACTGCATTATGATTTCCAGGGATTCTACAAATACTTGTGTCAGACGAACTGAACACAGAGATAGGTAAAACTGGCCATATTTTCCATTTAGACATACTAATTTGTGGCACAAAAAGCAAAATCCCCAAATAGGACATTTTTAACTTGTACTGAAAATGTTTTGGAAGAACATAAGAACAGAAGGGGTAAAGAAAAAGTCCGATGAGAAGACTGGAACCTCAGGAGTGGGACTGCAGGCCTGTGGATGCACACAGGGACACAAATATGTGTGAGGGTGGGCATGACTGTGTATCCATATGCATATATAAACCTTAAATGTTTTTCCTCGGGTGCCATCTATGTTATTTATTTTATTTTATAATATAATATTTTTTATTTTAACACAAATTCTCCCAGTGGCCTAGAGCTCACCTGGAAGTCTAAGCTGGTTGGCCAGCAAGCCCCAGGGATTCACCTGTGTCCATTTCCCCAGTCCTGATATTATAGCTAAAGGCCAAAAATTTCCAGGGTGAAATTCTGGAGGATCTGATGTGGAGGATCAAACTCAGTTCCTCATGCTTAGAAGGCAAACTCTTTGCAGAATAAGCTATCTCCTTTGAAGTATCCCCCGTATGAAAACAGTGCAGTTAAAGAAGAGAGGGCATTTTGTTCTAGATGAAGAGTAAGATCAAAGTGGAGAAAATGGAAGCACACTGACTACTCAATACATAAAAAGGGGATCTGTGGTCCTTTCAGTGACCTTAGTAAGACTCAGTGGGCTGACCAATTACTCTTAACTGACCGCTATCCAGGTCAACAGCGGTGACTCCATAGAGTTGAAAATGAGTACAGTATTGAGGCTACCTACCACAGAAAAACACATATGCCCATGGAACTCTCAGGAGAGCATCATGTTCTTACACATCCCCATGCCCACTCAGAAATACGCACATGAAATTTCTTTTCTGTACCTAATTCTGAAACCTCATGGCCAACTGTCTATCATAGAATCATAGAAGCCTCCATTTTCTGGGTCCTGTTTCATAAGTGTGTATTCTAATGACCCATTCATCATGATTCACTTATACATAAATTCACTAATTAAAAAGCATGGTTTAGTGGTTTAGAACTCTTTGTTCAGAGGTTAAGACTATGATGGGTACACCCACGGAAACAGTTTACCAGAGCTAATGGGAGTTCACCAACTTCAGTCAGACAAGGAAGGAAACAGCAAAGGTTAAAACTAGTTCCTCTGAATGTGGGTGACAGTTGCATGGCTGGGGCAGAATCCAAGGCCACTGGCAGTGGCACCAGGACTTATCCCGACTGCTTGGACTGGCTTTTAGGGAACCTATTCTCTTTGGATGGATACCTTGTTCAGCCTAGATATTCTAAGAAGGGCCTTGGACCTTCCTCAAAACAATTGACCTTACCCTCTCAGAGGAGTGGATGAAGGGTGGGATGGGAAATAGGGGAGGGAGGGGGAGGAGGGAAAGGAGAGGGAACTGGGATTGGTATGTAAAATGAAAAATGATAGTAAATTAAATTTCAAAAAAAGAAAAAAAACATGGCTTAGATCCCCTTGATGTATCTTGAAAACAGAGAAGTACAGTCTATCTCTTCTTGAAGTTCAGACATACATAAACTTACACAAGACCAGGCACAGTAGATAAATAAAAAAAGACATATTGAAGCAAAGCCATCTTCAGGTTTTTCATTAGTTTCACATGTAAGAGTCTGTATGCTCATACAGCCTGGGAGGTCATATGAGTGTGTAATTATTCTGCATCTGGTGCTTACACAATCGCCTTTCCTCTATCACTTCACTCTGCCTGGGCAGATACTGAAATTTTTTCGAAGTCTTAACACGATATGACTTACCTTGGTTTCTAAAGTTCTCTAAAACATCGGTTTGGATAACCCTGGAGCACATTATGTCTTTGCTGAGCATGATGAATTTTTATTTCTTTCTATAGGCCCGATTCCCCTAAGAATAGAACCACACTATCATGGGAACCCTTGATAGAGTGTAGTGTGCAGACTCTGGAGAATTCTTCCTCTCGGTCACTTTTTCTATACACGAGATGCAAGATCAAGGGCGTATTGCTGCTCTTTTGCTTCTTTCTAATTACTATTCTTTTGTTTGCACTGGTTGAAAGTGTCTAACTTGTGATTTCAAATTAAACGTTTAACTCATAGTCCATTTCTGGGAGACTTGCTGTTGTCTGCTCTTCATTATCAGTGATTTCCCCTTTCACAGAGCCTTTTTACTCCTTCTGTGGTTTATTGTGCTCATGGGTAGACTAATCGACTTCACAATATTGTGTTTCTCTGATAGAGTCTGGTTGATCTAATGCATCTCACTGATGACAGACATTCACACAGTAGGAACTGAAGAAGCATTTGTCCTGTAAAACCTGATGTGCTGCACCAACAGCTGTGTCACAGATGTTGGAAGAAACAATAAGAGTGGGTTAAATGGCAATCAGAAACAAAGCAAAGATAAATACTACAAAAATAAATGGAAGTCATAGCAAAGAAAAGCAGAAATTAGTATAATACAAAAATATGATCCTCAACATAGCAAATTAAGGTGAGACTCTGAAACATAGTAACACTGAACTCTTTTTTTATTTATTAGATTTTTTTAAAAAAAAATTACCAATCCAAATTCCCACTCCTTCCACTCCTCCCATTCCCTCCACACACCTTCTCACCCCACCCCACTCTAATCCTAAGAGAGGGTAAGGTACTTTGGGTTTTGGAAGGTCCAAGCCCTCCCTACTATACCTAGGCTGAGCAAGGTATGCATTCAACGAGAATAGGATCCTAAAAAGCCAGTACATGCAGTAGAGATAAATCCCAGTGCCATCGCCAGTGGCCCCTCAGTCTGCCCCAGCCGTACAACTGTCACCCACATTCAGAGGAACTAGTTTGGTCCTATGCTTGTTCCTTCCCAGTCCAGCTGGAGTTGGTGAGCTCCCATTAGCTCAGGTAAACTGTTTCAGTGGATGAACCCTTCGTGGTCTTGACTTCTTTGCTCATATTTTCATTCCTTCCATTCTTCAACTGAACCTAGGGAGCTCCGTCCAGTGCTCCAATGTGGGTGTTTGCCTCTGTTGTTGGAAGAAGGTTCTATGGTGATATTTAAGATAATCATCAGTCTGACTACAGGGCAAGGCCAGTTTAGGGACCCTCTCCTCTATTGCTTAGGATCTTAGCTGGGGTCATCCTTGTAGATTCCTGGGAATTATTTTAGAGACAGGTTTCTTGCTAAACCCATAATGGATCCCTGAAACAAGATATCTCTTTCCTTGCTCTCATATCTGTCCTTCCTCCATCTCAACTATCCCATTCCCTCAAGTTCTCCTCAACCCTTCCCTTCTCTCTTCTTCTTAACACTGAACTCTTATCAAGAGAACTCCTTGAAAATGATGGAAGAAGCTAGCAATGCCAAATATTATAAATGAAAACAAAGATTGGTGACTCTGACTTTTTAAGGGAACATATTTTGTTTTAATTTTTCCAGGCTCAATGGAGTATAATGACAATTAAGGATTCTACATATTTATAGTACATAAACAATATCTTGATGTCTGTGTATATTACAAAATGATCAAATAGAAGTAATTAAAAAGTCAATTACCTTAGATTTGTCAAGAGAGTAGTAAGATGTGCTCACTGTAAGTAAACTACACCATTATTTATGACAGTCACAGCTCTATTGAAATGATCTCCAAAACTTATCCATCCCCTGTGACCAAAGCTTTCTGTCTTTTTATCTACATTTCCCAGCCTCACTCACCTCCTGATCTCTTGTAACCAGCATTATATTATCTCCTTATGGGAAATACATAACTGAGACCTAACAGTGGCCTTCTGTGTTTGCTCATTGGACAAAAGATAGTTTCTTTCAGTCCATCTATGTTCTCACACATGGCAGAATATGTTCCTGGTGGTTGGCAATGCTCCAGTGGAGGGCCACAGATCCATGACGATCTGGGCATCACTAGCTGTTCTTGTTGAGTTTTGTGTAGGGAAGAGGGTGGATCTGGAGAAGTGGGGAGAGGGTGAGTGTGATTAAATGAATTTTTAGAGTCTCAAAGAACTAATGGAAAATGAGAAACGGGAAGTTTATCTACCGTGGGCATAATGTCTTCCTTTGAGAAATGTCCCAATGTCCTTTGCAGAGTTTTTCAGCCAGTTGTCTGCTATCTTAGCATTGTCTCATCTCTTTTATGAATTAAGTTTTATTATCTATAATAGCGCCCTCTGTTATTACTTTCACAAAGCCTTTTTCTGTTTTTGCTGTCACCTATGCTTCTGGGAACAAATTTAAAAAATCTCATTGCCAAAACCAGTGCCAACGATCTTCTTACAGGGTAGGAAAGATTGCCACATAGTTATAACTCTTACAGACTACCTGAGTTCATTTCCCACAAGGCAGCTCGCAGCCACTTGAACTCCAGCTCTGAATATACTTCCAGTCCACCAAGATTCAGTTTATATTTCTCAACAAGCAACCTGTAGCTGTACAGTCTCCAGTAAGTTCTTTAACACAAAGAATAGGGACTATTGAAAATCCCAAGCTTGGTCCAAGGATCCAAGTAGGCACAACTAAGTGAGGGTCAGAAAGCTGTTCCTGGGCAGTCTCCCTAATGCAACAACAAAAACAAAATAAACATGGACAGCTCAGCTATGAGGGACCACAGTTTAGCCCTCTTCCAGGCCCTGCTGGAGTGTTTGTTGTTCTAAAAAACTGTTGTAAAAGGAGTATACCAACCTTGTGTCTATGGTACATCTTCCTGGCCTGGTAGCCTAACACAAGTGTACACTGGAGAAAGGATCACTACTCATAATACTAAAGTTATGGTGACCAGGAGCCCATCACCTACTGAATCGATAAAGAAAGGGTGGTATGGGTGTACATTATAGCGCTATTCAGTAATAACGAAGAATACAGTGACATCATTTGCTAGACAGGAGGTACGACTTGAGATCATCATATTATGTGAAATAACCAGACACAGAAAAGCCAAAATAGCCTTTTCCTCTCAGTTGTAGATCCAAGTGTGTGTGTGTGTGTGTGTGTGTGTGTGTGTGTGTGTGTGTGTGTCTGTGTGGAAAGCGTGCCTGAGACTGTAGGAAGTAGACAAGCAGGAATGGGCAAGGATGGGGAAAGAATTAAGAATTAAAGAATTAAGAAGCTATGAAGATTAATTTTGGTCAAATGCATGATATACTTAAAAGAAATATTTATGAAAATCAATAAATATTAGGAACAAAGATATACCAAGAAAGAACAAATCAAAACAAAAATACTATAGGGTATAGCGTGTAATGCTGATGTAAAGAAAGATATACAAATCCAAGAAATAGAATTTATAGTTGAGCAAGATACATAGCATGGTTCCATTATATGAACTTTTAAGAATTTCATAAAGACAGATAGCCAAGTAATGTTTCCTGATGAATGATTTCAGTGTTCGCTTTTGGAAAGATAAGAAATTTTGGAATCAGAAAGAAATCATAATAGCACAGCATTGTGACTGCACTATGCACCATGGAACTGCAAGCCTTAAAATGGTAAGTTTTATGATGTACATATTTTCTAAGAATGAAAATGCTGCTGCTTGTACAAATTCCCAATAGAGTCCAAAGTGGACAGAACAGTCAATACATGGGTAGGAGGAAAGGAGGCTGGGAAAGAAGAAAGAAGGGAAAAGACAAAATGGGTCTTGCCAATTGTAATATATGAAACCAAAAAAACATCAGTTAATCAAATAGAGGAAAATAGTTCACTAAGATTGGTCAAAAGTAGCTCTTCACTTGGTGCAGCTTCTAAAGGGAATCACTGTTCAGTAATTAGAAGGATGCTGGTGTCTGGAGACATTGTTACCAACCGTCCACTCCAGAGCTTGAGCGCGCGCGCACACACACACACACACACACACACACACACACACACACACACTTTATTAATATCGCCTAAGGTATATTAAAGGCTTCTTTTAAGCTGTGTATCTGCATTTTAAAACTGAAAATACAATTGTTACATGAATCTCAGACAAAGAAAGAAATATTGGTAAGTTTTTGTAGTATATGCTTAGATTTTAGATTCTCAGAAATTGAACCAAGATTTAGAATATTCATGAAACTTTTGACAAGTAACAGTATAATTAGAATAGAGTATGCAAGCAAAGAAATATCTCTTTATACTGAAATTACATAAGATTCATAATACCACAGCAGTGACCACCATGGCACATAATAATACTGTAAGGTTTAAGTGGAAATACATTGGAAAACATTGGAAAGAAAATTATTTGGCATCTACAAAATTTCAAACATATATAATTTCAACTTGTTCAACTCAGTAATAGACACTACTGTGCATTTATCCACATAAAACACAAACCTGGCATGTAGAATGGCATGCTTATGCTCAGTAAACTGAGAGTAGAATCAGGATCTAATTCTGTGACATAGTCTAATATCACTAAATTTTGTGTGTTTTTACTTAGTTTTTCTATATTTGGGGTCTTTTATATATCATATATATATATATATATATGTATATCATAATAAATGATATACAAATAAAAATGCCATAATAGTGAAAGAACAGAGCAATACATTTTAACTCTTTATGTTGACTTCACATACTTTGACATAGAACAGGACACAATATCAGTTTTAGCCGTTGGCTTCTCTTCATTTTTCATATTTCAGAGGCATTAAGTTAAATTCAAAGTTGGTTATTAGAATTAACAGTTAAGTACAAGATAAGAAGATGAAGCATGAGGTCAAAAAGCTCAGATACATCAGCACCAACAAGCACTTTAGGAGCTAAGTTTGCAAACTTATAATAAAGAACTTCTACTTTCACAAAGAGAGTGCAGCTCTTTATTATTCTGAGCTTCCAAGAGGTAATTTCCATGGTCAAAGTGAGGAATGGAAATAACATGCCTAACTGGGGGTGCAACCAGGTCACAAAATCAAAATACATTGCATGAACTTCTCAAAGAATTTATGAAAAAAATGAATACGTAGAGAAAACTGACCTAGAGCATGAACTTTTTTGGAGATGGAGATTATTCTGAAGTGGCATCAGTCAACATGAAAAGGAGAAAGTATAAAGTTATGTCGGCTAGGAACCAAGCAGACAGTCATGCTTATGTTATGAGGTTCCCAAAAATACCTGGATGACCTTTCCTAGATGGAAATATTTTTTTATACATGTTGTCAATGTCAGGAGGATGGTACATTCCAACTCCATGAGAGGAAAGTGGGTACCTCACATTTGTAACCTCACAGGCTTTCCCAGGAATGGGTCTAACTGTAATCAGCATCCTTTTCCAGTGAGAAACTACGCATGAGCATAAGAGCTTTGAGTGAAATTTTCTGAGTCCCTCTAGTCAGTTCTTGAGATGAGGATAGTTTTGGAGACCTGAGACTGAAGATGTCAGAGGTCAGGGTAGACATGAGATTTGTTCCCTAAAACTCTGCACTTCAGCTTCGGGCTGATGATCAAGTTTGATGCTACACGTTTTCAACTATGAGTCAGCATGCTCTCATAAGGCAACATCACATGGAAGATGCCTCATAGTTCACCATCTCCTCTTGGTAACCCATCTTAAATTCTTACCTGAGGCTCTTTATTTTAAACACCCAGATCCTATGAGATATGTGTGCCTGTTTTTAGACTCTCAATTCATTCCACTGTCTTCTCCTTTTTAATTTATTCATTGTTGGAACACTAACAGTGTTATAATTATCATGGTTTTCTAATAGCTTCAAAATATAGTATCCTAAGTCATGCATATTTTTCCACTGAGGAAATGTTGTATAAATTATTCTTCCTCAGACCCATTTCTTCCCCTCTATGTACTACACCTGCTAACAAATACAGAAAGACAGATCTAGACCATGCCACATGATTAATTTCAACTTGTCATGAAATCTTGTCCCTTCTGTTTATTAGCATGAAAAATACTAAGAAGCAGTTTACCTTACTAAAATATCTCTTCTCCATAAACCAGATGTAATTAAATTTATGTCAGCAAGTTATAACTGCCTTAAACACCATGCATATAACAACAGACGCAAAGCTTTTCAATAGTCATTATCAAACTAATGATATCTGTTGCAGTACTTATCAGTTTTAATATCTCCACCTAATATCGAGCTCTTGAGACGATGGGAGTTCACATCTTTCCTTACTCTAAACACTAATTTTAAGAAGTTCATAGTTCACATCTTGCATATCAACTTCTCGCACTTTTTGTGCAAGTGAGCATTGTTACTAGGATTACTTATACAGAGCTGAAGAATGGGGAAAATCTCAAAGATCTTGGGAGAAATGTATATTTATCTCAAAGATCTTGGGAGAAATGTATATTTAATATCAGCACATTGTTTGAAGACTCTTTAAATTTTTGTAGATCTCTATTAAGTATGGATGAACTGTCCCGTGGAAACTGATAACAGCCTTTAAACCATGCCCAGCATCAGCCTGCAGAGGAATGCCGTCACCCAATGTCACTGAGGCCCACCCTCTTTCCTTCCTGTTGCTAGGGATTCCAGGCCTGGAAGCTTCACAGTTCTGGCTGGGATTTCCCTTCTGTGTTGTGTATTTGATTGCTCTTGTTGGAAACCTTCTCATTCTGTTCATCATATGGACGGACAGGAGCCTTCACCAACCCATGTTCTACTTTCTGGCTATGCTGTCTGTGATTGACCTAAGTCTCTCTACTGCTACCATCCCTAAGATGCTGGGCATCTTCTGGTTCAGCCTCCAGGAGCTGTGCTTTGGATGTTGTGTTGCTCAAGTCTTTTTTATCCATTTCTTCACAGTCATGGAGAGCATCGTACTCCTTGCCATGGGCTTTGATCGTTATGTGGCTATTTGCAACCCTCTCAGGTACACCATGATCCTCACCAACAGAATCATTGGTGTGATTGCTGTGGTTGTGGTTGTAAGAAGCCTATGCATGATCGCTCCCATCATTTTTCTCCTCGTGAGGCTGCCTTACTGCGGACATAGAATCATCCCACATACCTACTGTGAGCACATGGGTGTGGCACGACTGGCCTGTGCCAGCATCAGACCCAACGTCTACTATGGTCTTGGGAATATTTCCATCTTGTTTCTGGATGTGTTTCTTATTATAGTTTCCTATTCTAGGATCTTATATGCTGTTTTCCACCTCCCTTCTCAAGATGCTCGCCTGAAGGCTCTCAACACATGTAGCTCCCATATCTGTGTTATCTTGGCCTTCTTTGGCCCGGCTCTTTTCTCCTTCCTCACTCATCGTTTTGGTCATAACATCCCTCAGTATATCCATATTCTCCTGGCTAATCTCTATGTAGTCATCCCACCTGCCCTCAACCCAGTCATTTATGGGATCAGAACCAAACAGATTCAGCAGCGAGTGAAGAGTCTTTTGGCTAAAAAAAAATGAGTGGGAAGTAAATTTTCACATAACGGGAGGATAAGGTCTAAAAGAAATTGAATTAATAATAAAAGCAATAATAATTTTATTAAAATTGAATATCAGGGTCTCACTGTGTAGCTCAGGCTGACTGCTAACCTGAAATCTTTATGCCTCAGCCTCCCTGGTGACTGGTATGCTACAGAAGTGTATTTATAACACATATAATATATATTATAATATTTATATAGATATAACTATTAAACATATATAAATATGTTGATGGTAGCTGTTAAAGGCATGTTGCATGTTCTATGGAAACCTGGAACAATATGTATGTATAATATGTTTAGCACATATATGCTTACTATACATATATAAAAATGTTGGTGGTGCCTGCAGAAGACATGTTATATCCTTTATTGAAACCTGGCAGAATATGTCTTTCAATGGCAGGTTTCAAGGAAGAGTGCTTTAATTTGCCGAAGGAAGAACTTGCTGCTAGCACTGTCTAGTTCTATATCTCTTATAGGTATTAAGATTTCTTTCAGAGACATGTTTAAAAACAAGTCATCTGGTCACGATAGAAGTAGATTTAGGTAATGGTCATGTAATTAAAGAGGTAACACTAACTGTGAACTAAGAACTCAAAGAATTAATAAAATAAAGAAATGTTATTTTTCTAACCTTCTGAGTTTGGGTAACGGTGTGACTCCTTATGAAATTAGTAAATGTGATACAAACAGAGGCTTAAAGAGACATTGCAAACAAATACATATTACTATAGCATTTGAAAACTGGGACCATGATGAACATGTCAAGCTGAATGAAGGATAAGAGGCTATAAGGAAGAGAATGGATGTGAACTCTCAGTTTTCAATCATAAGGGACTGTGAGTGAGACTGTCTTT
This sequence comes from Myodes glareolus, assembly GCF_982192425.1. Classification (NCBI taxonomy): domain Eukaryota; kingdom Metazoa; phylum Chordata; class Mammalia; order Rodentia; family Cricetidae; genus Myodes; species Myodes glareolus. The sequence continues at coordinate 99,797,451 of NC_142032.1, read as the reverse complement.
AACTAAACAGAGACATTGTGATGTATCTTAAAGGAAAGGCACATGAAATTAAAACAGGGTAATCCAGTCTAAAATAATTCTTTATTCAATGAAAGAATTTGAACTGAGAAAACCAATATTTTAAGGCACAAACTGCACAAAAAACATAACAAAGGTTATGTCACAGAAGCTAAATAATGCAGCACAATGCAAGAGTCCTTTCTAATGTGAATCCAGGAACATATTATACGTGTTACCTATGCATATGAGAAACTATAATACTCATTTTAGTGCTAAATTATTGCATGCTGCTTACATTCACTAAGAAGCTGTTTCTAGGCGTGTGGCCCCAATTCAGACCCAGGCATGTTTATCTTATAGTGTCTGTGATAGGAACATCCAATCGTAAGCATCACCCAGAGGAACTTTTGCCTGGAACTCAGTCAGAAGCATGAGGGTTTTTTTTGTTAACACAGCTTCCCTAGGCACTTTCTACTAGATGTTGCAAGTATCTGATACAATGTTCTACTCGTTTTCTGCTGTTTTCTATCTTATTGTTTTGTCTAATCATATTGTATACATAACAAAATCATCCTTCAAAAGTGAAAGTATGGTTATTGTGGATAATTCTCCACATAAAACAGAAGTCATAACATGGAGAAAATATTCAGCATACTTCTAAGAGAAGAAACAACAAAAAGATACATTTAAATGATACAAATAAAGATATTAAAAGATAAAATTGGTCAGGCAGTGGTGGCAAATGCCTTTAATCGCAGCACTCAAGGGACAGAGCCTGGATGATCTCTGTGAATCTGATGCCAGCCTGATCTACAGGAGCCTGATCTACAGGAGCCTGGTCTACAGGAGCCTGATCTACAGGAGCCTGGTCTACAGGAGCCTGATCTACAGGAGCCTGATCTACAGGAGCCTGGTCTACAGGAGCCTGGTCTACAGGAGCCTGGTCTACAGGAGCCTGGTCTACAGGAGCCTGGTCTACAGGAGCCTGATCTACAGGAGCCTGATCTACAGGAGCCTGATCTACAGGAGCCTGGTCTACAGGAGCCTGGTCTACAGGAGCCTGGTCTACAGGAGCCTGGTCTACAGGAGCCTGGTCTACAGGAGCCTGATCTACAGGAGCCTGGTCTACAGGAGCCTGGTCTACAGGAGCCTGGTCTACAGGAGCCTGGTCTACAGGAGCCTGGTCTACAGGAGCCTGGTCTACAGGAGCCTGGTCTACAGGAGCCTGGTCTACAGGAGCCTGGTCTACAGGAGCCTGGTCTACAGGAGCCTGGTCTACAGGAGCCTGGTCTACAGGAGCCTGGTCTACAGGAGCCTGGTCTACAGGAGCCTGGTCTACAGGAGCCTGGTCTACAGGAGCCTGGTCTACAGGAGCCTGGTCTACAGGAGCCTGGTCTACAGGAGCCTGGTCTACAGGAGCCTGGTCTACAGGAGCCTGGTCTACAGGAGCCTGGTCTACAGGAGCCTGGTCTACAGGAGCCTGGTCTACAGGAGCCTGGTCTACAGGAGCCTGGTCTACAGGAGCCTGGTCTACAGGAGCCTGGTCTACAGGAGCCTGATCTACAGGAGCCTGGTCTACAGGAGCCTGGTCTACAGGAGCCTGGTCTACAGGAGCCTGGTCTACAGGAGCCTGGTCTACAGGAGCCTGGTCTACAGGAGCCTGATCTACAGGAGCCTGGTCTACAGGAGCCTGGTCTACAGGAGCCTGGTCTACAGGAGCCTGGTCTACAGGAGCCTGGTCTACAGGAGCCTGATCTACAGGAGCCTGGTCTACAGGAGCCTGGTCTACAGGAGCCTGGTCTACAGGAGCCTGGTCTACAGGAGCCTGGTCTACAGGAGCCTGGTCTACAGGAGCCTGGTCTACAGGAGCCTGGTCTACAGGAGCCTGATGTTTTAGGACAGCAAAGGCTACACAGAGTAACCCTGTCTCGAAAAAACACAAAAGTAAAACTGATGCAGACTCCAAAATCTTAGAAATTAGCCATTGATCATATTATGGCATAAGCATCAAGGAGTTTCTAGGTTTTTAAAGATGAGGGTGAATACTGTTTAAGAAATGTCAATGGATGTGAAGGAGGGATGTTCTCTCTTAGGCTTTTTGGTTTGAGGAGTTACAGTGTAAAAATATACCCAATCCCTAAAATCTTTACAGGAACGGTGTCTTTAAGAATAGATTTCTATCTCAAAAGGAAACTGAACAAAATATCCTAATGTTTTAATGAGAAGATAGTAATTGTGCTCATGAAAACCTGCTGGAAGACATTAATAATTTTATAATAAGTTCAGAATAAGTGATATAAAATCATACAGCATTGGGTGCCTCACAGAACTGCCATTTTTTTTAATTCTGGAGTTCATATAACCCAGCAATATCTGAGCATTTCCTCCAACCAAGACACTGTGCTAGGTGAACTGAAGAGCAAAGCTGAGTGAAATGTTACTTCAATGTCAGCACACAGAGCGTGAGAATGGCAGGCAACTCTAAATGAGGGCAAAGTAAACTGTGTAAGGGTGGCATGAACATACAGAAAGCACAAGGTCATACATGTAACAGTCGTGGAAGACTGTCAGTGGGGAAGAATTCAAGGAAAGTACACATGACTGATCCTGATTGCACATGCAAGACCTTCTGACCCAAAGACAGAGATATGTACTGTAAAATCACAAGTCAGAACTAAATGTCTAAAGCATTATTGGTTGTGAACGATGGCAATAGTTAACAGCAGTTTCTGTAGTTTGCCATATGAAGTTCATTGAGTACTTTGGAGAGTTTATTGGTATAAACTTAATGTCCCCTTTCCCCTAAGAGACCCACTCATTCTCATCTTCCCTTGTCATCATACTTCCCTTCCTCGCCTTTCACACCACACCTCCTCTGAGCTAAGGAATTACATCTGACACAGTGTTCCTCTACCCTGCTATGAGGAGGAATAGAGGATAAAACCCTTGGGTACAAGTTCATGCGCAGAGGGTTCTGAAAACTGTGTTCAGGGATTCTGGGACATGTCTAGACTCACTAAAGTTCTCTCCATTGGGATCAGTGAGGTCAGAAGCCCAGAAGCTTGAAAGAGCCATTTTTTAAGAACCTAGACCACAATACTATTCAATTCTACATAAGCATTGTGAAATAAAATATTAAGAGACATTATAATTCAGGCAGGTACAGAAGAGACAGCTGAGGGGAGGAAGAGGGCTAAAGATGCAGAAGCCTCCCTTTTCTTAATGATTGTGTGAGCACCATTCTTCGCACAGAGAAACACAGCTAGAAGAGACTGGTACAGCTAAGGTGAGGACTGTGCTCTATGTGAAGACGTCGTATGCTTTGTTTTAGCCTGTGCCCTTCTCCTCCCTTCCTTCCTCTCTCTCCCTCCCTTGTTCTTCCCTTCTTCCTATATTCACCTCCTGTGATACAACCACATTCCTTTATTGTTTATAAAACCATGGACACACACATACTACAATGAGAACGAAAATTACAAAGACAAGAAAACTGACCCAGGAGCAAAGCGATCAGTAGAGTTTGCTCGACTTCTATGACAGGCAAAAAACGAGAGGATCCCCTGCGCATGTGGGCTGGGGTGGATGTGTGACTAATGTCAGCATCCAGATAGAACTTCATCTTCGCTGTTGTCTGCTCCTGTCTCTTTCATATCCTTTCTCATTTAAAAGTCATACCAATCTATTTTGACCACCTAGTTCCCACTACTTTTGGCAACTGTATCTAAAATTTTGATGTAATATCCCTGATAGAGCAGCAAGCCTCAGCCTCTGGCCTCCTTCATGTCTCAGTCTTGAAACATCCTGAATAAACGATGAGGCCATTCAGGTTTTTTTTTTTATTTGACTAAACTGTGGTCGCTGAAACAGAGGGAGTAAGACTACAAAGAGAGCCTGGTTCTCTTCAAACATTGCGTGTAAATGTCTGTCTTGTAGCAGCCCTTCATTCTTCTGTAACAGCTCATTCATCTTCTAGACTACAATGACCTCGTTTTAAATAATGGTCTCTTCTTTTCATGTCCCATTAAAATAAAATACTAGGAAGCACCACCGATGCTATCAACCACCTTCTGAGCTGCTTCACTCACACCCATTCATCTTGTTCATTCTGAAAATAAACAGTTGGATTTACTCCCCAATTTTACAAGGAAAAAAAAAACCTGATTTATAACATAAAGAAATTAGTCAAAATTCTCCAGCAAGTAAATGGCACAACAGGATTTTTAATAATTTAAATCTAAGGATTTTCAGGTCTGACCAAATCAACTTAATGTTCAACAAGGGCCAAAGGGAAAAACAGTATTGTAAAAGAAATCACAAGGTCAGTGGCCACAGCATTCGTGTGTGCTGTAAAGGAAAGTACTCTGAATGTCAATTCAGGTTTTAAATGGTGCTGTAAGACTGAGACCTTGGTCAATGAACCCATCTAAACTAAGATGGCCTCCAAAAATGATCAGCTTCTTAGCTGCATGTGTCAGCCACTTCAGGTATCACCCAGCTTCTTTCTGTATGATCGATTTTCTTTCAGATTATGTAGGGCTCTCTATGGCTTCTTATTATTTATTAATATTTATCTTTTATTTTATAAGACAAGAATACAATATTCATCTGCTAAGAGGAAGACATATTAGAAAGATACGCATAGTGATTGCTTTTTGTCAACTTGATACAAACCTAGATGTATCTCAGAAGAGAAACTCTTATTAAATTACTTCTTTTATTTTTTGAGATTATAATAGAATGAAATAATTTCCTCCTTTCCTCCCTGGCCCAAACCTTTCTATAGACCATCCTGTGCTCTTTTCCAAATTCATACTGAGAAATTGTTTTCATGGAATTGGCCAAAGGCAAGTCTGTGAGGTATTGTTATTGTGTTGATTAATGATTAACATGGTAGGACCAGCTCACTGTAGGTGTTGCCACCCCTGCACAGTTGGTCCTGGACTGTATATGAAAGCAGGCTGTGCAAACCATAAGGCACAATCCAGTAAGCGACATTTCCACATAGCTTTTACTTCAGTTTCCGCTTCCAGATTTTTGCCTTGAGTTTCTGTCTTGACCTCCTTCAGTGGTAGAGTACGACCTGAAAGCTGTATATTGGAATAAAATCTCCCTCCAATTGGGCTCTTTTGGGATACCAGCCCCTCAAACCCTTTCAAGGTCCAGCTAAGGCACTACAGCTGGTGAGGGAAGAAACAACTGAGGGGATCTGAAGGGAAACAAATCAACACACATGCAACTTCTCTTCAGCATGTCTCTATTTTTTGTGCTTTCTTGTTCTCTGTTCTAATTCTTCTCTCCTGTCTGTAATTTCTTAGCTCTAATTCTCTGTCTCAATTCTAATTGGTATCCAATTCTCTGCTACATACTGTTTCTTCTTCATTTTCCTATCTCTGCTCATTTCTGGAGGTGCTTCGGCTCTAACTTCTGCCGAAGAGTACCTGTTAACTCTCCTTGTTCTTAAGCAGTTATAGAGACCCACAAAATCTTGCAGGCATAGAGAGTATCCAGGAAATATGCAAAAACAAGGGAAGTTTATGGCACTTGATCCATTAGCACTCTATACAAACGTTGCAAGCTCTAAGGACCTTTTAGATCTGAAGTTTACATCATTTACAAGGAGGAGGCCCAAAGCTCTTGAGGATCAGATCTGAGGCTGGAGGTCTATCAGTGGATGTTTCTCTTTCTCCAGACTGTAGATAGATGGTTAGATATCTTTCCTGAGAGTAATGCACAGTCAGTAGACCTCCTAAACTAACATCATCAGTAAACTGAGGTGAAGGTGAGTGTGAGGATTTATGAATCTTAAGATGCAATGTTAGTTTTAGGTCATGCTTTCCTATCTCTGAGGTAAATCCAGGGCCTGCTTGTTTTTTCTATCGATCTGAACAGCTAAGAATCAACAACTTTAGGCGCGTAGTAATTCTACGACCTTGGGTATCTGAACCCTCAGCACTGACCACATACCCGTCAAGAAAGATATTTACAGGAAGGCAGATCTCTACATTCACACTGAAGAAAGGAACGGAGATCTGGTAATGGGAAGCAGGTTTCTTGGCTGTGTGACTATTTTCACACATAGCTAGGGGATGTAATAAGTAAATCCCAAATGCATAGGGTAAATTGTGTCAAGTAAATAATCAAAGAGTGCTGAACTGTGGGAGATAAATCTCAAATTTATAATAGAATGGTGTGACCTACAGTGAGAAATCTACAGCCAGAAACAATCACTTTACTCACAAGGAAATAATTCCCTCATGCCTTGCATCTTGCCCTAATCCTTCAATACAGGATTCCTGAATCTGATGGGTTGAACTTGTAAAATAAGACTGATTAATTAACTGAATGATTCCATGGTTCATAGCACCTTCTCAAGTTGCTTTTAGTCATGGTGTTTTACCACAGCAATTGAAACTCTGAGACAGATATGTGAGCATTGCCAAATAGCTATGGAGGCTGGAAATTTTTTTAAAACATTACGCAGCCCCCACAACGTACTAAAAACTAGTGATGTCAGAGTAAACAGACTGTTCAGAGCAACAGTGTGGAAAATTCTAAGACAAAGCATCACACTGGGCTTAATTGTGTTATGTTGACTATACTGTATCAGTGAACAAATCTCTAGATTTATAAGAAATCAAAAGTATAATGCATCTCACAGAATTTACAGATTTTAAATAGCATATTACATTTAGAGGGACACTGGACATTCATGGAAATATACCCAAAGCAGTGAGTGAAAATGAACATCAAAAAATATGAGCATATAACATAAGATGGAATATTCCAAGCATTTCAGAGACCTCATGTATTAGAAAAAAAGAGTAATTAAGATACCATAGGTCTCAGAAGTAATATGTATGTTGTATGAATTGCTCAATGCTCTTTTCTTCAAAAGTAGCTACACCATTTTATTCAGCACACTGATGGATGTTTTTCTATTTCCCAGGACCTTGATAATGGAAGAGTATAATGAAAGAATAGCCTCCCTTGACAAGAACTCTCAGACACTTGCTAGGAGAATGCCTTTGGTCAACAACACCCAGTTTCACCCCTCCTTCTTTGTCCTGCTTGGGATTCCAGGGCTGGAAGATTTTCATACATGGATTGCTTTCCCATTCTGTTTTGTGTATCTGACTTCCCTTGTGGGAAACCTCACCATTCTCTTTGTAATCAGGACTGAACAAAGCCTTCACCAGCCCATGTTCTACTTTCTGGCCACATTGTCTATGATTGATCTGTGTCTGTCTACATCCACCATCCCCAAAATGCTGGGCATCTTCTGGTTCAATCTCCAGGAGATCAGTTTTGGGGGCTGCCTTGCTCAGATGTTCTTTATCCACATGTTTACAGGCATGGAAACTGTTTTGCTGGTGGTGATGGCTTATGACCGCTTTGTTGCCATCTGCAACCCTCTCCAGTACACCATGATTCTCACCAATAAAACCATCAGCCTTCTCCTCTCAGTTGTTATTGGAAGAAACCTAATTCTTGTGACTCCGTTTGTGTTTCTCATTCTGAGACTGCCTTTTTGTGGGCACCATGTCATGCCTCACACATACTGTGAGCACATGGGTCTTGCCCGATTAGCCTGTGCACCCATCAAAATCAACATCATCTATGGACTTGTGGTGATTTCCCATATCCTTGTGGACATGATCCTGATAGCCTGCTCCTATGTGCTCATCCTTCGAGCGGTTTTCCAAATTCCCTCTCAAGACGCCCGATTGAAGGCTCTCAACACCTGTGGTTCCCATGTGTGTGTCATGCTTTGTTTCTACACACCAGCCTTGTTTTCTTTTCTGACACACCGCTTTGGCCAAAACATTCCCCACTACATCCACATTCTTTTAGCTAACCTATATGTAATTGTCCCACCTGCTCTTAACCCTGTCATTTATGGAGTCAGGACTAAGCAGATCCGAGAGAAAATAATAAAAATATTTGTACAGAAAGAATAATTATATGTAAAACTTGGGTAAATATATCCATGTATGGTTCAAGGTATAATAATATGAGTTCACTTTAAGCCTTTATATCTTTAGATGTGATTGCCATGCCTTGCATTTTGATCAGAAATGTTTTAGTGTTGATAACTAAGAAAAACAATTCTGTCCAATCTTCTCACCTTCTACACATATCTGGACAAATTTTAGAAAGTCATGAAGATAACACTGAAAGTGACAATGGCCTTGAAATAGAATCACTGATAAGTCTTTTCTGGCCACACTCTTCTCTTTAGGTAAATTTGAATACTGAAGGACATTGTGACCTAACAATATTTTATCGATGCAGGGTTTAGTTCTTGGCTTAGTACTTAATGGTGCTTGAACTGAGTCACACCCTTCTATTCGTTACAATTAGCCTAGACTTTCCCTTCACCTCTAACATTATTCATTTGATAGACTCTACTATATGAACATTAAGGAAATGTGATACTCGTTTCCAATTTGATGTGAGTCATTGTAGATGTGATCAGGTAATGTCTGTGTCTAAATTCAATCTGATTCTATATATCATTTTTCTTTGTGTATTTAGGACTTCATAAAATTTAGAATGGGAAATAAGGTCAATTCTATGGAACCAGTCAAAAAAATAAACTCAACAAAATTTCTTAATGCTATGACTTTTAATGTTTGTTCATATTGTTAAATTTCCAATATGAGTGAAGAATGAAGTTTTGTTTAAAATATGTCAAAAGGCCAATGAAGTGAATTCTTGCTAAAAAAAAAAAAAAATCAGATGTGCCCTGCATGTCTTATGTTCCAGAAGTGTTGTTTGGGTCTACATGTAAATACAAAATTCCTCAAATTATTAGATGATTCAAAAATATGAGTAGATAAGGCCAACAATACATTAAAGGAACAGCATCTATTCATCTCTGTGAACCTGGGAAAATCTTATTCTGAATGAAGCCAGCTTAGCTCCACTCCTGACTGGTGGAACAACCTACAGAATTTCCTGGTTTGTGTGCATGAATCACGTTTGAGTTTTACTGCCTCTGCCTCATGTAGTAAGTTATTTACTACAGATTTCTGCTGGAAAATGTAGTCTATCCACTTTAGTCTTACAAATAAAATAGCTGAGGTGTAAATCAACAGACACTTTGTGTCTACAAAGTGTACAAATGGGCCCATTTTTAGCATCATTTTAATGTAACAAGAGAAGGAAGATCACTCAGGCAGATTATCTTTATCAGAAATAATCAACTTGCATAGTGTGAAGCTCAGAAAAACAAGTACTAATTATTTTGTCACGTGTGAAATATGGGGGTGGTCATCACTGAAGATGGAAGGAAGGCTATAAGGGAAAGGCGGAGAGGACAAGATGAACTATATTAAGGAAATGGAGGGGTGTTAGCAATGTGCTATATGCATTTATAAAATGAAACCTGCTACTATGTCCAATTATCATACTCTAATCAAAACTGTGAAAATACGCACTTTACCTCTGTGAGTTTACAGTTTGCTATTGAACTGTGTCTGCCATTTAAAAAACCTCCCTAACTTTCTGACCTATACTTTTCATCCTAAAGGAAATCAGGGATCTCTGGACCCATGTTTTTAAACTTGCAGCTACACAAATAAATATATATATAAATATATTGTAATATTGGAGTTAGTGTGATAGCCTGAGAATCTTCTGCTATTTCTGCAAAAATGTATTTGATTTGACCATTAAGTATCCATACAGTTCAAACTGCAAGCAGGATTTTGTTGATTTGACTTATATTTATCAAGAATCAAAGTATTATATTGTCTAACCTATAACATGAACTCCATAAAATAAAAAACACATTACATCTAGGACCTTTGCTTTGCCATATGCATACTACTGGCATCTACTGGTCAGAGGAAATACATGTTGATCAAATGAACTAGTAAGCTATTCATAGGCTACCTACCTACCAAGTGAAGACATGTAACTGCAGGTTCTTTTCTACTCAACTACTTATTTAGCTATTGAACATATCCTATTCACCATTTCCCCCTTCTACTCCTCTCTTTCCTCATTATGACCACCCCCCATATTTCACATGTGAGAAAATACTTAGGGATTGTCTTTCTGAACTTCACATTATACAAGTTAATTATTTCTAGAAAAGACAATCTGTCTATAAAAAAATGAGGACAATAAGTTAACTTAAAATAACTTATTGCCCTCATTGCTTAATTGTCAGGACTGTGCAGTGAGACCTGCATCGTTCGGTGAGACCAGGACTGTGCACTCAGACCTGCACCACTTTCTAAGGGTGACACTACCCATTGAGGGTGGGAAGGTTTAGGGAACACCACAGAAAGAATGCAAAGGAAGCAACACAGTCATGGCAGTTAGAATCCCCCAGTAACTATAGTTGCCTACATTGGGCCTGTTAATCATGGACCAGGGAGAAGTTTATGGGTCCTTACAACTCCCGATGAGTTATTAACTACTGATGCATTCCAGGAAGGACACAACTAAAGACAGGCTCCAAAGGACAATTCCAAACCCACGGTTACACAAAAGGCCTGAACAAACTCAGTAGGTCACAAAACAGAGAAAAAAAGACATGAATGTGAGAAAGAGACTTGTGGGGAAGAGGAGGGGTTTGACGGGGAGGTACGAGGAAGATAAGAGAGTGTCGGGATGAGGGTCAACAGAATGTACTGCGTACATGAGGGATTATCAAAGAACAAATATGATAAAATTATAATAAAACTCATGCCCCTGAATTATACTTCTTCCTTTACATAAATGTCTAGCTGTATTTATTTTTGTTTTTATTACTTAATATACATATTAAGTAATATATATATAATAATATATATAAATGCTCCTAAAAGAATGCATGCATATGCGCGCGTGCATGTGCATGGTGTGTGTGTGTGTGTGTGTGTGTGTGTGTGTGTGTGTGTGTGTCAAGGTTTGGGAAGGAGTTCGCATCATCTTTGTCTACTATGTATTAATGTGTGTATGTCTCAGAGATGACTGTGAGGAAGTACTGGGATTTCCTGCTGCTCTTTTCCTGTCAGCAGTGACCTCACCTACCACTGTAGTGAAATTTAAAATGTTGTTGCGGAGCCATTGTGACTGTGAGGAGCGAGCCTCCTGGGGCACCTTCAGGGCAGAGTATTCTCTAGGTGATGCACAGATTACTGGTCCCTGACCACCACACGCAGAAAAGCAGAGATCTACTCTGAGACACATGGGGATTCTCTGCTCCTTGTCCAGGTCCTCTGACATAGCTCATTGAGAAGAGACTGCTCCCGGAGGACTAGAGGTCCTGTTTAATTCCTTAGCTCTGGCTACTGAGAACTTGGTCCCACACAGGTTGCAGTCTTCACAAATGGTGTCTCAGAGGTTGGACAGAGGTGGGTGAGTAAATTTCAGTACTGCCGGTAGAAAGGCCTCCAAAGAGTAACTGCGCTCCAGTGGTCAGCCAGCGACTCTGTAGATAGATACCAAGGTACATAGTGGGGGGTCAACTTGAAAATAGCTCAGGTTCATTGCTGAAAATCAGACACCAGCACTCAGTGACAAAAAAAGAACAGTTTCAACACATGAAGGAGGGTGTGTGCATTCAGGGCACATGAATAAAGAAAGGTATATTGTGTATGTAGGAAAATATTCACGGGCACAGGTCAGGTGGCCTGGAGAGTGTCTTTTCCTTCTCGTACATTTCCATTTGTCTTTTTAGATGAGGCCAAATGACCAATTAGTCAGGGTAGCAGGAGAAAGCAATTTCACAAGCAAAATAGAGGGTTAAGTGATTTTAGTGGCAAATTCAAAGTTATTTTTATAAATAAATTACTTTAAAATTTAACTGAAATATACAACTCTCCAGAATTAATATTTTAGAAAATACAATTTATATAGTAGGAAATGCAGTCTGAAGTTTAAAAATAGTCACTGAGTTGAAAATTACATTGCAAGAAAAAATGGGATTTAAAGTCACAAGAAAACTCAACAATATAAAGCCAAACTTAAACTTCTACATCTTTCACTTACTTTTTCCAAATTTCCTTTTTATTTTATTTTATTCTTTATTTAGCTGTTGTTATGGATTTTTGTTTGTTCATTTTGCTTTCATTATTTTGTTAGGCTGCTTATATCATGGAAAGTTTAGCTGGTATAGTGAACTAAGTTGACACCAGTAGTCTGGTGGGTTTGTTCTCTACTTGTGACGTGTGTTTGTGCGTGTGTGTGTTTCTCTTGCTACTTTCAATACCCTTTCTCTGTTGTTATATACTTAGTGTTGTTTGTTTGTTTGTTTGTTTGTTTGTTTTTTGAGACAGAGTTTCTGTGTGTATCTTGGCTGTCCTGAAACTCACTCTGTAGATCAGGCTGGCCTTGAACTCACAGAGATCAGTCTGCCTCTACCTCCCGAATGGTAGGATCAAAGGTGTTCACTACCAATGCCTGGCAATATACTCGGTGTTTTAAGTACAATGTGCAAGAGAAGTTTCTCTTCTGGTCTTGTCTACTATCTGGATTTCTGTGTGCTTTTTGTATCTGTATAGATTTGTCTCTCTTAATTTGGGGAAGTGTTCTTCTATGATCCTGTTGAATGAAGATCAGGTCTATGCAATTGACCAGAGATTCTTCTTTTTCATCTGTTATGATTCTTTTCACAACATCCCTAAGTTCTCGTGTGCTTCTTTTATGTGGTTTTTCAAGGTTTTCATATTCCTTCCTGTAGCAATTCAATTCCTCTATGTTACTTTCAAGTTCTGATATTCCATCTTCTACTTGATCCGTTCTGTTTAAAAGATTATTTTGAGTTCTCTCACTTGTTTATTGAGTTTTTCCATTCCATCTTCATTTCATTGTGAGTTCTTTTCAGTATTTACATTTACTGAATTTCATTTTGAAATCCTCGATTTTTTTCATTAGTTCATTCAATGTTTATTTTGTGGTTTTTTTGTACACCAAACAGATATTTGCTGCTTTTCTCCACGTTCATTGAAATGTTTGTATCTTCTCTAAATGCTTTGATTTTTTTTTTTAGATTTAGTATTTATTATGTATACAGTGTTCTGCCTGCATGCATGTCTGCAGACCAGAAGAGGGCCTCAGGTGTTATTGCAGATGGTTGTAAGCCACCAGATGGTTGCTGAGAATTGAACCAAGAACTTCTGGAAGAGCAGCCAGTGCTCTTAACCTCTGAGCCATCTCTGTAGTCCCTGCCATGAGCTTTGATGATGCTGATTATTGCTGTTTTAAACTTTGTGTACTGGTAATCATACAGGTAATTTTAGATGGGCACCATTTCTAAAGGACTGACAGACTTAGGAGAAATACTGTCATAGTCTTCTGTATTGTTTGCATTTTTGTGATATGACCTGTACATGTCTACATACATAACTTCTTTAGTGGTACATATGTGTGAGATTCTAAGCTGCCTCTGCTGACTGAGCTATATCTAACTGTGCAGCACAGACCGCCTGATTTCAGGATCTTCCTGCACAAGCTTCCCAAGTGTTAAGGTTAGTGTATGACCAGACCCCTCACCCCATTGCGTTTGTTTATCTCATCAACTTTGGACACTCCTCATTTTTATTTTTCCTGACATTGTAAATGAGTTATCTCTATTCTATAACTTTACAATTTTTTTGTGTAGCTTTCTCATTAATACAACCAATATTATCATGATATATGTCCTCTATTTTTTAAGTTTTGAAAACACTTAGCAAAATTTAGACATGTAACGATACTAAAATTGCATTATACCATTAGGAAGCAATTAGCACATTGGTTTTGTGCTGTATCTTTCTAGAAGCCTTAGACTGATAGAAACATGAAAATGAAAATCCAAGTAGGACAATTCTATAGTAGTTCAGACTAGCAATGTTGGTCAGTAAATTTCATTAACAATAAAATGTAACACAGTAAAGTATAAAATGAGGAAAATGGACATTGAGATATAGATAAAATATAAGTATATAGAATATTTAAAAACATATTCAACATGCCATGGTAGTAAAACAAGACAAAATAATTTAAAAGAAGAAAAATTCATTCAACATTTTTATGTCTTGGAAATTGGAAATGTACTACATATTAATAGAGAACAAAGGGTATTACGTGAGAAATAATGCGAATTTAAAGGCAGAAAATGGAAACTGATTGGATAAAAAGAGGTATTCATGGCAAGTATCCTCCATTTCCTCATCATCTCAGTTATAATGATGCTGCTGATGATGATTGCAGTTAATACAATCCACATTCAGTATTGAGCAAGCACACCACAGTATATTACAACTATGTTATAGTTTTCAGAATATCCCTGTGTGTTACACCAACTGTGTGTTACACCAACAATTAATATTATACGCCATATTATATAATATAGATGCATGCATGTACATAGGTAGATAGTCTTTACCTGACCTTCATTGACCATCTTTGTAAATGGGAGCAGAGGCACAAATCTCTGATCTGTGCCTTTAATACTTAAATGCTTATAAACACTAAGAAAGTTTCTTAAATATCACCTAGAAGTCTTTTCTCTAAAACATTCTGAAGTATTATCCTTTTCAGTTAAAGTAAAATTAAAATAACTGTTTGGTCTCTCATGTACTGAGCAGGGACTAGGGATGAATGCAAACATAGAGCTAATGAAGAGTCACTGGGCACAAAATTCACTGTCACTGGGTCTCATACGATCAGAACCAAAGGTAGAGAAACACCAGGGTAATCCAACACAGCGAGGAAACAAATTGCAAAATGGCAAATTATATGACATATTTGGAAATAATTCCATAGTACATTGGTAAAGAAAATGGGATAAAATATGGCACATAACAATGTATATCCCCATACTTTCAAAGCGGTTTTAAAGGCTGTATTATAACCATAGGTTTATTTCTTCTTTAAATTCCATGCTACCATATTAGAAGACATTTTACTCAAATGAACATCAAAGCAACACAACCCACGGCACTGCTGTAGATACGTCACTGTCTACCCAACCAGCCCAGTTGTTGTCTGACTAGCACCTGTGGTTCAGCGTCTACTACAAAATTCACCCTCTATAGCTTATAGTTAAGTAATAGGATAATTTTCTCACACCCATTACCTCATCATGTTACAAGCTGCATCCATGACACTGATGACTCAGACCAGAAAACAAGGCAACAGAAGAATTCAACTATGCAGTCAGCTAGCCAGTAGCTAACTTAGAAATATTCTTGCACACAATGCCAGAAAAACTAGATAGAGCATTAACCCAGTGGAATGAAGTCACTGTCTTCATATTGCTCCACCCTTTAAAAAATTCTGACACTGGTTACCTCTTTACAATGGCACAAGTCAACTGCCCATTTTCATAATGCACCATAAAGATAAAAAGAGCATGAATCACAAAAAGGCTGAATTTGTGAGTGTCTACTGCTGTGTGTGTAATGATGGTAAGATAGTGCATGAGAGGATCTGACATTTCTAAGAGGGATCAATGTTCTACGGAACTGTGTAATAGTCTCCAACTGACTCTAAGTCCTTAATTTCATTCCATTGTCTAAATCCAAGCCACTGTCTATCTATCCCATCCCCCATTTTTACTGGCGTCTCCACCACATATATCAATTTCTCTTCTGCTTTGCAAGGTATGTATCATTTCCCTCAACAACTTGTTAAATCATCGACTCCTAACACTAGTGCAGTAATATTGTATACACTGTACACTGTACACACACATACACACACACAGAGAGAGAGAGAAAGAGAGAGAGAGAGAGAGAGAGAGAGAGAGAGAGAGAGAGAGAGAGAGAGAGACTCTGTATTGGTCATATACTTTATGTCCTAATTAACTAGTGTGATTATCAATAACTAGTTGCTACATTAAAGAACATAGATTCTTCCTTAAAGACTGAAGGAATAAATGACTGAAGTATTTGTGCCAAGTTTGAAAGTTTTCTACATGGTTTTCTATAAATGTGAAATATTTTTTCCAGGTTAAATTGTCTCCTATTTTCTCTGTAGGCCTCACGTGCTATATTATGGAATTAAAGAATGGATTTTCCACTTCTGCAAAAGTTACACAACATACGATGAAAGAAGCCAGGGTTTCTCAGTGGAAGCCAGAAAACTCCAAGAAATGCATCTGTGATCAGCTCACACTGACATGCTTCATTCCAACAAGACACAGTTCCACCCTTCCTCCTTCCTCCTGATAGGAATCCCAGGGTTGGAAGATGTGCACCTGTGGATCGGCTTCCCCTTCTTTGCCTTGTATCTAATAGCTGTTCTGGGGAATATCATCATCTTATTTGTGATCCAAACTGAACGCAGCCTCCACCAGCCCATGTTCTACTTTCTGGCCATGTTGGCATGCACTGATTTGGGATTATCCACAGCTACCATCCCCAAGATGCTGGGCATTTTCTGGTTCAATCTCAGGGAGATTGTGTTTGGTTCCTGCATCACACAGATGTATACCATCCATATATGCACTGGTCTGGAATCTGTGGTGCTGACAGTTATGGCCATAGATCGCTATATTGCTATATGTAACCCACTGAGGTATAGCATGATCCTTACCAACAAGGTGGTAGCTATTCTGGGAGTAATTATCATAGTCAGGACGTTGGTGTTTGTGACTCCGTTTATATTTCTCATCTTGAGGCTGCCTTTCTGTGGCATCCGGATTGTCCCCCATACCTACTGTGAACACATGGGTTTGGCAAAGTTAGCATGTGCCAGTATCAGGGTCAATGTCATTTATGGATTAGTTGCTTTCTCAGTGGGATACATTGATCTGTCTGTGATTGGCTTTTCCTACATCCGGATTCTGCAAGCAGTCTTCCGCCTTCCATCCTGGGATGCTCGGCTCAAGGCCCTTAGCACATGTGGCTCCCATGTCTGTGTCATGTTGGCCTTTTACCTGCCAGCTCTCTTCTCCTTCATGACACACCGCTTTGGCCACAATATCCCTCATTACATTCATATACTTCTAGCCAATCTGTATGTGGTTGTTCCCCCTGCCCTGAACCCTGTTATCTATGGAGTCAGGACAAAACAGATAAGGGAGAGAGTGCTAAGAATGCTTAACCCTAAGATGCAGTGAAATTTACCTCCAAGACCTACCATAACAGTTCAGTAAGAAAACAAGGACATCTAGTCTGAAGTAAACATTAAAAACCCTTCTTGTTCAATTTCCACAAGATATTAAATGATCACAGCAAAATGAATTCTGGAAAAAAAATGCTAAGCTCCCCTCATTGTCCCTCAAAGGTCAATCCAATTATATGACCCTTCATGGCTCATAAGTTAGTACACTCCATCAAAAGACATTCCATAAAGATTTCAAAAGCTTCTCTCTACTTTAACCTGTAGAAGGTATAACAAAACACTTTTGTTTAAGCCCACGATAGCATAAAATTCCTAGAGGGAGAAAAGGGGCCTGGAAAAAAGTTGGTGCTAGTAATTATCCTGAATGACATATTCCCACAGAGATTCTATTCAGTCACTTGTCAGAGCTAAAGTTATAGTGACAAAAATGGCATGGAGTATTATCAAAACCAAGAAAACTGGCAAAAAGATGAGCTAAACATCATGAAATGTACATTTAATCTCAGGTTCAGGCCTTTTCTCAAAGTTTGACCTGAAAACTGCAATAAACCCCTTTGAAGGTAGGCATTACTGCCTGAAATCCCAGTTCCTGTGAAGCTTAGACAAAAGGTTTGGGTCACATCTGGGTCCATCTCAAGCTACACAAGATGAGTTTGTTCCAGGCCAGTCTCATCCACATAATGATATTCTGGCTTACTAAACCTAAGAATGAGAACAAAAAACAACCTAGAAAGACCTTTTTGAATTTCAATATTCCTGCCCACAAAATGTTAAAAGAAAATTAATGTTATACCTTTAACTAAAAAAAAAAGTGAAAATTTTTGCAAACTATAGACCTTCAAAAGATTTGGAGTTATGCAAACTGAACATGGTATATCTGTGTCTTTGCTGTATGCATATTTAATCTTTTAATCATACTTTTATTTATTCTTTGAAAATTTCATGTAAATGTACAATGTACTTTGATCATATTCTTCTTTACTCTTCCTCCATTGTATCTCCTTTTCAAATTCATGTTCTCTTTTTCAAAAAAAATATATCTCACTGACCCACTGAGTCCAGTTAATGCTGCCCAAATGTGCATTGCTAAGGAGTCATCCTCTGCGGTGTGGGCAACCTATCATTGCCCTCACACCAAGAAAAGCGACTCTCCCTCCCCAGGCAATCATGAATTGACAAAAGCACTTCAACTAGAAGTAAGACCTCAGTGGCCCCTCCCACATCCTTGTTGGAAGTTTTACATGACTCGATCTTGAGCAGGTCTTACACAGGCAGCCATAGCTGCTGTGAGTTTATGTTGGCAACAGCCTTGTCACATCCAGAAAACATTTCACAGCCCTCACCCCTGTCTCCAGCTCTTACACTATGTCTGTTCCTGGCTCTGTGATGTTCTGAGATATTTGGTACAAGGGAAAACTGCAGGTCAACATACATGTCTGACCCATACTTGGTACCCATAATCACTTATTTT
This sequence comes from Myodes glareolus, assembly GCF_982192425.1. NCBI lineage: Eukaryota > Metazoa > Chordata > Mammalia > Rodentia > Cricetidae > Myodes > Myodes glareolus. Next base: position 99,778,934 of record NC_142032.1, on the reverse strand, counting down.
CAGGATTTTAACAGTTATGATTGTCTGATACTTTAGACACAACCCATTACAATTAAAAGCTCTACCAACGTAGCTACATCATCAGCCCTGGATATCATTAGTTTAAGTGAAATAAACCAGACTAAGAAAATAAATATCACCTGTTTTTAATTTCATATGCAGCCTAGACTTATACTTAAATAAATATATATGACATAGAAGTAGCTGGCTATTAGATTGGAGGGAAAAGAATGGGCAGAGAATAAGACAGAGTAATGAATACATAGGTCAAAAGCAAAGACAAGCTCTCACTTCAAGGGAAACAGTAACTAATTAGGTAATCATAGAATATAAAGCGAAACACACAAGAATTTAAAAACTTGATGTTCTCCAGAATCTCCAACTTCATCAGGTCTAGCAAGGCTGTATATATTTCTCCAGGGAAGAAAAGTGATCTAAACTCTAATATAAATTTGCCTCTCCAAGAAACAGAACACAGAATTATCACTACCTGTTAGAAGGCACTATGTTCATCCCAAGTTTGACCTCATAGAAAAATGAAAGATTCTAGCCATCTCTCTGGTACTAGTGGAATAAGAACTGGGCTTCAACCTACAAGAGTTGTAACGATGGCATATGGGAGTAGATCTTGAAGGAAAATTTAAAAAAGCAATAGGATAGAGAACTAGTAAAAGGCAAGGTGTAGATGGTACCAACCCTAAGCTAGACTCACATACTCTTTGGGAGGACCTGGATCATATAAAAGGACCCTAGGATCTGAACAAACTTGACAGAGGATACATTGAGCAGCCTTCATCAAGTGCTCAAAAGAATAGGGAGCAGAATGGAGGTTTGGAGGAGGAGGGATTATCTCCGGCCAACTTCTGTCCAGGTGGCCATCATAAATTAGAAACATTGCTGGTCTACCTTTTACTTCCTTTAGATTAAAATCTCCTTTAGATTAAAACATATGCACAAGACACTTTGGAAGCCATAAAGGTGAAGGGATATATTTTCTCTAGAAAGTTACAGAAAGCTAAGCAGAGAGAGTTGCACGGTAGATAGACTGGAAGACACAGGAGAGTATACCAGAAAATTATATGACCATGAATCAGGGAATAGGAGCAGGAAAGCATGTTTCTCATTTGTGGAAGAGGAAGTGTGATTCCCAAAGTCCTCATCATCCTAGCTAATGAACTCCATCCTGGTAACCCCATAAGACAAATACTGACGTTAATGTGCCTTCCTCTTTCTCTCATAATGAAACCTGTCCCTCTAGCCTTGGAATCCCACTGTTGTTGTCTTCTGTTTTTGTTTCTTTCTGTCAGCTCTGTCCAAGTCCAAGTTACCTCATCATGTCTATTTGGATTAGTACAATGACCTGTTGGGACAGGGAGGAAGCTCTGCTCTGGCTCATTTTTCCTGTATAGTAGTCCAATATAGTCACCAGAACAGTCATTTCAACCCATGTCAAGCCAGTTATATTTCTACCATGCACAGCTTCACAATTCACTCATAATGGGAAGAAAATGCTAACAGTGATTGACAGGACCAAACACAGTCTGCTTCAGTGACATATCTGAGCTCCTCCTTAAGCCACTGTCTAAATCCCCTAATTTACCATTTGACAAAAACAACTTCATTTTTTTTCTTCTGGGATTTGCCATTCATTGTTTGCTCTCAGCACATAGTTCTTCTTCATCCACTGTGTCTCCTCAATCACATTTAGAACGATAACTACTTTACTTCCATACACAAAACATTCCTGTTACAGTACCCATTAAATTGTCCTACAAAGCATTTCTTACTAGTTAATGACCATGGATTCAAGCAAATCTGGTCTTGATGAACAATATGTTCATCAAATAAAACCAAGAGACATTTTAGACTTGAGATAAAAAAAAATTATAGAAGATACTGAATCCTAAATACCATGCTACTTTGGTAGTCTTTCTTCCAGAACAACTACATGAAATTCTGAGGAAGGATGGAATTGAAACCTAATCTCCCCATAGGCTTCACAGTCTAGTCACGGAGAAAAAGAAGGGACTAAAGTTTGCTGTCCAAACATGCGATCTATCTACATGGAATATGTTCAATGAATTTAAAGACACCAAACATCGGGCAAGTAAAGACAATATGAAATTTGGATAACAAATGAGGGAAACCCTAGAATGTAGGCAGCTTTGAAAGAGTTTCCAGACTAATGAACAGAAGGAAGAATGAATTCCAGGAGGATCTCTTCAGTGGTCTCTAAGTTGAGGACAGTACATAAAAGTTAGAAAGATGAAATTTGTTAGACAATTTGACAGACCAAAAGGAGCTTCAGAAGAGAAAGGGGACAAGGTGAAAGAGGTTTTAACCTCTGCAGAGAACCTACTCTAGTATGCATGTCAGGAAAATGCAGGGTCTAAGGAAAGGAGGGCAAGGGAGGGAGGACTGTACCCAGTTCTCCTATCTGTTCACTGCACCCAGAAAGGAAAACTGTTCCCAGGGCACTTGGGTGATATTCTAAAGGGGTTTTCCTCAGTAATAAATTAAATTTAGTCATAAAGAATTGTTCTAGGTCTTTCTTAACATAACTTAAGGACAAAGTCACTCCCCAAAAATCAAATTATCCTCAAAAAGCTTACTAATATTTCATAATGAATCACAAAAAGACATTTAAAAGCTAACATTTACAAAATCTGGTGCCCAAAAAAGCAAAGTCTCAAAATGTCTGATATGATAGCTAACAAAAATTACCAGATACAGAAATCATTTTAAAAATAACACAAAATAAAATGGGGAAAGGAATTGGTTAGTTGAAATTAACAATAATGCTACAATTGGAGGATAAGAAGTTTGAGGTAATTACTGAACTTCATTTCGTATATTGAAAAGATATAGACAATATATGGAAGACTTAAGCTTACCTTTCATAGCATATAAGTTTGGTCTGAAATGGCAAAATAGAATTCAGGGTCTATTGAACACAACCATAAAGGAAAGCATGACCTTTTATTTTATTAAATGGGAATAGTTCTACTGAGTAAAGAAGGTTTGCCCTCAAACCTTCTCCGTAGGATTTTTTCACTATATCCACCTGCAGCAGCTCCCGGACAAGAGTTGTGATAGGTTAACTCTGGATCACTAATACACCATTTGATTGTGTTTTCAGAATGCAGACACAAACTGTTTGTGGACTCCATTAAAGGCACTGAGTGGCATAGAGGAGAAAGTGGGAAGAACATTTGAATGCACAGGTGATCACTTCCTAAATATAACCCCAGCAGCACAGACACTGAGAGAAACAAGCAATAAATGGGAAATTCTGAAACTGAAAAGCTTCTGTAAAGCAAAGGACATGGTCAACAAGACAAAACGACAGCCTACAGAATGGAAAAAGATCTTCACTAACTCCACATCAGACAGAAGTCTTATCTCCAAAATATACAAAGAACTCAAGAAATTGGTTACCAAAGATAACATAATCCAATTTTAAAAAATGGAGTACAGACCTAAACAGAGAACTCTCAACAGAGGAATCTAAAATGGCTGAAAGACACTTAAGGAAATGTTCAACATCTTTAGTCATCAGAGAAATACAAATCAAAACAACTCTGAGATTCCATCTTACACCTATAAGAATGGCCAAGATGAAAAACACTGATGACAATTTATGCTGGAGAGGTTGTGGAGTAGAGGGAACACTTCTTCATTGCTGGTGGGAATGCAAGCTGGTACAACCCCTTTGGATGTCAGTGTGACAATTTCTCAGAATATTAGGAAACCACATTTTTCAAGACAACTTTGGGGTATATATCCAAATGATGCTCAGTCGTGCCAAAAGGACATGTGCTCAACTATAGCACATGTTTTCATAGCAGCATTGTTTGTCATAGTCAGAACCTGGAAACAATGTAAATGCCCCTCCACCAAAAAATGGAAATGTGGTACATTTATACAATGGAGTACTACACAACAGAAAAAAATATTGACATCTTGAATTTTGCAGGCAAATGGATGGAGCTAGAAAACATCATTTTGAATAAGGTAACCCAGACCCAGAAAGACAATTATCACATGTACTCACTCATAAGTGGTTTATAAACATAAAACATAAAAACCAGCCTACACATAACAATCCCAGGGAACCTAGACAACAATAAGGACCCTAAGAGAGACACACATGGATCTAATTTACATGGGAAATAGAAAAAGATAAGATCTTCTGAGTAAATTGGGAGCATGAGGACCTTGGGAAAGGGTTGAAGGGGAGGTGAGAGGCAGGTGTGGGAGCAGAAAAAAATGTAAAGCTCAATAAAAATTAATAACTTTTTTAAAAAAGAAGAAGAAAGACACTGAGTGGACGTGCAGCTAAGTCTGAGCATGTGCAGAGGTGTGTGGATAAACCCTGTACGCGAGAGGCTGACTTAATCCCTAAAGAGAGCAGGCCAATATAGGGCTAGCTTACCAGGGAAGATTCCTTTTAGAAAAAAAAATACTAATTTTCTCCTGCATGTCTGCTTTTCTCTCCCAGAGGAATCTTTTGAGCTAGGGAGAAGATAAGTTGAGATCACAACAGTTAAAATACTTGAGGCTCCAGATGTATAACTACCCTGGTCACATCTTGAACTAGCCAGAAATCTAGCATCCATGGATTCAGAAAACATGCTTTGAGTTCTCGGTAAGTGACTCTGAGAAGAGGGTGTCAAAGGGTGTCCACTAACAGAAGATCAGAGGCCTAACTCTTAAACCTGAACTTGTGCCACTTTTCTGGTCAGTACAACTGGAAGAGTGGAGACCATCAGTCTGGAATTAGGAAGCAAATGTGAGGAGCTGGCTTCTGACCTCTCCCTTTCTTTCTCTCCACCCCCAACCCATCCCTCCTTTGACTCTTCAAGATTTTTAGTGGAGTGAAAAATGAAACCTAGACCGTACAGGCATTGTATAGAGCCCAGGTAGAAGGATTGTAGTTTTCAGCTATGAATATAGAAATTCAGAGGTATAGGTTCAGAAGAATATGTTTTTAAGTGGATTATTGAGTAGTAAATAATTTTGGTAGGAAAAACATCAAAGGCAGAGACAAAAGATATAATTGGGTATCTAGCAGAAAATAATTCTGTAAGTATTAGAAGTTAATGGATTGCTAAAAACAACAGCTTCAGAACTAGAAAGTTATGCATGAAGAAGTCACGAGCTACAACCTATTCTGTACACTCAATAATGTCTAAACTAGCGTAAAACAGATTCCCTACATTCCTCTCTGAACTTTAGAAAGCCAGAGGAAACAACAATATTGTCACTTCTAAGAACAGGGCTTCTCGAGTGCAGATATGTGGCCTTGTCATTCGGGGGAAGGTTCTGGCTACAAGGTCTTTATTTTGGTTTTGACCTAAGCTTACAAGGATTCCTCATCATGTCCCTGACTAGAATCAAAGACTCTAGATAGATCTCAGCCCCAATGTTGTCAATTTCAAGCTCTAATTGCAAGCCAAGACTAAAAGAACAACTCAGGAGCTTAAATTCTTGGGCTGAATGGGCAGTTTCATACTTGTTGTAATTGGAACTGTAACTGAAAAATGTGCAGGGAAGGGAGAAGGAATTTGGAATCGTGAATGAAAGGCAAAGAGATAAAATGATCATATGTCATCTTCCAACATTCTACCTAATGATGAAAATAGTTACACTAAAGCTCTATAAGACATAAAGCATAAACATTCCTCTAGGCTCCTCCATCAACCTTCATGCTTCAGTCAGCAGATCTTCTATTTGATGGCAGCCTCTGGAGCTAAACTCAAAATTCTTCCTGTTTCCAATATCAAAGCCTTTCCTTTTTTTCAGGAATTCTTTGTGATCCACAGGGAAGTTTTTTGGCCACAGTGAGGTGTTGGGCTGTGCGTTGTAAAGAATAAATATCAAGGAATTAGTCAGAAGATGAAGAAGCAATAAATAATAAAAGCAATAAAGAAAAATAAAGATAAGTATAGTGATAATAAGGATATTTGTAATTAGATTGAAGCTGTATGTGCATACAAGAAAAGCAAACAGGGATTATGTCAATTGTCAGAAATTATGGGCTTAACAGGTATTTGATTTATACCTCAAATTCACAGGTAAATTATTAAAATAGAAAAGAACAGGCAGAGTTTTTGATGTTGGTGTCACAGGGGAAGCCCCTCAGTTACAAACTCAGACTAGGAGGTGCACTCTCTGGGGAATCTTAAGCCCACCCTCCATTGTTCTCCATCATCCACTCCACTAAGCACATTTGAAACTGCCAAAATAGAGCAGCTAAAATTGGGGTTGGGATATGGAGTTAGGAAATGGAAAAATAGGTAGGGGGAATAGGTTTGCCATTTTTTATCAAACTTTAAGATTTAGCACCTAAACCAAGGGAAAACAATAAAAAGCAATACAAAAAAAGTGAATGAATGAAGAAATTGAGACTCATGTACAATGAGCAGGACAGGAGGAGCCCAGACACTAGCAAACTATATTTAGAACTGGGGCCGGACATCATAGGAAATCCTAGATAGACAGGTAGAGTGGTAGGTATGTAGGGAGGTAGGTAGAGATAGATAGATAGATAGATAGATAGATAGATAGATAGATAGATAGATAGATAGATAGATAGATATAAACAGAGAGAGAGAGAGAGAGAGAGAGAGGGGGGGGCCTTTATATATGTGTATGCATGTATCTGTGTATCACAGAGTTCTGGGTCTTCAGCTTCAGTATGACTTTGATTCCTTTCTACTGTATCCCAACTCCAGAACTACTTATTTCCTAGCATATTCCACTTAAAAAAAACTGCTAATTATATAATAATTTAAGCCTGATGGTTTGTTTATAAGGGTGTCTCTGTATAACCTTGAACTGGAGATCCTTCCTCTCTCAGCCTCCCAAGTGTTGGGAGTGCAGTTGTGATTCACTGCCTCTGGCAGTGGGTCAGTCTCTATGATCAGTGAAACAAGCACATTATCACAGAATTACCTACATCTTATCAGAGACTGCTAACTCCTAGACAGACTTAGGTGTAACTGGCTGATTTGGAAGATCCTGAAATGCCACAACCTGCCAAACTACAGTGCACTTTGAGGCTGTTCTCTATATGGGGAAGGAGAAGTGATTTAGAATCTTTGATGTCTGTGCTGGTTCACATTATTTACGTGTTTTTCTCCTGCTTTTGCTAAATGTGAGGATTAGCCTTCGCCAAATAATTCGCATTTCTTCTTGGAAGACATAGATGTGCCAGCACCTCACTCTAGATGCCCATTCTTACCATGGCTCACTAATTTTTTATCACCATAATCCCACAGGAATCTTCCTACCTTACAAAGAAAGATTCTTTTTATTACCTTACAAGGAAAGATAGTTTTGTTTTCCATTTTGCGGCCTTAGGGCCTGAAAGAATTCTAAGTTGAAAACCCTATGTGAGAAGAGACTTACAGTAATAGGGAAGGTAAAAATATGTCTCTGGGTCATTCAAGGAGAAAATAAACATGAAAAGGGATGGAAGGTTTTAACAAGTGTGCCCAATCATCTACACCACTGCAATTACCCTCTCTCCTTTAGTCTAGAAGGTAGGATTCCTAAAAGCTTGGCACTCTAAGAAACAGAGCAGGATCAACTATTTTATAAGGTACATTCTTAGCAAATAAAAATTATTTTGAGACAAAAATTGACTGTTTTCACTGTAGAGTAGATAAAAACATATAATTAATCAACATAAATATAATTGAAAGAGTATGGGAACTAGGTACATTTATCCAAGTCCCTTTTTAGTGCCAAGATTTTGTTGCACTAGATTAGTTAAATGTATGATAGTTTCTGTAGCTTCTAGCAGACAGCCATCGGAGGGATGAGTTTGCTTCTGGCCCGTGGCAGGAGCCCGACTAGGAAGAGGTCAGACTTTCCCCGACCCCCTAGACTCCCAGGTCACCCTGCAGTGGTGGCTCCACCCTGCTAAGCTCTCCCGCCTGCCATCCCAGCTTCCATCCAGGTACACCTTCCTATATTTCTCCCTTCCCCCTGGGGCCATAAAATTTCCCCAGCTCAGCTGCCATGCAAGCTGGGCCTGGGCTGTAGGCGCATTCTGGCAGGAGGCAGTTCCTGTGTTTTAAAAGCCTGCCTGAGGACAGGTGGGCCCTGTGTCAGCTCAGAGACATTCCTGACCAGCAAGGGGCATTGACTTCTAGCAGACAGCCATCGGAGGAGTGAGTTTGCTTCTGGCCCGCAGCAGGAGCCCGGTGAGGAAGAGTTCAGACTTTCCCCGACCCCATAGACTCCCAGGTCACCCTGCAGTGGTGACTCCACCCTGCTAACCTCTCCTGCCTGCCATCCCAGCTTCCATCCAGGTACACCTTCCTATATTTCTTTCTTCCCCCTGGGGCCATAAAATTTCCCCAGCTCAGCTGCCTTGCGCACTGGGCCTGGGCTGTAGGTGCAACCCGGAAGGAGGGAGTGTCTGTGTTTCAATAGCCTGCCTGAGGAAAGGTAGGCCTTCTGTAAGTGAAGTCCCTGACCAACAAGGGAACCTGACCTGGTACCAGAAGATCCAATAGAGAGCATTTGAAGGAAGAGATGGGCAGACGCCAAGGCAAGACCTCCTCCAACAATCTGAAAAACAACATGAAAACACCAGATCCCAACGACCCTACAATAGAAGAACTTGAACACCTTAATCCAGAAGAAGTGGAAAAAAGTACCATTAGGAAAGCAATAGAGTCCCTTAAACAGGATATGAATAACTCCCTTAAAGAATTGGATGAGAAGTATAACAAAAAGTTTGAAGAAATGAATAAAGAAATGGATGAGAAGTATAACATAAAGTTTGAATAAATGAATAAATCCATGAATGATACCCTGGAAAACGAAGAAAAAACAATCAAATAGGTAAAGGAAACAGTTCAAGAATTGAAAACTGAAATGGAGGCAATGAAGAAAACACAAACCGAGGGCCGGCTGGATTTGGAAAACCTAGGTAAACGAACAGAGACTACAGAATCAAGCATGACCAATAGAATACAAGAGATAGAAGAACGAATCTCAGATTTGGAAGATACCATAGAGAAAATAAACGCTGTGATCAAAGAAAATAGCAAATCCAACACATTCTCTTCACAAAACATTCAAGAAATCTGGGACACAATAAAAAAAAAAAACCTAATCTAAGAATAATAGGGATTGAAGAAGGAGAAGAATTGCAGATCAAAGGCCCAGAAAATATATTCAACAAAATTATAGAAGAAAACTTTCCCAACCTAAAGAACGATATTCCTATGAAGGTTCAAGAAGCATACAGAACACCAAATAGACCGGATCAAAAAAAAAAAACATCCCCTCGCCATATAATAATCAAAACACAAAACATACAGATTAAAGAAAGAATATTAAGAGCTGCAAAGGAAAAAGGTCAAGTAACTTATAAAGGTAAACCTATCAAGCTCACACCGGCCTTCTCTATGGAAACCATGAAAGCCAGAAGGTCCTGGATAGAGGTACTGCAGAAACTAAGAAACCATGGATGCAAGCCCAGACTACTATACCCAGCCAAGCTATCATTCACTATCAATGGAGAAAACAAAATATTCCAGGATAAAAATAAATTTAAACAATTCGTAGACACAAATCCAGCCTCACAGAAAGTAATAGAAGGAAAATTGCAACCCAAGGAATCCAACATTGTCAACACTGCCTACAATAACCCAGACATCTAGTGATCCTTCACAACCACAACTCAAAGAAGAGAAACACACAAACTCTACTACACACACACACACACACAAAAAAAAAATAATAACCAGAATCAACAACCACTGGTCATTAATATCACTTAATATTAATGGACTCAACTCACCTATAAAAAGGCACAGACTAAGAGATTGGATATGAAAACAGGATCCAACATTCTGCTGTTTACAAGAAACACACCTCAACCACAAAGATAGACATCTACTCAGAGTAAAGGGTTGGGAACAGGTTTTCCAAGCAAACAGACCTAAGAAACAAGTGGGTGTGACCATTCTAATATCTAACAAAATTGACTTCAAACTAAAATCAATCAGAAGAGATGGAGATGGACATTTCATACTCATAACAGGAACAATTTATCAGGAGGAAGTCTCAATCCTGAATATCTATGCCCCTAATATATATATATATATATATATATATATATATATATATAATTTATATTTATATTAGCACCCACTAATGTGAAAGAAAAATTTTTAGAACTCAAGGCAGTCATCAAACCACACACACTAATAGTAAGAGACTTCAACATACCACTCTCTCCAATGGATAGGTCAATCAGACAGAAACTCAACAGAAAAATAAGAGAATTACTAGAGGTAATGAATCAAATGGACTTAACAGATATCTATAGAACATTCCACCCAAATAGGAAAGAATATACCTTCTTCTCTGCAGCTCATGGAACCTTCTCGAAAATTGACCACATACTCGGTAACAAAGCAAACTTCCACAGATACAAAAAAATATTAGTAACCACCTGTGTCTTATCGGATCACCACAGAATAAAGTTACAATTCAATAACAATTCGAACACCAGAAAGCCTAAAAACACGTGGAAGTTGAACAGTCAACTACTGAATCACCCCTGGGTCAAGGAAGAAATAAAGAAAGAAATTAAAGTCTTCCTTGAATTTAATGAAAATAAAGACACAACATATTCAAACCTATGGGACAGAGTGAAAGCAGTGCTAAGAGGAAAGTTCATAGCACTAAGTGCCCAATTAAAGAAAATGGAGAAAGCACACAGTGGAGACTTAACAGCACACCTGAAAGCTCTGGGGAAAAAAAAGAAGCAGACTCACCCAGGAGGAGTAGAATACTGGAAATAATCAAACTGAGGGCTGAAATCAACAAAATAGAAACACAGAAAACAATCCAAAGAATCAACGAAACAAAAAGTTGGTTCTTGGAGAAAATCAACAAGATTGACAAACCCCTAGCCAAACTAATCAAATGGCAGAGAGAGAACACTCAAATTAATAAGATCAGAAATGAAAAGAGGGACATCACAACAGACACAAAGGAAATTCAGAGAATCATTAGATCTTTTACCATTTACCAAAGTTAAATCAAGACCAGGTGAACATTCTAAATAGACCTGTTAGTCACAAAGAATTAGAAGCTGTGATCAAAAACCTCCCGACCAAGAAAAGCCCAGGGCCAGATGGTTTCAATGCAGAATTCTACCAGAACTTCCAAGAAGAGCTGATACCTATACTCCTTAAGGTATTTCACAATATAGAAACAGAAGAGTCATTGCCAAACTCTTTTTATGAAGCTACAGTTACTCTGATACCAAAACCACATAAAGACACAACCAAGAAAGAGAATTACAGGCCAATCTCACTCATGAACATTGACACAAAAATTCTCAACAAATCCTGGCAAACCGAATCCAAGACCACATCCAAAAAATAATCCATTATGATCAAGTAGGCTTCATCCCAGAGATGCAGGGCTGGTTCAACATACACAAATCTATCAATGTAATCCATTATATAAATAAACTGAAAGAAAAAAAACCATATGATCATTTCATTAAATGGTGAAAAAGCATTTGACAAAATTCAACATCCCTTTATGATAAAGGTATTGAAGAGATTGGGGATACAAGGATCATACCTAAATATAATAAAAGCTATTTACAGCAAGCCGAGAGCTAACATCAAACTGAACGGAGAGAAACTCAAAGCCATTCCACTGAATTCAGGAAAATGACAAGGATGTCCACTCTCCCCATACCTCTGCAATATAGTACTGGGAGTTCTAGCAATAGCAATGTGACTACATAAGGGGATCAAGTGGATTCAAATTGGAAAGGAAGAAGTCAGACTTTCATTATTTGCAGATGATATGATAGGGTACATGAGCGACAACAAAAACTCTACCAAAGAAATCCTACAGCTGATAAACACCTTTAGTAATGTGGCAGGATACAAGATCAACTCCAAAAAATCAGTTGCCTTCCTATACACAAAGGATAAAGAAGCAGAGAGGGAAATCAGAGAAACTTCACCTTTCACGATAGCCACAGATAGCATAAAATATCTTGGGATAACTCTGACCAAGAAAGTGAAAGACCTATTTGATAAGAACTTTAAGTCTTTGAAGAAAGAAATTGAGGAGGATACCAGAAAATGGAAAGATCTCCCCTTCTCTTGGATTGGGGGGATCAACATAGTAAAAATGGCAATTCTACCAAAAGCAATCTATAGATTCAATGCAATCCCCATCAAAATCCCACCAAACTTCTTCACAGACCATGAGAGAATAATAATCAATTTTATATGGAAAAACAAAAAACCCAGGATAGCCAAAACAATCTTATATAATAAAGGAACTACTGGAGGTATAACCATCCCTGACTTCAAACTCTATTACACAACTACAGTATTGAAAACAGCTTGGTACTGGCATAAGAAGAGAGAAGTCGACCTATGGAATTGAATAGAAGACTCAGATATTAACCCACAAACATATGAACATTTGATTTTTGACAAGGGAGCTAAAGGTATGCAATGGAAGAAGGAAAGCATCTTTAACAAACGGTGCTGGCATAACTGGATGTCAACCTGTAGAAGAATGAAAATAGATCCATATCTATCACCATGCACAAAACTCAAGTCCAAATGGATTAAAGACATCAACATTAATCTGACCACTTTGAACCAGATAGAAGAGAAAGTGGGAAGTAGTCTACAAGACATAGGCACAGGAGACCACTTCCTAGGTAGAACCCCAGTAGCACAGACAATAAGAGAATCAGTGAATAAATGGGACCTCCTGAAACTGAGAAGCTTCTGTAAAGCAAAGGACACCATCAGTAAGACAAAAAGGCTACCTTCTGACTGGGAAAATATCTTCACCAACTCCTCATCAGACAAAGGCCTGATCTCCAAAACATACAAAGAACTCAAGGAACTAGACACTAAAACTCTAATTAACCCAATTAAAAATGGGGTGCTAAACTAAACAGAGAATTCTCAACAGAAGAACTTCGAATGGCCAAAAGACACTTAAGGTCATGCTCAATCTTCTTAGCAATCAGGGAAATGCAAATCAAAACAACATTGAGATACCATCTTATACCTGTCAGAAAAGCTAAAAATGATAGCCTATGCTGGAGAGAATGTGGAGTGAGGGAAACACTCATCCATTGTTGGTGGGAATGTAAACTTGTGCAGCCACTGTGGAAATCAATGTGGTGGTTTCTCAGGAAACTGGGAGTCAACCTACCTCAGGACCCAGCAATTCCACTCTTGAAAATATTCCCAAGAGATGCCCTATCACACCACAAAAGCATTTGCTCAACTATGTTCATAGCAGCACTATTTGTAAAAGCCAGAACCTGAAAACAACCTAGGTGCCCCTCAATAGAAGAATGGTTAAAGAAGGTGTGGAACATATACACATTAGAGTTTTACTCAGCGGTAAAAAAAACAATGACATCTTAAATTTTGCGTGCAAATGGATGGAAATAGAAAACGTTTTACTGAGTAAGGTAACCCAGACCCAAAAAGAGAAATATGGTATGTACTCAGTCATAAATGGATTCTAACCATAATTAAATGTCTTTGAACCTATAATTTGTGATCCTAGAGAAGCTAAATAAGAAGAAAAACCTGAAGAAAATCATATAGTTATCCTTCTGGATATTGGAAGTAGACAAGATTGCCAGGCAAAAGTTGGGTGCACGGGTGTGGGCGTGGGGGGGTGGATGTAAGGGGAGATGAGTAGAGAGAAGGGAGAAGGGGAGGATTGGGGAAACCTTGGGGGAATGGGATGGGTGTGATGGAGGACGGATGGATATGGGAGCAGGGAAGTAAATATCTTAATTAAGGGAGACATTTTAGGGTTTGCAAGAGACTTGATTCTAAAGTGGTTCCCAGGTCCAAGGAGAGGTCCCCAGATTGTTCCTTGGGCAGCAGAGGAGAGGGTTCCTGATCTGGCCTTGTCCCATAGCCACACTGATGAATATCTTGTGTATCACCATAGAACCTTCATCTGGCAATGGATGGAGACAGATACAGAGACGGTCATAGGAGTACTGGACTTAGCTCCCTAGGTCCAAGTGAGGATCAGAAGGAGGGAGAACGTGAGGAAGGAAGTCAGGATCATGAGGGGTGTGTCCACCCACTGAGACGGTGGGACTGATCTAATGGGAGCTCACCAAGGCCAGCTGGACTGGGAGTGATGGAGCATGTGATCAAAATGGACACTCTGAACGTGGCTAGCAATGAAGGCTGACTGAGAAGCCAAGGACAACGGCACTGGGTTTTTATTCCACTGCATGGACTGACTTTGTGGGAACCTGGTTTGTTTGGATGCTCACCTTTATTGACCTGTATGGATGGGGGAGGACCTTGGACTTTCCACGGGGCAGGGAAACCTGACTGCTCTTAAGACTAGAGAGGAAGGGGGAGGTGGGGAGGGGGAGGGAAAAGGGAGGCTGGGAAGAGGTGGAAATTTTTAATAAATAAATTAATTAATTAAAATAAAAAATATAAACAAACATCTATAGACAATATTTGGGAAATTGGCCATAGTTATTTCTTTCCAAACTACTTTCTGCTGTTTATTTGTGCAAAGTATTTTCTGTTTGGGGTGTTCACAGCAACCTTTCAAGGTGTTCTCAGTCCAGCAAACCATATTAGCCTGGAATAAAACCACAGGTTCTCATCCTCTGTGGACACAAAAGAGAAACCTCTTTTCCAAAGCAACATATTCTTAGACCTAAATTCTGAAGTCAAGATAACTTTATATACATGCTGGTTTAGCCAGCAGCCCATACAATGAAATGTCTCTTTGGACTTAGCTCCTTCACAGTCAAAAAATTCAAACGTAACAAAATAACATACATAATCCAGACTCTCTGTGTATAGTTAATCTTTATGTGGCTTTTTTATTCTATTAATATTTATTTTATTATCTTTACTTCTTTAATCTATGACTGCCTGTACTCTATCTCCTTAAAGACTTTACCTTCTTTTAAGCACTAATTTTATTTTATGACTTTCTATACTCTTTTACTTTTCTCTTTCAAACCTATGTACATTATCAAACATTATGACTCATCTGGATTTGTCTTTATTGCATATCTGTAATTATTTTCTGACCAGAAGCACTTCTTAAAATGCTAAGCACGTAAGAATCTAAGCTGCAACATTACTAGATCAAATATGGTACTACCTACTTGCCCCACCCAGTCCAGCATGACAGAGCCGCTTGCACCTCTGAACCACTCTTACCAACCCATTTCCAGGCACACAGCTGGTCCAAGTTTCAACCAATCAAGCTGTAGCAATCTGCTCACAAACCCCACCCCAATGCTCCATTTTCAAATAGAGCCAGAGGTTGCGCTGGCAGCATAGCCCAGAAGCCAGCGTTATGCAATGGCTACAGCTTTTTTCTGGATACAGCTGCATCAGAAAAATCTCTCTCAAAGGAGCTGCTGATGGCCACCAGCAAACAGCAAGAAACTGTGAAAAACTCTGTATGTTTTTTTGTCTAGAATTCCTCTGAGGTTGGGTCATGACTGTAGACTAAATTTTCCTATTTCCAGAATTCTCCTGTTCTTGTCGCCCTGCCTCTGCTTCCTGCATGGTTGTTATGCCCTTTATTAAAGTATGATTCGCAGTGTACAAAACATTGTCCTATAGCACTTCCCTCCTCTATTTTTTTAAACGGGAACTCTGAATCTCATATCCTTTGCTTAGATTTTTTTTCCTGACCATATCTGTAACCAACTTGTAACCAACATTATAAACAAAAGAAAATATCCATAGTCCATTTATGGGGAAAGTGGACATATTTTTCCAGGCTACTTCCTGCTGATTTGGGATGCTGTTAATTTTATGGGGACCTAAAGAAAATTTAGAATTATGATAAAGTCATGAGTGGAGCATCCTGTTAGGCTTGATCATCTCAGGCAGCAGTCTTTAATCTGTTCTGGATGTAGAATTCAGATATCTGGGCCATCTACTCCTATCAGAGATTTCTCAGGGGGTCTTCCTTGTTCAAACCTGATTTCTCTTAACCCAGAATAAATCCATAGCCTCTCATTTCCTATGGAAACAAAAGCAAAACCTCTTCTCCAAAGTAACATATTTTTTACTTCAATTTTGAAGGCAAGTACAAAATATTTTTCTTTTATTAATCCAGCAGCATTTCTATTCAAATGTCATTTACCAGCTCTTGCTCCTTCTTAGCTGTCAAGAAATTCAAAGACAACATAACAATATACAGTCTTCAAATTCTCTATGTATTTTCCATCTTTACATGGCTTTACTTTAAATTCTATTTCTTTTATTTGTACTTTAAATTCATTATCTTTGAGACAGAATTTCTCTGTATATCATTGGCTAATTCACTTGGTAGGTCAGGTTGTTCTTGAACCCAGAGAGATCCTCCTGCCTCTGCCTCCCTAGTGTTGGGATTAAGGGTGTGTGCCTCTACATTCAACTACTCTCTTTCTTTTACAAGGACATTATCTCTTTTTTTTTCTCACAAGACTACCTATATTTTTAAACACATGTAAACAATGTAAAGGGTTTTTTAATCTATCTTTACTGTATATCTTTCTTTTTCTGACCAAATTAGTCATTAATCTGCTAAGCAATATGGCTAGAATTATAGCCATAGATTTGACAGCTGGATCCAGCCCATTCCTTAGATTTCTAAGATTCCAGCCTCATAGTGGAGATACCCACCAAAGCCATGTTTATTGTGTCAACTCTATGGCATTTCAAGGTCCCTGCCACCACCAAAAAGCATGCAGTCAGCTTTTCATCAACACCATTTAAAAGTTTTGTGGCAGGACCTCTTAAAAAAGCTGCAAGATTTTGCAGCTAAAGGTGAGTCAGGAAGTATTGTAGGAAGAGTGGGCCTGCTTTTTGCCTCAGCTACCTGGATAGCTTAACCCCAAAATAATCACACAGAAATTATATTAATTAAAGCACTGCCTTTCCCATTAGCTCTAGGCTCTTATTGCCTAACTCTCACATCTTAATTCAAAGCATTTCTAAAAAATTTGTATGTCACCACAAGGTCAAGGCTTACTGGGAAAGATTCAGCATGTCTGACCTGGCAGCTCCATGGAGGCTTCTCCATCTGTCCTTCTTCCCAGCATTTAGTTCTGTCTTCTCATCTACCTAAGTGCTGCCCCGTCAAAGGTCAAGGCCATTTCTTTATTCAACCAATGAAAGCAACACATAGACAGAAAAACCTTCTACACCATTTTCCCTTTCTTGTTTAAAAAGTAAAGGGAGGCTTTAAATTTTGCATAGTACAATTACACATAACAAAACAGTTATCAATCAAGAATTACAGTTACAATATTTAGATCGATTATATCTTTTATCATAACAATAGAAAACTATAACTATCTATCATTCAACTCCATCAAAGACTGCAGAAAAATATAATATTACCTAAGAAAACAGGAAGTATATTATAAGCAACTTTCAAAACTCGAGAAATGACAGAGACATCTTGCTACTGGACAGTCACCCAAAGTTATTGTCTACCACTGGGGCATCCATCTTCAGCCTACAGGCCCATAGTATCCAGCTGACTTTTCCATGAAGCAGGAAATTTCAAAGACAGATCAGTCACTTTCTTCTGTATCCTGCAGCATGTCTCACAGAATCTTTCAGAAATCAGAAATCACGAAGGATCATCTCACCTTTAGGCAAGTTCAGCAGTTCTCTCTCTGAAGGTTTTTTGTATCCAGTTTATGCAACAGTCCAGGCAAGAACAGTTTCTTGCCCAAATGGCCAACCAACTTCATAAGGAGTGTCTCCGACGCCTATCTTCCGTTTGATGTAATTGGTGGTGCCAGAAGCTGATGTGTCTCATTGTAATGAAAAGTCCTAAGTTATTAAAACATCTTAAGTGCCATATTCTGTAGTCTTTGAAAGATATAAAGAATGCTTATCTAACTGAAATATATCTCCATATATCGAGAAAATTCAACATGACTACAAGATTGTCTATTATCAAATGATTATTCATTAACAACCTATATTTCCTAATTATACATCACATTTTAAAATAATCTACACAATTCCAATACCTTAATCAAGATCAGAAATACATATACATATAACAAGATTGACCTTATATTTGTATTAGTAAATCAAGATTTATACCAATGTAAATTATTCATATCTATATCATATTCCACTTTAAATGTGATCAAAGAGTTATAAACAATATTTGGAAATATAGACATAGTTATTTCTCTCCAAACTGCTTCTGACTGTATGAGGGTGCTGGTAATCAGGTCCTTCATGGTATATCCTGTGTGCCAGGTTCATCTCAGTTGGCAATTGAGCAAAGTAAGTTTTTGAGGGTGTTCACAGCAACCTTTCAGGAGGGCATGGTCTATCATGCCATACTGGTCTTGAAACAATCCACAGGGCCTCATCCTATGTGAAAACAAAAGAACCTCTTTTCCAAAACATCATATCCTTAGACCCAAATTCTGAAGTCATAGTACCCTTATAATATACATGATGGTTTAGCTTAGCCCATACAATAAAATGTCTCTTTATACTTAGCTCCTTTGCAGTCAAAAAATCCAAAGAAAACATAACAAATAAGACACTCTGTGAATTTTTCATTTTTACATGGCTTATTTTTCTTTCTTTTTTCAATCCATGACTATCTGTACTCTCTTTAAAGATTTACCCCTTTTTTTAAAAGCAGTAACTTTATTTTATAACTTTAGATACTCTTTTTTTCTATCTCCCAATCCTACGTACTTTAGCTAACACTATGACCCATTTAGAGGTCTTTTATGTCTGAATCTCTCCTATGGCATTGTCTTTAATTTTGTATTGTCTTGAAGAGATTTTAAAATCCTAAGCTCTTAATAATCTAAACTGTGACAATCCCAGGCCAATACAGGTACTGCCTGCTTGCCCCACCCAGTCCAACATGGCAGAGTCGTTTGTGCCTCTGAGACATGTGCACTGCACTGCTAGCATGGCAGAGCTGCTTGTGCCTCTGAGTCGCTGGTGCCTCTGAGCTGTGGCACACAATGCCCCCCTGTTAGGCACACCATAGCACTTTACTCACAAACCCCATCTAAATACTCTGCCTTCTACAAGAGACTGAGGTCGCACTAGGAACATAGCCCAGAAAAGCAGCATTTTAAAACTACATGGCTTTTTTCATAGCTACAGCTGAATCAGGAAAATCTCTCTTAAAGCAACTGCAGTAAGCTACCAGCAAACAGCAAGAAGCTGTGTTAAACTCTGTATTCTTTTTGAAGGTCTATCAGATTTACGTGGAGTCAGTTCACCACATTGGAGTGCCATTCTGTTATAGAAGAAGTAGGCCTGCTTTTCATTCCAGCCACCCAGCTAGTTTAACCCCCGAAATAATCACACAGAAATTGTATTAATTAAATCACTGCCTGTCCCATTAGCTCTAGGCTCTTATTGCCTAACTCACACATCTTGATTAGACCCATTTCTAATAATCTGTATGTCACCACAAGGTCATGGCTTACTGGGAAAGATTCAGTATGTCTGACCTGGCAGCTCCATGGAGGCTTCTCCATCTACCCTTCTTCCCAGCATTCAGTTCTGTCTTCTCGTCTACCTAAGTGCTGCCCTATCAAAAGGCCAAGGCAGTTTCTTTATTCAACCAATGAAAGCAACACGTAGACAGAAGAACCTCCTACACCAAGGAAGTCTCTCTTAAATGAGAGTACTTGCCTCTAGCAAGTAGAGCTCAGTCGAGAAAGTGCTGCTATCAATAAGCCACGCTTTACTCTATCATTTTTTTTGTCTAAAATTACCTTTTAAGGACTCTCAGGCTTTATGTAGATGTAGCTGTCCATGTGGACAACATTCTCTTGACTGAGGCTTCTATCCTATCTATTTTCTGCAGTCATTAAGACCCAAAGACTCAAACAGAGGTCTACATTAATTATAAACTGACTGGCCTAGTATTTCAGGTTTCTTATTAAGTCTTAAAATATATATTAGCCCATAATTTTTGTCTGCATTAGCCACGTGTTTTGGTACCATTTTCAGTGAGACAGTCACATCTTGCTTCCTCTGCAGACTGAACTTTCCTATTCCCAGAATTATTCTGTTCTCATCACCCCACTTCTGCTTCCTGTCTAGTTGTTCCACCTATACTTTCAGACTGACTACTGGCCAATCAGCATTATTATTAAACTACAATTAACAGGGTCAAACCATTGTCCCAAGCAGAATAATACCTACATTACTCCCATACACAGAAACATTCCTATCATAGTCCCCATTAAATTGTTCTACAAAGCATTTCTTACTTGTTAATGACCATAGATTCAAGCAATTCTATTTTGATGAACAATATGTTCATCAAATAAAACCAAGAGACATCTTAGACTTGAGAAAAGGAGATCATATAAGATATTGAATCCTAAATACCATGCGAATTTGGTGGTCATTCTTCCAAGAACAACTACATCAAATTCTGAGGAAGAATGGAATTAAAACCTAATCTTCCCATAGTATTCACAGTCTAGTCAAGAAGAATAAAAAGCACTAAAGTTTGTTATCCAAACATGTGATCTATCTACATGGAGTATGTTCAATTATTTGAAGACACCAAACATCGGGCAAGTAAAGACAATATGAAATTTGGATAACAAATGAGGGAAACCATAGAAATATGTAGACTGTTTTGAAAGAGTTTCCAGACTGATGAACAGAAGGAAGAATAAATTCCAGGAGGAGCACATCAGTGGTCTCTAAATTGAAGACGGTACATAAAAGTGAGAAAGATATGCTATCACCCACTGATACAAGGGGACGGATCTAATGAGAGTTTACCAAGGCCAGCTGGACTGGGACTGAACGAGGACGTGATCTAACCAGATTCTCTGAATTTGGCCAGATTCTCTGAATGTGGCTGACCCGAAGTCTTTCTGAAAAGCCATTGACTATGACACTGGGACTTGTTTCCTCTGCATATACTGGATTTTGGGGATCCAGTCTGTTTGGATACTCACCTTCCTGGACCTGGAGGGAGAGGGGAAGAACTTGAACTTCCCACAGGGCAGGAAACCCTGACTGCCCTAAGGGACGAAGAGGGAGGAGGAGAGGGAGTGGGGGGAGTGGGAGGGTGTTGGGAGGAGGGGCGGAAATGGAAACTTTTATAATTTAATAAAATTACTTTCAAAAAAAGTGAGAAAGATGAAATTTGTTACATTTGACAGACCAAAGGGAGCTTCAGAAGAGAAAGGAGGCAAGGGGAAAGAACTTTTAAACTCTGCAGAGAACCTACTGTAGTATGCATGTCAGGAAAATGCAGGGTCTAAGGAAGGAGGGCAGTGCCTAAGTGAAGGTAAGGCGATACCCAAGGGATGGGAGGGTGGTGCCCAAGTGAAGGTACGGCAGTGTCCAAGAGAAGGGAGGGAGGTGTCCAAGGGAGTGTGATGCCCAACAGAAAGTGGTGCCCTAGGGAGGCGGGCCGTGCCCAAATGAAGGGAGGGCAGTGCCAAATGAATGCAGGTGGTGCTCAAGGGAGGGAGGTGCTCAATGCAAGAGAAGACAGTGTACAAAAGAAGAAAAGGCAGAACCCAGTATGGATATCTGTTCACTACCCCATAAGCAAAACCATTCCCAGGAAACTTGGGAGATATTCAAAAGAGGTTTTCTTCAGTAATAAATCAAAATTACTCATAAAGAATTGTTCTAGGTCTTCCTAAACATAACTTAGGAACAAAGTCACTCCCCCCAAGACAGATTATCTTCAAAAAACTTAATAATATTTCATAATGAATCTTAAGAAGACTTTTAAAAGTTAACATTTACAAAATCTGGTACCCAAAAAAAACAAAGTCTCAAAATGTCTGATATGATAGCTAACAAAAATTACTAGATACAGAAATAATTAAAAAATACCTCAAAATAAAATGAGGAAACATATTGGTTAGTTGAAATTAGCAACAATGCTACAACTGGAGGATAAAAAGTTTGAGGTAATTACTGAACTTCATTCCATATAGTCAACAGAATTAAGATATAGACAATATACAAAAGACTTAAGCTTACTTTCCATAGCATAAAAGTATGGTCTGAAATGGCAAAATTCAGGATACATTGAGCACAACCATAAAGGAAAGCATGCCTTTTACTTCACTGAGTGGGAATAGTTCCACTGAGTAAAGAACAGCTTGCACTGAAACCTTCTACTTAGGATTTGTTTCACTACTTCAACTTGCATTTTTATGATAATAACTCCAGAACAAGAGTTGTGATAGATTAACTCTGGCTCATTAAGTTATAGGGACTGTATCCATTTGATAGTGTATTCAGGACACTATCTACTTGTGGGTTCCATGAAAGACACTGAGTGGATGTGCAGCTAAGTCTGAGCATGTGTAGAAGTGTGTGGACAAACCCTGTACCCAAGAGACTGACTTAGTCCCTGCTGGATAGCCAGCCAATATAGTGCTAGATTGCCAGGAAAGACTCCTTTTAGAAAAAAAAAAACAAACTAATTTTCTCCTGCATGTCTGCTTGTCTCTCCCAGTAGAATCTTTTGAGTTAAGGAGAAGATGAATTAAGATCACAGAGGTTAAGATACCTGAGGCTCCAGATGTATAAATACCCAGGCCACGTCTTGAGTTACCCAGAAATCTAGCATCCATGGATACAGAAACTATGCTTTGAGTTCTTGGTAAGTGACTCTGAGAACAGGGTGTCAAAGGGTGTCTGTTCACTAACAGAAGATCAGAGACCTAACTCTTAAACCTGGACCTGTGTCTCTTTCCTGGTCAGTACAACTGGAAGAGTGGAGACCATCTGTCTGGAATTAGGAAGCAAATGTGAGGAGCTGGCTTCCGAACTCTCCCTTTCTTTCTCTCCCTCCTTTCTTCGCCTCTTCAAAATTTTTAGTGTAGTCAGAAATGGAAAACCTAGACAATACAGGCATTGTATAGAGGCCAGGTAGAAAGATTGTAGTTTTCAGCTATGAATACAGAAATATAGAGGTCTACATTCAGAAGAATATATTTTAAGTGAATTTTGAGTAGTAAATAATTTTGGTAGGAGTAACATCAGAGGCAGGGACAAAAGCTATAATTGGGTATCAGGGGAAGATAATTTTGCAAGTTTTAGCAGAAGTTAGTGAATTGCTAAAAACAACAACTTCAGAACTAGAAAGTTATGCATGAAGGCCCCACGAGCTACTGCCTACTCTGTACACTCAATAATGTCTAAACTAATGTAGAACAGAATCTCGACATTCCTCTCTGAACTTCAGGAATCCAGAGGAAACAACAATATTGTCATTTCTAAGAACAGGACTTCTCTAGTGCATGTGTGTGGCCTTGTCATTCAGGGGAAAGGCTCTGGCTGCAAGGTCGTTGTTTTGGTTTTACCTAAGCTTCCTAGGATTCCTCATCATGTCCTTGACTAGAACCAGAGAAATTCGATAGATCTCAGCCCCAATGTTGTCATTTTCAACCTCTAGTCACAATCCAAGACAAAAAGAATAACTCATAAGTTTAACTTCTTGGACTGAACGGGTAGTTTCATACTTGTTGGAATGGGAACTGTAACTGAAAAATATGCAAGAAAGGAAGAGGGAAGGTAGATTCGTGAATGAGAGGGAAAGAGATAAAACGATCATATGTCATCCTCCAACATTTTACCTAATGATGAAAATAGTTACACTAAAGCTCTATAAGACATAAAGCATAAACATTCCTCTAGGCTCCTCCATCAACCTTCATGCTTCAGTCAGCAGATCTTCTATTTGATGGCAGCCTCTGGAATTAAACTCAAAATTCTTCCTGTTTCCAATATCAAAGCCTTTCCTTTTTTTTTTTTCAGGAATTCTTTGTGATCTACCAGGGAAGTTTTTTGGTCACAGTGAGATGTAGCTCTGTGCATTGTAAAGAATGAATATCAAGGAATTAGTCAGAAGACGAGGAAGCAATAAATAATAAAAGCAATAAAGAAAAATAAAGATGAGTATAGTGATAATAAGGATATTTGTAATTAAATTGAAGCTGTATGTGCGCACAACAAAAGCAAACAGGGATTAGGTCAATTGTCAGAAATCATGAGCTTAGCAGGTATTTGATTTAAACCTCAAATTCACAGTGAATTATTGAAATAGAAAAGAACAGGCAGAGTTTTTTATGTCTGTGTCATAGGGAAAGCCCCTCAGTTACAAACTCAGACTAGGAGGTGTACTCTCTGGGGAATCTTAAGCGCGCACTCCATTGCTCTCCATCATCCACTCCACTAACCATATTTAAAACTGCCAAAAAGAAGCAGCTAAAATTGGGGTTGGGGTTTGGAGTTAGGAAATGGAAAAATAGGTAGGGGGAATAGGTTTGTCATTTTTTTATCAAACTTTAAGATATAGCACCTGAACCCAAGCAAAAACAATTTAAAAACTACAAAATGAGTAAATAAATGAAGAAATTGAGACTCATGAACAATGAGCAGGGCAGGGGGAGCCCACATGCTAACAATTGCGGCCGGACATCATAGAAAATACTGAAAAGACAGGTAGAGCGGTAGGAAGGTCGGGAGGTAGGAAGGTAGGTAAGTAGGTAGGAAAGAGATAGGTAGATAGAGAGTTATACATTTATTATGTGTATGCATGTATCTGTGTATCATGGAGTTCAGGGTATCCAGCTTCACTATGACTTTGATTTCTTTCTACTGTACAACAACCAAGAACTACTTATTTCTTAGCATATTCCACTTTTTTAAAAGAACTGCTAATTATATAATAATTTAAGCTTGCTGGTTTGTTTATAAGTGTGTCTCCATCTGACCTTGAACTGGGGTTTCTTCCTCCCTCAGCATCTCAAGTGTTGGGACTAGAGTTATGACCTACTGCCTCTGGCAGTGAGTCGGTCTCTAAGATCAGTGAAACAGGCACATTATCACAGAATCATCTACATCTGATCAGAGACTGCTAACTCCTAGACAGACTTAGGTGCAACTGTTTGATTTGAAAGATCCTGAAATACCAGAACCTGCCAAACTACAGTGCACTTTGAGGCTGTTCTCTGTTTGGAGAAGGAGAAGTATGCTAAATTCTCTGATGTCTGTGCTAGATAAAAACATTATTTACATGTTTTTCTCCTGCTTCTCTGAAATGTGAGATTTAGTCTTCTCCAAATAATCCATGTTCAATCTTGGAAGGCATGACTGTGCCAGCATCTCACTCTAGATGCCCATTCTTACTACGGCTCACTAATTTGTTATCACCATAATCCACAGGGACTTTCCTACCTTACAAGGAAAGATTGATTTTACTATCTCATAAGAGAGTTTTACTACTTTACAAGGAAAGATAGCATAGTTTTCAATTTTGTGTCCTTAGGTCCTAAGACGTAATCATAAGCGAAAACACTTACATGAGAAGAGACTTATAGCAAAATAGAAGGTGTAAATATTCCTCTGTGTCAGGCAAAGAGAAAATGAACATGTCAGGGATGGAAGGTTTAAATAAGTGAGCTCCATCATCTGCACCACTGCAACCAACCACTCTCCCTTAGTCTAGAAGGTAGGACTCACAAAAGCATGGTGCTAAAGAAACAGAGTAGGAGCAACTACTTTATAAGGTACATTCTTAGCAGATAAAAATTTCTTTTGAGACAAAGAATTGACTGTTTTCTCTGTAGAGTTGATAAAAATATATAATGAAAGCAACATATAAACAACTGAAAGGCTATGGGAATTAGATACATATATCTGAGTTCATTTTTGTGCCAAGCATTTGTTGCAGTAGAGTAGTTAACTGAATGATAATTTACATGGGAATTAAAAAGAAAATGAACCGAAAAATTATATGCAAAACATACAAAGTATCACCTGCATGTAAAAATAATATCCTAAGTCTTTTTCTCAGTCTTAGTTTCTGTAAAAATACACCAAGTCTTTTAAAGATGAAATCGAATGTATAGTCCTCTCCATAGTTAAGGTGACAGTAGTATCCCAGTGAAAAGGCACCAGAAACAAGCAGATAAACTCAGTTGACGTGGACAACCTGCTGCACTTGTGTCTAACCAAAGCAACTCGCTCCGCCTTCATATATCTACACAGTTAGAATCTAATTATTTAAATCCTAATTTTACAGTTCCCTAAGAGAAAACTGTAGAACCGTATGACAAATATGACAGCACACAAGAACGACACCATCTCTACTGGAGTTTCAGACTTCCTCCTAAATTGTTTTGTCAGGTATCCCAGCTGGCAGCTCTGGCTCTCCCTGCCACTCAGTCTGCTCTTCCTCCTAGCCATGGGGGCTAATGCTATTCTCCTGATCACCATTCGAATGGAGGCCTCTCTGCATGAGCCCATGTACTACTTGCTCAGCCTCCTCTCCATGCTGGACATTGTGCTCTGTCTCACTGTCATCCCCAAGGTACTAGCCATCTTCTGGTTTGATCTCAGGCTCATTAGCTTTCCTGCCTGCTTCCTCCAGATGTATATCATGAACAGCTTCCTTGCTATGGAATCTTGCACATTCATGATCATGGCCTTTGATCGCTACATAGCCATCTGTCACCCACTGAGATATCCATCCATCATCACTGACCAATTTGTAGTCAAAGCTGCCACATTTATTTTGGTCAGAAATGTCCTTATCCCTTTGCCCATCCCCATTCTTTCAGCACGACTCCATTACTGTTGGAGAAATATCATTGAGAACTGCATCTGTGCCAACATGTCTGTCTCCCGACTCTCTTGTGATGATGTCACGATCAATCGCATTTATCAGTTTGCTGGAGGCTGGATTCTACTGGGATCTGACCTCATCCTCATCTTCCTCTCCTATACCCTCATACTAAGAGCCGTGCTGAGACTCAAGGCAGAGGGTGCTGTAGCCAAAGCCCTGAGCACATGTGGCTCCCACTTCATCCTCATCCTATTCTTTAGCACCATTCTTTTGGTCTTTATCCTCACACACGTAGCTAAGGGGAAGGTCTCTCCCGAAGTGCCAGTCTTGCTCAATGTCCTCCACCATGTCATCCCTGCAGCCCTTAATCCCATTGTTTATGGGGTGAGAACCCAGGAGATCAAGCAAGGAATCAAGAGACTACTGAAGAAGGGGCGGTAACCAGGCCAGCTGCAGCTCTGCATTCTTAGAGCACGATGAGTTGTTGTGTTGATAGAAAGTTGCTGAAGCACTGACTGGGGAAAGGAAGTCTAAAGACTGTTCCTATCTCCACCCTTCCTTTAGAAAACTCAATACCCCTCCACAAAAATTCCATACACAGCTAGGTGCAGTGGTTGCTGCCTTCAATCCCAGCATTTAGAAGGTAGAAGGAGGTGGACTTCTTGAATGCTAGGCTAACCTAATCTACATAGTGAGTTCCAGGACAGGCAGAGCTACACAGTGAAATCCTTTCTCAAATAAATAAAAATTGAACAAACAAACCATCATATATCTCTGTGACTTTTTAAATTTTTCCAATATTTATAATTCTATTTTATCTAAATGCAATAGTGTCCAATGATGTGGATGCTAAGCTAGAAAAATAACCTCCAGCTGCTTCTACATGGGTAGTCTCTGCACATGTACTTTTTGTGGCTGGAGACATAAGTGTTCTCAAGTGAAGCCCATTATCTTCAATAATATGAATGCAATTGTACAGTGAGATGATGAGCAGTACACAGTATTTCAAGGGTCAACTCTTAGTGGAGGAAAGTGGCTGGAGCCCAGATGCTAATCTGCTGTTTATGTTCACCCAGTCAACATCTTTCTCCCATTTTCGTCCGTGTTTTCATTCAAAGGTTCTTTGTTGATAGACGATGCTCTCAAAGACTAGAGCTCCTTGAAGAACTGACATGTAAAGTAGTTCATTCATCTCGTTGGGTTTAGGAGAAGGAGCCATCTCATCAAGCTTCTTCCTTAGTTTCTCCACACTATTGCTGTGCTTGGAACTTCATCTCTGGGATTCACAAAGATCCGTGCTCTCTGTACAGGGTAATGTTTATGTGTTTGACTATATCAGAAGACACTCCGTACTGACTCTTAAATATACTCTAGTCCGTTACTAGTTGGGCAGAACTTTTCCAGTCAGCTTTTTTTTTTTAATTCAGAGGTCTTATTGGAGATTAGGTGTACAAAGATGAATGGAAATTCACAATTACTGAGAAGCTTAGATAATATTTAGGCAAAATACAATGGAATCCAGATTCCAGGAATACTGACAAATTATTGACCTGAATCCATTCTTTGGCCAAGAGGTATTTAGGTTGTTTCAAGGCTCTGGCTATGACAAACAAAGCTGCTATGAACATAGTTGAGCACATGTCCTTGTGGCACGATTTAGCATCCTTTGGATATATACCCAAAAGTGGTATAACTGGGTCTTGAGGAAGGTTGTTTCCTAATTTTCTGATAAATAACTACACCGACATCCAAAGGAGTTGTACCACCTTGCATTCCCACCAGCAATGCAGAAGTGTTCCCTTTTCCTCACAACCTAATGTGGCTCACAATTGAGGCAGATTGAGAAGCCAACGTTAAAGGCACTGGGATTTGTCTCTACTGCATGTACTGGCTTTTTAAAATCTATTCTATTTGGATGCATATTCCTAAGCCTGGATGGAGGGGAGAGGGCCTTGTACTTTCCACAGGGCAGGGTAACCTGCCCTCTTCTAGGAATGCTGGGAGAGAGGGGAAAGGTGGATGGGGGAGCAGGAGGGAAGTGAGGAGGGGAGGAAGTGGAAATTTTGAATGTTATTATTTAAAAAGTAATAAAAAATTATTAGAAAAAAACACTGATCAAGAAAATTTTTTTAAAATGCACTTGTAGTCCTAAGAGTCTACAGAGCTAATGACCCTCCTGAAACAGTCATCGTTCAAAGTGAAGAGCCTTCTCTTCCTTTTCAGTACAGACATGGGCACTTCCTCTGTTGTTTCCTAAATGACAACAGAAAGAGGAAATGGAAACGTTTCCAAATATTCACAGACCAAATTCGAGTGTGTTTCAGGAGTGTTTGTATATCCAACTCATTTATGGATCCACTTCCATCCAGCTACTGAAAGCAAGCATATGTTCCTGCTTGATGGAAAAAACTCAAGCAACTATTAGTGAATAGTTCACTTTCTGTTTGCTAAATGCTTTAATGTTATTCTTTTTATGATGGCCATTCTGACTGGAGTGAGAAGGAATATGAAAAATAATCTAGTTTTGCTCTGAGGTGAGATGATGTTACTACTATTTTTGAGATTCTTCAATGGTATTGATTAATAAATATGCTCAATCAAGTCATTCTAACAAAATAATATTTTAAGAATGATAGTCATGTTAGGTGAAGATGCCCATATAATAATAAATAGTATATTATATGAACTAGATTTTGACCCAATTTTAGGTGTAATTATGTCATATACTCAAAGAGACATAAAATGCACCTATGTCTCCCAGCAGATGCTAATTGCACAGCAGCAGTAGATCTCGAGATCACAGGAAAAAGTTCAATATTGATTTGTTTTATTAACATATAGGATGTAATAACAAATTCTGGCATGAATATGGGGAAGGGAAACCTTATACATTGTTGGTGGGAGGGTAAACTAGAGTACTGCTTTGGAAATCATTCTGAAGATTCCACGAAAATAATGTCACCCTAGAAATAGACCTAACCTATGCAGCTGCACCAGGTATCCTCCATCTGAGCACAGGCTCATATATCCATTTCCATCACTGCTCTAGCCAAAAGTCAGTGAGTCCAGTGTGATCCTCAAGAAAGAAAGCTCAATATTGATTTGCTTTTTTTTTCATATAAAGTGTAACAAAAGTGACCAAACACATTGGGGAATTTTTCTGGTTGTAGACTTGCATGCATTTTCACTAAGGGCATAGAAAGTCAGTATTGTTTGATCTCAGTCATAGGTACCACAGTAGAGATAGAAGCTCACCAAGATGCTAAACCTTCATAAAAGACTGACACTCAGATAGTTCACGCCAGTTACTTTATTCAAACATAAACAAGGTTAATAGGGGCTGGGAAAGGTTCCAAATACTAAAGTCATCTTGCTCTTGTGAGAGCAGACAACCCACACAAATCTCACTCCATTTTGACTATGGCTCACCATAATCAAATTAAGAACTCCAGGTCTGCCAGGAGAGTCTTAGGACCAAGGTCAGTGCAGCTGCAAGCTCCCACATAGAAGCTACTAAGTGCAGATTCTCTAGAAAGACTACATTTCCTCAAGTTTAAACAGTCTCAAAACAATTTCTTGCCTCTACTGATTAACTCAAGCACAGTAAAGGGTTGGCTGAAACATTTCACTCGTAAATCCACATACAGAGTCTTTACTTTACATGTCAGTACAGGCAGGAACATCTAGCCTGCAGTTTAATTTGGGAGTTTCTTTGAATGAAATTGACATTATTTGTATCAGTCTAGCAACATGATTATCTAAACTCAATATTTCAGAGACAAATCAACTGAGGATCATATTATTAAGTT
This sequence comes from Myodes glareolus, assembly GCF_982192425.1. Classification (NCBI taxonomy): domain Eukaryota; kingdom Metazoa; phylum Chordata; class Mammalia; order Rodentia; family Cricetidae; genus Myodes; species Myodes glareolus. Next base: position 99,748,467 of record NC_142032.1, on the reverse strand, counting down.
CTAAAGCAAATATCTACTTAATTTACTTATTTTTGTGAAACTTGGGACTCATGACTTCAATTTTCACTCACTCCCTTAGATCATCAATCATCCTAACCTAAAGTATTGAAAGAATCATTCCTGATTTCCCCAATATGCCCCCATGTCCTTCCAAAAGTGTCCCCAAATCACTATTTTATAAAACATGAGAGCTACTTGGAATGTAAAAATTGAAAACCAGAGAGAAGTTAATAAACTCAAATTCCATGGCTGAGCTATTGGAGGATCAAGACCAGAAACAATCAGAATAAAGAATGTAATGGATCCTTAACTGTTGATTTAGCATATATTTGTGGAGGGTTATATATGTAAATATTGTAATAGTGTCTCTAAAGTTGTGTGTTCAAGATGAAAGTAGCAGCAGTATAAATATCATATTTTGTTCACTGTAGTATGCACATCAGACATTAATAAAATATGTCCAGACTTTCACAAACATTCTACAATGTCCTTCTTGTGCTAATGTGCCCCAGAACTAGTGCTTGAATAGTTTGATAATCCCCTGTTTGATTTCCTGGGTTCGTACTCCATACACAATGGGGTTGAGAGCAGGAGGGATGAGATGATGCAGAACATTGAGAAGGATGGGCACCTCTGAAGGTATCTTCTTACCTGCCTTGTTTGTGAAGATGAAGACTAGCAGCAATGTATAGAAGAACAGTATGAGGATGAGATGTGAGCCACAAGTACTCAAGGCCTTGGTGACTGCGCCTCCTGACTGCTGACACATAACGACCCTCAAGATGAAACAGTAAGACAGCAAGATGAGCACCAGATCGGAACCTAGTAGGCACCAGACACTCACAAACTGATAGAGCTTATTTAGGTGAATATCCCCGCAAGAGAGCTTTGCTACAGAAATATTGGCACATATGCAGTTCTCTACCACATTGCTGGCACAGTAATTGAGTCTGGCAGCCAGAACTGGAGTGGGCAGTGTAGCTAGAAGATTCCGAAAAACAATAAAAATGGCTGCATTAATGACAAACTGTTCTGTGATGATGGATGGGTAGCGCAGAGGATGGCAGATGGCTACATAGCGATCATAGGCCATGACCAGAAAGGTAGAGGATTCCATTGGAAGGAAGGTATTCATGATGAACATCTGCAGGAAGCAGCCCACAAAACTGATGGGCTTCATGTTGAACCAGAAGATGAGCAGGACCTGCCAGAATTATTATCATTCTCAAAAATTCGGCGTATTCATTAACATCCTAGATTATCTGCTCTTAAGACCTTCATCAGGTACATGGTTAAAAACACCTAAATCCTAAAACCACCGGGATGGCGTCCTAATTTGAAATAATCTCTAAGCCCTTGTTTATCTTAAGCAGTGGTTCTCAACCTCCCTAATGCTGTGACCCTTTAGTACAGTTCCCCATGTTGTGGTAACCCAAGCCACAAAATTATTTGAGTTACTACTTCATGACTGTAATTTTTCTACTATTAAGAATTGTGATGTAAATATCTGATATGAAGGATATCTGATATGCGACCCCTGTGAAAGTGTAGTTTGACCCCCTCAATAGGGCTGAGAACCACAGGTTGAGAACCACTGATCTGCAGAATCTAGTTTATACCTTTTCTATAAATCTAGAGATTAGAATTTATTGTAAAAACATTTGATATCCTTGTCTTCAGTCTAACTCCTTGGTTCTTAATCAATTCCAATGGATTATTCTGCATCTCAGGATACATATTGTCACAGGAGAATCAAAGAAGTGAGTCCAATGCTTATATTGGAACACTCTCCAATACCTTCATACTTTAAGAGATCTTTCTCAACATGCTTTCTATCTAATTATATGACAAACAAATCCAATTAAATCCCAGTGAACAAATTCTAGATCCCTTGGACATGGGAGTAGGAAATTTCAGAGTCAAGGAGAGTATCTCTCAAATTGAGGAGAAATTTGAAATATCACTAACAGACATTATGAAGTAAGTCATCAGTTGGAAGATAATTAAACCTTCAAAACGTAGACATTTAGAATAAGATGCAGGGGAGGGAAGCTGGAGATATGCTTTAGCAATTAAGACCTTCCATAGGTCCTGAGTTCAGTTCCCAGCAACCACATAATGGCTCACTAGCATCTGTAATGAGATCTGGTCTCCTATTCTGGCATGCAGGTACACATGCAGGCAGAATGCTTTATACATAATAAATGAATTTTTAAAAAGATTAAGAGGGGACACAGCTTGGAACTGAGAGGGATCTGGTAGGATGGTTAAGTGACACATTGAGTATTTTTTCTTCAGAAATGAGAGGACTCACAAAAGCAAAACAAATAATTATCTAGCTAATGATGAGAAATGAGTGGCCTGGGAGGCTCTGACCTTGGGGATGACTGTGAGGCAGAGGATGACATCAAGCACAGAGAGGATGGCAAGCAGATAGAACATGGGCTCATGCAGAGAGGTGTCCTGGTGGATGGTGAATAATAACACAACGTTGGCACCGAGAGCCAAAACCAGGAGAGGAGCCAAGACAACAGATAACCAGTGCTGTGTGTCCTGCATTCCTGGAAAGCAGATCATCAGAAATTCTGTCACCTGAGTCCCTGTGTTGTTCAGAGGTGATACCATCATGTCAGGTAGGGCTGAAAACAGCAGAAAAGAAACAGACAAGAATGCAAGGGTTGCAGTGTTTTGTCTACAGCATTAGTGAATATCTATTTTCATTCTTATTGGGCCACACAACTTCCTCTTGAAACAATTTCCACTGGCACTCATCATTTTATGTAAAATAATAACTTCCTTCATTTAAGTTCTAAGCCCAAATAGACTCCACAGTTTACACTCAGATGCGGTCAGATGCAGAATATGTTTTGCTTTGTGTAAAACACAGTGAGCTTCACATGTATCATTTCTTTCCCTTAGAATACACCCTTTGGGGGAAATAATGACCTCCTTCTTGCTCCATCCTTACTTGTTCCAAAAGCTCCACTTCTTGGAAAAGAGATTTCTTGTTAATCATTTTAAACGTCTCTTTTTTTCTTTTGCACCCTTGTGATCCTAAAATAATCAGGCATGCTGCTAATAAAATATTAATCAAACTTTTCTGGTCACACTTACATTTTCAATTCATTTGTAAATGTTTCAGCTGGACTCTTATCTTTTTAATATAGTGCAGAGAAATATTAGTGAAATGGTGGAAGACAGGCATTTAGTACCCCATTGCAGATGTATAGTCCTGATAGGTTATCGAAAGCACCATGTCTTTGAAAATACACGGTGTTATTTACTGTCTCCATATTTTGCTCTACTGAAGACTACTATAACTGCTGCTTGATATTCAGGAACAAATGTGAATGAAGCAGAGAGTAAAACATTATTTCATGGTGAAACTTACTTAGCTCCATGATACAGAGACATAAGCTGGAACTGAGATGGAAGCCTCCTCCCTACCCACACTTTGATAGTACCAGAATGTGCTATGCAGGCTGCTGGGTAGAAAGGGAGTCATTGTGAACTCTACAAACGATGATACCAAACTGACAAGCAAGATGTGACTACTTGTATAACAGTGGCATTACTACTTTGGGGATAACTCCCCATTCTCTACATTTGAGGTCCATGCCAGTGTAGAGATCCATCCATACTTGGCATTATAAACCCACCTAAAAGCTCTTGACATGGGAGGCCATAGGATAAGGAGGGGACTTAATTCTATTCTTTGAATAAACTGACATAGCATGGAACTACATTTTAAAATACATGTTTATACCCATAGATACTTACCACTATCAACCTTAATTGGAGAAGCCCTTTCTAATGGAAAAATTCTTCCTAATGAACTGTGATGAAAGAAGAGACTTGCAGCTGCTATAATTCAGAGACTAAATGGTAGTTGGTTAGTGCTTAACCCTAAACAAGACTTTGATGTCATCTTTTCCAAGACTCGGGGAACATTGTAGATGAAGGTACAGAAAGGTACAGGTATTGACCACAATATAGAGAGAATGGCTTCTAAAAGACATCTTCTGGGCAATACAGAGTCACTGCAAACACAGACTGTCAACAACTACATATAACACACTGAATCTGCATAGGAAGGAGCCCATCAACAACCATGTGTGGATGGAGGAGATACCTAAGGGACCTTATCCCTCACTGCTAAACTTTTACTCTGGATAGAGTCCAAGAAAAAGAGGCATTGTCTTGAGCTATGAACCCACTGATGGTTCCCCTGTGTTTCAATGGACAGCCCCAACCCAACAGTCACTCAGCTGGTCCTGATTAAATGTGTCACATAACAAAACCAAAAGTCATTAATCTGGGAAGTGGACAAATAGAAAGGGACAATGTGGGAAGGCAGAAAAAAGAAGGTAAAAGAGTAACCATAATGCAATATATATGATAATCGTGTGTGTGTGTGTGTGTGTGTGTGTGTGTGTGTAATCATCAAAGAACTAACTTAATAAAAATAATAGTAACTAGTGGTAAGAAAAAATAAAATAACTAAATCAACACTTTGGGTATTGGTAAAGATCAGTAAAGATCAAAAATAACATCTGCATTTTCTGAAAAAAAAATACAGGAGAATATACAGCAAATAAGATCCCTAATATAAGAAATAACTAAAGGAATCTCTAGTATCATCATTTTTCCTGAGAGGTTAATTTGGTAAGCTGGGTTGTGCTCTCCTCTGGAGAGGTAAACTCATCTCATTTTGAATTTTGAGAATTCTGTTAGGGGTGTTTATTATATACAATTCAAAAATATTTCTAGTCAAGACTTGGAGACATTCCATTTTTTTAATACATACAACTGGCTTCCCATAGCAGTTTTCTGATCAGTCCCAAATCAGTCTTCTCCCATACCTTAAGCTACATATGCACAGTTCTGACTAATCTCTAACCATCCAATATGAAAGCACTCACCCCTGGCCTTTGGGAAATTTTATGTTCCTTTTTCATAGTTTTATTTCTGTCTATGGGATCTATACTACTTTGCCACCTTTCGTAGGAGGATCAACACACATAAAGACAGAAGACAAGATGATTTTCTTTCTTTCTTTGTTTTTGTCCAGGAGCAAGAATACAGACATGCTCTATGAGCTGAGCTAATCCCTGGCCTGCTCAAGCTCTTCTGACACCAATTATCCTCAGGATCTTCACATACTAACGTTCACAGAACGCAAAAACATCCTAAAACAAATTTCAAAGTTAGAGGACAAACTTCAAGGATCGCTTAAGCTTGGTTTCTGGTGCACAGTTCCTGAAGGACTTACTATGTTTCCTCTGAAGGACAGATTTGACCACTGTGTGGTCTGGGGACAAAGTGTGGCTCCTCAACTTCTCACTGGATCTGTGATTGTGGCGTTGGTATGTGGAAGCTTTTATAAAGATAAATAAACATGTAAGTAGATATAACAGCCATTCTCCAGTGGGTGGGAAGACATAGGTTTGAAAATGTTGCTCCCATGGGATCCTGCTTCTCTGAAGATACTGCTTCCAATGGGAATGAATACCACTCAGGGGCAGAGAAGATGCCTGGATGTTTTTTAAATTATTTTATTTTAATTGTGTGTGTGTGTGTGTGTGTGTGTGTGTGTGTGTGTGTGTGTGTGTGTGGTGTTTGCACAAGATTCCTGTGCCCACAGAGGCCAGAAATGAGTTACAGGGGCTTAAAAGCCACCGGGAACCAAACTCAATGATCTCAGCAAGAGTAGTGTGTTCCTTTTACTGCTGAACCTTCTTTCCAGGCTCAGTGATAGGGAAACCAATGGAAATACTACATTGAGAGTCTTCCTCACTCCTTTTATAATGAACATCACCAAGGAAAAAGTAGGTCATGATGGTAATGATGTCAGATAGCAAAGACTCTTATACATTGCTGAGAAGATAAACTACTCCTGCCATTATGAAAATTGGCACAATGGTTCTGAAAAGAATTAAAAATAGAACTACCATATGACTCCTTCTACCACTTCTTGGTCTATATGCTTAGGAAAAGGCATGATCCAGGAATGAGAACAGAGGCTGGCCTAGTATGAAAAAATCATAAACTCTTTTTGGGGAGCTAAAATAATTGAGACAGGATAAGTGTGATGTTATTGCTCACGTGCAGACATTTGAGAAGAGGGAGCAATTTACTTCCCTAATGAGTTCATGCATCATAATTTAGGAGTCCTCTTCTCTACTCATAATTGTGGGGGTAACTGAATCTCACATGGAAATTATTATCTATAAACAGTTACATGTGGCTTATATTTAGGGCAAACGTGGCAGAATTAGTGAGTCGGCGGGCTGCTAAATGGTAAAGGAATATCCACAGAGAATTAAAACTTCAACTGAAGCATATATGGCTCCACCATTACAGCGGGTGTCCTTTCACAGCCAACTGGCCTCTGTTGCTGCTTCAGGAAGCCCACTCGCTGGTCTGTGCCTTCCAGGCAGGGATGCTAAGCATATGGCGAGCAACTGCCAAACAAGCAAATGAAGAGAGTGAAGGGAGCCTTACTGTGGCTGTTTTCCTGCTGCCTCTGAGAACCACAGTAAGGAGTCTGCTATTCATATGGTAGGCGTAACATACGCTTGGTCTGTAGAAGACACAGAAGTGACAGACGATGCAAGAGAATTAGTCTGTGTCCTGGGCATTTAGGAGTGAGAGAGACTGAGGAGAAGAAAATGCGATTTCATCTAGGACTGTGATTTTATGGAACATGTAACAGTCAAAATAAGATGAAAATGTTTAAGAGAATTAAACAAAACTTTTGGTTGAGATTTAAAAAAAATATGCACTGTGACTAAAGTGAAATAAAGTGACTGAATTTCTGAAATAACAGAAACTTAGTAGAGTTGCTTATTTCCCACAGGTCTGCATGGGGACCACAGAAGATTGTCTGAAGGATGTTCTGACTGCTCTGGAAGGAATATTGTGGAGGCATTTGAGGAGTTAGACTAGAGGCAGATGAATATGAAAGGGTTCATACATAACAGGATATATTCCTATCTGTGAGGCTTGATATTAATGTTTCCAAAAGATACCCATATAACCCACCTATCTCCAAGTTAATGTCTTACTCAGTTAACAGTCTACGACTATTGCCTAAATACATAATAGGACAAATTTAAATACTTTCAATGTATGGAGGTCTTTGCAAACACCACAGCCAGCAGAACGTCGATCCATGTGGGGCAAAAAGGCAGCCAGGTTCAACATGACTCAGTAGCCAGTGTTGGTTCAAACTTCAGGATTCTGATACCTGGCACTTTAAGTACTGTACTTAAGTACCGTACAATTTGGAAGGAAGATTCTTGGTGTAACTCAAACTCATTTGCACAGTAAAGCTTCAGGCACAACCCCATTGAAAGTCTTCAAAGCTCACCTCTTCCATGAAGATACATTCTATAGATACACATGTCATTTTAAGGGCCTGGGGGAGGATCTGGTGTGATCTCAATTATACAGATAATGCAGAGATTGCAGGCTATCAACCACCTCTGGTTCTGTTTGTCAGAGTCAGGGGAGCCCCTGGCCATATAAATAGCACAGAGATCAACAGGCTATTCACCTCATACATTCACAACCTTCTGGACGAAAAACAGGTTCTATATCTCTTTCTTTAAAGAGATGAATCTGGTTAACAGTCCTGGTTTTCCTAGGTCTTGTCTGTGAGGACAAGGACCTTGTACCCTCTACATTGGTGTACCCTCTACACCAATGGTGAAGGAGAGGCTGTACATTTAAATACAAAGAGGAACAGAGAATAGAGACTTAAACCACTTTCCAAAAGCATCCTAAATTTCATGGAATAGGAGAAACTGGTGAGGTGGCTCAGTAGGTAAAGGTGCTTGCCATGAGAGCTTAGCAAAATGAATTCTGTTCCTGTAACCCACATTAATGTGGAAGGATATAATAGACTCCTAATAGACTCCATAGAGTTGTCTGGCCCACACAAATGACAAAATGGCACACACACACACACACACACACACACGGTGTGGGAAGTCCTTCTGTATATGTGTTGCTTTTATTGGTTAATAAAAAAAAAAACTGCTTTTGGCCAATGGCTTAACAGGACATCGCCAGGCTAGAAGATATATATATATATATATATATATATATATATATATATATATATATATAGAGAGAGAGAGAGAGAGAGAGAGAGAGAGAAGGCAGAGTCAAGGAGAAGCCATGTAGCCCTACCAGAAGACAGATGTTGGACGGAACTTCACCCGATAAGCCACAGCCACATGGCAATACACAGATTAATGGAGATGGGTTAGTTTAGGATATAAGAGTTAGCCAGAAATACACTTAAGCTATTGGCCAAACAGTATTGTAAATAATATAGTTTCTGAGTGATTATTTCATGGTCTGGGTAGCCAGGAATGAACAAGTGGCCTCTTACAACACACACACACACACACACACACACAGGTACACACACTTCTAAAATTATAATTGTATGCATTAATGTGCTTGCTTGTAATAGAAAGCTATATCATAGATTTAGGAGTGGACTATATTTCAATATGAACTCCTATTCTATTATGCATGTATGTACACACATACACATACACAAACATAAATACATACATGTGCGCACACATACATACATACACACACACGCACACATATACACCCCACCTCTCACATCATTTCACTTTCCCATTCTATTGCATTCCACACTTTACTAAAATATCCTAGAAGTATTTGCTATACATCTTTTATAATTTGCTAATCTACTTTACCTAGTAGGAAATACAAAATTGGATGAAATTGATACTGACTTAATGGAACTAAAAAGATATTGAAGGAAGCTCATCAAAAATGAATGGAACGCAACTTGGAAGGTGCGTAAGCAATAAGCCTGTTCTAGAGACATCAAGCTACTATATATTTGAAAACATTACTAAAATCACTGGTTTTTATCTTAACAGAAAGCATTTTTGCATGGCCTCGAGAAAATATTTCAAACAAATAAGAGAAATTAAAATACATTTTTAATAGGGCCATAGGTATAACTTAGTGGTAGTGTATTACCTAGTACATGAAATGCTGTAGACAAGGAAGGGAGGGCAGAGAAAGAGAGAGGAGGGAAAGAACAAAAGGAAGGGGAAGGGAGGGGAAATAAAAGGTAGAAAGAAAAGAAAGAAGATTTCTCTACTAAATGACTGATCTGAGGTTGCTGTTGTTCACAGACAGGTGTGTGTGTGTGTGTGTGTGTGTGTGTTCACCTGTGTGTTCACATGGTGTGCAGGATGAAAGAGTATATGAAGGCTAGAGGATGGCATCGAGATGTCTTTCCTCCATCATTCCTTCACCTTCCTTTTCTTGAGGAAGGTTCTCTCTCACTGAACTTAAAGTTAGCCCATTCCCACCAGAGTAAGCTGACCAAAGAGCCCCAGACATTCCCACCTCTGCTCCTAGTACTGGAATTATAAGCATGTGCAGCCAAGCCAGCTTTTTATTGGGTTCTGGGGATGTGACCGCAGGTCCTTATGTTTGCTCAGCTAATATTTTACTTTACTTATTTGTGCAGTGCTACCAGGTTCAACTCTGGGACCTAGAGCAAGTCAGGTTAGACAGACAAGCACTCTACCAGTGATCTACGTTCACAGCCCTGTGGGTAGACCTTACTCTTCCATTATGAAAATCATTGCATTTAGACTGAGTCCATGTCAATCATACTGCAAGCCAACTGTCAATGTCTAAAATGAGACCAGAGGATTAGAATTTTAATGGAAGATTTTTTAACAGGGTTCCAAGGCATAACACTATCAGTTTCAAATAAGCAAAGGGTTTTTTCTTATAAGGAATAAGACCCAGTAAGAGAGAAGTCATACTAGAGGTTGTGAATGACACAGCAGGCAGGCCTAATGCCTGTGATGGGAGCGGTGTGTTAGATAATAAAGATCAGCTGGGCTCGGAGAATCTGGAGAGGCAATAAGAAAAGGAAAGTGAACAGAGGACTTTGGATTTAGAAGTTAGTTGCATATGAGAGTTCTCATGGGGGAAAAATGTGTCATAAACTAAGTATTCTAGGACTTTTGATCACAGAATAAGAAGGCAAACATTATCCTTCTTAGATGAGAAAACCAGAACTTATATTGAGATCAAAGGTGCCAAATTGGTAGGCCAGGGTTTACACAAAGTTCAGCCTTCTTCCAGTGGAAGAAGTCTTGAGTTCTATGGTACATACGGCTGCACTAAACTGAAAGTTACAGGAGATTTTTAAGGTGTTTTAGGGAACTGCATTAAATAAATAAATATTATCATATAAATCTTTCCCTAAGAAACATTCAAAAGAAATAAGAAACAAGATGTGATGTTTTATTCAACAAAAGACTCACAAAACAAAGGCTCACACTAGCTACTCTGAAGTATATAACGCTGAGAAGATGGATAAAGCACTTCACACGGCATGGAGGAGCTTAGGGATGGGCACACCCATGACTCTAAGATGACAAATTAACTCCACCAATAAATAAAGGAAGGCATTGTGCACTGGGCAGAGAGTACCAGAGGCTTGAAGAATAAACATAGTGTAAGTGGATAGAGTAGTGTTACTTCTTTGTAAGAGGGTAACTGCGTATATATGTACAGCAGTATTATCAGTTGGTAGGTAAGGAATACAATCTCAGAAGAAATAAACTAGCAGCTGACTGATGTGGGAGGGATGGTGGAAGTGTATCTGAAGAATTTAAATTTTGTTTAGAATCATACTTTGATGTTATGAAACAGAGAAAAAAGATCAAATCTATTTGAGGTGAAAAAATGCTACAGAAATGTTAAACTTACTTACAAATCTCCTGAGAACATTTAGGTCATCCTGGGTCAGCTGTGTTGCACGACTCTTAGGAAGTAACACATGAATAACACATGAGAAGTTCTCAATTGCTGTTCCTAAGGAACTCTGCTGCTGATACATTAACCCTTGAAAATAAATACCTATCAAGCAGTATCTAGGATGCAGTATGACCAGAACTGCAAATAGTAGAATGCATATATCCATATTCAGCAAAAACTATCAAGTCAGATGCCTGTCTCACCTTCAAGATGTGAGACTGACAAGCTGGGCTAAACATAGAAGGAAAATGTATAGATTTAAGACAAATAGCAAAGGGATGTGCTGTGGGATGATGCTCTTGTACACTGTAAAGATTTATCACTCGTATTAGTTTAATAAAATGTTGATTAGACAGTAGTCAGGCAGGGATTATAGGTGGGGCAACCAGACTAGAAGTATTCAGGAAAGAAAAAAGGCAGAGACTCAGTCACCAGCCAGATGCAGAGGAAGCAAGATGAGAATGCCTTACTGAGAAAAGGTAACAAGCCACATGGCTAAGCATAGATAAGAATTATAGGTTAAATTTAAGTTGAAAGAGCTAGTTAATCATAAGCCTGAGCTAATAGGTCAAACAGTTTAGAATTAATAAAACCTCAGTGTATTTCTTTATACAGACTGAATGGCTACAGGACCGGGTAGGATAAGAAACTTCTTTCTACAGGGAGGAGTGCAGACAGTGCCTCAAATCCAATAGAACAGTCAGGACAACAGGCATTGACAAAACATAGACATGGTATTTTAAAATATATTAGCATGTGGGGAACGGGTGTGTAGTGCATTTGATCTCCAGACCACATTTGACCTTCCTACCTGGAGCCTTGCTCAGCCATCATCAGAGAAGCTTCCTTCTGGAGGAGGTAGGAACAAATACAGAGACCCACAGACAGATAAATGAGCAGAGAGTGAGAAATCTTGGAACACTCAGCCCTAAAGAGGATGTATCCATCAAATATCTCCCCTCAAGGTTCAGAGAATGCTGTGGAAGATGACATGGAAAGAGTAAGAGCCAGAGAGGATGGAAGACCTTCTTAACAGCACTGTCCACACACCTATGAACTCACAAAACTGTGATAGCATGCATAGCACCTGCACGGGTCTGCACCAGATTGAATCCTAGAGCTGAGAGAAGAAGTGAGCACATGCTAACCCAGAAGCCAGTTCCAACTGACAACCACTTGCACATGAAAAAAATAGTTTTATCCAAGGGAGTCTTACTAAGAAACAAACCGTTCTTAAGGGTAGACCGCATGCACAGAATTAGATAGTTGGCCAGGACAAAATGACTCAATGGCCTCTTTGAAGGTTCTTTGTCTTGTACTGGTATGTCATGGCATTATTTTACCCTCACAGGTCCTTTGTGTATATTTTATGGCTTCCATCTTGTGTTTTTATGGTGCTTCTGTGTGTGTGAACATGTGTGTCTCTATACATTTCTTGTGTTTTTTACTTTGGTTCTCTTTATTCTATGTGCTTGTTTTCTCCTATTTTGATTTGTTTTTATTTTATTTTATTATTCCTAAAACGTCTGGTTTCTAACAAGAGACAGAAATGGAGTGGACCTGGATGGGAGGGAAAGTGAAGAAGAACTGAGAGTGGTTAGGGGAGAGGAAACTGTAATCAGAATATAGTGCATGAAAAGTATATTTTCAATAAAAAAATTAAAACAATAAAAGTTTTATGTAAAATAATAAAATCAAATTAATTTTATAATGTTTATTTACTATTTCCTTGTATATAGTGTCAATTCAAAATAAATAAATGAAATGCTAGTATAAGATCTGTCAAGGTATCATTCACAGCAGGAAATGGGAATAAGCAACATTAGGGAGAATCAAGAGATTTGACATAGAACTAGACACTAGAAAGTACTCAGACTGTTCAAATTATGTTTATTCATTACACGACAAATGTAGTTTTGATTTAACAAGTACCTCTCACACAGATGAGGTCATAAAAATGCACATATAATTCCAGAGCGCAAAACCTTCAGGGCCTGGGTACAACAGAAAGCCGTTTCCAAGCCAAATCCAGTCAACTCACCTGCCTTATCTTATTTGTTTTATATCGTGGCTAACGGTACTATCATATAGAGCTGAGCTTCACTATTCAGGAAGAGGCATGTCAGGTCTTGCTCCAATATGATTACTTAACAATTGAATGTCACATATATACACTGGAGGTTTTAAGGGATGTAGAAACACATGGGAGGCCTTTAAAAATATAATGCCTAGGATGTGGGTGTGGCTCACAGATAGAGCACTTGCCTCCACATACAAAGTACTGGGTTAAATCCCCAGTTTCACAACAGTCTTACCAACTAAACAATTTTTAAGACATCCCACCTCCAAAATTTTCTTTTTTCTTGGATTCCATGGCCTTTGAAAAGAAGCCATGAAGTTGAAAGCAGGGTGGCAGGGAGGGGAGGTCTGAGTTGGAAGGAGTGGGGTGATGTAATGAAAACACATTGCATGCATACATGAAATTTGAATGGAATCTAAGAATCAGTCAAATTAAGAAACCTTTATGTCCAGAGCTTGTTTCTTACCCATGTGTGACTGCTGCAGATTGCCTGTAGAGATACATTTAATGTTATTTATGAAATCTTGTTTACTTTACATTCACATTGTATCAATGACGATCTAGGGGAGATAAGACTCAACACACCATGATGAACTTCAAGGAAAAAAAAACTCATACTTACTCTGCAGCATTTAAATGTTTTATGTAATGCAAACATTGTTTCTGATTACCAGTATCTTTCCCCAGGACAGGTCTCATCTTCTTACAACCTCCTAAGCAGGTTCCATATTCCCTGCTTGATCTCTCTCGTTCTTACCCCATAAACAATGGGGTTCAGAGCTGGGGGGATGAGGTGATGCAAGATGTTGAGCAGGATAGGGACATCTGGGGGAATCCTCTCCCTGGCCAGGTTAGTGATGACCAGCACTAGCAGGACTGTGCTAAAGAAGAGGATGAGGATGAAGTGGGAACCACATGTGCCTAAAGCTTTGGCCACAGCTCCCTCAGCTTTGATCCGCAGCACAGCCTTCAGAATGAAAGAATAAGAAAGAATAATGAGGATGAGATCAGAGCCCAGCAGGGTCCAGCCTACGACAAACTGGTAGAGTTTGTTAAAGGTGATGTCATCACAAGAGAGTTTGGACACAGACAAATTGGTACAAATGCAGTTCTTGATTGTTCTTGCACAGTATCTCAGTTGGGAAGAAAGTGCAGGGATAGGCATAGTAAGAATCCCATTTCGGGCTGCCACAAAGATGGCAGCCCTAGCCACAAACTGGTCAGTGATGATGGATGGGTACTGCAGAGGCTTGCAGATGGCCACATAGCGGTCATAGGCCATGACCATGAAGGTGCAGGACTCCATCGTCAGGAAACTGTTCATGACAAACATCTGGAGGAAGCAGGCAGAGAAGCTTATGGATTTGTTGTCAAACCAGAAGATGGCCAGGACCTTAGGGATGACAGTGAGGCAGAGCACAATGTCCAGCAGAGAGAGAAGGCTGAGCAGGTAGTACATGGGCTCATGCAGAGAGGCTTCCATCCTGATGGTGATGAGAAGGGTGGCATTGGCCCCCATGGCCAGGAGGAAGAGGAGGCTGAGGGGCAGGGACAGCCAATGCTGCCAGGTCTGGTAGTTAGGGAAGCATATGAGGAAGAATTCAGAGACCGGAAGGGAAGAAATATTTTTCTGTGCTTCCATGTGTTGCTTTCTGATCATGACTGACACCAGAAAACCTTGGGACTAGAACAAAAGTAAATCATCCACACACTATGAATACCCACAAGGAGTTGGTTAATTTCACAAATAATTATTTAAAAGTAGTCTAAGTACCAGTGAGTTGGCTCAGTAGGTAAAGGCACGTGCTGACAATTCTAAAAACCTGAGTTCAATCCCTGAACTTATGTAGTGGGAGAAGAGAACTGACTCCCACAGGTTGTCCTTTGCCCCCGCACATATGTGTCATGCATTCATGAGACACCTCTCATCCTCACACACTTAATAAACAAATAATTTTAAAATCATAAGGGTTAACCTAATATTGTCCTAGGTGCCCTCTAGGAATTGACAGAAAAGCTATATTTCCTGATTTTGTATGAATAATTCCTGTTTCTGTTGTTTTTATTTTTATATCAAATTGATTTTAAAAATTATATTTCCATCCTTCTTAAAATGGAGTGCCATTGTTATTTAGCTTTGCAGAGGAAAAAGCGAAGGCATAAGTAAGTAATGCTACTTTTCTAAATCACAGTACCAAAAACTTGAGCTCTATAACTCTCTCTATTACATTTTCCTGTCACTGAAACAAAATGTTCAGGCCTCAAAGTTGGTCAGCCATGAAGTCTTCACTCAACTGTGTGTCCTTTTCCATCTTCCAAGAGAAGATATCATAGTCAAATAAGAAGCCAGGTTCAAGTGACTCACTATACTGTATCTGGTGACTTCATTGGAGATACAGCCTTTATTTGAACATAAAAAAAGACTTCAATTGCATAAAAAGATTCTTTGTTAAGATATAATAAAGACATCCCCCAATGTCCTAGACAGTGGGTGAGATGAGAACAAGAGATTTTAGGAGCCAGCAATTTTTTGGATACTATTCACTGACTTTCATGATTTCTCCATGAGTCATTGAGCAACTTCCCACTAGTTACCGGCCTGGTAAGTGATAGCCAACTTATGAAACATTTATTGAGTCAAACTTTTACTTGGTTTCCATACCAGGGCTGTTCTCTGAGCATTGGTTGATAAGCTCCAGTGACACTATGTTTTTAAGGCTCTGAGAAAGCCCACACTTGGACATTTTCAACTCAGTAATGATAGTGGTCCTGCTGAGGACTTAGGTCTCCTATGGCCAGCTTGCCTCTCTTGTCTGAGAGAACAGAGGCTACTTTCTTAAAGTAAAGAAGTAAGTGTGAGTAGTCAAAGGCATTTTGGAGAGAGAAAGAAGCTAATTTACTCATGTGTTTGGCCCATCATGTTATCACCATACACAGACTTCCCAGCACTATAAAGTCTAGAGTAAAAATGTAATACAGACCATGTGTGCACCCAATGGCTGTTGAGCACAGTATGGGACAGGATGGCCAGTCACTTACACTTTCACTTTGGCTATTGTTGGAGACCAGCATCCACAAGGTTATCACTTACCAGGATAGGGGCATGGGAATTAGAAAAATAAGTAAAGAGACCGAAGGTGCAAGTAAAAATAATAAAACAGAAGCATAAGATAGAACCAGGAGGGAGTTCCAGTGAATACTGAAATCTGCCTGCATTTAATTTTACATATACTTTTATACCCCAATACAACAGAGGGGAGAAGGCAAAAGACAGCTTTAACATGATACAAAGGACATGATACTAGAATAGTTACTTGCTTCAATACTTGAGACATCAAGTCATTAATTCCTGAGAAAAGCATTCTGTTGTTTAGGCAGTGAACCCACCCTAGACCATGTATCCTGAAGGCAGCCCCTCCCTTGGTCAAACCTCTTAAGTCAAAAGAAGAAGCAGAAGTATGCTAGAATTCTCTGACCTTTGGTCAGGGTGGAGTGGATCTACCTGTACGGGCCATCTTAATGTCCAAAACACCAAGTAACCACACCCTAGGTCAGGGTGTGTAGCCACAGTTGTTGTCAACAACTTTGAGCAGCCTCAAACTATCTGACTTTCAGAAAAGGTGGAAATAAGTTCATATTTTTGGGCCCCCACAGACTATGTAAAGGTAATCTTGATGTTAATTTAATGGCATCTCTTACTTTTAAATGATTCATGGAAACTTATTTTTTTTTTGTTTCATTTCTGGGTCCATCCAAAATTACAATTTTACTTTCTTTTCATGATTAGCTTCCCTTTAGGGATTTCTTTATGAATTGGTCTTCTTTGCTTCAGCATGGGAACCCATGAAAGACAGCATAATCAGCACCTGCATTGCCCCAACACAGGCATCTTCCAAAGACTAGCTCTCTATAAAACTCAGTTACCTCCATCCATCCCGCATCCTGTTGTTTCTTCACACCTTCCTTCAGATATAGAAACTTCTATAAGATATAGAAATTTATAGCTACTTTTTATTAAGAAACATAGTTATTATTTACTGTGGAATGTCAAAATTTTTAGATATCAGCTGGACAGAGGTGGTGCACACCTTTAATCCTAGGGAAGCAGAGGCGGGCTGATCTCTGTGAGTTCAAGTTCAGCCTGGTCTACAGAGTGAGTTACAGGACAACCCGGTCTACGTAGAAAATCCCTTTTAGACAACAACAAATATGGCACTAGGCACATCATTTTTGTGTAAGAAATACTTAGAAAATAGTACCAATTAATGATAATAAAGAAAGACAAACCAGGAAAGAACAAAAAGGAAAAAAATGAGTTAGAAAAAGATGCAAAATCTAATCACATATAAATCCAAATGAACCATATTTATCCACTCCTATAGGTCAGAATACCCCAACTTACCTTGGCTAGATGACAGTCAGCTTAACAAATAAATGTTCTTATGTAAAGTAATCTTCATCATTTCCAATTGGCTATGAAGCTCTCTTTCCTAGAACATTAAAGCAAAGAAAAAGAATTATATCCATATTCTGTCTAGTGTCTTCAAAGGATTATGGTGTCTTGAGCAATGGAAGAGATTATTCGATCCAGCCCAAGAGGCAAAAATGTGTCACGTAGGCTGGGAACCCAGAAGGGTAACTACGGCAGCCAAAATAACTGGTCCTTAGTTATCTAATGCCTCTACACCAAACTTTTGTAGGGAGGCTGAATTGTAGTTAATAGCATAAACTTATTGGGCCTCTCCTAGTTTCTTGCTCATATATACAATAATAAAAGCATAGAATTAATTTGAGAATCTTTAGCCTGAAAATATCTGTTTTCTAAGTGTATAGTGCACAGCTAACACTGAAAACTGAAGGACCGATAAGAAAGTAGGGGTGTTCCTGACTTCAAGAATCTAGCAAAATCTAAATTTTGGATATCAGGCTTGCAGCAATCCTACTGGAAGAAATCCTTCTTTCTCCTGTATTAGACGCCTGAGTCACCACATACCCCACCATCTCTTCCTGAAAAATTCCTGCTTCTAAGCCAAGATCAACAGCTTCCAGAGGCTACACCACTAATGCTATTTATAACAGTTGGTTGCACTATTTAGACCAGCCTCTCAAAGATGCCAAGGGAATTTTCATGACCCAAGTTCCACTCCATCCCTTCTCTCACTGCCCACAGGGACTAAGGCCGCTTCACATATCTGAACTGGGATCATACAGCTAATTCCTTGAGGAGTTGGATGAGAAAACTCAGAAGGCAAGTGCAATATGGAAGTAATACTGGGTAGTGAAAGAAAGTTAAGTAAAATAAAAAGACATAGGAATTCTAGACTAAGAGTATATGTATTTGAAAGCAAATATTTTTGACTAAGATCTTAAATGTCTCCAGATGAAGTGTACTCTTAGAAAAATGGGCTTAAGTGGTGGTGAAATGCAGCCATTTCTTGACATTTTTATGGGGTTACATAATATTGAATGATTTTAAACTGAAAATTGTTCAAAATTTAAAATATATAAAATTGAAGCTGAGGAGGAGATTCAGCGTATTACTATAAAAGTACCAGGACCTGAGTTCGGATCCCCAATACCCTTATAAGAGTCAAGCATGGAGATGTACATCTGCAATCTCAGCTCTAGCAAGATGTAGATATGTGCATGCTAGGGGCTTGATCAGTCAGTGTATCTAAAATGGTGAGCTCCAAGTATAGCGAGAGACCATGTAGAGGCTGCTCATTTGATTCCTGACCTCCCAGACCCAAATAATCACT
Organism: Myodes glareolus; assembly: GCF_982192425.1. NCBI lineage: Eukaryota > Metazoa > Chordata > Mammalia > Rodentia > Cricetidae > Myodes > Myodes glareolus. Next base: position 99,729,786 of record NC_142032.1, on the reverse strand, counting down.
CAGAAATTATAATAATTGCAACACTGCTTGGCCTATTATCTTATGCATGCTTCTAGCTAACTCTTACATCTTAAATGAGCCCATCTCTATTAATCTGTGTATCACCATGAGGTCGCGGTCTACCAGCAAGGTTCACCATCTGTCTCCTCCAGCATCTACATAGAGTCTCTCTGACTCCACCTTCTTTCTCCCAGCATTCAGTTTAGTTCCCACCCTACCTAGATCTATTCTACCCTGCCACAGGCCAAAGCAGCTTCTTAATTCATTAACCAATAAAGGCAACATATATACAGAAGATCTCCCCATACCACCATGTCCCAAAAATTAAGGTAAAGAAGAATGGGGTGATTTCCCCCACCCTCACCCACTACCTGGAGACTCCGAGCATCCTCCACACACTCACTACTATTCTCTACTACATCTGTGACCACCAGAGCCTTGGCCCAGACTACCCATGGAGAGGTAAGTGACTGGGTTCAAACTTGGAGGACTTAGATCTCTAGGTCCTTGCCCAGGGAGGAACACCCCATTTCCCCACCCCTACCCACCAACTCTTGGAGACCCCAAGCAACCTCTATATACATACTACCATTCTCCATCACATCTGTGACCACTGGAGCCTTCATCCAGACTGCCTCTGGAGAGGAGATTCATGAGCATCTACTAGAGGCAAGAACCCACCTGCATCCTGAGGAGGAACATTCACCTAAGCCACAAGTCCCACTTTCACTGATTGGAGGAAGAGGGACCCCTTGAAGCACAGGCCCCACCTGCACCCACTGGAGGAATAGATGGGCAGAAGGCAGTGTAAGAACTCATCCAACAACATAAAGACCAATATGGCAATGCCAGAACCTAGTGACCTACAACAGAAAAACCTGAACATCCTAATCTAGATGAAGCAGAAGAAAACAACCTTCAATATAACTTTATGAAGATGATAGAGATTTTTAAGGAAGAAATGAAAATTTTCTTTAAAGAAATGGAGGAAAAGACAAAAAAAATGAAAGAAATCAATAAATCTCTTAAAGAAACCCAAGAACCAAACAATCAAACAAGTGAAGCAAATAGCTCAAACAGTTCAAAACTGAAATAGAAGCAATAAAAAAAACACAAACTGAGGGAAATCTGGAAATGGAAAATCTGGGTCAATGTAAAGGAACTACAGATGCAAGTATAACCAACAGATTACAAAAAAATGGAAGTATGAATCTCAAGGCGTTGAAGATACAATAGAGGAATTGTACAATCAGTCAAAGAAAACATTAAAACCAACAATACTTAACACAAAACATCCAGGAAATCTAGGACACCATGAAAAAATAAACAAACTTAAGAATAATAGGGATAGTAGAAGGAGAAAAAGTCCAACACAAAGGCACTGAAAATATATTCAACAAAATCATAGAAGAAAATTTTCCCAGCCTACAAGAAGCTTATAGACTGAATCAGAAAAGAAAGTCCCCTTGTCATATAATAATCAAAACACTAAACATGAGGAATAAAGAAAAAAATATAAAGAACTGCAAAGGAAAAAGGCCAAATAACATATAAAAGCAGACCTATCACAATTACACCCTTCTTCTCAATGGAAACTCTGAAAGCCAGAAGGTCCTTGTCAAATATGCTACAGACACTAAGAGTCAATGGATGAAAGCCCAGACTGCTATGCCCAGAAAAGCTTTCAATGATAGAGAAAAATAAGATATTCCACGAAAAAATTTAAACATTATCTATCCACAAATCCAGCACTACAGAAAGTATTAGAAGGAAAATTCCAACCCAAGAAAGTTAGCTGCACCCATAAAAACACAGGCAACAAGTAACCTCATGCTTCACACTAGCAAACCCCAAAGAAGGGAAACACACAAATATTACCAGTGAAAAATAACAGCAATAAACAGTCACTGGCTTCTAGTATCTCTTAATATTAATGGACTCAATTTACCTATAAAATGATACAGGTTAACAGAATGGATATGAAAACAGGATCCATCCTTCTGCTGCACCTTAACCTCAAAGGCAAACATTACCACAGAGGAAATGGTTGGAAAAAGATATTTCAATTGAATGAACCTAAGAAACAAGTGGGTGTAGCTATCCAAATTCTATTAAAAAAAATAGACTTTAAACTAAAGTCAATTAAAAGAAAAGGACACTTCATACTCATCACAGAAAAAAGTCAATTCATTTAAGACAATGTCTCAGTTATGAACATCTATGCCCCAAATACAAGAGCACCCACATATTTAAAAGAAACATTACTAAAGCTTAAATTGCACATCAAACCTCACACACTAATAGTGAAAGACTTCAACACCCCACTCTTCACAATGGACAGCTCAACAAGACAGAAACCTAACAGAGAACTAACAGATGTCATGACTCAAATGGACTTAACAGACATCTACAGAACATTCTACCCAAACACAAAAGAATATACCTTTTTCTCAGCACCTCTTGGAACCTTCTCTAAAACTGACCACATACTCAGTCACAAAGCAAACCTCTACAAATACAAAAAAAAAATTGGAATAACCCCTTTTATCTTATCAGATCCCCATGACTTAAAATTAGAATTCAACAACAACACTAATTGCTAAAAGCCTACAAACTCATAGAAATTGAACAGTGCTCAACTGAAACACCCCTGAGTCAAGGAAGAAATAAAAAAAGTAATTAAAGACTTCCTAGAATTCAATGAAAAGGAAGGCACAATGTACTCAAATTTATGGGATACTATGAAAGCAGTGCTAAGAGGAAAGTTCATAACACTAAATGCCTACATAAAAAAAGTGGAGAAATCTTACAAGTGACTTAACAGCACATCTGAATGCTCTAGAACATAAAGAAGCAAACTCTTCCAGAAGACTTAGATGCCAGGAAATAATCAAATTGAAGGCTGAAATCAATAAAATAGAAACAAAGAAAGCAATACAAAGAATCAATGAGGCAGAATTCCCTAAGATTTTCTGGCCATACAGTGGGGTGTGTTCCCAGCTGCTGGCCTTCTTTACCCCCATTCCATGCTGCCCCCAAGAATCCATTTTCATCTGTGAGGTCCTTGGATCACCCAACTCAGTCTGCTTTGGGGCTGAAATGTCCAGGGAGCCAGCGGGGAGTGTTCCTTCTGCTGGGGTTTCTTTGTTCTATCCCACCCTGCCTCCCAAGCCAGCCTTTTTGTTTGCAAGGTGCTTGGAGCCCAACAAGAGGCCCTGCTTCCCTGCTGAGGGGATCCAGATAGGTAAATAAGTGGCAGCATGGCCAGACAGTCTATGGGACCTGAGTCCAGGCCCCCTCCAATTCCCTAAGTTTTTCAGGCCATCCAGTGGGGTGTATTTCTAGCTGCTGGCCTTCTTTGCCCCATTCCACCCTGCCCCCAAGCATTGGTTCTCATCTGCTAGATCCTTGGATCCCCCAGCATAGCCTGCTTGAGGGCAGAGGGGATCTGAGAGCCAGCTCCAGTGCTGAGGGGACCTAAGAGAGGGCAGACCAAGAAAAACTCTCAAGTACACATTCAGCCACAGCAAAGATTGGACCAAGATGCCAAGACTCTGCTGGACTAATTTGAAGGAAGAGATAGGCAGATGCCAATGCAAGAATTCCTCCAACATTCTGAAAAGCAACGTGATGACACCAAAATCCAGTGAACATGCAATAGGAAGACTTGAACATCATAACCCAGAAGAATCAGTAGAAATAGACTTTAAACGTAATCTTATGAAAATGATGGAGACCCTTAAACAGGAAGTGAAAAACTCCCTTAAAGAAGTGAAAGAGAAAACAAACAAAAAGTTAGAAGAAATTAATAAATCCCTCAAAGATACCCAAGAAAACCAAGAAAAAGCAATCAAACAGGAAAAGGAAACAGTTCAAGGCTTAAAGACCAAAATGGAGGTAAAAAAGAAAACACAAATCAAGGGATGGCTGGATATGGAAAATCAGCGTAAAAAAACAAGAACTACAGAGACAAGTATAACCAATAGAATACAAGAGATAGAAGAAAGAATCTCAGGCACTGAAGATACTGTAGAGGAAATAGACTCATTGATCAAAGAAAACAGTAAATCCAATGAATTCTTAACATAAAACATACAGGAAATCTGGGACACCATGAAAACACCAAATCTAAGAGTAATAGGGGTAGAAGAAGGAGAAGAATTACAGCTCAAAGGCCCAGATAATATATTCAACAGAATTATAGAAGAAAACTTTCTCAAACTAAAAAAGGATATTCCTATGAAGGTACAAGAAGCTTACAGAACACCAAATAGACTGGATCCAAAAAAAATCCCCTCATCATACACTAATCAAAATACAAAATATACAGAATAAAGAAAGAATATTAAGAACTGCAAAGGAAAAAGGTCAAGTAACATATAAAGGTAAACCTATCAGAATTACACCTGACTTCTCAGTGGAAACCATGAAAGCCAGAAGGTTTTGGATAGATGTGTTGCAGACACCAAGAGACCATGGATGTAAGCCCAGACTACCATACCCAGCAAATCTTTCTTTCACCATCAATGGAGAAAACAAGATATTCCATGACAAAAACAGATTTAAACAATACGTAGCCACAAACGTAGCCTTACAGAAAGTACCAGAAGGAAAGCCTCAACCCAAGGAAGCCAACAACACCCACAATAGCACAGACATCTGACAATTCTCCACCAACACAATACAAAGAAGGAAAACAAACCAACACTACCATCAAAAAAATAACTGGAGTTAACAGCCACTGGTCGTTAATATTGCTTAATATCAATGGACTCAAAGCACCTATAAAAAGGCACAGGTTAATAGTATGGATACGAAAACAGGATCCAACATTCTGCTGCTTACAAAAAACAGACCTCAACCTCAAAGACAGACACTACCTCAGAGTAAAGGGTTGGGAAAAGGTTTTCCAAGCAAACAGACCTAAGAAACAAGTGAGTGTGGCTATCCTAATATCTAACAAAATGGATTTCAAACTAAAATAAATCAGAAGAAATGGAGAGGGACATTTTATACTTATAACAAGAATAATTCATCAAGATGAAGTCTCAATCCTGAATGCCTATGCCCCTAATATAAAAGCACCCACATATGTAAAAGAAACATTACTGGAACTCAAATCACACATCAAACCCCACACACTGATAGCAAAATTTGTCAACACTCCTCTCTCACCAATGGACAGGTCAACCAGATATAAACTTAACAGAGAAATAAGAAACTAACAGATGCAATGAATCAAATGGACTTAACAGACATCTATAGAACGTTCCACCCAAACAGGAAAGAATATACATTCTTCTCAGCATCTCATGGAACCTTCTTGAAAACTGATCACATACTTGGTAACAAAGTAAACATTCACAGATACAAAAAAAAATGGAGTAACCACCTGTGTCTTATCAGATCACCCTGGAGTAAAGTTAGAATTTAACAACAATTCCGCTCCTAGAAAGCCTACCTACAAACTCATGGAAACTGAACAGTCAATTATTGAACCACCCCTGGGTCAAGGAAGAAATAAAGAAAGATATTAAAGTCTTCCTTAAATTCAACAAAAATGAAGACACAATGTACCCAAATCTATGGGACACTATGAAAACAGTGCTAAGAGGAAAGTTTAAAGCACTAAGTGCCCAAATAAAGAAAATGGAGAAAGCTCACATTAGAGATGTAACAGCATACCTGAAAGCTCTAGAAAAAAAAGAAACAGACTCATCCAGGAGGGGTAGAAGACTGGAAATAATCAAACTGAGAGCTGAAATCAACAAAATAGAAACACAGAAAACAATCCAAAGAATCAATGAAACAAAGAGCTGTTTTTTTGAGAAAATCAATAAACTTGACAAACCCCTATTCAAACTAATCAAAAGGCAGAGAGAAAACATTCAAATTAACAAGATCAGAAATAAAAATGGGGATATAACAACAGGCCCTGAGGAAATTCAGAGAATCATTAGGTTCTCTGCCTGGACAAAAGTCTGTATGCCACAAAATTGGAAATGTAAAAGAAATGGATATTTTTAGATAAATATTATATACCAAAATTAAATCAAGACCAGATGAACAATTTAAATAGATCTGTAAGTTGTGAGGAAATAGAAGCTGTCATCAAAAACCTCTCAACCAAAAAAAAAAGGCAGGACCAGGTGGTTTCAGTGCAGAATTCTACCAGAACTTCCAAGAAGAGCTAATACCTATACTTCTTAGTGTGTTCCACATATTAGAAACAGAAGAGTCATTGCCAAACTCTTTTTATGAAGCTATAGTTACTCTGATACTAAAATCACACAAAGACTCAACCAAGAAAGAGAATTACAGACCAATCTCACTCATGAACATGGAAGCAAAAAATTCTCAATAAAATACTGTCAAGCTAAATCCAAGAACACATCAAAAAATCATCTATTATGATCAAGCAGTCTTCATTGTAGAGATGCAGGGTTGGTTCAACATATGAAAATCTATCACATGCTCCCTCAGTCCCAGTCCAGCTGGCCTTGGTGAACGTGGCTGAAAAGGAGGGATGACTGAGAAGCCAAGGACAAGGACACAGGGTTTTGATTCTACTGCATGTACTGGCTTTGTGAGAGCCTAGTCTGTTTGGATGCTCATCTTCCTGGAACCTGGATGGAGGGGGAGGACCTGAAACTTCCCACAGGGCAGGGAACCCTGACTGCTCTTTGGACTGAAGACAGAAGGGGAGAAGGAATGGGGGAAGGGGGGAATGGGAGTAGAAGAGGAGGTGAAAATTTTTAATAATAATAAAGAAAAAAATCTATCGATGTAATCCATCATAGAATTAAACTGAAATTAAAAACATATGATCATTTCATTAGATGCTAAAAAAGCATTTGACAAAATTCAACACCCCTTTATGATAAAGGTCTTGGAGAGATTAGGGATACAATGATCATATCTAAATATAATAAAAGCAATATACAGCAAGCCGACAGCTAACATCAAATTAAATGGAGAGAAACTCAAACCATTCCACTAAAATCAGGAACAAGAAAAGGCTGTCCACTCTCTCTATATCTCTTCAATATAGTGCTTGAAGTTCTAGCAATAGCAATAAGACAACATAAGGAGATCAAGGGGATTCAAATTTGAAAGGAAGAAGTCAAACTTTCATTATTTGCAGATGATATGATAGTGTACATAAGTGACCCCAAAAACTATACCAGAGAACATCTAGAGCTGATACATACCTTCATTGATATGGCAGGATACAAGATCAACTCAAAAAAAAAAATCAGTAGCCCTCCTGTACACAAAAGATAAAGAAGCGGAGAGGGAAATCAGAGAAACTTCACTTTTCACAATAGCCACAAATAGCATAAAGTATCTTGGGCTAACACTAACCAAGGAAGTGAAAGATCTATTTGACAAGAACTTTAAGGCTTTGAAGAAAAAAATTGAAGAGGATACCAGAAAATGGAAGGGTCACCCATGCTCTTGGATTGGGAGGATCAACATTGTAAAAATGGCAATTCTACCAAAAGCAATCGATAGATTCAATGCAATCCACATCAAAATCCCAACAAAATTCTTCACAGACTTGAGAGAACAATAATCAACTTTATAGGCAAAAATAAAAAACCCGGGATAGCCAAAACAATCCTATACAATAAAGGAACTTCCGGAAGAATTACCATCCCTGAATTCAAACTCTATTACAGAGCTACAGTAATGAAAACAGCTTGGTATTAGCATAAAAACAGAGATGTTGACTGATGGAATTGAATTGAAGACACGGATATTAGTCCACAAACCTATGAACACCTGATTTTTGAAAAAGAAGCTAAAATTATACAATGGAAGAAAGAAAGCTTCTTTAACAAATGGCACTGGCATAATTGGATGTCAACATGTAGAAGAATGAAAATAGATCCATATCTATAACCATGTACAAAACTCAAGTCCAAATGAATTAAAGCCCTCAGTATTAATCTGACCACACTGAACCTGATAGAAGAGAAAGTGGGAAGTAGTCTACAACACATGAGCACAGGAGATCACTTCCTATGTAGAACCCCAGCAGCACAGACAATAAGAGCAGCAATGAATAAATGGGACCTCCTGAAACTGAGAAGCTTCTGTAAAGCAAAGGACACTGTCATTAAGACAAAAAGGCAACCTATTGATTGGGAGAAGATCTTCACCAACACCACAACAGACAAAGGTCTGATCTTCAAAATGTATAAAGAACTCAAGAAACTAGACATTAAAACTCTATTAACCCTATTTAAAAAAATGGGGTGCTGAACTATACAGAGAATCCTCAACAGAAGAATTTCAAATGGCCAAAAGATACTTAAGGACATGTTCAACCTCCTTAGCTATCAGGGAAATGCAAATCAAAACAACTTGAGATATCATCATACACATGTAAGAATGACTAAAATCAAAAAACCCAATGATAACTTATGCTGGAGAGGATGTGGAGTAAAGGGAACACTCATCCATTGCTGGTGGGATTGTAAACTTGTGCAACCACTTTGGAAATCAGTGTGACAGTTTCTCAGAAAATTGGGAGTCAACCTACCTCAGGATCCAGCAATACCACTCTTGGGAATATACCCAAAAGATACCCAGTCATACTACAAAAGCGTTTGTTCAACTATGTTCATAGCAGCATTATTTGTAATAGCCAGAACCTGGAAACAACCTAGATGCCCCTCAACAGAAGAATGGATAAAGAAAGTGTGGCACATCTACACATTAGAGGACTACTCAGCAGTAAAAAAACAATGACATCTTTAACTTTGCATGCAAATGAATGGAAATAGAAAACACTATCCTGAGTGAGATAACCCGGACCCAAAAATATGAATATGGTATGTGTTCACTCATTAGTGGATTCTAGCCATAAACAAAGGACATTGGGCCTATAATTTATGATCCTAGAGAATTTAAGTAAAAAGGTGAACTCAAAGAAAAACATATATAGATCCTCCTGGAATTTGGAAGCAGACAAGATAACCAGGCAAAAGTTGTGAATATGGGGGGGGCTGGAAAGAAGGAGAGAGAGACAGAGAGAGAGAGAGAGAGAGAGAGAGAGAGAGAGAGAGAAGGGACAAGGGGAAGGTTGGGGAGAGCTTGGGGAAGTGGGATGGTTGAGATGGAGGAAGGACAGATATGGGAACAGGGAAGAAGATGCCTCTTAATTAAGGGAGGCATCATGGGATTTTCAAGAGGCTTGACTCTAGAGGGGTTCCCAGGTGTTCACGGGGATGTCCCCAGCTAGAACCCTGGGATGTGGAAGAGAAGGTGCCTGAACTGGCCTTGTTCCGTAGTCAGACTGATGACTATCTTGAATATCACCATAGAACCTTCGTCCGGCGACAGATGGAGATAGAGACAGAGACCCACATGGGAGTACTGGACTGAACTCCCAAGGTCCAGTTGAACAGCAGAAGAAGGGAGACTATGATAAGGAAATCAGAACCACAAGGGGTTGGTCCACCCACTGAGACAGTGTGACTGAGCTACTGGGAGCTCTCCAAATCCAGTTGGATTGGGACTGAATGAGCATGGGATCAAACTGGACTCTATGAATGTGGCTGACAATTGGGGCAGACTGAGAAGCCAATGATAATGGCCCTGGAATTTTTATCTACTGCATATATTGGCTTTTTGGGATCCTATTCTATTTGGATGCATACTTTCCTAAGCCTGGATGGAGGAGGAGGTCCTTGGACTTCCCACAGGGCAGGGTACCCTGCCCTCTCTTAGGACTGGAGGGGGAGGGAGAAAGAATGAGTGGGGGAGTGGGAGGAGGGAAGGAAGTGGAAATTTTGAATGGTATTATTTATAAAGTAATAAAAAATATTAGAAAAAATGAATCAATGAGGCAAAGAGTTGGTTCTTTGAGAAAATGAATAAGATAGACAATCCCTTATCCTAACTAACCAAAAGGCAGAGAGAGAATATGCAAATTAACAAAATCAGAAATGAAAAGGGGGACATAACAACAGACACAGGAAATCCACAGAATCATCAGATCATACTTCAAAAACCTGTACTCCACAAAATTGAAAATTTTAAAGGAAATGGACAATTTTCTGAATAGATACTGCATACCAAAATTAAATCAAAAGCAGATAAACAATATAAATAGACCTATAACCACTAAAGAAATAGAAGTAGTCATCAAAAGTCTCCCAACCAAAAACAGGCCAGGGCCAGATGGTTTCAGTGCAGAATTCTACCAGAATTTCAAAGAGCTAATACCAATACTTCACAAATTATTCCACATAAAAGAAACAACAGTAACATTGTCAAACTCTTTTTATGAGGTGACAGTTACTCTGGTACCCAAACCACTATGAAAGAGAATTACAGACCAATCTCCCTCACGAACATCGATGCAAAAAATACTCAATAAAATACTGGCGAACCAAATCCAAGGACACATCAAAAAAAATCATCCAACATGATCATGTTGATTTTATTCCAGAGATGCATGGATGGTTCAACATAGAAAAATCTATCAATGTAATCCACAATATAAATAAACTGAAAAAAACATATGATCATCTCATTAGATGTTGAAAAAGCCTTTGACAAAATCCAACACTCTGTCATGATAAAGATTTTAGAGAGATCATGGATACAAAGAACATATATAAACATAATGAAAGCAATATATAGCAAGCTGACAGCCAACATCAAATTAAATGAAGAGAAACTCAAAGTGATTCCACTAAAATCAGGAACAAGACAAGGCTGTCTACTCTCTCTGTATTTATTCAATATAATACTTAAAGTTCTAGCTAGAGAAATAAAACAATAATAGGAGATCAAAAGGATACAAATTGGAAAGAAAGAAGTCACACTTTCCCTATTTGCTGATGATGTTATAGTACACATAAGTGACCTCCAAAAATTCAACAAGAGAACTCCTATAGCTGATAAATACCTTCAGTAATATAGCAAGATGTAAGTAATGTGGCAAGATACAAGATCAACTCAAAAAATCAGCAACCCTCCTATATACAAATGGTAGTGGGGCTGAAAAAGAAATCAGAGGAACATGATCATATTCACAATAGCCACAAATAACATAAAATGGGGTAACACTAACCAAACAAGTGAAAGACCTGTACAATAAGAACTTTAAGTCTTTGAAGAAAGAAATTGTGAAAGACAGAAAATGGAAAGATCTCCCATGCTCTTGGGTAGGTAGGCTCAATATAGTAAAATGGCAACCCTACCAAAAACAATCTGCAAATTGAATGCAATCCCCATCAAAATCCCATCACAATTCTTCACAGACCTCAAAAGAACAATACTCAGCTTCTCAGTAAATACTCAGTAAAAAAATGGAATTGAATCTGTTATCATTCAGAAATGTGAGGTAGCCTGAAGTCAATCCCATGAGGGGGAAGTGGCAGGTCACCAGAGGCCTCCATGGGTGCCCTGGCAGACGGCCTAAGGCCTCAACAGGAGACAGACAGATACACCATGCAGAGAGAGCTTGGGTATGGAGTTTATTTAATGCATATTGGGAATGGTATAAGAATCAGAGGTTATGGGGGGAGAGTAGAAGGGGAACAAAGAAAGAGGAAAGAGAAAGGATAGAGAGAGGGATGGAAAGGGAAAGGCAGTAGCTACCTCTTCAGAAGAAAGGAAGACAGAGAGAGCGCAGGCTGGAGAGGAGGCAGGAGGTCTGTTTGCTTCATAAAAGGGGGAGATTGGGAGTGGGTGTGGCTTGTCTCTTAAAGGAACGGGGTCCCCAGGTGACAGACCAGACCAGCAGTTTGCAACAGAATCGATATAAATCCATGCACCTAGGAATACCTGATTTTTAACAAGGAAGCTAAAATTACATAAAGGAAAAAAACTTCAACATAAATCCAGCCACACTGAACCTCATTGAATAGAAAGTGGGAAGTAGCATTGAACACATGGGCACAGGAGACCACATACTAAATATAACCCCAGTAGCACAGACTCTGAGAGCAACAATTAATAAATGGGACCTCCTGAAACTGAGAAGTTTCTGTAAGGCAAAAGAAATAGTCAATAAGACAAAAAGACAACCTACTGAAAGAGAAAATGGTGTAGGAGGTTCTTCTGTATTTGTATTGATTTCATTGGTTGAATAAAGAAGCTGACTTGGCCTTTTGATAGGGCAGAAACTTGGGTAGGTGGGAAAGACAGAATAGAATGCTGGGAGAATGAAGGCAGGCAGGGAGAGCCGCCATGAAGTCGCCAGAGTCAGACATGCCGACTCTTTCCCAGTAAGCCACGACCTCATGGTTCTACACAGATTATTAGAAATGGTTGAATCAAGATGGAAGAATTAGTCAAGAAGAGGCTAGATATAATGGGCTAGGCAGTGTTTAAATGAATACAGTTTCTGTGTAATTATTTCGGGGATAAGCTAGCCTGGCAGCGGGATGCAGCCTACTTCTCTTTTACTACAGGAAAAGGTCTTTATTAACCCCACATCAGACAGAGGACTGATCTTCAAAATACATAAAGAACTCAAGAAACTAGACATTAAATTATCAAATAATCCAATCTGAATATGGGGTACAGATCAAAACAGAGAATTCTCAACAGAGGAATTGCAAATGGCCAAACAACACTTAAGGAATTGCTCAACATCCTTAGCTAACAGGGAAATGCAAATCAAAATGACTCTGAGATTCCATCTTATACCTGTCATAATGGCTAAGATCAAAAACACCAATGACAGCTTATGCTGGAGAGGATGTGGAGTAATGGGAGCACTCTTTCAATGCTGGTGGGAGTGCAAACTTGTACAGCCACTTTGGAAATCAGTGTGGCAGTTTCTCAGAAAATTGGGAATCAATCTACCTCACGAACCAACAACACCACTCTTGGGCAAATACCCAAAAGATGTTCAGTCAAACCACAAATACATTTATTCTACCATGTTCATAGCAGCATTATTCATAATAGCCAGGACCTGGAAATAACCTAGATGCCTCTCAACTAAAGAATGGATAAAGAAAATGTAGTATATTTATACAATGGAATATTACACAGTGGTAAAAAATGACATCTTGAAATTTGCATACAAATCGTGGATCAATAAAACACCTTCCTGCATATGGCCACCCACACCCAGATAAACAAACATGGTGTGTACTCATTCATAAGTGGATTTTAGATATAAAGAAAGGGATAATCAGCCTGTAGTTCACCATTTCAGGGAAGCTAGGCAACCCTAAGAGAGATAGATATATGGATCCCCCTGAGAAGGGGAACAGACAAGACCTCCTGTGAAAATTAGAAGTATAGGAGAAGGGAGGGTGGAAAGGGAGGTGGAGGAGAGAAGGAGAGGGAGGAGGAGAACATGAGGAAACAGGATGCTCAAGAAAGGGAAAGGACAGTGAGGGAGAGAAAGGAAAGAGGTGTCTTGATTGAGGGAGCCATTAAAGGGATAGCGAGAAACTAGTGAAATTCCTAGGAATCTACAAGAATGACCCCAGCTAAGATTCTAAGCAACAGTGGAGAAGGTGTACAGGCCTTCCCCTGTAATCAGATTGATGACTAAAAGCAGAAAAAAAGAAACAGGCTGAGTCTTGCATCAGAATAGGATAGCAGGAAAGTAAATTAACCTTCTCCTTTTGTGGAATACTAAGCACTGATGGGTGAATTTTTGTACATGGGTAGATTTACCATCGAGCTCTCAACATAACTATCACTGTTCACTTAAGTTCAGGGGGAAAGGAAAACAAAAGCTGGAAAATGTGTGCTGTTAGGTGCTAGCGTTTGCAGTTGTTACAGTGAGAGTCTCAGGGCCCTATTGCAGTCATTATTGACTTATGAAGAAGTTACTAAGAATGATCTATTGGTGTGTCACTTTTAATAACTGAGTTGTGCCTGACTCTATAGATATATGTCTGAGTATTTGTATAGATTAATACTATTTCATAGTGCATCTGTCTCTATGATACAGATAGAAAGTCACAAACATTATCATTCCAACTCTTTGTTGTAATCTTAGATGTGTGAGTCACATGGACCAGGTAAAATAGGTGATTTTTCTGTGCCTATTGTTAGCATAAACAGAGGCAATAGCAATGAATTCTCATAAGATCAAGAGACCAGAATAATGAAAAGTTTGAGACACAGGAGCCTTGAATGCCTTAAAACTGGGAAAGGTATTAGAGATTTTATTCTTAATCATCTCTTATTAATAACATTAATAACACATAGAATAACATGCATATAATTTTAAATGTATAACTTGGTATTGATGGGTATTAATAACAACTTACATGAATGACAATCTTTATTTTACAATTTTATGAGAAATCAAGGTTTAGAAATTTTAAGAAGCCTGACCAAGTTTTATTACTAGAATACAAAATAGATGTAGGTTAGAATTTTTTGTAACTTGAATTTATTTGTTGTAAAGGGTAATAGGAAAGCTTAAATTATCAAGTTTAATAAGATCTGATTTTAAGATTGTAAAACACTGGGAGAGTTTTTCTAATGACAATAAATCAAAATGGTATAGACAAATAAAGGAAAATCATAAGATATGGACAATATTCTCAGTGTTGGGAAAGCGCTGTGAGTTCTTATAAAGAAGAGGGCACTGGGCTTTAGATTTCTGTGCATGAGAGGAATCAGTTCAGATAAGGGAGGGAGGTGGTAGAAGCACAAGTCCCATGTAAAGTAAGGTGGTGTGGTTGTAAAATCACAACAGTGTTGTGAGCCTGTGTGATTGCACAATTACAATAATGTCATAAGCCTGTGTCATTGCACAATTAAAAGTGTCATGAGCCTGTGTGATTGCACAATTACAATAGTGTCATACACCTGTGTGATTGTACAATTACAATAGTGTCATACACCTGTGTGATTGCACAATTACAATAGTGTCATACACCTGTGTGATTGTACAATTACAATAGTGTCATACACCTGTGTGATTGTACAATTACAATAGTGTCATACACCTGTGTGATTGCACAATTATAATAGTGTCATGAGCCTGTGTGATTGCACAATTACAATAGTGTTGTGATGTTAACAGCAAAACATGTGTAACTAGAAATACACAACTGCCAGGAAAACAACTCAGCAAAATCTCAAAGCCTGACATGCCTGCCTATAATTTATCCCATGCATGACATTCACCAAAATGGTTTATATACAAGGAGGTAATAGCTGAATTTTAGGAAGGTCCTGTGACTTCAAGATTGAAAGTTGATACATAACAAAATAAATGTCTAATTGGAAAATTCAGGTAAGAGAGACATGGAATGTATACGCAGGCAGCGAGAGTGGGAACTAAGATGAGGGTGACATAGATGGTGAAGGTACAGCAAATGAGGACTGTAGAAGGGACAAAAAGCATCAGTCGTACGGTAAACAAAACGAGTTTCAAACTGCATACATATATGGGGATTTCGTCATAAAAATGCTGACATAAAGTACATAGAGGGTATCTGGGAAGGTTAAGTAAGCCACCCAGCTTTGAACATTGAATGTATGGGCTTAGGGAAGCAGAGAAAGATGCACAAAAATGAGCTTGGAATGAACTGAAGTGTATTAACTAGCTAAAACCAGGTAGTGGATTAGTCAACAGAGGGGAGATGAAGCGAGGAGATCCTGAAACCTGGATCCAACCTGAAATGAGGTGGAGAACACTGTGAGATACAGCCTACATTAGGAACAGCTAGTGAGTACTGCATCCAGAGGCAGACAGCCTTCAGCACTACCTACACAGTGTTAAAGTCAATGCTTTCAGGTAGACAGTTTCAAATATAAGTCATTGAATGACAGAGTTAGCATCTCTCTCAAGGCAGCTGTGTTCAGTGTTTGCTCTTATCTCACATTACAGCTGGACTCAACCTAGTTCAGATGTGTGGAAATTCTCATCAAGGAAGAGAATGTTTTCTTCCTTGAATCTAAGTTTATTCCCTCTTGTTGCAGCTTAAGTCACCTCATTCTCATGAATGATAGTCAGATCTGCACAGTGTCTTAGCATATGAAGAATGGAGAAGTCATGACTTGAGTGTCTTTTACTCTTCCTCTGCACTGTTGATCATGGCCCTTAGCAATTCCAACTGGAGGCAACCCCAGCCCTCTTTCTTCCTAGTAGGAATTCCAGGCTTGGAGGAAAGTCAGCACTGGATAGTGTTGCCCCTGTGTGTCCTTTACTTCCTCGCTCTAGTGGGCAATGTGACTATTATCTTCATCATCTGGACGGACTCATCCTTGCACCAACCCATGTACCTCTTTCTGACCATGCTCGCTGCTATAGACCTGGTCCTGGCCTCATCCACTGCACCCAAAACCCTCACAGTGCTCTTGGCTCTTGTTCATGAGATTGGGTACATTGTCTGCCTGACTCAGATGTTCTTCATCCATGCCTTCTCCTCCATGGAGTCAGGCATACTTGTGGTCATGGTCACTATCATAAGCTAATTGCAGGCATGGAGTGTATGGACAGAAGCCATTCTGCAACTTCCAAAACTCTAGAAATGACAGACATCTTCCTGCCTGGACAGTCACCCAAATTTCTTCTGTACCATTGGGACATCCATCTTCAGCCTATAGGCCCATAGTATTCAGCAGATTTTTCCACAAAGCAGGAGATTTCAAAGATAGTTCTGCCTATATTGACAGTTTGTCAGTCACTTTCTTCTGTATCCTGCAGAATGTCTTTCAGACTCTCTCAAGAAGCAGGAACCCTGAACATCAGTCTCACCTTTAGATAAGTTCAGCAGTCATTTCTGTGTGGGTCCTACATGTTCAGTTCACACAGCATACCATCAAGCAGTCCAGGCAAGAACAGTTTCTTGCTCAAATGGCTAACAAACTCCATGAGTAGCCTCTTCGATGATCATCTTCCTTTTGAAATAATTGGTGCTGCCAGGAGCAGATGTATCTCACTGTCATGAAAAGTCCTAACTTCTTAAAACATTTAAATGTCATATTCTGTAGGTCTTTGAAAGGTTTGAAGAACACCTATCTAATTGAAATGTATTTCTATATATCTAGAAAACCTAATTAACCTGACTAGAAGCTTGACTGTTATAGATGATTATCTATTAACCTATATTTCTTAATTATACATTACATTTTTAAATGAGCTACACAAACACAATACCTTAATCAAGATCAGAAATACACATACATATAACAAAACTGACCTTAAATTTGTATCAATAAAGACCCATACCAATGAAAATCTCCCCTTTGAATATAAACATATATTTATAGACAATATTTGGGAATATGGGCATAGTTCTCTCCAAACTGCTTCCTGCTGTTTACAGGGCTAAGTATTTTTTGAAGGGTGTTCAAGGCAACCTTTCAGGGGATCTTGGTCCATCAAACCACATTAGTCTGGAAGGATTCCACAGGTTTTCATCCTGTGGAAACAAAAGATGAACCTCTTTTCCAAAGCAACACATCCTTAGATCCATCCTTAGATCCATATTTTGAAGACAAAATAATATTAAAGTGTATATATATATATATATATATATATATATATATATATATGTTACTTAGCTCCTTCACAGTCAAAAATTCAAAGAAAATACAATAATATACATAACCAGACTCGGTAGATTCCATCTTTAAATGACAAAAAGAAAAGGGTTTATAAGTGAATGCTTTTCATGCTGCCTAAGATGTTTGTAAAATCAGAGTCAAAAGTTGTTTAGGATTTAAATTCTTAATTTCTTTCTAATACAAAAATGATTTCCTATTCCCTATTACTTATTATCAGTTCTAAAGGCACTGAGTACCTCTTACAACCTCCTCAGCAAGTTGTGGATTCCCTGTTTGATCTCCCTTGTTCTTACCCCATAAACAATGGGGTTCAGAGCTGGGGGGATGAGGTGATGCAGGATGTTGAGCAGGATAGGGACATCTGGGGGAATCCTCTCCCTGGCCAGGTTAGTGATGACCAGCACTAGCAGGACTGTGCTGAAGAAGAGGATGAGGATGAAGTGGGAACCACATGTGCCTAAAGCTTTGGCCATAGCTCCCTCAGCTTTGATCCTGAGCACAACACTGAATATAAAAGAGAAGGAGAGAACAATGAGGATGAGGTCAGAGCCCAGCAGAGTCCAACCTGCTACAAGTTGGTATAGTTTATTGAAGGTGATGTCATCACAAGAGAGCTTGGACATAGACAGATTGGTACAGATGCAGTTCTTGATGCTGTTCTGAGCACAGTACTTTAGTCTGGTAGAAAGGATGAGGACAGGGAGAGCAAAAAGGACATTCCGACTTATAATTAAAATGACAGCCCTAACCACAAACTGGTCAGTGATGATGGATGGGTACTGCAGAGGCCACATAGCGGTCATAGGCCATGACCATGAAGGCGCAGGACTCCATCATCAGGAAACTGTTCATGACAAACATCTGAAGGAAGCAGGCAGAGAAGCTTATGGATTTGTTGTCAAACCAGAAGATGGCCAGGACCTTAGGGATGACAGTGAGGCAGAGCACAATGTCCAGCAGAGAGAGAAGGCTGAGCAGGTAGTACATGGGCTCATGCAGAGAGGCCTCCATCCTGATGATGATGAGAAGGGTGGCATTGGCCCCCATGGCCAGGAGGAAGAGGAGGCTGAGGGGCAGGGACAGCCAATGCTGCCAGGTCTGGTAGTTAGGAAAGCAAATGAGGAAGAATTCAGAGACAGAAATTTCAGAGTTGTTACTGAATAATGCCATTGAAGAACTGCCAATCAAGCCAGAAATCAAGAGATTCATAAAATGAAGGAAATGAATGAACATAGAAAATATATGTTCTGGATAGAATAGAGCTCAAGCTTCCATCATGCTTGAACCTGCCCCAGTGAAGTTTTGAAATCATAATCATCATCACCATTATGCACTAAAAAGCACTGTGTTGAATACTTTCTTTTCATTATATTCATTTCCTTCTTTTAAAAAATACTGAAGGGTCGGGAGATGTCTGTCAGTGAATGGCATCCAAAATCAACCTTGGCTTCCCAAGCACACACATGGGAAAGCACATCGGTGCACACATACACACATGTGCATGCATTTTAAAATTTTTTTTTTAAAGAAAAGGATTTAAACATTCATTATCCTGGCCATCCCTATTGACCAATGCCCTTGGCAAAGGCAATGTTGGGATGAGCTGAAAAAGAGGAAGCAAAGCACTCAGTGCCATCGCAGCACCAAAGATGATTTTCTGTTATAGTTTGTATGTCAGAAATAATGAAATTTCAGTGAGAAATGGGGATAGGGAAAAGAAACTTTAAAGACAAAAGTTAACTTGTTATGGGCAGAGAAATTTTTTATCTTTTTTTATTGAAAATAGATTTTTTCATATAATATATCCTGGTCATGGTTTCACATCCCTCAGCTCCTTCCACATCCTCACCCACCCTCCTATCCACACCACAAAAAAAAAAAAAAAAAAAAAACAGCAAACGGGGGGGGGGGGGGGGAGTCAATTTAAAAACATAAGAAACGCATGCAGATGCAAAGACAACAACATTTGCACACAGAATAATCCCATAGAAACGCAAAATCCTAAGAAATTTGCAAAGTATTCAGACAGTTTTCTAGCAACCATTCAAATTATAATATGCCTGAAAGTGAGAAAGTTGAAGTTTTTAAATGAAAATGCTTTTCTCATCGTTTTGGAAAAAATCAAATGAGAAAACAGACGCAGGGTCACTGTGTCCAGGGTTACATTGTTCTCGTGCTCCTGTCCTCTGAGGTTAACACACAGTATGGAAAATCTATAAACTGCCTACCTTTGCTCCTCTTAGTCTGCAGTGATCTGATTATGAAGCAAGTATCTTTGTTCTCACCATAGCTGTCTCTGATCTATACTATGATGTAGTTAGAACATAAATTCAATTTACTTATTCTTTTTCCATAAGAATGTTTCTGTTATTCAGTGTCATTGAAAACCTGGACTTTGAAAGGTTTTTTTTTTCTTTTGTTGACCACCATTTTTGTTTCCCTATTAAATAAAGAAATTTGTCAAACTCTAAAAAGGGTAATGGTAATGACAATAGCCAAAGAAGAAGGAGCCAGGGACTAGCGGCAAAATAAAGAGAAGGCCCAGTGCCATGTGCACAGTGCGACTGGAATCACTGATTCTACATGCTTTCCCACTAGACCCACTGACTCAGTGGTAGTGGTGTGTATGAGAAGTCATCAGTCTGGCTGCCAGAGAAGACAATGCAAACAATTGTTTGACTTAAGGACTTTAATTTTGAATATCCCAGGCTTTCAAAATACAGATTATATTAAATATCTTAGGAATGACAGGTATATGCAAGCATTAAAATGACTCTCAGTGTTAATCTAAGAGATAAGATGGATGGGAAACATGCCCATACTTTCTAAGGGTTTTTCCCTTCCACTGACCTCAAGTGTAATTACTTGGAGCAACTTGATTCGCTTGAATAAGTCAAAAAAAAAAAGTGCTTTCTAGTCCCAGTCTAAACAGTGAGAATCTTAGGATACAGCAAAAGTTGCTGTCTTCAGGGAGCTTACTTAATGAAAAGATTGGACCTGCGGGCATTCATATTGCAGTAGATGTGGGTGCTGTAACAGTGACTATTAAACCATGGGAGAGAAAAAGCACTGAGTGAATCAGTATGATACGGTTTAAAAACTGGTCTCATGCCAATTTGCATTCCAATTCTGACTTAGATGCAGCATATGATTCCCGAAGGAAAAAGTCTTGGTGTTCAACTGTCTTATTTGAAATAGAGCAAAAAGCACGCAACCGTAAGAAGGGAAAGGGGCTGTGATTTACCGAGGTCTTACTCGGTCAGGAGAGGTAAGTTAGGGCCATCAGAGCAGAATGCAGAAAGAAGGAAACTGAGGGCTGTGCTTTCAGGAATGGCAAGAGCAGAAGCACCTACCTAGGTGGATGCTGAGTAACGATAAAGGATGAGGCATTGGGACCTGGGAGTGCTAAATTCTGTGGGGGAAATGACTGAGCAGGCTCCGGGGTTGTGGCAGCCTGGGGGGATCCCTAGCAATCATTCTGAAGGTGCGCATAGACACTACAGAGAATCATGGAATATTTGAAAAAAAGGAAGTGATAAGCTATAGGTATTACTTCAGCCCATTCAGAATCCTATACAAAATGACTGAGCAGGCTCCGGGGTTGTGGCAGCCTGGGGGGATCCCTAGCAATCATTCTGAAGGTGCGCATAGACACTACAGAGAATCATGGAATATTTGAAAAAAGGAAGTGATAAGCTATAGGTATTACTTCAGCCCATTCAGAATCCTATACACTGGATAGTGCATAAACCACAAACAGTAATTACTAACAGTATGTAAATAAGTGTAAGATTAGGGGATCAGAAAATTCAGCAACTGAAATGGGTGAAGTCCCATTTCCTGGAGTACAGATTGTACCTCTCTCTGCGTCCTCACATGATGGGGCTGAGTTTACATCAATGTTGGGTCCACTAGACATGGATGACTCCGCTTTATCTCTTAAGATGCCAGGTCAGTGTGCCTTGCATCGTCATCCAAGTGCCTTGGCAGGGTCGGCACCTACACTCTAAACCCTACCGAAGGAGGTCTACCTCCTTGTCACACCTTGTCTTTGACTCCACTCCCTCCTCAGTGTCTGCCTCGTGTTGATTCCTTTCCACACCTGAGACTCAGTAGCTTCAGAGGAAGAACGGCCTCCGCTCTGGCTATTGGCTGCAACATGGTATCAGAGGCTCCTTTGGGTATCTTTTCTCCCTGTTGGTCATGGACTTAGCGCTTTTACTAGCTAGCGGGAAAAGTGGCCTTGTGGTCTATTTCCCAAGAGAACAAAATTACAAAATGTGTTGCAATTTTTATGAAAGGTACCAAAGACCAGCAACACCTGTAGAGTCTAAATAAAGAAAAAGGTGTTAAACTAGGTAAAATGTGGCAGAAAGGGAGACAAATCTATTGTGTAGGCCCACTTTGTGTGCAGAATCTAAAAGCATTGAATTTGTGGAAGCAGACAATAAAGTAGCAGTTGCTAAGCGGTGAAGAGTGGGGGAATAGGGAGATGGAAGCTGTAGGGTTCAAAGGCTCAATGCAGAATGATGAGAGAGCCCCAGAGCACACACTCAGGCTTAGAATTCTTCACATTTCCTATGGCACTGCTTTCTTGGTTCCTTCCTACCTTGCTTTCTTCCCCTTCCCTCCCTTCTTTCCTGTCTCTCTCTCCCTCCTTTCCTCCCTCCTTCCCTCCTTTCTTTCCTTTTCTTTTCCTTTCCATTCTTTTTTTTGATAGTGCCTAATACCACAATCATGTTATTGCCTCAGTCTCCTGAGAATCACAGGTGTGAATCACTTCCACTGACTAAGTATTCTCAGCACACACACACACACACACTCACACATGCAAAATCCATGGAAACTGTGAAAAGATGGGTATATGGGTTATCTCAAAGTTAGTACTCAGTTCACTGTGCATAGCTGGAAGAACATCACATCATACGCCTATGTAAAATCTATACTACTGTTTGAGCTATGCTCCGGATTAAACTCAGGACCTCATGAATGCTAGGCAAGTGTTCTGCCTCTGCCTCTGAGCTACATCTCAGTCCTAAGTTCCTACAATTTACACTTAAAGGCTTACAAAAGACGTAAGAGGGATAAATGGAGGGAAGGATAACAAGGAAGGGAAAAATTATTAAGTGATTTTAGTTGAAGGTAATTAGTGTTTTCATAGATACAATTGCATAATATAAAAATACTCGTTTATATATTGTAACAAATTGAAACATGGAGAATTTAAATCATCTTACAAATTCAAAAATCAGTCAGGAACCCACAGCCAAACATTAGGCAAAGTTCAGGGAATCCTGCGGGGTGGGGGATAGAAGGGATTGCAGGAGCCAGGGGGATCAAGCACACAACAAGAAGACCCACAGAATCAACTAACCTAGGCTATTAGGGGCTTACAGGGACTGAACTGACAACCAGAGATCATACATGAATCTCATCCAGCTTAGTTGAAATTATAATTAATCTTTTGCTAAATTTTCCTTATTTGAAAAAAAAGTGGGAATAACAATGCATAAGGTATTTTCCCTTTTATTGAAAACAGATTGTTTTCTCATACACTATATGCTGGTTACACTTTACCCTTCTTCTACTCCTCCCAGGTCCTCCCCACCTCCCCTCCTATCTTCATTCACTCCCTTTCTGTCTCATTAAAGAAAAATGGACTTCTAAGAGATAACAGCAAAATATAACAAAATAAAATATAATAAAATAAAACAATCACATCCAAGTTATACATGGCAAGCCAACAGGAGGGGGGAAAAGTCCTATGAGAAGGCATAAGAATCAGAGATCCACTCACTCACACACTCAGGAGTTCCATGAAAACACTAAACTAGAAGCTATGTCATATATGTGGAAAACCTGGTACAGATCCGTGCAGGCCCCATGTTTGCTGCTTCCGTCTCTGTGAGTTCAGTGGATCTCTAAGGCCTTGTTCTCCTGGTGTCCTCCATCCCCTCCGGCTCTCACACTCTTTCACCTCCTCTTCCACAGGATTCTCTGAGCTCTGAGGAGAAGGATTTGTTAGAGACATCCCCTTTAGAGTTATGTGTTCTTCCAAGGTCCATCTGTCTTTCTCTCTCCTCTCTTTCTCTCTGCATAATGTCTCTGTGTGGGTTTCTATATTTGTTACCATCTGAACAATGGTAACAATGGAGGAAGTGTCTTTGGTGGTGACTGGATAGGCCACTGATCTAGGAGTGTAGTAGAATATCACTGAGTCATTTTTTCCAGCACTGTTTTCTTACTTTTAAGGCCACACCTACATCTCTGGACTATCCAGTCTCTGGTTCTTGTTCACCCAAGCAGTGTCAGGTATGGGTTCGTTTCCTGGAATGGCTTTAAGTCAAATTAGACCTTGGTTGGTTGTTATACCCACAAGCTTGTGTCACCATTGCCCTAGCATGCTGTGCAGGCAGGACAAATGGTAAATCAAAGGATTTGCTGATGGGCTTGTGTTTGTGCTTCCCTTTAGATAGCATACAGAGTGCCTTCACATACCAGAGACACTAGAACACAGGGGTGAAGGTTCTGTATAAGCATCAACTTGACCTCTCAGTGTTCAGTGAGTTGTGTTGGTGCTGTCCTTGGCAATGAGGCTTTGGTGTCAGTTTGGGGATAATAACTATTGTTTTGGCAACTGTAACATGAGGGGCTGGCTTGTTTGGGTTTTCTATCCTGCCTCTGCCTCCTTCAGCAAATCCTACCGGCGTGCGCCACCACAACTGGCAAGCCCCAAAGAAATTCACACACAGGACTCCATAAGATTATAAACTGATTGGCCCATTAGCTCAATCTTCTTATTAACTAATTCTTACATCTTACGGTAACCCATAATTCTTGTTTGTGTTAGCCATGTGGCTCAGTACCTTTTCCAGCTGTCAGCTCACATGTTGCTTCTTCGGTGGTCTGGGCATGAGTGGCGGAGGGAGTTTCCTGCTTCCCAGAATACTCCCATTCTCTTTGCTCCACCTCTACTTCCTGTCTGGTTTTCCCACCTATACTTCCTGCCTGGCCAATCAACATTTATTTAAAATATAATTGACAGAATACAGACAATTCTCCCGCACCAGGCAACAGCCTGGGTTGTTTGGGGATTTCCATGGGACCCAACAACTCAGTTGAGTAACCCAGTCCTGATTCTGTAAGCTTTGTTTAGTGACAAGAGAGGGGCAGTTGGTACTCCATGTCCCTCAAAATTTGAAGACTTCTTTAGGATTGCCTTCATATATTTTAGGAAGCTTCCACTGCACCAGATTTCCTTACTGCACCTCAAATGTACCACAGTTGTAGCTGTCTGTCCTTGCTTTCTCTCCCTCAAACCCATTTTCTATCCTTCCCACCTAATCCTACCCATTCCTGCCCCCACTTCACTCCTTCAGTACACCTATAAAAATCTATTTTATTTACCCCTTGAAGGGAGATCCATGTGCCCTGCCCACTAGTCCCTTCTTCTATACCTAATCTCTCTGTATCTAAAGATTGTAGCTTGATTATTGTGGTGGTTTGAAAGCAAATGGCCCATATATGAAGTGGCACTATTAGGAGATGTGACATTATTGGAGTAGGTATGACCTTGTTGGAGGAAGTGCATCACTGTGGGGATGGGCTTTGAGGGCTCCTATGCTCAAGATACACCCAGTGAGACAGTTCACTTCCTGTTGTCTGAGGATAAGATTTAACACTCGGCTCCTTCACCACCGTGTTTGCTTGCATGCCTCCATGCCCCACCATGATGATAATAGGCTAAATCTCTGAAACTATAAACTACCCCCAAAGAATTTTTTTTCCATAAGAGTTGCCATAGTCATGGTGTCTCTTCACAGCAATAGAAACCCTAACTAACTAAGACAATTATCATTTATTTAATGACTAATATCAACAAATAAGCAAATATATAACATATGTTTCTTTCTAGTTCTAGGTTACCTCATTCAGGATGAGCCTTTTCTAGTTCCATCTAATTGCCTAAAATCTTCATGCTATCATTTTTAACAGCTGAGTAATTGTCCACTGTGCAAAAGTATTGCATTTTTAAAACCATTCTTTTGTTGAGGGACAGCTAGGTTGTTACCAGTTCTGGCTATGATGAATGGAGCATGAATAAATGAACACAACTGAACAAGAGTCACTGTGGTAGTATGAGGCGTCCTATAGGTATATGCCTAAGAGTGGTATAGTTGGATATTGATGTAAATCATTTTTCATTCTTCTGAGGAACTACCATACTGATTTCCATAGTGATTGTACAAGTTTGCACTCCCACCAGCAATGGATGGGTATTTCCCTTGCTCCACATTCTTGTCAGAATGAGCTATCGCTTGTGTTATTGATCTTAGCTATTCCAACAGATATAAGATCGAGTCTCAAAGTAGTTTAGATTTTCATTTCCTTGATGTCTATTCATATTGAATATTTCTTTGAGTGTTTCTCATCCATTTGAGAATTCTCTATTGAGAATTCTTTGTTTAGATCTGTATCCTATTTTAATTGAACTTATTTGTGTTTTAATATCAAGCTTCTTGAGTTCTTTATATATTTTGGATACTAACTCTCTATTGAATGTAAAATTGGTTAAAAAAAAACTTTTTCCAATCTGTAGGCAGATGCTTTGTCCAAATGGCAGTTCCTTTGCCATACAGAAGGCTTTTAGTTTCAAGTTTTCATTTATTAATTGTTGATCTTAGTGTTTGTAATAACAATGTTCTGTTGAGAAAAATCATCTGTGTCAATGTATTCAAGGCTATTCCTCACTTTTTCTTCTAGCAGGTCCAGTGTACCTGGTTTTATGGTGAGGTCTTTGATTAATTTGGAGTTGAGTTTTGTTCAGGTTAATAAGTATGTGATATATTTGCATTCTTCTACATGCAGACATCTAGTTTCACCAGCACCATTTGTTGTAATCTTTTTTCCAGTGTGTATATTTCTGGCTTCTTTGTTAAAAATCAGGTATCCATATAAGTGTGGATTTATGTTGAACTCCTCAATTTTATTCCATTGATCAATCTGTCTATTTTTATGCCAATACTGTGCTGTTTTTATTACTATAGCTTTGCAGTACTACATGAAATTAGGGATGGTGAAATCTCAAGCAGTTATTTTCTTGCTCAGGATTTAGCTATCCTGGGTTTTTTGTTTTTCCCTATGTAACTAAGAATTGTTCTTTCAGAATCTGTGAAAAAATGTGTTGGAATTTCGATGACGATTTCATTGACTCTGTAGATTGCTTTTGGTAGAATGGACCTTTTCACTATGTTAATTCTAAAAACCCATGATCATGGGAGATCTTTTCATTTTCTGATGTCTTGTTCAATGACTTGAAGGGTTTTGTTACTTGAATTTTTTTTATTCATTTTATATTCCGACTACAGTTTCCCTTCCTCCTCTCCTGTAATCAGATTAATGACTACCCTAATGTCATCAGAGAGGCTTCATTCAGTAACTAATGGAAGAAGATGAAGAGATCCACAGTCAAGCACTGTGCTGAGCTCCAGAAGTTCTGTTGAAGAGAGGGAGGAGGGATTGTACTAGCCAGGGGTAAGGTCACAAGGTGTAACCCACAGAGACAGCTGATCTGTCTGGGAGTTCACAGACTCTGGACCGACAGCTAGGGAGCTTGCATGGGACCAACCTAGATCCTCTGTGTATGTGTTTCTGTTGTAATGCTAGGTCTGTCTGTGGGGCTCCTAGCAGTGGGATCAGGACCTTTCCCCAGCACTTGAGCTGGCTTTTGAGAACCTATTCCCCATGCTGGGTTGCCTTGCCTCACCCAGCCTCAATGCAGGGGGCAGGGGGAGCTTGGTCCTGTCACAGCTTGATGTTTCAAGCTTTGTTGACTTGAAGATTTTGTGATGCAAGTCTTTCACATGCTTGGTTAGAGTTACCCCCAAGATATTTTATATTATTTGAGGCTACTGTGAAAGGTGTCAGTTCCACAATTTTTTCATCCCATTAGTTATTCATTTATAGGGGCTATTGATTTTTATGAGTTAATTTTGTACCCAGATACTTCACTGATAAAGTGTTTATCAACTGTAAGAGTTCTTTGGTGGAATTTTTAGGGTCACTTATGTATACTATATCATCTTTAAATAATGATACTTTGTCTTATTCCTTTCCAGATTGTATCCCCCTTGATCTCCTCCAGGTGTCTTACTGCTCTGGCTAACTCTTCTAGTACTATATTGAACAGATATGGAAAGAGTGAAAAACTTTATCTTGTTCCTGATTTTAGTGGAATTATTTGAGTTTCTCCACATTTAATTTGATATTGGCTATAAGCTTGCTATAAATAGCCTTTATTATGTTGACATATGTCTCTTGTATCCCTAATCTCTCCAGGACTTTTATCATGAAAGGTGTTGGATTTTGTCAAAGCCCTTTTCTGAACCTAGTGAGATGATCACGTGTTTCCCATCTTTTAATTTGCTTATGTAGTGGATTACATTTATTGATTTTCATATATTGAATCATTCCTACATCTCTGGGATGAAACCTACTGATCATAGCGGCTGATCTTTTTGATATGTTCTTGGATTCAGTTTGCAAGTATTTTATTGAGTGCTTTTTGTATCTATGTTCATAGGGGCCAGCTCAACCACACAGCCCCAGAGAGAGGCAGGGAAAGCTCTCCTGCATCTGTACACCACAGGGACCAGCTTTTCCAAGCTACCTAAGAAAGGGGTAGCTTGTGGCAGCAGCAAGGGGTGGAACCAGTTCATCATGGTCCTAGAACATCAACACAGACCCCAGCTGTAGTAGGACCACAAACCCAGGAATGACCTTCTTCTCTTTCTCTCCCCTCTCTCCACCACATATATTTATTCATCATAGTGGCACCCACCCACCCAAGTTGGGAGGTGGTGGGTGGGCCTCTACTAACCATGTTCTAAAACATCAATAACTAATACTTAGCTATATATGAAGAACTAAATGAATGTTATTATAGCTACATATGGTTGCACAGATCTCTGGGTCTATAACTTGGGAGAATAAGGCATGAGAATATCAATTTTGAGACCAACCTGAGCCTCAGTGAGTTCCAGGCTTCATAGCAAGACCCTGCTTCAATAATTAAATGAATAAATAAATTTATTATATATTTAATTTGTAAATTAAATATAATCACAAGACATAAACTGGTAAAGTTATAGATTGTGAAATGCCAAGGATATATACTGTCCTGATGAACACTTGACTTATTGGCTTGACAGTGACTTTAAATGCCACCAGAGAAAAGAAGTTTAGTGAGTTTTAGTGTCTTTTATTTATTAAATTAACCACTAAAATTCCCACAGACTCTACAAGCAGGAAGTACGGAATCTTCACGAAGCTGCTGGTCCACCCATTAAGTTTTAGAAATCCCTCAGTGATTTCTGAGAACTGATTGTCAGCCCTCACTCAAACATGAATCATCAGTGGAGAACTGGAATTGAACCCTGTACTGTTATTCCAGCTCATGGCCACATAGAGGCACTGTTGCATAATCAATAATGTAGAGTCCCCTTCTTGGCAATAGTGCTAATGTTGCTTAGCTTTGGTGGCTATACAACCATGATGTCCCAAACTTGAGGTCCCAGCCAGCCTATAGCAATAAGTGGTCCTTCATAGATTTTCCATTAACTGGCAAAATGTGGAAAATGGGAAGATAGCTCAGAGGTCGAGAGCGTTTCCTGTTCTTCCTGAAAACCAGAGTTCAGTTCCCAGAACCCACAAGCACCAGCAACCGCAGCTCCAGGGGATCCAATGCTCTTCTCTGGATTCCCTTAATATCCATATACCTGTGACACACACATACACACACAGACACACACACGCGCGCATGCACGTACACACACACACACACACACACACACACACACATGCATGCAGTTAAAAAATAAATGTTTAATAAATTATTAAAAAATAATTTTCTAAAAAACTTAGAAAACGTGTATCTCAACAACTTTAAATCCTGCTTCACTTTACCCAACGGAGCATTCAAAGGCTTCTGCTAAGAGAACACTGTCATAGTGTGGGAACCTGAGGACAGGAGAGGCTGCTCTTTCTCTCTTCTTCCTGTTGATTTTAACTGGATGTGAGTTTGCTTCTGAGCCTCTCTGCGTATCTGGCTTGCATCATCTAGCACCTACACTGAGCCTGGTAACCTGTGAGAACACCAGGAACTGGTGACACCTAGTGACATCACTTGGACTCTAACTTTACGAAGCCCATTCTGTGGTGTTCACACTAGAGAATGGGAGTCAGAAACAGAACTGAGAAAGGAAGCAAACTCTGAAGTTAGTTTTGTGGTTTACAATATAAAAAAAAATTGCAGAATTCTAAAATGGGGTGGACTCTATTAACTGGCAATTGACTAGTGTCTGGGATGTGTCAGGCAGGTATAATCATATGGTGGGATCTTTCTCAACTCTGTTCTATCCAAAGCAAGCTGAGACACAGTCATAGGTACCTTCATGGTGTAGTTTCTAGGATGGGTTGGGGAGCTGTTTGTGTGTTTGGCTGGGTGTTAGTTGTTTTGTTTTTGTTACGTAGTAGAGGGCTGCTTGGCTGTTTTTGTTGTTTCTGAAGACAGTTTCAGTGTAACTGTCAGGCTGACTTTGAACTCTTAATCCTACTTTCTCAGCCTCCAAAATATTGGGATTATAGTCATATACCATCACCCAGCTAAGATGATCATTTTTGCAAATTATAGGTGTACATTCTGCAGAAAATAAAAATATCAAAGAATGTGAATGGCTACATTGGGTCAAAAGGCGAAATTTGGACTACCAGAGAGAAATTTCAAAAACCTAGTCTTGAATTTATACGAGAAAACGTTCCCATGGGGGCTTTCCTAAGCAAAGCACCTTCTATCTGAAGTTTTTCTTCTGGAACAAGGGTTGTCAGAGCCTCTCAGGCCTCCTGTGCTCACTGGCCAGTGACAAACTGAACCTGCCATATCTGGCTTTATCCCATTCCTACACCCTAACCCCACTGCAGGCTTCTTCTCCCAGCTGGACAGGAGGAAGCATGTGTAACTCGCCTGATCTCCCTTCACACAAGAAAATGGAAACCTTGTACAAAAGCAGATGGCTGAAAGGCCACCCAGGAAGTATCTCCATGTGAGCTCAGACTTGAGGTGCTAATTCATCCACAGTCCTCACAGCGCCCACACCCTTCCCCTACTTCCTGTTCAGTAGAGACCCATAAGATGCTTGCCTGCTGTATCCACTGGCTATTCAACCGACTTAGTCCAGTAGTCTTACCCTCCTTCTTTGGCCCTGAAACTCACAGATACATCTGCTGTCACAGTAACCCAACCCAGACTTTGGTGAAGAAATCATGAGGGTCATAGGGGCTCTTTATTCTTACCTCTTCCTAGACCCAATTGGCTTGGGAAGCGAAGTCTCCAAGGGTAAGGATCTGAGGCTTTAGGAAGTCTGTTTATGGAACTCCTAGTAAATTGGATTGTGTGGAAGGGAATTATTTTAGAGAAGATAGAAATTATAGGGATCTGGTATAAAAGACTGACTCCTAAACAGAGTTGGAAGGGAAGGAAAGACACTACAGAAAAATCTTTTATTTCTTGGCCATCATGGTACATAAGAACCCTTTCAATGTCATAATCTGACACAGGACTCTGTGTGGTTCCTGAAGTTGCAGTTGAAATTTTAGGGAAGGATGCTTCTCTTCATGTGACTGAGGTCAGAGATCCAACTCTGTGGAGTTGAATGGAATTGATCTGGAGTCCTATAGTTGCTCTTGCTTAACTCTATGAGAAATGTTTAGAGTTACATGATATTGTACATGAAACACACTGTTTTTGGTCATGTAACTATATAACTGATTATCTGGACACACAGGAATGACATTTTGCTAGACCCCTCACTTAAAAAATTCCATTTAATCATGAAGATTCTGTTCAGTCATATCTCACTCTATTTCCAGTTTCTAGACCCCACTGTCCTTTCCTGTATACTTTCTTCAAATTCCTTGGGTACATTTTGCAGTTTTCAAAGCACTCTGACCTTGGGTCCTCTTCTTACTGCCTTCTGATCAAGGTGTAGCCAACACAATGTCCACCTGCATGCTGTCATGCTCCTTACCATGATGATAACAGACTGAACCTCTGAATTGTAAGCTGCCACCTCACTTAAATGTTTTTCTTTATAAGAGTTATCATGGTCATGGTATCTCTGCACATCAATAGAAACCCTAACTAAGACAGAAATTGGTACCAGGGACTGGCATATTGCTGTAATAGACCCGACATGCTTTTGTTTGGAGGAATTTGAGCTTTAGTACTTTGGGTTGGGAAAGCAGTGGAATGCTTTAAGCATTGCTTAATGAGCCTTACTAATAGGAGCATGGAAGACAGCAGTACTAAGAGTTATTTGAAATGTTGGGTTGGGGGTCACTCAAGAGGTTTCACAGGAGAATTTCAGTATGTTTTCTAGAGATATTTCTTGCGGTGTTTTGATGAAAAAAGTGGCTGTCTTTTGTCCTTGTTCAAAGAGTCTGCCTGAGAGTTAAGTAAAGAGTTTTGGACCAATTCTGTTAGCAGAAGAAATCTCAAAACAGCCTAGTATATGCCATGATATTAGTGGTCATACAGAATACTAACTAATTCTAGGAATAAGCTTTATCTAGCTCCTATATGTGTTTTCAGGTTTGAATCTAAAGTAGGTAACTGGGAACTAAATTTGTATACCCTGAATGTGCTTAATAGATGGTGGTCCTCTAATCTTTCAGAGATCTGTTAAATATGACATTTAAAATGTTTAAGTTTTCTACCATGAACCCTGACCATTCCTGATAGTAGCTTTTGGGGTCTCCAAGATGATGGGGCATGCAACAATAATTCCATCTGGATTGTGACAATGCCACTAAGCTGACAAACACTACCCAAAGATAAACTTCAGATTACAAACTGCTCAGGACATTCAAATCACTGAGTTTATAGAAGACTAACACAAACATAGTAACTGAATATTTCCTGTCCCAATTTCCTGGTCCCAAATAACCACACAGAAGTTTAATATTAATTACAAATGTTTAGCCAATAGCTCAGGCTTATTACTAACTAGTTCTTACATTTTAAACTAACCCATATTTCTTATTTATACTCTGCCACATGGTAGTACCTTTATCAGCATGACACATTCATCTCTTGCTCCCTCTGCATCTGGCTGGTGATTCCTGACTCTACCATTTCCTTTCCATCATCCTTAGTTTGGTAGCCTTGCCTATACTTCTGGCCTGACTACTGGCCAATCAGTGCTTTATTAAACCAATTTGAGTGACAAATGTTTATAGTGTACAAAATGATTGTTCCACAGAAAAACATTTTATAAAACTTTGAACTCAGAAATACTTAATCCTAAAACT
Source organism: Myodes glareolus (assembly GCF_982192425.1). Taxonomy (NCBI): domain Eukaryota; kingdom Metazoa; phylum Chordata; class Mammalia; order Rodentia; family Cricetidae; genus Myodes; species Myodes glareolus. Next base: position 99,696,903 of record NC_142032.1, on the reverse strand, counting down.
ACCAAATACAATCAAGTTGGACATTGTGGAAAACTTGACAGAAACAGCCTCATTATTGCAATATTTTTACTGTTAGAGATAAGACCTTTCCTTTTTATTCAGAAAAAAAAGAGGGAAATCTTACCAGTATTTGATCATGCAACGAACCCTGAGATTGTGTTATTTGTTGTGGAATATTATTTTAACTAGGCAAAGATGTGTTACATTTGTTTAAGTTGAATTTGTTTACTTATGTAAAAGTATGTTGCATTCGTTTACTTAAGTAAAGAAGTGTTGCTGTTTCACCTTGCCTGCCTAAGGTACTTACTTGGTCTAATAAAAAGTTTAACAACTAATAGTTAGGCAGTAGAAGGATAGGCAGGGCTGGTGGGCAGAAAGAATAAGTAGAAGGAGAAATTTAACCTCAAGGAGAAGAAGAGGAAAGTATAAGGGAGAAAGAGAGGGAGATTTCCATGACCAGAGCCAGGCAGTGACCAGCTAGTCAGACATGAGAAGCAGAAATGTAAGATACACTGAATGAAAGAAAGGTTAAAAAGCTCTGAAGCAAAACAAAGATAAAGAGAAACATATTTTTAAAAGAGAAAAGGTGAGTCTGAGCCTTCATAACTAATAGCAAATCTCCATGTGGTGATTTGGGAGCTAGCTGTGGCCCAAAAGAAAGTCTGCTACAGTTAATGACTAGAAAACCTGCTTCTAGTCATGGTGCGGCTCAGCCCTAGCACATACCTTAATTCAACAGCTTTCTACTTAAATATTGTAAACAGGAGTATATAAAATCAACAACAGGGCAAGAGGTGGAGCAAGCAACCAGTTGACAGGAAGAAACCATAAAGAGTAGAGAAAGTCAGGAGGATAGAGAGATGTAAGAGTCATCACTTTCCAATGGATACCCACGCCCGACCCAGGCTGCTCGCTTCCTGAACTCGGGCCCACGAGAAGGGACGATTGTCCTGAGGGTTGAAAAAGAGACACGCACAAAAGAAACCTTTGCTCATTCACAAGAGTAAATGGCAACTTTATTAAACTCAAGTCAGGTATTTATACCAGTGGGCTAGAAGGACCGAAAATGCAAAGCCTCCTCCCAACCAGAAGCAGGAGGAGAAGATTAAAGCTTCCCGGCCCCTCGGGCAGGGTCAGCTAGGGGAGGCAGGCTATTGGCCCCACTGCTAAGACCTTGAATACAAGTGGAATCACCATAACAAAGAGAACCAGGTTCTAGCTAGGTTATCCCTTCAAGCCAGAGCTAGTGCAGAGTCTCCAGGAAGCCGGAGGTCACACGGCCCTGCGAATCGCCAGGAGAGAAGGGAAGAAACTTTGGTAGCTACAGAGAGACACACAGAAAGTAGAAGGTGGGTCATCCTGTTGGAGGAATTTTTGTTTGAGAAGTGTAGGAGAAAGTCCTCTTTCTGCGACCATGGCAAATGAGAAGGTCATCAGAGTACTTTCTCTGCCTCTCTGAGCTATCAACTTTTTACCTCCACATCTGGCTCTTGAATCTTTATTGATAAAATAGAACAATAAAGACTTAGTTAAAAACAACGCTACATAATTTCACTATGGATGGATAAAACTCTGCTGTGTGTATACTGAGTTTATAATTTATTTGTTGATGGGATGTTAAACTGGCTCTATAGCTTGGCCACAGGTAACACAGGAAACACAGATATGTAAATGCCTCTGCTGGATGCCGACTTAGTTTTCCAATTGTTTTAAGTAAGAAGGTGAATTTAGTGGTACCCTATCTTGACAAGCTAACCTTCTGCTTACACAGACATCACTGTCTAACTTGTGTCACCTCGTGGGGCTAACGGTTGGGTCAGGAGTTATATGAACCCCGTTCTTCCAATCACTCAGGAGAAATATGAGCCATAGACACAGCTTCAAATCTGAGGAAGGACTACCCAAAACTATGAAAGTAAATATAACTCTGAGGGACCCAATGTCAGAGTGCTTTGAGAATTGCAAAATGTACCCAAGGATTTGAAGAAAGTACACAGGAAAGGACAGTGGGGTCTAGAAACCAGAAATAGAGTGAGATATGACTGAACAGAATCTTCAAGATTAAATGGAATTTTTTAAGTGAAGGGGCTAGTAAAATTTTCTTCCTGTGTGTCAAAATAGGCAGTTATATAATTTCATGACCAAATATAGTGTGTGTTTTATGTACAATACCATGTAACTGTGAGCATTTCTCAAAGAATTAAGCAAGAGCGACTAAATGGCAACTGAATGGCTATAGGACTCCAGATCAATCCCATTCAGGTCCACGGAGCCGGATCTCTAACCTCAGCCATAGGAAGAGAAGCATCCTTCCCTGAACAGTCAGAGCTGAGATGATGAAACCCAAGGAGTGTAATCATGCAGGCATGAAATATAGCTCTCTCTCTCTCTCTCTCTCTCTTTCTCTGTCTCTCTCTCTCTCATTCATTCTCTGTCTCTCCCTTTCAATACGCATTCAACTGATAATCAAGTTCTGCTCAATATTCAAAGAAATTATTTACAAGAAATTATAATCTCTTTCCTTGTCCAGTAGTTCCTGAGTCCCACCATTCACTGACTCTTTGGTAGACTATAATGCCATATAATACACACTTATTTAATATTTTCAATTTTCCATTAAAGAGATGTTTCACAGAACAAATATGATGGTATTTTGTTAAAAATGCTTCAGTGTTCTGTGTATTTCAAATGGCTTTAATTTAATAGTTTTGAAATCCAATCACCAGATTCAGTCATTAACAGCTGCTTAAGAGAGCAGCATGGCCCTGGCTTCTACTTAGGAGATTTTTTTTTTGAATAAGAGAGAAGCTGGTGCAGGGAGTGCTTGCTGCACAGTCTGAGGACAAGGGTTAACCTCTTCAGTACCCACATTTAAAAAAATAAAGCCAGCTATGACAGCATGTGCCTGTAATCCCAGCATTGGAAGTAGAGAAAGGAGGAACCCAGGGACTCACTGGCCAGCCAGTGTAGCCAATCAATGAGCTCCAGATGTAATGAGAGACCCTGTTTCCAAAATAAGTAAATTAATTAATTAAACTGAGAGTGATGGAAGAAGACAGCTGACATCAACCTTTGGTTCCCCATACCCTCAGGGATCAAATCCTCACCTTCCATCCCACTTGAGACAGGGTCTTCTCTTCACCACTGAATACACCAGGTTGTCTAGCCCACAAAGCTGCTGCCTTTATCACACAGAATAGCACTTGAATTAGACATTCCACCATACATGGCTTTATATTAATTCTAGATATTCATGTTTGTGTGGCAATCATTTTACTCACTAAACAGCCATCTCACCAGCTCCAGTACACACTTTTTAAGTTGTAGGTTAGTATGTTGTAACAAAGACCTCCCAAATACATGATGGCTTAATTCAAATACAAAGTTATTTCTGTTTCAGATTCAAGTTGAAGTTTGTTACGTAGACAGTATCAGAGGCACAGGCTCTTCCATAATGCTACTCTCTCATCTTCAACCAGTGATAATAGTAATGAAGAAGAGAACAATTTTCCTGATATAGGCTAGTGAAACAAAATGCCTCTAAGTCAAAAAGATTTTCCCGTAATGGTTATAGTGTGCCATAGCCTGGCTTTCCCTAGGACAACTTACAGAGTTTACATTCTAGACACCTACCTAATAAAAACATACAATTCTGCCTGAGTGGTGTAGGAGGTTCTTCTGTTCATGTGTTGCTTTCATTGGTTAATGAATAAAGAAACTGCTTTGGACCTAATAGGGCAGAACTTAGGTAGGCAGAGAAGACAGAACTGAACGCTGGGAAGAAGGGCAGAGTCAGAGAAGCCATGAATCTTCTGCCTGAGATGGATGCTGGTTAGAGTCTCTGGTAAGCCACTAGCATGTAGCAATACACAGATTAATGGAGATGGGTTAAAGTAATATGTAAGAGTTATCCAATAAGAAGATAGAGCTAATGGCCGAGCAGTGTTTTAATTAATACAGTTTCTGTGTGGTTATTTCAAGTGCAAGCTAGCAAGGCAAAGGACCCCTCTCTCCTTGCAATACCTGGGCTTTGTATACCTCATATCAATGCTCAGTACCTCGCCCAAAGATACCAGCCAAACCAAAGAAGTTCAGGCTCTCTGAAAGAAAATCACTCATCCATAGTAAAATGTACAAAGAATGCTCAGAGCAGAAACACTAACCGTCTTCTTCATCACTTCTAAAGTGAATTCCCAAAACAGCCTACCTTCCTCTCCCAAACATCTTCATCCATTGGAGTAAAACTGTGTCTTCGCTGGGACTGACCAAAATATCATATAAAATATCTTATATGTTATAAGTGTGACAGTCCTCCAGCGAATTTTTACCTGGTTCCAGTCCTCAGAAGTAGGTGAGATGATTGACGTCACAATACATTTGCCATCTCCAAGAGAGAAACTCATTCGAAGTAACAAAATTGCTTCTACATTTACTGAACCTGCGCACCAGCACGTAGTGCAATTTTCCAGCATTAATAGATTAAAATAATGTACAATATACCAAAAGAAGATGTGTGGCTAATGCTTTGTCTTGTCTTCTGTTTATGCTGAATAAAAACCATAAATAAAATTTAACACGAGTTTTTTAAAAAGAAAATCATTATGTACAAATATAATAATTTCTAGAAAATCTTGTCCCTCTGAAGATAAGTTGCATGCAGGCCTAAATCACTTATGCTTGTTGTACGTGAAAAAGTAAGTAACATCCACATTACAAGGAAAGGTGGCACTTCAGCCTGTGACCTTTGTGTCTCCTTTAAGAGACTCTGTGAGACAGTGAGATGCAGCCACTACATTGGGTTGGAGACTGTGAAGACACTCTGAATTCCAAAGCAGGCACAGATGGGTATTTGCCATTCTCCTTCCAGACAGTATTACACATCAGTTATTAGATTAAAGCAATAAAATATTCTAACCATTAGCTCCCCTGACAACAGTGGGGAATTGTTGGAGTAGGAAAGAATAATAAGATGAAAGGGGAATATATATGAACACAGTTGTCCAGATCCATCTCACTATGTTGAGCCACATGTCTGTGGGTATTCTTTGCACAGACAACTAGGAGCAGGAGAATTCACTGCAGAATGGCTTCTGTCCATACACTCCATGCCGGCCATGAGCTCTTGGCTGAGTCCTTGGCAGGAGTCTCTGTAGCCAGTGATTAGAACGTGCTCAGCTTGATGCTTTTATGTAGAACACCCTGAGCACTCGCTGGCGGATCTGTCGAGTCTTCACCCCATAAACAAGAGGGTTGAGGGCAGGGGGCACAAGGAGGTAGAGCGTGGCCAGCAGAACATGGACATGATGGGGAACATGGTGCCCAAAGCGGTGAGTGAGGAAAGAAAACATTCCGGGTACATAGAAGATGAGAATGACACAAACATGAGACCCACATGTGCTGAAGGCCTTGAGTCGGGCTTCACCCCCTGGGACCTTCAGCACTGCCTGGAGGATGAGGGCATAGGAAACGCCAATGGCCAGGACATCTAGCCCGACCACCAGCAGTGCCACTGACAGCCCATAGGCTCGATTCACTGTGGTTTCAGAACAGGCAAGTTTTACCACAGCCATATGCTCACAATAGGCATGGCTTATGACAGTGGCTCTGCAGAAGACAAGGTTCTGCAATAGGATGGGAAAGGGGGTGAGGAGGACCAGTCCCCGGACTAGCACCACCATCCCAATGCGCCCTATAATCCCTGGATGCAGGATGGTGGAATGGCGCAGAGGGTGGCAGATGGCGACATAGCGGTCCAGAGCCATGGCCACAAGTATGCCTGACTCCATGGAGGAGAAGGCATGGATGAAGAACATCTGAGTCAGGCAGACAATGTACCCAATCTCATGAGCAAGATCCAAGAGCACTGTGAGGGTTTTGGGTGCAGTGGAGGAGGCCAGAACCAGGTCAATACCAGCGAGCATGGCCAGGAAGAGGTACATGGGTTGGTGCAAGGATGAGTCCGTCCAGATGATGAAGATAATAGTCACATTGCCCACTAGAGCGAGGAAGTAAAGGACACCCAGGGGCAATGCTATCCAGTGCTGACTTTCCTCCAAGCCTGGAATTCCTACTAGGAAGAAAGAGGGCTGGGGTTGCCTCCAGCTGGAATTGCTAAGGGCCATGATCAGCAGTGTAGAGGAAGAGTAAAAGACACTCAAGTCATGACTTCTCCATTCTTCATATGCTAAGACACTGTGCAGATCTGGCTATCATTCATGAGAATGAGGTGACTTAAGCTGCAACAAGAGGGAATAAACTTAGATTCAAGGAAGAAAACCTAGTGGTTTTGTCCATTACACGTATATTTTGCTGTCACTTCGCATTGCTGTTGTAATTATATGACCATACAGGTGATTATGCAAAGCTTCTATGCTTCTTTCTCCTTCCTCTCTTGTCTCAATTGGTCTTTCTCATCAATCAAAATTCAGAGCTCAGTGTCCTCTTCTCCTCCAGAAGGATTCACAGTGGTTTGCCAACCCTGGTAATACTGTCCGTATTTATGATCTGTCTATGTTTATCATTGGCATTCTGATTTACCAGCATCATAAAGACCCTTTCAGTATTGTGGTATTTTATTTCAAAAGACAGAATCAGATCTCATTAACTCGGTAGCCACAAGCCAGCCTGGTGGACTGTTCATAGCATATAACAACAGATTTAATTAAATTTAAGCCGTGTCTATTTTATAGTCTAGTAATAAAACTTTGGCAGGCTACTGAAAATTTCTAAGCTTTCATTTCTCACCTGACAGTAAACTAAAGATCAGCCACACAGCTTAATCTGAGTATTGATCAACCTATGCATTCCAAGTCTAGACTGGCATTATTCCACAAGATATGGCTTTCATTATTACTAATATTATTACTAAAGATTATTAAAGAATGACATCCCAATGTGTTTTCTTTCTTTTTCATCTAAAAATATCCTTCTGTGTTTCAAATGTCTGCTCTTGCTGTCTTGCAAAATACACCATGGTTCCTTCCATTAATGTTAACAATGGGCACAGGTAAATAAAACAGGTGCCCTGTTGAATCTGGTGACTGTGATTCACCGCTAAAGCACTTCAATGAAAGATTAGGTGATACATTTGTGACTATATTTGCCTTAACAAAAGGATGAATGCTGAAATCGCATTAATCTATTCTGAGACTCATACACATACACTTAAAGAGTCAGACAGGACTCAGTTCTCGGGGATCCCGCATTTATAGATCATTCTGAGTGATTTAAATTAAGTCAGCAATGACTATGATATTGCCCCAAACTTTGCCCATAGTAACTACAAAATTACTAATTTTAATTAAAAATTAAAAATGCTTAGTAAACGCACAACTCCCAGCCTTTAAGAATAAAGGAATAGTGGCAGTCTGCTGAGAGATCTGTGGTATTCTAACCATGCACGATGCTTCTTCCATCGGTGCTTGGTGCTCCACATGAAAAGAAAGTTTGTTCTCCTTCTTAGCTATCCTGTTCTGGTGCAAGCCTCGGCCTGCTTTGCTTTGTTCAGCACAGAAGCTAATGCACAGCTCTGCATGTGGGAAGCCTGTCCACAGCTTTACAGGACCAATACCAGGGTAAATGAGGGGTGATGATGCTGTTCCTCAGCCCCAAGACGCCTCTTTTTGTTCTGTGACTTATGTGTCCAGAGGAAAGGTCTGGAGCTGCTTGTGTAATTAAGTGGTCTTCTGTGACCCTTACTGAAAAGAAGAAAACCTTTGTCTTGAGGCATACGAACAGAAAGATGCATTTACCTCTCTGAGCAGAAAGTGGAGGACAGTTAGGAAAGGACCGGAGCTGTGGTTCCCTTTTACCTATGCAGATCCAGCCCAAGCCATCTGTCATTTGTCCAGTCGTGCTTGGGAGCTGTAGGGCAGTCTGACACGTCTCTCTTTGTCCTCACTTATAATTCTCTCACGGCTGTGTCCCTGCACTGATACCTTGCTCCATAAGATCATCCAGCCCCTGAATAGTGGGGATGATGTCTTATGGGAGACTTCCCAGAGCAAGATGCAGCATACCTGGAATCCAACTGGTCCTGCATATGACTGGCTAAGGAAACACATATTCAACTGTTTAAATTACATAACAAGTGAGCAAGTACGCAAAGGTCTTAAAAGACCTGAAGTTGTGGGAACTTGTTGAAGCAGAGGCCGGACATCAGGGCTAAGGGCATAATAAGCAGGAGTGTCCGCTGAAAGGAAACCATTGAGCCTTGACATTCCCCACCCTGCAAGACACTCTGGGAGCTTCATGGGAATGTGGGCTCTGCAGACTATCAGCTGTAAGAGACAAGGATAGAGTTCTAGATGTGTATAGAAAATAAGAGTGACTAGCAGTCACTTCTTCGACTGCCTGTAGTGAGCAGGAAGTCTACTGTATGGGTTATGACATGGCTCTCTCTCTTTAATCTCCTTCATAGTGACCTGGACTCCATGAAAGTAGGGGAAAGAGAAAGACAAGAACACAGCCAGAGGTGTAGAAATAGTGGGTGGGTGATGATGCCCTGCTGTAAGAGGAAGACAGCCAAGTCGAGCACTCCGATCACGGCTCCAACTCACATCTGAGAGAGCCTATTGTGACAGCCAGGACACTGTCTTCCTTGTCACTGTGCTGTCCTCTAGATGTATCTGCTGAAGCTGTGTCAGCTGAGGGAGACTCGGCAACAGAGAAGTGGAAAGGGGGAAAGTTCCCAGACTCGGGAAGGTTCTCTAAGCCTTCTTCCTCAGGTCACCCCCAGAGCTCCCACCTTCCCACCCCACAGCTTCCAGGCACCAGAGTAGTCTCCATGGTGACACTCTGCTCTAGCTTTGGGGAGACAATGAGGGAGACTTTGTACTCAGGAGAGTTAAATAGCAGTGTCTGAATGCTGGAGAGAAAATTAACCACATCACTCAAGGCCTGTGCAGATAATGCTTCCAAAGTTGTCAGCATAATTAGTAGCTCTGGAAGGACTCAGAGAAACGGCCCACATCCTCTTGCGCTAGTGTGCTCTGAGGATGAGAAAATGAAGTCACATGAAATGGCTGTGAGATTGAAGCGCTCAGTAGGCGTCTGCGCACTAACAGTTAACTTGCAGCAATGTGTCCTCTGTGATCTCTGTGCTTAACACCCTCTGACAGTGCCAAGGCCAAGCCTGGGAAGAGCAAACATTCTGACTCAGGAGAAATCCAAAGCTACTAAGAGGTGCTGGGCTGGAGAGAAAGCTCGGTCAGTTCAACACCTGCAGCGCAGGCACTGTGAGCGTGATGCTCCATCTCACTGGCCAGCCTGAGTCACTGAGCTCAGGGTCAGTGAGAAACCTCTTCTCAATAAACGTGGGGTGGAGAAAGGCTGAGGAGGGCATCTGATATCTTCCTCTGGTAGTCACACATACAGGTGCTCAAACCCATAGAACCGTGCACAGACACAGCACACAGACATACACACACGCGTCCACACAAATACACAGACTACCAAGATGTGTTAAACCAGTATATTTGCAGAGTTGCAGCCCGATTAAACAAACTGAGAAAGAACTTGCCACAGTGATGTGGGGAAAAAATCCAGCTGTCAGTAGGCTTCCCCCAACACCAAGTTCCAAATCTGACCTTGTTTGTCACAGCAGAAGTCCTGTGCTTCGTCTTGTCACTGTGAATGCTATGGAAGTCCCTTCCTGATGTTTCCTCAAAGGAGGGACCATGACTGTGAACAGGCTCTGGGAAAGGGTGTTAATAGTCACTGGCAGGTAGTTCTCAAAGGACTCGCAGGCACATCTGGTCAAAGCCCACATTACCCTTCAGACTGGCAGGAGAGTTACGGTGTGAGTCAACTTCCCAGAGGAATGGGTGGATGGGCAGGGAGGCAAGGCTAGTGGTGGCACCCACTCAGAACTATGCGGCTAGACTCTGGGCAGTGTTGAGTGTGACTCCTGAGCCAGAACTCCTGCGAGCTGCACTAGGAGATGTGTGCTCTGGGAGTCATGAACCTCGAGCTGCTGTAGCATTTATACATCTTATTCTCTCAAACCAGTGTCAGGGCCCCGTGAATTCTTTACCTGATATGGGTGCTAGAATCCGAGATTCAGAAGCATTAGTTGCTGGAAGTTCAGAATTGAGTCACTCTTCCACAGAGGAGAAAAAATGAGGAGGAGGAGGCTTTCCCACCCCGGGCTACTTTCTTTCTCCATTCAGCCCTCACTCGACTGGTGATGTGAAAATACAAAGATAAAACACACTTCATTCACAGCTGAAAACATGCTGAACACTCACCGGAGCTCCAGAGGTCTTATTGGGTTACCAAAGCAGCAGAGAAATCCAGATCACAGCACAGGTTCATCTGCCCATCAGGTTTCCCTCAGTCTTCCATATCCATGCTCCCACATCTACTTCACAATAGATTCCCTTCATTTGAATTTGTACTTTAGACTCTGTTTCTGAAGAAAAATGCCAACTGTCTCAGACTGTGGCTCTCAAGGACATCGATCCCATCACCATACCCAGGGTTTATAGTCTCCATGACAACAATGCCTCAGTTCATAATCTTTTCCCTCCTCTTGTCAAAACCATTTCATTCACACATTGTAAAGCTACATCTGTTCATTCATGAAGTAAATGCACATAGTTTTCAACTTCCTAGTCCCAGCTTCACAGTGGTGCAAAGGTGTTATGTATTCAGTCTAAGCCAAACAATTCAAATTTCAGTCTTTTCTGAGCTGATTTGGGGTAGCATTCTCTTGCAATGCTGTACAGTGTGGTTGAACTCTAGTCTCCAGGTAGCCACACAGCCAAGAAGGCAAAAACAAAAACAAAATCCAGCCCTGGTATCTGTGGTACACTGTGCTGCTAAGTTCATGTGCCCAACAGGTTATGTGTAAGTATATTTGTGACTTACAACATCTTCGTTTTATGATGTGATTATTGGGTGTCACACCACCATAATCTGAGGAGCTTTCATTTAATTTGTCAACTCCATGCCATGTGTTAGGTGTGACACACCTGCCATTGTGAGCCACGTATGGGTCGATTATATATTAAGTAGTATAACATGAATATCGATAGCAATCATAAATGTTATAGATTTAAACCGAAGTGTTTCATGATACATGATGGGAAGACCTTCCTAGAGTAGGGGGCTCAAGAAATACCTCCCTCATACAAATCAGTGACCAGAAATATTAGTTAAAAGTAATGTTGGTAGGCTAGAGGTACCCACAGTATGAAAGAGAATCTAGTGTTTTGTTTTGCTTTTGTTTTGTTTTGTTTTTTGAGACAGGATTTCTCTAGGTTGGTTTGGAGCCTGTCCTGGAACTAGCTCTTGTAGACAGGCTGGCCTCAAAGTCACAAAGATCTGCCTGTCTCTGCCTCCTAATTGCTGGGATTAAAGGTTTGTGCCAACCCTACCAGGCTGAATCTGGTATTTTGTTTTATTTTTTCTTTTATTTATTATTTTTCAAAAAAGGAAAACAAACTATCGTTTTTCATTATACATACCAACCCAAATTCCCATTCCCTCATCTCCTCCCATTCTATTCACACACCCTCCCAACCCATCCCCAATCCTCAGAGGGGGTAAGGCACATTGCTTTGGGAAAGGTTCAAGGACCTCCCTACTATATCTGGGCTGAGCAAGGTATCATCCAAAGAGAATAAGTTCCTAAAGCCAGTACATGCAGTAGGGATAAATCCTAGTGTCACTGTCTCTGCCGAGCCATGCAACTGTCAACCACATTCAGAGGGACTAGTATGGTCCTATGCTTGTTCCTTCTCAGTCCAGCTGGAGTTTGGAGTTTGTGAGCTCCCTTTAGCTCAGGTAGACTGTTTCAGTGGGTGTACCCATCATGGTCTTGGCTTCTTTGCTCATATTCTCATTCCTCACGCTCTTCAACTGGACTTTGGGAGCTCAGTCCAGTCCTCTGATGTGGGTACATGCCTCTGTTTCCATCAGTTACTTAGTGAAGGTTCTATGGTTATATTTAAGATATTCATCAGTCTGACTACAGGGCAAGTCAAGATAGAGCCCCATCTCCTCTATTCTTTAGGGTCTTAGTTGGGGTCATCCTTGTGGATTCCTGGGAATTTCTCTAGAGTCAGGTTTCTTGTTAGCCCTATAATGGCTCCCTCAATCAAGATATCTCTTTCCTTGCTCTCATCTCTTTCTTTCCTCCTTCTCAACTATCCCATTCCCTCAAGTTCTCCTCACCCCTCATCTTCTCCCCTCCTCTTCTCCTTCCACCCTCCCTTCTCCCTCCACCCCCATGCTCCCAATTTTGTCAGATCTTGTCTGTTTCCACTTTCCAAGTGGATCTATATATGTTTTTCTTAGAATTTACCTTATTACTTAGCTTCTCTAGGATCATGAACTATAGACTTAATACCCTTTGTCTATAGCTAGTATCCACTTATGAGTGAGTACATATCATATTCATCTTTTTGGGTCTGTTTTCTAATTCCATTCATTTTCATCCAAAATTCAAGAGGTTATTGTATTTTACTGCTGAGTCGTACTGTAATGTGTAAATCTGCCACATTTTCTTTATCCATTCTTCAGTTGAGGGGTATCTAGGTTGTTTCCAGGTTCTGGCTATTACAAATAATGCTGCTATGAATATAGTTGAACAAATGCCTTTGCAGCATGATTGAGCATCTTTTGGGTATATGCCCAAGAGTGGTATTGGTGGATCCTGAGGTAGGTTGATTCCCAATTTTCTGAGAAACTGCCATACTGATTTCCAAAGCGGTTGTTCGAGTTTACATTCCCAGCAGGGGATGAATCTTCCCTTATTCCACAACCTCTCCAGCATATGCTACCATTGGTGTTTTTGATCTTAGTCATTCTGACAGGTGTATGATAGTATCTCAGATTTGTTTTGATTTGCATTTTCCTGATGACTAAAAATGTTGAACATTTCCTTAAGTAACCTTTTTGGACATTTGAGATTCTTCTGCTGAGAATTCTCTTTAGGTCTGTACTCCATTTTCTAATTAAGTTATTTAGAATTTTGATGTTTAATTTTTTGAGTTCTTCATATATCTTGGAGATCAGCCCTTTGACTGATGTGGGGTTGGTGAAGATCTTTTCCCATACAGTAGTCTGCCTTTTTGTCTTATTGACTCTGTCCTTTGCTTTACAGAAACTTCTCGGTTTCAGGAGGTCCCGTTTATTTAGTGTTGCTCTCAGTGTCTGCAATACTGGGGTTATATTTAGGAAGTGGTCTCCTGTGCCCCTATATTGAAGACTACTTCCTACTTTCTATCAGGTTCAGTGTGGTCAGATTTGTTTTGAGGTCTTTAATTCATTTGGACTTGAGTTTTGTGCCTGGGGATACATATGGATCTATTTTCATACTTCTACATGCAGTTACCATTTGTTGAAGATACTTTCTTTTTTTCATTTTATATATGGTAATATATAAAATATATATGGAATGTATAATTTTAGCTTCTTTGGCATAAATCAGGTGTTCATAGGTGTGTGGATTAATATCTGGGTATTCAATTCCATTCCATTGGTCAACCTCTCTGCTTTTGTAATAGAGCTTGATGTCAGGGATGGTGATGCCTCTGGAAGTTCCTTTATTGTACATGATTGTTTGGCTATCCTGGGTTTTTTTTTTTTGTTTTTCCATATGAAGTTGAGTATTGTTCTTTCAAGGTCTGTGAAGAATTGTGTTGGGATTTTGATGGGGATTGCACTGAATCTATTGATGGCTTTTGGTAGGGTTGCCATTTTTACTATATTGATCCTACCTATCCAAGAGCATGGGAGATCTTTCCATTTTCTGATATCTTCCACAATTTATTTCTTCAAAGACTTAAAGTTCTTATGGTACAGGTATTTCACTTGTTTGGTTAGTGTTACCTCAAGGCATTTTACGTTATTTGTGGCTATTGTGAAAGGTGATGTTTCTCTGATTTCCCTCTCAGTTGCTTTATCCTTTGTATATAAGAGGGCTACAGACTTTTTTGAGTTGATCTTGTATAATGCCACATCGCTGAAGGTATTTATCAGCTTAGGAGTTCTCTGGTAGAGTTTCTGGGGTCACTTATATATATTACCATATCATCTGCAAATATCAGAAGTGTAACTTCTTACCTTCCAATTTGAATCCCCTTGATCTCATTTTGTTGTCTTATTGCTATAGGCAAAACTTCAAGAACTATGTTGAAGAGATATGGAGACAGTGGATAGCCTTGTCTTGTTCCTTATTTTAGTGGAATCGCTTTGAGTTTCTCTCCATTTAATTTGATGTTGGCTTTCAGCTTGTTGTATATTGCTTTTATTATAATTAGATATGTTCCTTATATCCCTGATCTCTCCAAGACTTTTATCATGAAGCAATGTTAGATTTTGTTGAATGCTTTTTCGTATTCTAATGAAATGATCATATGGTTTTTTTCCTTCAGTTTATTTATATGATGAATTACACTGATAGATTTTTGTATTTTGAACCAACCCTGCATCTCTGGGATGAAGCCAACATGATCATGGTGGATGATTTTTTTAATGTATTCTTAAATTTGGTTTGCAGTATTTTATTGATAATTTTTGCATTCATGTTCATGAGTGAGATTGGTCTGTAATTTACTTTCTTGATTGAGTCTTTGTGTAGTTTGTGTATCAGGGTAACTCTAACGTCATAAAAAGAGCTTGGCAATGTTCCTTCTGTTTCTATTGTGTGGAACACTTTGAGAAGTAGAGGTATTAGTTCTTCTTGAATGTTCTGGCAGAATTCTGGATTAAAACCATCTGGTCCTGGGCTTTTGTTGTTGTTGTTGTTGTTGTTGTTGTTGTTGGAAGGTTTTTGATGACAGCTTCTATTTCCTTACAGTTTATGGGTCTATTTAAATTTCTCAGCTGGTCTTGATATAATTTTGGTATATGGTATCTACATAGAAAATTGTCCATTTCTTTTACACTTTCCAATTTTGTGGCATACAGGTTTTTGAAGTATGACCTAATGATTCTCTGAATTTCCTCAGTGTCTGTTGTTTTGTCCCCCTTTTTACTTCTAATTTTATTAATTCAGATGTTCTCTCCCTGGCTTTTGATTAGTTTGAATAAGGGTTTGTCTATCTTGTGGATTTTCTCAAAGAACAAGCCCTTTATTTCAATTATTCTTTGGATTGTTTTATTTGTTTCTATTTTGTTGATTTCAGGCCTCAACGTAATTATTTCCTGTCTTCTATTCCTCCTGTGTGAGTCTGCTTCTTTTTGTTCTAGAATTTTCAGGTGTGCTATTAAGTAACTAATGTGAGCTTTTCCCATTTTTTTTAATGTGGGCACTTAGTGCTAGGAACTTTCCTCTTAGCACTGCTTTCATAGAGTCCCATAGATTTGGATAAGTTCTGCCTTAATCTTCATTGAACTCTAGAAAGTCTTTGATTTCTTTATTTCTTCCTTGACCCAGGGGTGGTTTAGTAGTTTACTGTTCAATTTCCATGAGTTTGTAGGCTTTCGAAGAGTGGTATTGTTGTTAAATTCTAACTTTAATCCGTGGTGATCCAATAAGACACAGGTGGTTACTTCATTTTTATTTGTATCTGTGGAGGTTTATTTTGTTACCAAGTATGTGATCAATTTTAGATAAAGTTCCATGAAGTGCTGAGAAGATATTCTTTTGTGTTTGGGTGGAATGTTCTATAGATGTCTGTTAAGTCCACTTGATTCATGACATCTGTTAGTTCTCTTATTTCTGTTAAGTTTCTGTCTGGTTGACCTGTCCATTGGTGAAAGTGGAATGTTGAAGTCTCCTGCTATTTGTGTGTGGGATTTGATGTACGATTTAAGTTTTAGTAATGTTTCTTTTACAAATGTGAGTGTTCTTGTATTAGAGGCATAGATGTTCAAGATTGAGACTCCATCTTGATGGATTGTTCCTGTTGTGAGTCTAAAGTATCCTTCTCCATATCTTCTGATTGATTTTAGTTTGAAACCTATTTTGTTAGATATTAGAGTAGCTACACCCACTTGTTTCTTAGGTCCATTTACTTGGAAAAACCTTTTTTTAACCCTTTACTCTGAGATAATGTCGGCTTTGAGGTTGAGGTGTGCTTCGTGTATACAGCAGAAATCTAGGTCCTGTTTTCATACCCATTCTCTTAGCCTGTGTCTTTTTATAGGTGACTTGAATTCATTGATATTAAGAGATAATAATGACCCGCCCCTGCGGGAGCCTGGCACTTGACAAATCACAACAGCCTTCGCCCTGGATGCTGCAGGCGGGGCCACCGTGGGACTGTCTAGGGAGCAAGCCTTGGAATACTATGGCTGTAGGACGACCGTGTGCGCCCCTATGGATACCCGACCGTGTGCGAGGAGGGCCTGATGCCGATGGATGACCAGAGGGCCACGTGCAACCTCTTCATTGGGAACCTGGACCACAGTGTATTTGAGGTAGAGTTCCGACGGGCCTTCGAGAAGTACAGCATCATTGAGGAGGTGGTCATCAAGAAACCTGTCCGTGGCCAGTGTGGTGCCTGTGTCTTCCTCAAGTTTCAAAACCTGGAAATGGCACACAGGGCCAAGGTGGCTATGTCCAGTTGGTTGATTGGCAGAAACTCCATAAAGATAGGCTACGACAAGGCTAACCCCACTACCCGCCTCTAGGAGGGTGGTCTGGGACCTAACACCTCGCTGGCAGCCCTGGGCAGGGAATTTGATCGCTTTGGGAGCATTCGAAAAATCGATCACGTCAAAGGAGACAGCTATGCCTATATCCAGTACCACAGCCTGGACACAGTCCAAGCCGCCCGTGCTAAAATGAGGGATTTTCCTTTGGGTGGTCCAGGTCCCAGTCTGAATAGAGGAGGTGTGGAGAAGTCCTATACCGCACCCTAAGGTTAGCATCCAGGATTTGATGCGGGGTATATCCATCAGTGAGCAGCTCATAGTGCACAGGGAGTGGTGAGGGCTGGTACTGCTGGGGATAGCGAGTCTCCTCTGCTTTATCAAAATCCACACTGAGCCTGCTATCTGGACCTTTTTGGAAGGGGACTGTACCAGCCTCTGTAAAAGTTCGGACCGCAGAAATAGCCTGGAGGGCTATCGTTGCTCAGTGCGCAGCCCGAGTGGTGAGCCCTGGAGAGGAGCTTATGGTGATGGTTATAGTCGGAGACGCTGCCTAACCCGCAACTGCTCTTCCAGCTGTGTTTGTGTCGCAGAGCAGTTGCGTTAAAATCTGTTCCCTTCTCTGCCTACTGACACCCTTGGTTTGAATTCTCTGCTAGGTTTTTCTGGTTCATTTGGTGACATCCTGTCCACTGCTAAAACCTAAGTTCGTGGGTCTGGGGCGGTAGACCTGTTGGAAATCAAATGCAAGAAACCCTGGAGATGTTCAAGGATGTGTTATGGGAATAGGTAGGGCAGGTAGATAGGGACCTATCAAGGATAAAGACATCCTCCAAAGGACATAAAGAGCCAGAGTTCAATGCATCATCTACATGTATACCAATAACCAGGATCATGCAAGGGAACATTTTCAGCATGTCATTGCTTAGTGAGAGCAGTGAGGAAAGGCCACCAGCTGGAAGGGGCAGGGAAGGTTGTGCCTCATGGCAAGTACATTGGGGGTGCACTATCATGGCTCATCTGTTTTCACAGGAAATGTATTAGAGCCAAGCACGCTGAAACTATCAACCAGAGATAAGAGAAATACACAGTCCCCACTTGACGAGAATATAACATTGCCATCACACACCAAATGCAAAGAATAATGGCATAAGCAGCTTGCACATGGAGGACACTGAATGGGAACATAAGCCAGCTTCTTATCTCAAAGAACCGCAGTGTAAGAGCTTACTACACAGGATCTGCCTTTATCTACAATATTTTTCATTAATTCAATATATTCAGAGAATTGTTCAAAGTAGTTTGTCCAAACTCCTCAGAGACTTCTAAGTCCCTTGAAGATAACCTTCACTCAAACTTTCACCCACCTAAAGCATCCATCTTCATAATCCTGGAAATTATTCCTTCTCTCTCCGAGATCTTCATCTCACTAACATGCTGAAATTCTGAGAAACACTCCAAATATGAAAGAAAATGATGTCAGGAAATGGAAGGAGAATGAGGGAAGACCGGAAGACAAATGCCAGCTTTCTGTTTGGTGATTGCTACAGACGTAAGTCTGCCATGCAAAGGCAAGCTTGCCACCCAGTGCTCTCTGCACTGCCTGAAACAGAGCCATTGGAAAGTATAACATTTGGAAGGAATGGAAGGAGGTGTCAATCATGATTATGATGGTTGAGACGCCATTGTGATGTGACAATGATGACAAGAGTTTATTCCATTTTAATAAAATATAATGAATGTCCCTATTGTAAGGATTTGCTTATTTATTTATTCCAAGGCACATATTATATGGCTAATGAATGTGCTATTGCCAAAGCAGTTTATTAAAGAGAGATCTGTTCATTTATTAAGGAAACATTTATTACTAATCAAATGCCAGGAACCACGGCAAAAATACAATCATTGTCTGCTGTAGATGCAGAAATAACTCCCCCATTAAAAATACATATACATTTGTAAATTATAATAAATTAAGAAAGAAATAAGCCAAGTTTTCTGATGGTGGAAAACAAATGACTTGATGTGATTGGAGAATTCTCCAAATGGATAGAGGTGAACAAAAATGGTGAGATTTAGAGCAGGCACCTTAGCTAACTCTGACTGGAGGGAACACAAACATCTGAGGAACTTAAAGAAGGGTACTTCCATATACACAATATATAATACTAGGGCAATACTACGTGTTTCGAGGGCGTGCAAAGGTATAAAAGCACACAGCAAATACAGTGAGTGACAATGGGAGCAGTTTGGGAGGAAATGAGCAAAGAGTTAGAAATGAAGAAAGGAAAGTAAATAGAATGAGAATCAAAAATTACCGCAGGCAGTCAAGTTCTATGTTTGAGTCTCTATTCTTCAGATGAAAATGGAGGAACTGATAATTTGGGTTCCTCAATTATATGAAGGTCAAAATTGAAAGTAAAACTTCTTTTCTAGACCTTTTCATTAATTTGGACCTCGTTAAAGAGTTCATTAAACACTGTTGTTTGAAAATGTGAAGCCCTTGATTGACCTCTCAATAGTTATGTATTAAGCATCTGTCATTTGTGAGTCAGTGAAATTTAATGAGGAGTCAAAAGTAAATAAAACAGATTAAAAAAATAAAATAAAATGGAGAAAGTGAAGGATACATTATTCTCAAGGGTTAAAAATGCGTAGTATTAAAAGAACGATCCATCACAAAATTAAACTGAAAGAGTATATAAAATAAAGAAACCATGCTTCACATGCAACTCTGGAATCAAGTGGGCATGAAGAGTCTGAAGTGTTTTCTCAGAAGCTCAAACTCCAGGACATCTCCGCGATTTGATAGCTGTCCTTCTGAAGTCAGACTTTCTCCGGCAGAGAGGATCTCTCTGCTCCCATGTGAGGCTGACTGTGTGTGCTACACGGTGGGAGCTGCCTTATTTCCTCACAAGTTCAGAATAGGCACCCACTTTACAGCTCTCGCTAAATTCCTGGAGCCCAGGTGTATAAAAATCCTTATATGTGTGCATGTGTGAGGTGGTCTTCCTATGTAACCCTCATCAGATTACAGCTCACCATATATCCCAGATTAATCACAAACTCATGATTCTCCTGCCCCAGTTTTCCTCCTGTATTTCCAGGCCCAGCTAACATCCTATTTTTTTAACTACCTGCTATAGCTATATCATTAACACAAACTATCAACTTTTTGAAGAAAAATATCAAAGGTACTGCTTAGTGAATAAATGAGATCCTACAGACCTTCTTAGTCTTGAATTCAGATATACAAACATGGGAGAACCCAGAAAAATTTCCATTTTTACAATATCACAGAATGCCTTCTGTCTCTATCAGGCAAATGATCTGGACAGTTCAACTTCTAACCTATGGGGAAGGGGTATATTGACGCCTGAATCCCAGTTGACAAAGATGACAGTCAAGTGGGTTCAATCTTCTTGGGGCGTAAAATTGTGAACAGACTCTCTCGGATCTGCTTGGTCTTAACCCCATATACAATGGGGTCCAAAGCAGGGGGGAAGAGCAAGTAGAGATTGGCCAGGATGACCTTGGCAGCAGAAGCTGTGGACGGGCCAAAGCGCTGCATGACCACGGAAAGAAAGCCTGGACCGTAGAAGAAGAGGATGACGCAGACATGGGCTGTGCATGTGCTTCCTGCTTTACCGCGTGCCTCGGGGGAAGGGAAACGCATCACCGTCCTCACAATCTGCCCATAGGAGTAGGCGATGAAGGCCACATCCCCCACACCAAGAAAGATTGCCACAGCAAAGGCATAGAGACTGTCCAGGGTCGTGGCCCCACAGGCCAGCTTCACCACTGCCATGTGCTCGCAGTAGGTGTAAGCAATCGTGTGCGAACCACAGTAAGACAGTCGATGGGCCAGGCTTGGAAAGAAGATGGTTAAACCCACACCTCGCAGTGCCACCAGGCCTCCGATCTTGGCGACAACGTCAGGAGTAAGGATGGTTGCATAATGCAACGGGTTGCAGATAGCCACAAAGCGATCCAAGGCCATGGCCACCAGGACCCCTGACTCCATGGCAGAGAATGCATGGATGACAAACATTTGGGATAGACAGGAGTAGGAGCTGATGGCTGTAGCACCAAACCAGAAAATAGCCAGCATCTTGGGCAGAGTGGAGAGGGAGAGGATCAGGTCAACAAAAGAGAGCATAGCAAGAAACAGAAACATGGGCTGGTGGAGCCTGTGTTCTGACCAGATGAGAGAAAGCAGGAGTGCATTCCCAGTTAGTGACAGGACAAACATAAAGCAGAAGGGAAGGGATATCCAGATGTGGGCAGCAGTCAAGCCTGGGATGCCAGCCAAGAAGAAAGTATGTGAAAGGAGGTGAGAATCATTGGAAATAATCATGGTGTTATCCCACATCGAGGAACAGAGGGTCACTGCAAATAAAGGCAGGGATATAAGACCCAGTGAGTGAAGATTAATAGGAAGTCAACAAAAGCACCATATCCCTCTTATCCCACAGTTAGTTCTAATGAAATATTCAAAATGCATCTCATTTTATTCAATATTTCTGCACATCTTCAAATTAGAAGAGCTAAAACAGTTGAAAATACATTGGTGAGACATTCAGGAACCAGATTCTAAGCTTAAACCCACAGTATGTGTGTTCTGGGTGAATTTATTCAACTGTAAATAAGTATCTAGTAAGTATTATTAGTTTAGAATCTTTCCTCTCAATCTCATACTTCAAATGCCAGTACTGAATGTAATTATCATTGTCCTTAGTGTCAGTAAACTAAGTAAATCACTAAGTACTGACTAAGTGTCAGTAAATCCACTGAACTCCCAAAACTGCCAAAAATATTAATGTCTGGAAAATCCTTCAGCTAGAGGCAAGTCACTCTTTCAGACTCGATTTGACTACCAACATTAGAGAATAATATGCAGTCCCTGAAGACGCCAGTGCTGGTCAGACCACTCCTTGCATTAATTCCCATCCTGTTCACTTGCTTCCCGACCCATTACCTCAGAGACTGACAGCCTCACCTGCTGTATCTCCCTCTCCTTCAAGGCGCTGATGTGTTGGTGTCTAACACTTTGGTGACCTGGAGAGTAAACAGAAGCTCTTGGAAACATCAGTGATATCAAGGCCAAAATGTTGTGTGTTGTAGTCACCTACTGAGAGCAGAGCGGAAAGTTATCCCAGCAACAGTTTGCAACATTATCTGCATTCCCAAGGTGCTCCCTGTGAAATGCATCGCTGTCTGCTATGAGAGAAACAGCAATCTAGGAAGAAATCAATGAACCAGTGTCACAGATCTGCAGAAGTGAATAAAACCCACAATTCACACCCACTGACCCCCTAAGCTAGCAGACGTTCTTCTGTCTCTGTTAGAGTGGCTCTTACAGGCCAAGAAAGAAGATCTCGGATCCTGGGACCATGACTAAAAGAGAGTAGCTGTACAGATGATGAAACAAGGACCAGCGAGCAGTGACTTGGGTGTTGTCTCTCTCTGACATCCTAATGTCTCAGGAACCATGACCTTCTCATGTGAAAGACAAGCATGGGGACACAAAGACATGAAGACTTCACTTCATCAGCACTGACCTAGGGCAGTCATCAAACCTTAACCCACCACATATCTGAAACTGCCCAAAATATGAACATCTGCAAAACATACTTCATGTAGAGGCATATCCGTCTTCCAGGTTTTACCTGGCTGCCAAGATGAGCTAATAATATATGGTCTCTAACAAACTTACTTGGTGTCTATGAAAACTTTGGGTGTAGAAGAACTGAATGACATGCTAAGTGTGAAAGGAATAGCCACTGATCTTACAGCACCAATGCTGACAAAAGCGAGCCTCTGATATGAGATAAAGAAACAAAAGTCATCTTGGGATGTGGCTCAAGAAAGAGATATCTTGATTGAGGGAGCTATTATGTGACTAGCAAGAAACCTTACACTAAATAAATTCCTAGGAATTCACAAGGATGACCCCAGTTAAGACCCTAAGCAATAGAGGAGAGGGGACCCAAATTGGCTTTGCCCCTAGTCAGGCTGATGTCTATCTTAAATGTCACCATAGAACCTTCATTCAGCAACTAATGGAAGCAGCTGCAGATACCCACAGTGGAGCACTGGGCTGAGCTCCCAAAGTCCAGTCGAAGAGTGGGAGGAGTGAGAATATGAGCAAAGAGGTCAAGACCATAATGGGAACACCCACCAAAACACTTACCTGAGCTAATGGGAGCTCACCAACTCCGGCCTGACAGCAAGGGAACCAGCATAGGATCAAACTAGTCCCTCTGAATGTAGTTGACAGTTGTATGGCTGTGGCAGACTGTGAGACCACTGGCAGTGGGATCAGGATTTATCCCTACTGCATGTACTGGCGTTTTGGAACCCATTCTCTTTGGAGGAATTCCTTGGTCAGCCTAGATATAGTGGAAGGGCCTTGGTTCCGCCTCAAAGCCATGTGTTAGATTTTGTTGACTTCCCATGGGAAGCCTTACCCTCTCTGAGTAGTAGAAATAAGTGGGGTGAGGGGGAGGGTGCGGGAGGAGGGGAGGGAGTAGGAACTGGATTTGACATGTAAAATGAGAAAATATTTTAAAAAAAAAAAAGGCTGGGTGGTGGTGTACACACCTTTAATCCCAACACTCGGTCGGGAGGCAGAGGCAGGTGGATGTCTCTGAGTTTGAGGTCAGCCTGATCTACAAGAGCTAGTTCCAGAACAGGCTCCAAAGCAACACAGAGAAACTCTGTCTGAAAAAAACAAAACAAAAAAATTAATTAATTAATTAATTAAATAAAAATAAAAAATAAAAATAAAAAATAAATTAACAAAAGAAAGCATGGTTTTAAAATGGCCAAGAAAGCTTGTCTCTCCCTCTGAAGAAAGACATGTAATTATTTTATTTTCCTTCAACCACAGCTGCCAAGGCGACTGTGTGACAATGGCAGCTGTAAAGGCTACAGAGAGGAAACAGAGGCCTGGAGGCCCGAGGTCATGGACCAAGTCCTGGTGTAAGTTATCGTCCCTGGCTTGTCACCTGTGCTGACCTAAGAAAAGCCGTTTCTAAACATCCAATTATGTTTCCACACATGTGAAATGATTATATTAAAATCTGCTCCTCAGGGCATAGTGAAAATTAAATGAGATTTCATATAAAAAGTTTCAACTATTGAAACAATCCTTTATTGGACTGCACATAATAAATAGTATGCTGGAAGCAATCTGGCTAGGAGTGATAGAAATTTGGGGATTTTGAGACAGGGTGCAGCAGCTGGAGTAAACTGATCAAGAGTGCTGCATCCACTCCCACCCAGCATGACCCCGCTCCCCTAATCACCCCAAAGCGTGCTGCTGTGAGGCGGTCGAGAAGTGTGGCTCTGATTACCTGAACATCTGCTTCAAGTTATCCTCTAAACAGTCCGTCCTTAAGCCTCTGCCTTCAGAAACTCTTAGAAATAATTACACCTGGTAACTCTGGGATCAGAAAATATTACTATTTTATCCATGAGCCTTACATAAATATCTAACCCAATAAACTCAGCAGCTCTGCCTCTATCAAGCAAGTAAGAGAGTCAGAGAAGGCAAGGGGTTAAGGAGCCAGAGAAACCTCAGTTCCAGAGTGCCTTCAAAAATGTTTGTCTATGAATAGTGCTCTAGGCATCAAGGAGGAGCAGGCCTCCAAAAAGCCTCCTATCCCAGGACTGAACTGCCTGCTTTGATGAGGAATTTCCACATACTCACTCCCTTTTTCCCTCGCCTGTCCCATCTAACACCACACAAAGTCTGTGCAGATTTCTAACACAGGATATAGTATTGCCTATGATGTTCTTTCAATTTTACTTAATGATATTAAGAGAAAGCCATTTCACCATCAGACCATCAGACTACCCAGACTATAGGACTGCTAAAATATGGATATAGCCTTTATTTGTCTCTCTTCCTACCCTGGACTGTTACTTACCAAAGAACTGTGTTGGTTGACCTACAGAAGGCTAAGAGGTTAGGCTTCATCAAGCCCCAAGAAAGAATATTTAATAGAATGCTTTTGAGACATTGTCTGTAGGGATCTGAAGTGAATTTTCAGCCACCTAGACACCAATTAATTTTTCTGCCTCCTCTTCAAACAAAAGTCTAACAATGCCTTTTCTTTTTATTGATTCTCATGGGAACAGCCCCGGCAGGGAATATTTTGAACAGCATTCTCCAGGGTACCTCTCCAATAGGGGACTAGGAAAGGCGTAACTGTCAAGGGTACTAGTAAGACCTATACTGATGATGATCTGAAAGAGGCTGGTCCAAGAGGGCTGAGGAAAAAAGCAGGGACATGGGAAGGAGTCAGTGCAGGAGACTGAGGGGAAAGCCCTGAGAAGAGTAGATCAATGTGTAGAAGAAGCCTTGATGGAAGGGAGAACGTGACCAGAGAATCCTGGTTCAGAAAATGCTGATAGTCCTGGACCTAGAGTTGCAGTGGTGGGTACAAGGCTAAGTCAAGGGCTGCATGTGTAGCTCCTTTATGTCTTCTAACAACTCAGTCCTTTAGTTGGCTTTTTTTTTTTGCTTTGGTTTTGGCTTTGGTTTTTCAAGGCAGGTTTCTCTGTAATTTTGGTGCCTGTCTTGGAACTAGCTCTTGTAGACCAGGCTGGCCTCAAACTCATAGAGATCCACTTGCCTCTGCCTCCCGAGTGCTGGGATTAAAGGCATGCATCACCACCGCCCGGTTTTTAGTTGGCTTTTCTATGCTTTACCCACCTCTCAGGCACTAAATAACTTGATAAAGATGTAGATGGGTTATCTAGGACTATGGTAGATTTGGATGTTCTATTGGGAAGAATTGGAGAACTGTGTGTTCAGCCTTTAGAAAGAAAGATATAAGTGATGGCATACAACAGTCTTCACGGATTCTTCAAATCCAGGGAGAATCTCCGACAGGGAAATTAATTTTGTCCTATGAAGCCTTCAGGAGAAACAAGAGCAAACACATTGTGCTGGCTAGTTTTATACTAATTTGACACAGTTAGAGCTATCTGAGGAGGGGGAAACTCAGATGAGAAAATGCCCCCACCAAACTGATCTAGTGGAAAGTGTATGGCGCATTTTCTAAATAATGATTGGTCCATCCACTGTGGTGGTGCCACTCCTGAGTGGGTGGTTTTGCAAGCTAAGCGAACTATGGGGAACAAGCCCATAAGCAGGACTCTTCCTCAGCTTCTGCATCAGCTCCTGCTTCCATGTTCCTGCCCTGACTTCCTTCAGGGATGGGGTGAGACCTGGGTGTTGTAAACTGAAGAAAACCCTTCCACCCCAAGTTGCTTTTGGCCATGGTATTTTGCAACAGAAATAGAAACCCACACTAGGACATGCATAAAAACATGTTTGAGACAGGGTCTCACTATGCAGCCTTGACCAGTGTGGAACTCACCATGTAGACTAGGCAGGCCTTCAACTCATAGAGATCCACCTGCCTCTGCTTTCTCAGTGCTGGGGTTAAAGGCGTGCACAACCACACCTGCATGAATATAAACTTACAGTTAGGATTCAGACAGATTTTTGTCTCTTCAGAATGATAATCTCTTATCAGAAAGTCGGAGGTCAACACAGGCTATTTCAGAAAAAAAAATCTCAGAATATTGGACAGGTGTGGACAGTACCAAGACTCTGATAGTCCATTTACTCGAGACTTGTTCTTAGAACACTGCTCATTTCTGGAAGAAATGAGGAGATAGAGCGGGGTCTCATTTCAGTTAAAGGTGGGGTTATAAACCTAGCGTAAAACGCTCTGCTGTCTGAGAAGTGACACTTGGTAACAGTGAGTTGAAGGCAGACAATGCTATAATAACTCTGAGACATCAGGAAACAGGTTAGGTACCAAACCAGGACAGAAACCTGACAGAACATGCAGGCAAGACAAGTGGCAAAAGTAATACAAAGATTGGAGGACCCAAGACAGACAGACAAGAACTGTAACAGAACTGAGCTGCGGGTAAGTAAGTAACTGTCTCAGTGAAAGGAGAGTAGATGAGGATGTGGACCGCAGGGCAGAAGTCCTCCAAACTATAAACGGAGACCGTGCTGTGTTTCCAGGCCGTCTAGACCCAAATAATCACACAAAAATTATATTAATCCCAACACTGGCCAATGGTTTATGCTTATTTCTAGCCATTTCTTATATCTTAAATTAACTCATTCTATTAATCTGTGTATCACCACTAGGCTGTGGCCTACCCTTAAGGTTCCAGCTCGTGTGTCTTTCTCCTTTGGCAGCTATATGGCATCTCCTCAACTCCGCCTACATTCTCTCTATATTTCTGTAGGGATTTCCTGCCTGGCTTTGCTCTGATAAGTCATTGGTTGAAACAGTTTTATTCATTAACCAATGGTAATAAAACATATTCACAGCATACAGAATGAGAATCCCACATCACAAAACTTTTAGATAAAGTCAGGAAATTGTACAAAACATCAAGAGATAGGGATAACCAAAACACAGTCAAGATCTTTGACTTCAATTAATGACATATATTAAATATATATGTATACATGTAGATACACACATGCACATATATCCTGCGTGTGTGCATATATGTGTGTGTGTGTGTGTGTGT
Organism: Myodes glareolus; assembly: GCF_982192425.1. Classification (NCBI taxonomy): domain Eukaryota; kingdom Metazoa; phylum Chordata; class Mammalia; order Rodentia; family Cricetidae; genus Myodes; species Myodes glareolus. The sequence goes on along the minus strand of NC_142032.1, from coordinate 99,669,783 downwards.
ATGTGCATGTGTGTGCGTGCGTGTATGTATGTGTGTGTGTGTGTGTGTGTGCTCCTCTTAAGATTCTGGGACAGTCTGCACACATGCTGTGATTGTTGAGCTTGGGGTGTTTGTGGGGCTCCTAACAGTGGAAAAGGGGGTATCTCTTACTCTTTTGCCTGTTCTTGGGACCCTTTACGTCCCGTTGGGTTGCCTTGTCCAGTCTTGGAATGAGAATTTGTACCTGGTCTTACTATGTCTTATTATGCTGTGCTCCTTTGCTATCACTGGGACGCCTGCTCCTGTCTGAAGAGAAACAGAGGAGCAGTGGCTGAGTGGGGCTGGGAAGTCTGGTTGGAGGGGAGGCTATGGTTGGGACATAGTGTGTGACAGAAGAAAAAATTTAAAAAGGTTGTGGGACAGAATATAGAGATTTTAAACTGGGTTAATGTCAAAGCAGAACAAAGCCCTGCTGTAGGCAAGGGAATGTGACAAGGGGGGATCTCTGGCCATAGCTTGGAGAGAGAAACACCTTGGAGAGGCTGTCAAATTGTGCCTACAGGGATTAGACAAGGCTTCCCAAACGAGGCCTTATTAGACAATGCTCCAAGATGATTCATTAACACTAAAAGGGACACCAAAACTCAGAAAGTAGGAAATTCTTTTTTCTTTGATTACTTCTTTTTATTTTATGTATATGAGTGCTTGCCTCTGCATATGTCTGCAGGCCACCTGTGGGCCTGACACCTGAGGAGGCCAAGAAAGGGTGTTAGGTCTCTTGAAAGTGGAGTCACAGATGACTGTGAGCTTCGTGTGGGAGCTGGGATTAAACCATGTCCTCTGGAAGAGCAGCAGCGGAAGAGCAGCCGCTGCTCCTAACCCCTGGGCCCTGCTCTAGCCAGAAAGTAAGGGATTCTTGATGAACATCTTAAAGATCCGTCTTGACCAGCAGGAGAGACAGCAGCTGTTCAAAAGGAAGGTTAGGCCCAGTCTATGAGGTCTTAAGTCCACCACAAAGAGTACTTCGTAGTATCTAAGGACTCAAGAAAGACATTTGGATAGACACGGAAATGATCTATGAAGGGCAGTCTGGTTCATACACACACCTGTCAGAGGCTGCCTGCATAGTATCTTGGGCATAAGAAGAAAAAAACTAGATTTAGGAAAAGTGTTTTAAAAATTCAGAAAAAAAAATGGGATAAAAAAAGAGCAATCTTGATGAAGGTTTTTCAAACGAAGTTTGTCAAATGTTGAAGAAGGAAATGACCATGAATCTGAGTAAGACTATAGAAAACGGGAGTTAGGGCTGTGGAGACAGTTCTGTGGCCAACAGTACTTGCCCACACTTACTAACAAGTGTGAGGAGCCGAGTTCAAATCCCCAGAACCCACATTGACAGTTGGACATGTATCTCAATGAGTATCTGTAACTCCCAAACTCCTACGGGGAGATGGGAGGTAGAAAAGCGGATTCCCAGAAGCTCATAGCCAGCTTATCTGAGCTGTATGCCACAGAGGAAAACCAACAAAGACACCTGTCTCATGTGAGGTGGAAGGCGAGGACCAGCACCCAAGGTTGTCTTCAGACCTTCATATGCTCACTGTGCGCATGCCCACATTCACATACACACAAATGTGCGTATATGCACACACACACACACACACACACACACGTACAGAAATTATTTTAAAAATAAAATAGAAGTTCATACCACATGTTTCTGCTGTGCAACCCATGGGTAAGTAATTGCGAGAATAAAAGGCAGCAGGCAGCATGCAGCACACAGCATGCATCATGTCATCTACAAGACAGGATGGTCTGAATATTATTATTTTAAGCAAAATAAGCTAAATTCAGAAAGACAAATGCTGTGCCTCTCATATGTAGACTCTAAATCTAAAATTAAAAATACATGAAAGCAGAAACAGGACTATTGGAGAAAGGGGACAAGAGAAGGTGTAAAGGGCCAAATACAATGGAAATATGCTGCATAGATCAATGAAAATGTCATAATCAAATACATTATTTTGTATAATGAATATCAACTAATTTAAAATTTTAAATGCATTTAATTAACACCAAAATGAAAGAAAATAGTAATTTAAAAGAAAACATGTCTCAAACCAAGTTATGGGGACACTATAAATCTGATAATAATAGATACATTACCAAATAAGAAAGCCTAGAAAAATATCCTTCATGTACATGGAATAGATGGAGATAGAGACAGAGACCGACATTGGAGCACTGGACTGAGCTCCCAAGGTCCAAATGAGCAGCAGAAGGAGGGAGAACATGACCAAGGAAGTCAGGACCGTGAGGGGTGCGCCCACCCACTGAGACGATGGGACTGATCTAATGGGAGCTCACCAAGGCCAGCTGGACTGGAACTGATGGAGCATGTGATCAAACCGGACTCTCTGAATGTGGCTGACAATGAGGGCTGACTGAATGCCAAGGACAATGGCACTGGGTTTTGATTCTACTGCATGGACTGGCTTTGTGGGAGCCTAGTCTGTTTGGTTGCGTACCTTCCTAGACCTGGATGGAGGAGGGAGGACCTTGAACTTCCCACAGGGCAGGGAACCCTGACTGCTCTTAGGGCTGGAGAGGGATGGGGAGGGGGAGTGAGGGAAAGAGGAGGGAAATGGGAGGAGGAGAGGAGGTGGAAATTTTTAATAAAAAAAATTCTCAACAAACTAATTAGCAAATAAAACTCAGCAATAGGTAAAAAAGAATAATATATTAGGAGTACATAAGGAGGTCTGTTAACACGAGCACAAGATAATTTGTCATTCAAATTATCTTGTTATAAGATAATTTCACATATTAGCAAAATACATGAGAAAGAAAGCATATGTCTTATTCAATGACACAAAAACAAACATGCAAACTCAGCACACAGCAGCAGGGCATTCAAACATGAAGATAAACCTGTAGACAATGAGTATGGTTAACGTGGTACATGGCGGTGAGAGATTGAAAGCTTTCCGCTAAAATTGGGAGGAGGTTATTTCTTCATTGTTCGACATTCTTAGCATTCTTATTGCCCACTGTGCTGGAGGCCCCAGTGATATATATAAGCAAATGAGAGTAGAGACTAGAAAGACTGAAGAAATGTGCACACACACCATGGTCGTACAAAAGCCTGTGATACAGACTGATAGGTGAAGTTAGCAGAGCAACCAAAGTCTTCAATCTACAGGGCTTTTATAAACCTCTTCTATGCCTGATATGTCCATGTGGGCCTTCTTAATAACTCGCCAAATAAAATCCTTCTTTAAAAGTGTAATTCTCTCAATACATCATTGAAATTTTTGCTGGCACACCACAGAGGTGGGAAATGTGGTTTCATAGTCTTACAAATTTCGCCTCCAGCAGAGAAAGGAAACTTTTAAACTCTCTGCATGCCTTCTACTGACAAAGCTTAGCTTGGTTCTACTGATTGAACAGTTCTAATTAAAGGGCCCAGAGGCATTTTACAGAGAAGGCAAATGGATATGTTTGTATTCAAGATGCATTAAACTGATTGCTAATAGAGTTCATGGTTGGAATATCAGTGTAAAATAATGCCATTATGATTACATAATTGCGACTTTTAAATTTATACTCCTGCCATTAACTTTTACTGTTTGGCATGGAAGCATTAAGAGACACATAAAAGACTGCTATGGGTACATAGCACATAGTCCACCTGTCTTCAGTGAATAGACACAACCCCCTTTCTCGTGGGTAGCTGGGATCCATCACCCCAGGAAATAGAAAAGAGAACTCTTTTTTCTGTTGCTTCTGTAGCATAATGCAATAAAATGAGTCCTTTGATATGATAATTTTTAACAAGGGATCCAAATTTTAAAATTTCTGAGCTCAAGATGTATCTCAGAAATAGAGCACTCCAGCAAAACACACACACACACACACACACACACACACACACACGTCTGTTCTAGTTCTCTGTTGATATTTGAATATTTTCATTGGCATAAATACAAGTCAAAATCCAGAATATCTGCCTATCGCAGTCAGGAAATACCAGTCCGCACAAGAGCACATATAACCTACTAGTCAGCTGTGCAACCGTCCGGATAGTAGCCTATGGTACCCTCACATCTCTCATTGTCACTGCTGATCATTAGAACAACGCTGACTTCAGAAACAGTCAGTGGATTAAATCTGTCTACCTATACTTACATACTATCAAGCATCACTAGACTAAGCACCTCACTACTCATCTCAGGAACCCTTGAAGATTCCCCAGGATGTAGGTTAGGGCATTAATGTGTTGATTCTGGGCCACCTCTGAACTTAGAAGTGTCTGTTCTGATGAGTGTCAACATGACCCTCTCCCCAAGGTCATACAAATTTTTTGTAATACAGTCTGACCTATCAGGTTCATTTTATTATTCTATCATTCAAAATTCATTTCAGACAATATCACCACTTAATTGTCTTTGACCCAAGCATAGGTATAATTCCATCAAGCGATATTGTTGTCATTTAATTCCACTAGTAATATAAATAAATCCAATGACCCAACTTCTTAGAGGAAAAAGTGGTGTTCAACCAGCTGAGATGGAACCATAACAGGTCCTGTGATATCCAGGGCTGCATGCACACTACACTGACTGGCTAAACATGCACCATTTTCAAACATTTATTTAGTTTTGTTTGTATGTGAATGGTTTGCCTATATGTATGTCTGTGTACCACTTAGGTATGTGTCTGGTGTCTATGGAGAGCATCAGTTCCTTGGAACTGGAGTTGCAGATGGTGGTGGGCCATCATGTAGCTGCTGGGAATTCACACACACCAACCACCATTGAGTTCATTCATTTCTTCTCAAAATACATTGGTTGGTGAAAACTATCACAAATAATGGCCTTTACCAAAACAAACTAATGCTTCTGTCAGGGAAAATAATTCATTACTCTTTATTGTAATTCAAGATTTAAAAATTCATAAAAAAAGAGAAAATGGTCATGGATGAAGGAAATAATCAACATGAATTTTAGAATTATTCAGTTCTAAAATATATCCATTATTTTGTCATTTCTTAGCAAGAATAATACATGGGTTAAGACAAAAGTAAACATGGTAAGTTTTAAGATGTGCAGAACACAAATAAGAGGAAGTAAAATAGTGTTGTCTCTAGAAAAGATGTTGATCAAAGATAAGGATCTTGATAGGCAGAAAGTTTTCAGACCCTTCCTATAACTAGGGAATTACTGATGAGACCGGAGTGAATTAATGTCTTAGGAACCTGGAGTAAAAAGTGGTCTGCAAGGCTGCCTGTGGGACCAGGGCTACTTGCCAAAGAACTCTTAAGTCTTATTCCCATGGCACCATTTAAGGCATTGGGCCCCTGAGGACAGAGTGAGGAGGGCCAACAGCGAACACAACAGAAGCAGGCAACTTGGGGAATTACACTAAACCCTCAGACTCCAGACGTGAAGAAGAGGGGTGTGTTCTGGATGGTAGGCTGTGCACAGGTCACTGTAGCATGGACAGCAGAAGCTGCTGCAGGACCCTTTAATGGGGAACCTCTTCACACCCTCCTAAGGGGGTAAGTAAGCCAGGGAGGGTCTGCATGTTGGGAGATGAACGGACAGAGTCCCAGCATTATAATTTAGTCCTGATTTGAGTGAGAGGTGAGGTGAGAGTCTCTCTCCTGTAGTTCTATCCTAGTCTCTGACTAGAAATCTCATCTCTGGCTTTCTTAGCTGGTTTTCTTTTCTTTCTACAATTCATCATCTTCAATATTTTCCTTCTCCCAGCTGTTCGCTTAGGTAGGGACTGGGATCTATGATCAGGAAGCAAGAGAGGAATGAGGCAGCGGTCGGAGCTGACCAGTGACGGTAGGCCAAGGGACTTGACGGGATAGTCTACATCCAGCTGTTTTATCATGTTTGATAAAATGTATATAATGTCAAAGACAAAAATTTAAAAATAGAGTATTTAATGTAAATCCAAACTGAATTCCCATTAACATAAATTAAAAAGCTGACTTATATGAAATCATTGTTTTACTCTGTCCATGAACTTCTAACCATTTCACTGGGCAGAAAACAAGAAGTAAGAGATATAAATATTTAGAAAGAGAAACAATACTTTTTATGCAACTTTCGTTCTATCTTTAAAATTTGCCTTAAGAAACAGTTTTAGTGAGAAACTAGACATTAACAATACTTTAGCGAAGAGAATGATATAGAACACAAAAATAAAACTACAATGTGTAAATATAAGGTATTTTAACCACCAGTAATTGTGTACTCGATACAATCAAAAAAAGTGAGGGACCAGGCAGTGGTGGCGCATGCCTTTAATCCCAGCACTTGGGAGGCAGAAGCAGGAGGATCTCTGTGAGTTTGAGGCCAGCCTGATCTACAGAGCTAGTTCCAGGACAGGCTCCAAAGCTAAAAAGAAACCCCGTCTTAAAAAAAAAAAAATGAGTTAGGCACAGGGGCACAATCCTGTAATCTCAGCACTTGAGAGTCAGAGGTAGGAGGGTCAGTTTAAAGTCTTCATGAATACAAAGCTAGTTTGCAGCCAAGTTGGCTTATACGAGACTCAATCTCAAAAAAGTAAATAAATGAATACAATGTAAAACATCATGAGTAACTTTAACATCATTCTTAAAGTTAATGAATACAAGAAGAAATAACAAAAATGAGGAATAATAAGGATTAACTCCACAGGTGATCATATGCCAGAAGAAATATATATAAATATATAATGTTTATATATGCATTTATATGTATAAGTATATTTAAATACATAATATAGAGAGTCAATCAGATATTATTCTTAAAAAATCTCAAAAATATAATAATTATGAGAACATCACAGTGCAACATTCTAAAGGTTTATTTTTTGTTTTGTTTACTACCTATGTGTATGCATGTGTGTATGTACACATGTGTGTACGGGTGCTCTCAGAGGCCAGAAAAGGGTGTCAAATCCCCTGAAGCTGGGCTTATAGGCTTTGTGAGCTCCCTGATATGAGTGCTAAGAACTAAACTCCACTCCTTAGAAGAGTAGCAAGATCGCTCAGCCACAGAGCTGTCTCTCCAGATAGCCCCAGAGCTGTCTCTACATCTGCTACACATTACACATTTTAATGAGTATTTTTAAAGAGGTGAATAAAGGAAGAAATCATCCACATTTGTGAGTGAAAATATGTGATGCAAAAGCTCCTCGTTTTTTTCCCAAAAATGTATCTGTCTGTAATGCCCAAACAAAGCAGTGCTATTTTATAAATCAACACAGAAATTCTAAAGTTAATCTAGAAAATTAATGCATCAGTGGGAATTAAAATTGAAGGGAGTAATTAGAGGAATGAAACTTTGTGTGTAATAAACTTCCTGATATTTGCACAAAAATAACCAGAAACAGAAACAGTAGATTTCCAGAATAGAATTGTGTACTCTGTGTGTGTACGTGCGTATGTGTGAGTGTCTATGTGTGCCATAGAAGACTCACTATATGACAAAGGAAGCAGAATAACCACTCAGTGAGAGAAGCAGAACCCATGTTTAACTATTCAAAATCAGTTTATTTACATATTTCTCATTAGTAGCAAAATCAATTCCATGCAAATTGGTTGTGCTATAAGCCAAAATGTCAATCATTAAAAATGAATAGTCATTCAGAAACAAATACTGGTAAAAAAAATTAGGGAAAGAATAATATTCTGCAATTATTCCTTGTTTGGATAATGGAATATAAATATAAACATAAACGTTTTAAAGTTTATATATAGCAACTTAAGTGGATACTTAAGTGAATACAGCATGTAAAAGCCACCAAACAGAAATTGGACAAAAGGTAACCGAAACAATCATCATCTGGGTTCTTTTGTACCTATCTGGAATTTTTCTAAAATTAAGAATTTATTGAGAATTCAGTATGTTCAAAAGACCACATTTTTGGTGAGACCGGTTTCTCTTCCTTCAGCCTAGATAATCATGATCTTTTTCTGTTTTCCCCTAATACACAGGCAGATGCTGAGAACAAGACATACCATGATATGGATACCACACTGCATGCAAGCAACAGCTCGGAGTTTCAAGTGTCTGAGTTCATCCTGCTGGGATTCCCAGGCATCCATGAGTGGCAACACTGGTTCTCCTTGCCCATGGCTCTGCTTTACCTTATAGCTCTTGGTGCCAATCTTCTCATCTTGATCACCATCTACCACATGCCTAGCCTACATCTGCCAATGTATCAGTTTCTTGGAATCTTAGCTGCAGTAGATATTGGCTTGGCTACCACCAGCATGCCCAAGATCCTGGCCATCCTGTGGTTTGATGCCAAGGCCATCAGCCTCCCTGAGTGTTTTGCTCAGATCTATGCTATCCACTCTTTTATGTGCATGGAGTCAGGCATCTTCCTATGTATGGCAGTAGATAGATATGTAGCCATTTGTCATCCCCTTCAGTATCCTTCTGTAGTCACTGAAGCATTTGTAATCAAAGCCACAATATCCATGCTTTTCAGGAATGGCCTGTTAACCATCCCAGTACCTGTACTAGCTGCCCAAAGGCAATACTGCTCCAGAACGGAAATTGATCACTGCCTGTGCTCTAACTTGGGGGTCACTAGTCTGGCCTGTGATGATATCACTGTTAACAGGTTCTACCAGTTGGCTTTGGCCTGGCTTGTGGTCGGAAGTGACATGATTCTGGTCTTTGCTTCCTATGCTTTAATTATGCGCACAGTGTTGAGGCTGAATTCTGCTGAAGCAATATCTAAGGCCCTCAGTACCTGCAGCTCCCACCTCATCCTCATTCTATTTTACTACACAGCTATTGTTTTAGTATCTGTCACTCACCTAGCAAAAAGAAAGTTTCCCCTCATCCCTGTTCTCCTCAATGTGCTGCATATTGTCATCCCCCCATCTCTTAACCCCATGGTTTACGCCCTTAGGACACAGGAGCTGAGGGTGGGCTTCCAGAGGGTGCTTGGCTGGAGTGAGTTTGTGTCTAGGAAGTAAACTGACTGTGTAAGGCAGAACACCAAATGCCAAATGCAGTGTTGCAGGAAAATGAAGGCATAGACTTTGAGCCCAAAACACCTTGTTAAAATTCCATCTCTCCCCATTTCCAGGGGCATCAGCTCAAACTCATCGACTTTGGGTAGTGCACTGCGTGTGCAAAGCTTTTCACAATGTTAATTCTCACTCCCTGTGACAGCCTATGATGCAAGTAGCATTCTTTCTACATTCTGCAGACGTGGAAAATGAGTAGGGAAACTTTACCAAGGTTGACTAGAAACTTACAACATGAGATTTGAACTCAGTCTCTAGAGTCTCTGTTCTTAACCCTTTCTCTCCATTCACCTCATTTGCTAATTTTCATAAGGAAGCTAGGATAGTAAAACAAGCTAAAATTATCTATTACTCATTTTTAGTAAAGTTCCATTTAGAGCATGACAGTAGAGATGAACGATGGCAACAGAATATTCAGTTCTACAAGCATCAAGAAGAGATGGCTCAGCAGTTAAAAGCACATGTTGCTCTTGTCGAGGACAAGGGTTTGATTCCCAGCACCATATCCACATAGTGGCTCACAACTGTCTAACTACTGTCCCAGGGGATCTGAGGCAAAACAGTCATATAAAAACCATAATAAAATAAATTAATCTAAAAACTATATTTTAATAAAAGAAGAAGAAGATGGCAATGACCACAGTTTGACTCAGCAACAGAAGGTGATCAAATCCATGAATCCTCCAGTCAAGCAGGAATATAATATTCACATCATATGACTGGGGTACAATTCCATGATCTGGGGAGCATTTGAAGAGTGTACAACAGCCATGTTTAATCAGATGACAAACTCTGAGACTAAGAAACCCTTCCAAACAGTAAAATAAAATTTCAAGGAAATTATCACTGTCCATGTGTCCTCATGAAGCAAAAATCAAAGTAATTACATATTCTGCAGGCAAGTCTATAGTGAAGAGAAACCAGTAGGAATTTTCTTTTTGTTTTTATTTTCATTTATTCTTCCTCCATACAAACCTCCTAACTGCATCCTCCCCTCCCTCCACTCCTCCCAAGTCCCTCCCACCTCCCCTCTCCCCCAGATCGACTGCTCCTTCATTTCCCTTCAGAAAAGATCAAAGCCCAGAAATTTTTGTAATTGTTCACACTTAAGATAGAGAATTATGCCCGGCGGTAGTGGCTCACGCCTTTAATCTCAGCACTCAGGAGGCAGAGGCAGGTGGATCTTCGTGAGTTCAAGGACAGCCTGGTCTACAAGAGCTAGTTCCAGGACAGGCTCCAAAGCTACAGGGAAAAAAAAGATAGAAAAATATTACTGTGAAAAACTGATTTTTCTCTTTCTTCTGGGAAGACAAAATGGTTCAATTTCTATAGTATTTTTTGTCAAATGTAGTATTACAGAACAAAACTTTAAAGAGTAACTTTTGAAATGTGAAAATCTGGACACAGCTCTGGTCTCTGGTCCTCAGACAATGGGTTCTTTCATTCTTGAAGAAAACAGAGAAGTCAGAGGCAATTTTCCTGTCTAATGAAAACGATAGGACTCTTTAAATTCTAGACAACTTTTTAGTAAGAGTTTGACAGGGGTAAATTTTTTCAGTTCACAAAATCTTCAATTAATTTGCCTTGGAGCTCTACAAATAATAAAGCAAAAATATTTAAGAAATAAAATACTCAAATTGATTTGAACTTCTCTAATGAAATATAAAAATCCTTATGAAGTCTTACAGTTCACTGGCAACATAAAGAACAACAGAGGTTCTGATTTTATATTTAATTAACTTTTTTCATTTATTTTACATACTGACCACAGTTTCCCCTCCCTCCTCTCCTCCCTTTCCCTCCCCTGGCTCTGATCTACCGAGTCTCCATCCACTCCTCTCTCTCCATTCAGAAAGGAATAGGCCTCCCCTGGGTGTTAAAAGAGACCCTAATAATCACACAGAATCTATATTAATTACAATACTGTTTGGTCAATAACTCAGGCATATTTCTAGCTAGCTCCTTCGTCTTGAATTAATCAGTTTTTATTAATCTGTGTAATGCCACGAGGCTGTGGCCTACCAGTAAGGTTCTGGAGCTCCGTTGTCTTTCTCCTCCAGCAGCTACATGGTGTCTCTTTGACTCCACCTACTCTCTCTATAGATCTCTCTGTTCGGATTTCCTGTCTGGTTTTATTTGCTAAGTCATTGACCAAAACAGTTCTATTTATTAAGAAATAAAGCAACACAAATACAGAAGGACATCTCACATCACAACGGGCATGAACAAAGCATGGCACATCAAGTCAAGGCAGGACCAAGCTCCTCCCTCTGAACTAAGGCTGGGAGAAGGTAATCCAGTATAGAGAACTGGTTCCCAAAAGCCAGCTAAGTGCCAGGGACAGGCCCTGATTTCACTGCTAGAAGCCTTACAGGGCAAGCTGTGTAACTGTCACACACACAAGTTCCCTGACTATGCTCCCACAAGCTCGGGTCAGCTATCTCTGTGGGTTACCCCATCAGGACCTTGATCCCCCTGCTACATTCAGTCCCTCCTCCCTTTCTTCATGGGGGAGGAAGGAGAGTAAGGAAAGAGACATCTTGGGAGGGGGGCATTTCTGGGTTAGGGAGAGACAGCAGAAGTTCTAAAGCAGAATCACAGAACAAGACAGGAGATGTTTGGGTAGAACAGAGAACAAGCAGCACAAATTAGTTTGTTACCTGTTTAAATGTAGAAGTATGGACTAACAAAGAAGAAACACTGGCTCAAGCCAATGTGTGTACACTAGGAGATTTCCTGACACAGTAGCATGGCATTGTGATGGGCTTTAGGGAAAGATCAACTGTGCCAATCAATTTGGAAGCCCAGGTGTGAGAACTTTAGACTATTGACTCTCAAGCCATTAAATTGGTATGGGACAATTGTCTATATTCTGTCAATTATGTTTTAAATAAATGCTGATTGGCCAGTAGCCAGGCAAGAAGTATAGGCAGAACAACTAGACAGGACGTAGAGGCAGGTCAATGAAAACAGGAGAATTTTAGAAAGAGGGAAGCTCCCTCTGCAGTCCTGCCCAGACACAGAAGAAGGAAGATGTGACCTGCCCTGTTGAAAAAGGTACTGAGCCATGTGGCTAACATATACTAGAATAATGGGCTAATTTACGTTATAAGCGTTAATAAGAAGCCTGAGCTAATGGGCCAATCAGTTTATAACTAATGTGGACCTCTGTGATTTTCTTTGGGACTTAACGAATGTGGAAACTGGGCAGGACAGAAACTCCTTGCAACATTAAATCATCTTTCCTTTGGTAGAGTTGGCTGGATGGCATGTACATCCTTCTGTGGATAAAGCAAAATTTGACTATGCATGTTATTTGGCATTCTTCAATAAGACTATGTTAGTGACATTTCATCATTGGATAAAATATTTAAGAAAAACAACTTAAAGAAGAAAAGGTGGGGGCTTATGTTTTCAGGCCATGCTCAGCTAACTCCTTTGCTTTTATGTCTGTGACAAGGCAGAGGAGTCAGGGGAGAGAGGCATGTGCAATAAAGTTGATCATTCTCTGGAGGTCAGAAACTACAGTGAGAGTAGGAAAGGTTTATGGACAAGACCCTAAAATCCATACTCCTAGTAACCTATGTCCTCCAACTAAGCTCCACTTCCTAAGAGCTCAGGTACCTACAAACTCATCAGTGGATTAATATATTGATGATGCTAGTGATTTTGTAATCCAATTACCTCTCACAATATTTCCACTAGCTAGAGACCATGCCTTCAATACATAAGCTTTTTGGGGAGAACCTTCATATCTTAACTATAACATTCTACCCCTTGATACCTTGTCCATCTTCTAATGCAAAATACATCTACTTCTGTGGTTTCCTGAAGTCTCACTGTTTCAGCATTTCTCAAAAGTCTCCTTTGAGACTTAAGATAGACTCTTATAATGAGCACCCCCCCAAAAAAAAATCAGAAAACTATTCACTTCCAGAATATAATGTTATAGAACAAATATTCTCATTCCAAAAAGGAGGGATGTGGGCACAAAAAGAAATGGTACCCAAGCAAGATCAAAACCCAGGAGGACAAGCATGAACATGAAACTCCAAGTCCATCATCAGGGGCACATGGTGCTGTGGTGTAAACTTCAAATGGCTGAGACAGCTCCATTCATGTGGCTTTCCTTAGTACAGTCCAAATGGCAGGTCTCTTGGGATAATTCTGACTATTGGGGAGCTTTCTTTATTTAGCAGACCTTTCATGTACCTGGCATCTCTAGTTGCCAGAGGTCTTGGTTCTCACTCTTATTTTACTTTCACAGTCGTATGCATTGTCCTTCCAGGCTGACCTACCAGGATTCTGACCATTCCACACACTACCAGGTCTCTCAGGCCTCTATTTGAGTGGATATCTCCATGACTCCACAAATCTTGCATTCCAAATTCCTACAAAACCAACATTCTCAGTGAGACTGAGTATGCCAGCTGAGTAATTAATGAGTTAACAGCAGAAAAATCTAGGCAGCTCTGTCCTACCATACATAATTCTTAGATTAATAATGATTAAATGTTCCTAAAATATTTGAAATTAAGCAGGAAGACAGGTCATGGACTTAGAAAGCAATAAACTATCACTCCTTAAGAGGTATGAAACTCAAACTTAAATCAAGCTGTTAGCATACTCCATCCCTCCCCTACAAGGGGACATCAGAGACAGCCACATCCCAAGATAATCTTCTAGAAAGAAAACAAGTGCACAGCCCATGATAGACTGGGTTTGACTGAACGTTAAACATGCTTCTTCCCAGCTGTGGGTCCTAATCTCCCTTTCTCACTGTATTTGTTTCAGAAAACTACCATTATAAATGCTTTCATCTGAAGTGCATGTATCTTCTCCTGGAGTCTCACCTACTTTACAACCATGGCATGTCTTTGTCAAGGACCTGGGGAACATATCCTGAAATATAGATATTGGAGAAGATAGCAGCCCAAGTCTCAGAGTCTGTAGGCGCTGAGGAGATTGACTTCAACAAACACAGATGATTCAGCCTCAGAGAAAACTATTTCCAACGTCAGGACCAACTCAATGTGTGCCACAAATGCCATCGGTCAGGCTTTCCGCTGAAGTCCTCAAAGGGGCTCCCACTACTTCACCCCAGGGCTTACATACAACCACCCCACTCCCAAACCAAGTTCACGCTCCCCTTTTGTTCAGGTAAATTACAGAGAAACCCTACCTCAAAAAAGAAGAAGGAAAAAATAAAGAAATAAAAAAAGAGAAAAAAATTTTTCAGACAGGAAATAGGGGATACAATCACATCTTATTTAAAACACACAAATATGTTCTAAAATGGCTGATTTTTTTCTATTTTCTTTTTTACTGTTTTTATTACACTATTTTCTATTTTCTTTTTTATTGTGCTAGTAAATCACTGACATTTTAGAAAATAATTTGACCTTAACTAAATCTCATATTTGCATAGGAGCAACTCTATCCACTAGAAATACTTACTGAACGCAGCATTAAAAAGTAAAATTACAATAAACCTAGTTTATGGGTTAAATTGAATTTTATCTATCCTAGAATTGAACACCAACTCACTTCATAAAGCACAATAAATGCTTCTGTGAACTGAGCAGAGGAGGTCACGGACAAGTGCTAAAGAAAATAAAAAACAGCAAAAAAAAAATAGATTGGCTATTTCTGTTACATTCCCTAAAGAATTAAAATTAAAGATATTTCTTTTTTTGTACTGACTCAAGTTGACTAGAATCTCTTGTATTAAAACAAAAACAAGAATTCAAGGCCAGCCTGGTCTACAGAGCTAGTTCCAGGACAAGCTCCAAAGCTACAGAGAAACCCTGTCTCGAAAAAAAAAAAAATTAAACCTTCAGGTGAATTGCATGAGATTTAGCACAAGTGACGCCATTCTGCTTTGGTCTGGTGAAGTCTTGGGAAGGAGCTGGGACCAAAACTTTGGTTTCATATGTAACTTGTTAAACAGTAGGAAACTGTGTCAAGATGGAGGTAAGATGCAGAGAAATATGCATAATACACACACACATACATACATACATGCACACACCACTTATTTTTTGTTTGCTTTACTTCCTATGTGATTTTGTAAGTACCTTCCTACACTGAGCCCCTGGCCTCAGAGGAGACAGTCTTTCTTTTCTCATTCTCTCATACAATACATGGCAACCACAGCCTCCCCTTCCTCCACTCCTTACAGTTCACACACACACACACACCTCCTCCCAGATCTACTGCTCCTCCATTTCCCTCCAGAAAAGTGCAGGCCTCCAGGGACATCAAAGGAACACGGCATAATAAGATTCAATAAGACCAAGCACAATTGTTTGAGGGCTGGATGAGGCAACCCAGTAAGAGGTAAAGGGTCCCAAGAGCTGGAGAAGAGTCAGAGACACTTCCATTTCCCACGAAGGGAAAGGCTGAAGCCCCAGTGACAACTAGAGGAGAAGTTTTCCTTTCAGGAAGAGATTCCATGCAGTTCTGGCAGCTTGCCTGACCACTGTGCACGACAGACCAAAGATGAAATGATGTGTGCTTTTCTTTTTCCGAGACAGGATTTCTGTGTGTAGCACTGGCTGTCCCGGGACTCATGATGGCCTCAAACTTGGGTGTTAGTACTTTTTTATTAATGGCTGGCTCTGCGCCTCTCCAGGGAGACATCATCCCATTGAAGCGAGCTAAAACTATATAAACTTACCTGACACAAAATGTTTTCAGTGTTTCAGACTTGACCTAATGTTTAGTAAACGGCCCCATCAGGCCTTTAGTAAACATGAGGCCTTGTGGATGTTTGTACACCCCAGAGAGCCTACAAAGCGATACTTTGCTCCAGACCACATAGAAACCCATAACCTATTCTAATATTCATAACCAGGTGTTGATCGTGACTAGAAAACAGAGGAAAATCTTTGCCTTAATACTGACGAATATTTCATCTGCTGCTTTCACAGAACATGTGTGGAAATACTTTAGATCTAACCAAAAGTTGAGACAGTTCATGAAATTGCTTCTGTTGTGGAGAAGTTGAGGGAAGGGAGGGGAGTCTTCCATTTTTATCTGTCTTTTTGTACTTTTTGGCTCCTGAGCCTTTCTAAATGTCAACAGATACCTAGGCATCCTACTTACTCCATAAGTGTTTGCTGTTGTACATGGTGCACTCTAATTTACACGACTGACTGGAAAATTCCCTTAGTGGTAGGAAGCCATGCCGCCAATCAACTGGATTCACAAAATCAGGATGGCATTTTTCATATGAAGCAGATCTTATACCTAAGAGTGTAATATATATAATATAACACATGATATTATATGATATAAACAGTGGGGACTAAGAGGGAATGGGAGAATGGATTTGTCACTTACATGTTTCATACTGTCAGGACACTTCTATATCCCACAGCCTAGAAAGGAATCTGCACTTACACATTATCTGAATGGGATATGACTTTATAAGTCCCTCAAGACATATCGGCCATGTTTCCTTCTGGCAAGACAACCTGGAAATGTGATATGACTGTGCAAGGTTTGAATCAAAGTGAAGACAACATCCTACCTGATGACAAATATCTTTTCTAAGCTTTTTCCTGTTTTATAAACCGATAAATTCTAATTCTCCTTGAACAAGTGCAATGTGTCTATCAGTAGTGACCCCAAAGCCAAGAAGACATTTTGCAATTTACCAAACTCTTGATGCTTCTTGCCCCCTTTGTGAACGGATAGAGTTCACACCTCTCTGTGACTACCATGTTGAGACAACCAAGAGACACTTGAGGGTTAGCTCTGTGCTGCAGCCTAGTGTGCCTGGGGCCTAGATCCTTAACACAAGAGAAAAATAAGAAAGAGAAGAAGGTAGGTGAGAGAATAAGAAGGAAGGAGAGGAAGGAGTGAAAGAAAGACCAGAGAGAGACAATGTCTAAAAAGGATTTCCATAAAATAGCAATTTATTGTGCAAAGCAATTCTAAGACGGCTGAAATTATTCCATGTGCCCTTTTATAGCATTAGTATACATTTTTAACAGTTTTTAACTGTAGTAAAACCAGAAACTGTGTTCGGCACAGAGTGCCTATTCCTGAAGCTACCTAACAAATTCACTACAAATGGCTCAAATGGTTGAAAAAGTAAAAAGGGTATATTTCCCAGTGGATTAAAATAATATAGGTGAGTGGGGTGCCACACACCTGAAATCTCAACACTTGGGATGCAGGGGAAGGAGAATTATATGTGTTAGGTTAGGTTGATCTATAGAGAGAGGACTTACCTGAACGCACACACAGCTGTGACAGAGAAATCTAGGGATGGATCCTCCCTTGATGATGAGCTGCCTGGGAAACAGGGTCTGGATGTGGAACCATGATAAGACTTATTAGGAAATCAGAACTTTGTGGTTTAGTACATAATGACACAGGGAGGTCAAAAACTCCAGCACAGCCACAAGAAATCAGCCCTTAAGCCAGGGTGGGTGAGTATGACAGCCGCGTTTGATATCTGTGGGAGGAAAGCTTCATTTTTTTCCCAGTGTGACAGGTGCTTCTTCCATGGCCTGTAATTTCAGTCACTAAGACACAGAGCTAGCGGTAAAAGATGAACACTGAACTGTTATAACAAACCCAGTAGTCCCCGTGATAAGGCACACAAATGACAATTATGTCTATGGGCAGTGTTAAGGTACCCCCATGGGCAGTGTTAAGGTGCCCCAAACACAACTGCACTGTCCTCCAAAACTAAAAGGTTAAATATGCTTCTTGGCACACAGCAGTTCTAAGACTCAGAATAATTCACTGACAGTGTTAGTAAGAAAACAGCTTTGAATGTTCAGTTGCTTAGTGCAACAAAACACTATGCTGCTCACGTGTAAAATGCTGAGACCTTTCTGAATGGGTGGCTGTTGGTGGTGCTCCCCATGTGCTCACTCAGACTTCTCAAACCATTCCACTTTAGTGCTACTGTCCCCCCTGTGTCCTTCAGAGGCTGTGGGGAATCTGCAGAGGTCTTAATGTGAAAGACACACATTATTTCCGCCTATGCTTCATGATGAGACAGTCTTGTGGCCCCATCTAGAGGCCAGATTACAAAGTCTCCACAGCGTTCCAGGAACCTTTCTCGTCTGGTTAACAGGATATGTGTTCTCAGTGATCTCTCACCCTGTTCACACAACAGATGTGAAATCTGAATAGTAGTCCAGTTTGGACAGAAACCGGAGAGCTCGGTGACAATGGAGAGAGTTGTTTCATGGGTGTCCTGTGAGATCAGACCATCTGGCTCCTAAACTCTCAGCACTAACAGAAGAGATGTTAGAAAAGAAAAGATTAGTAATGTGTGCTGGCTACATTCTAAGATAGCTAAGTGAGAACTGGGCAGAAAATATATGGAAACAATCTGTCACTTTCCAAGCAGGAAACAAAATGCAAATGATGAACGTAGCGGATTTCCACAGCCAAGGCAACCCATTCCCACACGACACTCGGCAGCTTGAAACAGTGTCTTTATTCTCTTCCATTTCTGCAGGTCAAAAGTCTGAAATGTGTTTCCCAGAGCTAAACAAGGTGTGGAGAGGGCTGTGTGCCTTTCTGGAGATAACTCCACAAGTCTTGGGAGAATTTGTCTTCTCTGCCCACGTTCTAGGTTGTTGTCCGATTCATCTCCTCTGGTACTGGCAAAACCCAGATGTGTCTTTACCTTTTACAGCACCAATCTCAATCTCTCTGGGCCTTTTTATCATTGTGTGGCCCTTGTGACTAAATGAGATTTCAAAACCCAGGGTAATATTCTTATTTTTAAGTCTGCTGTTTGAGCATCTTCGTCAAATCTGTAACATTCATTTTCCTCCTCCATATAACCCTATTCCCATATTCGCAGATTGTACATATATGTCACAGGGAAAGGCTCATCAGATTAAAAATAAACTGAACCCTGTAGAAATGGAAAAATGATAAACATCAAACAGTAAGAAGTGATTTTTTTTCTCAAAGTTTCAAGCAGAAATATCCCAGTCAAACTTCTCAGTTAAATAAGGTGTCTAAGAAAAAAGTTTGTAGTGTGGGTATAGTACCCACTAAACACTTCAGATAAAACAACGAACAACAATGGTCAGAGTAAAGAGAGAACCTTCCCAATAAAACATTTAACTCCAAATTATCCTCTAGTAAATTAGAGAGATGAGCACTAGGCTATCAAGAGGGAAATAGAGAAAATTTAAGGGTTATGTCTCTGAAGGACTTCGGGATGTGTTGTTGGTATGCAGTGAAATCACACTATGAGAATTCTTCTAGGGCTCTAATAAATGTATCTTACCAATGAAACTAACAGCTCAACTAAGAAAACATTTGAACTGTTAAAAACTAACATAAATCTAGGCATAGTAGCTGTAATCCCAGAAGCTAAAATTGCAATTTTGGGGCCAGCCTGATCTACATGATGAGTTCAAGACCAACTTGGCAACATAGTAAGACGCTGACTCAAAAGGATATAAATAAATAAATAAATAAATAAATAAATAAATAAATAAGAGCCAATATAACTCTTAGTTTAACATTTCAGCCCCAGGAAAGGAGAGTGAGTGTCCAAAAGTACATATAGCAGTATTTCACCTTTTAGCCACAGCAGCAGAATAGCTCCTGTTGCTATAAGCAACATTCTAAATGAAATAACAATGACATTTCTTTTGCTAATTCCTCAGAAATTTTATGATTTGTTATAGAGTAGCCTAAGCTATCCTTTCTAATGTAGTCATGTTTGTTTTGAGATGCCAGTGCGATGCCAAGAAACAGTTCGATGTAACTGAAGACAATGACAGCCTTCTCTCCAGAATCTCAGCTATCTACACCGCTGAGCCCACCAGGTTCCATGGTAGTTCCAAACCCATGAACACAGGTAGCCCCGGCTGAATCCTGAGGGTCACAAAACAACAACAAATGAGCATGCATATGGCAAAAAGACTGGAGTATGGGCGACGGCAGGAAATAATGAGGACTGAGGGGCTGGCAAGACAGCTCAGTGGTTAAGAACACAAGGTTCGGCTCCCAGCCCACACAGTCTATAACTCCAGTTCCAGGGCATCTGACACCCTTTTGGCCTCTGCAGGCACCAGGCATGTACACAGTACACAGACATACATGCAGGCAAAAATGTCCATACACATATTGTTTTAATTTAACAAAAAAAGAAGGCAACAGTGAAAGCAATCAAAATGTATTACATATAATACATGAAATTGTCAGATTTCATTATTATAAATTTATTTATAATAATATTATAATATAAATTTACATATAATACATATTATAAATTTACATATAATACATGAATTCAGTTATGAAAAAGAAAGGCTGAATATATGAATGTGGATCTCAAAAGAAAAGACTAAACTGGTGTGAGAGGTCCTCTGTCTGTGTTGCTTCTATTGGTTAATGAATAAAGAACTGCTTTGAGCCTATGGCAGGGTAAAAAAGACCTAGTGGAGAAAGCTAGGCTGTATGCTGGGAAGAAAGGTGAAGTCAGAGAGACACCGTAGAGCTGATGCCAGAGTTAGACATGCCAGAACTTTGTTGGTAGACCACGACCTTGTGGTGATACACATGAAAGACTCCCGCTGGGCGTCTTCCCTCGGGAGAGGCCCCGCGCCCCAAAGATCAGTCGAAAACACGCAGTCGGATGCAAGCAGCAAGAGGTTTATTGGGAATACACAGGTATACCCGGGGCGACCAAGTCTCTCGGAGGACTTGCGCGCCGCAGGTTGGGGGTGAGGGGTTTTTATAGGAGAGCAAAAAGCGAAGTTTACAGAAGCGAGATGCAGGGTAGTAAATTCTTAACCTAGATAACAATGAAGGGAACTACTCCGCGGTTTATTGTTTCTCTTATCCTGCCTCCCCCTCCCCTGGCTGGAGACCTGACTCGTGACGAGTCCCGCTGTATACGTGACTCAGGCCTCGCAATCCTTTCTTTCTTTGTTTCTATGACCATTCCATAAATCTCCTGTCTCGCAGCCAGATAAGGCTATCTTTGCTTAGGTGTCTTTGCTCAGCATTCCGGAGGCACGGAATTCCGGAGGTTTTTTAATGGAGCTTGTTATTTGCTCAGCACCCTGAACTCCGGAGGTTCTTAATTAAGCTTGCTATCTGAAAACCTTTGCAGAACGGCATAACTGTGATTAAGACGAGTTGGGGTCCTTCACACAGATTAATAGAAATGGGTTAAATTAAGATGTAAGAGCTAGCCCTGAAATAACCGCACAAAACTGTATTAATTAGCTTCTTATTGGCTAAGCTATCCAGATGGCTGGGAACAAACAAGCGCCCTCTCCTCCAACAAATTGGCGCCCACGTGGCCAACTAAATCCACATAAAACCGGAGAGGGCTTTAAAAGCAATTCTAGACAAAAAAAAAAAAATGCAGAGTTTAACACAGCTTCTTGCTATTTGCTGGAGATGTGCCACAGCTCCTTTAAGAGAGATTTTCCTGATTCAGCCACAGCAGAAAAAAAGTGGTGGTTTTGAAATGCAGGCTCTCTGGGCTCTGCTGCCAGCATGACCTCTGGCTCTGGAGACAGAGAATTTGGATGGAGTTTGTTGTAACACCTGATTCTGTGTTACCCCCTCGGTACAGTTCGCGCGCCACTATACCGTACATGGGTCGGGCAAGGGCCTGGAGATTGAAAGAACACACAAGAGACCTGGGTCATTCGAAAGGAGATCAGCCAAATGCTGTTTATTCAACTTTGGGGAAATCCTATTATACCTAGCTGCTGCACAAGGATTTCCGCCCAGGCAGGTGGGAAATTACCATACCAAAGATGAAACAATGCCCTACAGCTAATCACCAGGCAAGACAGAGGGAGCACAGGAACAAACAGGATGTTTTAGCTGGCTGACCAGAAACTGTCCTCAAGATGCACCCCAGGAGCAAGGGTAGACTCAGGCCCTACAGTTTGTGAGCAAAGTGCTACAGTTTGCTTGGTGGCAAAGTGGACCAACTGAGTTCCTGAAAGTGGGGCAGTGCATAGCCTGGCTCAGGGACACAAGTGGCTCTGCCATGCTGGGCTGGGCAGAACAAGCACTGATTTAACATATTTGACCTAGTAATAGTGCAGCTTAAGTTTTAGACTAGGCTGGCAAGCATTCAGTACTGTATTTGGTCTAGTAATGCAGCAGCTTAAGTTTTAATGAGGGCTTACCATTTTAAAAGCTCTTCAGGACAGTAAAGAATTACAAATAACGCAATAAGAACAGATTCAGAAATAAAAGAACTCTAAATGGGTCTCAGTGTTGGACAAATGTACATAAGCTTGAAAAAGAGAAGAAAAAGACTATAGAGAGTTGAAAAAGAAGTAAAAAAATCTTTAAAGAGACAAAGTACAGATAGTCATAGATTAAAAAGAATAAAAAATATGCCACATAAAAATGGAAAATTCAGAGTCTGAATTATGTATATTATTGTGTTATATTTGAATTTTTGACTGTTAATGAGCTAAGTACAGAGAGACATCTCATTGTATGGGCTGCTAAGCTAAACCAGCATGTATATTATAAAGGAATCACAACTTTCAATTTTGGGTCTAAGGATATGTTGTTTTGGAAAAGTTCTCTTGTTTCCACAGAAGCAGCGAGATGTCTCTGTCAATTCTAGAGTTTTGGAAGTTGTTTACAATGTACTTCCTGTTGACTTAGGTAATATTACATCCTTCTGGAGTCTTTGATGGAGTTGAAGAATAGATAGTTATAGTTTTCCTTATTTATGATAAAAGATAAAATAAAGAGAAATATTGTAACTGTAGCTCTTACTACTCAATAAGTTATTAGTAGCTCAATACTACTAATAACTGTAGTATTGTAACTGTATTGAACCAATTTTGTGGTTCTTTCTTGATACCTGTTTTGTTATATGTAGTTTTGCTATGCTAAAGTTAAAGCATTCCTTTTTGTCTAAACTGAAAAGGGGAAATAGTGTGGAAGGTCCTTCTGTTTATGTGTTGCTTCTATTGGTTAATGAATTAAGAACTGTTTTGAGTCTATGGCAGAGAAGAACAGAACTAGGCAGGGAAAGCTAGGCTGTATGCTGGGAGGAAGAATGGTGGAGTCAGAGAGACACTATGGAGCCACCGCTGCCAGAGTCAGACATGCAGGAACTTTGCTGGTAGGCCACAACTTCTTGGTAATACTTAGATTAATAGAAATTAAGATGTAAGAGTTAGCCAATAAGGGTCTATTTTTATTCTTCTACATGATAATATCCAGTTATGCCAACACCATTTGTTAAATATGCTTTCTTTTTCCATTTGATATTTTTTTGCTTCTTTGTCAAAAATCAGGTGTTTGAAGGTGTGTGGATTAATATCCAGGTCTTCTATTCAATTCTATTTGTCCTCCTGTCTATTTCTATGCCAATACCAGGCTATTTTCAGTATTGTAGTTCTGTAATAAAGTTTAAAGTCAGGGATTGTGATGCCTCCAGAAGTTCTTTTATTGTACAGGATTGTGTCCAAATGGATCAAAGACCTCAACATAAAACCAGCCACACAGAACCTTATAGAAGAGAAAGGTGGAAGTACACTTGAACTCATTGGCACAGGAGACCACTTTTTAAATATAACCCCAGAAACACAGACATTGAGAGGAACAATTAATAAATGAGACCTCCTAAAACTAAAAAGCTTCTGTAAAGCAAAGGGCACGATCAACAAGACAAAACAACAGCCTACAGAACAGGAAAAGATCTTCACTATACCCACATCAGACAGATGTCTGATCTCCAAAATATACAAAGAACTCAAGAAATTGGTCGTCAAAAAAACAAATAATCCAATAAAAAAATGGAGTACAGACATAAACAGAGAACTCTCAACAGAGGAATTTAAAATGACTGAAAGACACTTAAGGAAATGTTCAACATCCTTAGTCATTAGAGAAATGCAAATCAAAACAACTCTGAGATTCCATCATATACCTATAAGAATAGCCAAGATCAAAAACACTGATGACAACTTATGCTGGAGAGGTTGTGGGGTAAAGGGAACACTTCTGCATTGCAAGCTGGAATGCAAGCTGGTACAGTCCCTTAAGATGTCAGTGTAGCGATTTCTCAGAAAATTAGGAAGCAACCTTCCTCAACACCCAGTAATACCACTTTTGGGTATATATCCAAAGGTTGCTCTATCGTGCCACAAGGACATGTGTCATAGCCAGAACCTGGAAACAACCTAAATGCCCCTCAACCGAAGAATGGATAAGGAAAATGTACATTTACACAATGAAATACTACACAGCAGAAAAAAATAATGATATCTTGAATTTTGCAGGAAAATAGAACTAGAAAACATCATTTTGAGTGAGGTAACCCAGACACAGAAAGACAATTATCACATGTACTCACTCATAGGTGGTTTTTAAACATAAAGAAAACCAGCCCACAAATCACAACCCCAGAGAACCTAGACAACAATGAGAACCCTAAGAGAGACTTACATAGATCTAATCTACATGGGGAGTAGAAAAAGTCAAGATCTCCTGAGTAAATTGGGAGCATTGGGACCTTGGGAAGGGTTGAAGAGGTGAGGGGAAAGACAGGGAGGGGAACCAAGAAAAATGTAGAGCTCAATAAAAATCAATTTTAAAAAGTTAGCCAATAAGACTCTAGAGCTAATGGGCCAAACAGTGATTTAATTAATACAGTTTCTGTGTAGTTATTTCAGGGCTAAGATAGCCAGGCGGCCGGGAATGAACAAGCTACCCTCTCTTCCAACTTAAGACAGAATTATTTACTTGGAAATAGTCATGGTTTGTGTGATTTAAAGGCAGATTACTGATTAAGGGGGAAACCTATAATGGACTTAGAGTCAGAATTTTTAGATACCTTTCAATTTTATATTGCCAATATTATCTGCTGGCATTATTCTTTGTTCATGCATTCAGCCCAGATACTTAGTATTGCATAAATTGTACCTGTCCTGTATCATGTGACCCACTTTCCAGATGAATCAGCAGAATTTCTTACATATAATAATGATCAAATTTCCTTACATGTAAATGCAACCAATCCCAACCTTAACATAGTTAAACATTTTGGTGTTTTTCAAGGCTCTCTGTGTTATTTTCACCTAATTTTATATTTGCTGCAGCTGTGTAGTAATGGCAGCCATGATGCTGGAGAATACAATGCTCATGATGCAGTATGAACAGGCAAGGCTGGGAAGGAAGAGACATCGCTGGACACATTGGGAATCTCACAAAAATGAAATTGAAAATATCTTTTTCAGTCAACAGACTTGAAGTCAGAATTACAGTTATTTACTGAGCATTCACATAACACCAGGTATCATATCAGTGGTTCGCATACTCAACTCAGTCCTTGCAATAAGCTTAGAACATAGGAAGAAGAGGTCTTATTTTATAGGTTAAGATTAAATTTTAAAAGTATGAACTCCCCATGGATCACAATCAGTTCATAATAGTCCCAAGATTTGAACCCACATACACTTTTTCTCAAACCCATTTTCTTTCTGTTGCAGATAATACAGTACCGGAATGTGGGATCTCACCAGCAAGCTCTCTCTCTCATGTTGGTAAGAGAAACTGAGAAAGCATTGAGAGCTGTGCCTTCTTTCAAGACTTCCACAGCAGAGACCATGTGAGTCATGCTGTCCCTCATCTGCTTTGTCTTTGCACCATAAATGACAGGATTAATTATGGGGAACTAGCACATGGAGATTTGCCAGAAAAAATATGTACATGGTGGGGAATGTTCTTGCCAAAGTGATGTGGAAAATGAAGGTGTGAAGAAGAGGAGACTCCAATGTGAGAGCCACAGGTGTTGAGAGCCTTGTGCTGGCATCCTGGAAAGGAAGTCTAAACACAGCCTGGAGGACCAAAGTGTAAGAAATACCAATGAGTGCAACATCTACCAAAACTGAAGCCATTGGCACTGAGAAACCATACCAGATATGGACAATGATGTCAGCACAAGCCAACCTGGCTACACCAATAAGCTCACAGCATGACTGTGGGGTGCTATTGGTCCTGCAGTATGACAGTCTCTTCTGATAGGGAAATGGTCCCAAGGCTCCATCCCCAGATGGCCAAGGCCATTTTTCCAGTTACCATGGGAGTTAAAATGACTGAGTATCTCAGAGGAGTACATACAGCCACATAGCAGTCAAATGTCATGGCCAGCAGGATTCCTGACCTCCCCCGCCCACCACAAAAGAAATGTGCATAAAAATATCTGAGTAATGCAGGCATCAAAGGGGATCTCCCTGTCATGGAACCAGAAAATAACCAAGGCCTTGGGCACAGTGGTGATTGACAGGAGAATGTCAGTGCCGGCTAGCATGGATAGAAAGGCATACATGGGCCCATGGAGGATGCATTCCCTCAGAACAAGGATGAGGACTCTATTTTCCAAGAATGAGGGGATGTACACGAGACAAAAAGGGATAGAAAGCCAGATGTGGTGTTGTTCCAGTACTGGGATTCCAAGTAGGATGAATACAGTCGGATGGATAATGGTGAGGTTAGCTCCAAACATGCTTGCTTTTGAAGTCTCTCTGTGAAAACTTAGAGAGAGAGAGAGAGAGAGAGAGAGAGAGAGAGATGCAGAGGCAGTAGGAAGATCCAGCTGTAAGTTCTGGTAGAGGGTTAGCAAACATCACAGTGACTTCAACGGTCTAGTGTCACCCTCCGCTTCCCACATTAGCACGGCAAATACAAACAAGGGCTCCTGACCACACCTGAGCAGTGTCTAGAACCCATACACATCTGTGTTCTGGCTTTGGCATTAACTCTTTCTAGGGCTTTGATCATTCCCCTGATCGCTACAACTGCATCCTCCACCAGACAAGACTCCCCATTTCCTGCCTCCCGTCCTCACTCCTTTACACTCAGTAGCTCTGATACCGCCTTTGTGCCAGGCTCTAAACACAATGTTTATGGTTTGTTTTGGTGTGTGTGTGTGTGTGTGTGTGTGTGTGTGTGTGTGTGTGTGTGTCTAGAGGAAGAGGACATCAGGCATCTTTATCACCCACCACGGGATGTCTCACTGAACCTGAAGCTTGCAGTCTTGGCGAGGATGCTGGTCACAAACTCCCAGGAACCTGTTCCACCTCCCACCTGGAATTGCAGGTACTTATGTAACCATGCCCAGCTTTTTGTGTGGGTAATGGAGGTTTGAACCTAGATCCTCTTGCTTTTGCAATCACTCCTGACCACTAGCCATCGCCCCAGTCCCTATGTTTTTTAAATAAGCCTATCAACCTAGAAATTAAAGCCACCACTTTGCAGTCAGAGAAAGGCCTCAGCAATCCTGCGTTACTGTCTTTCCAGCTTTAGACACATCGTCAAAGTTAATTTA
Source organism: Myodes glareolus (assembly GCF_982192425.1). Classification (NCBI taxonomy): domain Eukaryota; kingdom Metazoa; phylum Chordata; class Mammalia; order Rodentia; family Cricetidae; genus Myodes; species Myodes glareolus. Next base: position 99,642,439 of record NC_142032.1, on the reverse strand, counting down.
CATGACACCTGCTTGCCACTCAACCTGGACTTTCCAGTTGTCTTTGTTTTTGATAAGCACTTCTTCATCTAAAACAAATTTTTTCTACCTTGAAAGTCTTCCAGTTTGCAGCCTATATATTACCACCCAGGAAGCCGTCCTCAGCTCAAATCCTGAACTTCTTCTGACCCTTTGTTACTGATTTTTTTTAAAGGCAAATTTTTACATCTTAGGAATTTGGCATGATCTATAATGTTGAATTATTCATACTTTTCTTGTCTGAATTAAATACACTCTACATTCTGCCTAACATAGTGCCGAACATAGAAGTACAAAATCAATACTAATTACTGTTAGCAAATGAGTCAGTACAACTTAACAGAAATCCAAGTAACTAATGGAGATGCACTTGAAATTTATAATTTCAGGGATGGAGAGATGGCTCAGTGGTGAAGAGCACTGGCTGTTTTTTCCGGCGGTCCTGAGTTCAATTCCTAGCAACCACATTGTGGCTCACAGCCATTTATATTGAGATATGATGCCCTCTTCTGACTTGCAGGCATAAATTCAGATACAGAACACTGTATACATATTAAATAAATAAATCTTGTTTATAAAAAGAACTTTACAATTTCAGTCTAATGGGGGGAAAACATCTATTCAATAAATATCATTGGGATATAGAATTATTTCCAAATTTATTAGGTGAACATAAAGAAATTCCACAGTGTTATGCCTAAATAGCAAAACTATAAAAATACTCAAACTTAAAAAAAGTTTTTAAGATAAAACATTTTTGTGTTGAAAAGATCTGAGTAAAATAAGAGAATCAAATTCCATAGAAAGTAGCAAACCGCTGACAATTTTGTAAAAATGGAATGGAGGATTCCAAAAATAAATAATTCTAGAAGAAAGATATATATGAAGCTTACAACAGAAGAAAAGATTAATGATTAATATCCTGAAATAATAAAAGTTGGTGAAACTACTTAATGTATTTTTAGACATACAAAGAAACAAAATGGATGATATGCACTATAATAAAATCATTGTGTACAGATGAATAAATGGTCAATCATATAAAATTTAAAAAATGAACTATGTCATCTTAAAAAATATAAGGAAAACATCTCCCAGTATTGAGACTTGTAACTTTCTATGGCCACTTTGGACACTAATTTGACAATAGCTTTTAAAAGTCTTAACGTTGCAAGTGTTTCTGCTCAGTAACTTCTGCCATCTACTTTCTGAAATTACAGCATAAGAATCTACAAACATCTACATTCTTACACTATCAAGTTGGTTATATGACTTCATAACTACCCTAAGCCAGTAAGCCAAGGTGCCTATATTGCAATGAAATGTTTTGTTTCCATTTTTTTTAGTGTATAGGAGCTGGAAAGATAACTCTTCCTTGAAGTACTTGCCACATGAACATAAAGATCTGTTTTGAGTACCAGCACTCACCTAAAAATTTGTGTGGTGGTATGTACTTGAAATCCCATTGCAGGGAGGTGGAAACAGGAGAATCTGAGGCTTGCTGGAGACAGCCTCGATACTCGGTAAAGTCCACGATGAGTAAGAGACCCTGTCTCACAAAACAAGATGAATGACTTCCGAAGAAAAACAACTGAAGTTGAATTTGATCTCTACACGGATGCACACACACACACACACACACACACACACACACAAGCACACATGTGTACCTCTATACATATGAACACACGCATACATATACACAAAGATGTGTCAACTGTGGCATATAATTAAGTAAACAAAAAGCTAGTTGTAGATCCAAATGTATAATCTGATTTCTGTGAGATGTACTACAGTACATTATAAGCAACAGAAAACCCAAATCTACTTTGGCTTGAGAAGACAGAATGTCTTTACTCTGTTTCTGAATAAAAAACTTTCTAAGAGGAGAAATCTCAGTTCAAAAAGTGCTTAATATGCATTAAACAAGGCAGGTGTGGTCATTCAAGTCTACAATCCCAGCACCATGGAGGTTGGTGACAAGAGGATCACTGGGGCTTGTTGGCCACTCAGCTACCTTCCAGGTTCAGTGAGAGATGAGCTCGGGGGAATAAGGCAGAGAGTGATAGGACAGGATGTGGAATGTCTTCTGATCTCTGCACATGCATAAGGGCATGCTCACACATCACATATGCACACACACACACACACACACACACACACACACACACACGTTTTTTATCTCAAGGTCACATAAGGATTCATGATATCATAAGAGTCTTCATTTCTTTACGGCTTGGGCTTCTAGGAGCTGAATCTCCTAAGATAAAGTGAGTGAGGAATTTATCTTATGTACAAAATAGTCACCAACTAAGAGCAATAATATTTTAGTGAAAGACTAAGTCAGACTCCACAGCGAACAAAGTATCAGCATTTGAAGTACAGACAAGATCTGACAAGACAACTCCCAGCCATGGCTGAAGCATGAAAGGAAATGGAAAATAGAAACCCAGATGCATACTTTTATAAACTAATGATAAAATTGGTCCTATAATCTTAGTTTTAAATACTTTTGAATTTCTTGCATTATAGCCAGTAAAAGGAAAATAAATCCTAACTCTGTATCAGGAAAATGTTTTAAGCAAACTGAAAATGTAATTTTTAATATGCCTGCTTTCAATATTTCAACATTTTAAGTTACTTTACTATTCTGGGGGGGATAACGTTAGTCCCACTCCTGCACAGCAGTTCACGATGTCAAACTGAGCACTTTGACAATAGCCCACTCCCCAGAGGACATAAAAGAGCCTCTCAAAATCAGCTATTATGCAGGGGAAACATAAAAATCCTAAGAACCAAATGCTTAGCCCAAAGTTTACCCCAGCTGGAGGGATAGTTCTTCCTCCACATAAGATGCAGGTTTTGGAAGGATCCCTTAGATCAGGAGACATCTCCTTCCCGGGGCTCTGTAGAGCTTGCCTGGTTTGGTTAGACAGAAGCAAACCCCAGCAGAGCTAGTCTGCAGAGATCACTAGTTCAGAAACCAGAGAGAGTCCTTTCTACGGTCTCTGTACATACGACATCTGTTGATGACCCCAGATAGCTAACATAAGGGCATATGTGACTTTGATCTTGCTGTTACCCAATGTGAAGATTATTAAGATCCCACCTATACCCACAAATCTTCAATATACATAGAAAATTGTAGAAAAAGAAGAAAGAGTAGAATCAGAAAGCGCTAAGTACATGTATGCAAGGCCATGTAAGAGAGAGAGATTTACCTTTATACTTATATGCTGAAACCATAATGGTGAGTAAGACATGGTTTCTGCCATGTCCCAATAGTCCCACCAAATTATAACTCCATCAGTGGGTGAAGCCACTGATAAACCAGAGCCATCACAACCCACTCACATCTTCAAACTCCCACCTGTAGGAGCTGGAGAGATGGCTCAGCAGTTAAGAGCACTGTTCTCTTGCAGAAGACCCGTGTTTGGCTCCCAGTACCCACAAGGTGGTTCACAATCATCTGTAACTCTAACTCCTGTAGATCTGGCAATCTCCTCTGGCCTCTGTTGGCACCAGGCACACATGTGGTGCATATCCATGCATGAAGACAAAACACCCATATACATAAAGTTAAACAGTTTTTTTAAAAATGAAAAAAAAACAGGAATTCATCTAATTTAACTCATTTTTTTAAAAGTTGACTCATCCAGCCTTCCTATGAGGGTTTGTGCCTAGGATTACTGCATTGTTATGCCATGTTCAGTTGATATCCCTGGGAAGCCTGCTCTTTTCTGAAGGGAAACAGAGGAGGGATGGATCTGAGGAAGAGGGGATATAGGGGTACTGAGAAGAGTGGAGTGGAGGGAGGGAAGGCTGCTGTTGGGGTGTATTATATGAGAGAAGAGTATAGAAGAAGAAGAAGAAGAAGAAGAAGAAGAAGAAGAAGAAGAAGAGGAAGAGGAAGAGGAAGAGGAAGAGGAAGAGGAAGAGGAAGAGGAAGAGGAAGAGGAAGAGAGGAAGAGGAAGAGGAAGAAGAAGAAGAAGAGGAAGAAGAAGAAGAAGAAGAAAAGTTCCACCTAAATATGCTGCATGGGGACCAAGTCTTTATCATGTGATCATTTTGTGGGGGACCACTTTATATCCACATCATAATAGTCATTATTGTCATCATTAATACTATCTATTATGTTGTATATTAACATTTTATAGTGACATTTTAAAATAGAGGAGATTAAGTCAGGAGCATATTATTAAATTAATGCTTAGTTTATGAGTGATTCTAATTACCAGACTTTGACTAATGGAATACTACATTACATTATAAATGTAAATTGCTGTGTCATCAACAATAACTTTGAGGACATGGAAACAGATATTTATGGCCACAGAAATGAATGAAAACCTGTAGATGCTATCTTCTCTTGGACAGTCATGTGCATGACTCAAAAAAATGTCAAAATCTTTCACTCTTATTTGACCAAGGAACATCAAACTACAACACATGTGTCAGTATTCCATGCCTCCATCTCCAGACTATTCTGTGGTAAGCATCTGACAGAAAGCAGCAACTTGCGGTGTTCACACTTTACAATGCTTAACATAGAGTCACTTGTAAATAGACTAAAATAGAAAAAATTTCAAACATTAATTCAGTTAAGAAATTAAAACCCGGCTTGATAGTGCATGCCTTTAATACCAGCATTTGGTAGACAGAGGCAGGCGGATCTCTGAGTTAAATGCCTGCCTGATCTACAAACAAGTTCCAGAACACAAGACTATAAAAAGAAACCCTGTCTTTAAAAAAATAGGAGGAGGAAGAGAAGAAGGGAAGGAGGAAAGGAGGGAAGGAAGAAGGAGGAGGAGTAGAAGAAGAACAGGAGGGAAGAAAGAAAGAGAGAGAAAGAGAAAGAGAGAAAGAAAGAAACTAATACAAAGCCTCAGATAAAATTCATTAGTAATTGCAGAGGCAGGCATTAAACTAAGACTGTAATTAAAGAACTCAGGGCTAACAGACTTGCTGCAGAGTATGAGCTAAGGATTATATAAGTGATATACATGTGTGCTTGTATTTATGGATTATTTCATTTAACCTTTTCAACAACTCTATGAAATTGTTTTATAGTTATCACAAGGTACTTACTTTATAGGTGAAAAAGTGAGAACTAAAGAATGCTAAAAGAGTTTCCAGGTCTCCATAGACAGGGAATAATGAGGACAAGACTCAAATGAAGTTTTATGACTCCAAGCACCACCCATATGACTATGTAGACCTTTCGTCATTAGTAGGATTGATAATAACTTATTGAGAATCCAGCCCCAGAGGAAGAATTTGAGAACACTGCAGAGTTCCCGGCTTGCCGAAGTTGATGAGCTTACCCCAATTTGCTCCCCAAGAAAAGGAACACAGAAAACAATCTGTCTTGAATGGAGGTTCTACGTTTCAGAGGTGACAGTCAGTGAATAGGAGGATATGTTTGTCTAAACACACACACACAGAGATTCCAGACTAGAGACACAAATATGCGGCTCACAGTGTGGATGGTAGCTGAAGAATTAAATGGACATGACCTTTCTTAAATAAGAATGAAGGAGCATGTGTCAAGAACATGAGTTCTTAAGAGAGTACTCCAATTCTGCTACTCTGATCTCATGAGTACTGTTACATACACCCAACAGTAAGTTGTCAGGAGTCAGGCAGAAAAGTCAAGAGTGCCCTGTGTCTCCCTGCCTCCCTTCCTTAGCGTCTGAGTTAGAGCCAAGGTGTGGGAAGTGAGAGCCGCATGCAGCAGCTGACTTAGATCTGGAAGGATAAACCATCACTGGTTTTGTGGCCTGATGTCATTGGCTATTTCAATGTATTCTAAAGATTTGTGTTCTAAGCTCAGGTGGTCATCATCTTTTCACTTACTTCCCGTTTATTAAATGCCAGATATTTTTCATATAAGGTACAAATATGAAAGATACGTACTTTTTTGGTTTCAAGGCATTTACAGTCATTTCTGGTGACAAAGAAGTGAGGAGCTTAGTACAACTCATTCTGCACATGTAGAGATTTATATGAAATGAACTAGGCATGTAAAAGTAGGAGACTTGGCTTGCCTGAAGAAAATGGGAAAGACTTGACAGAGAAGGTAGTGATGATCCAGTCGTTCCTCGGTGCTCCTCCCCCACCCCCACTGCCTCACAAGTGTTGCTGGGTTAAAGGGATTAAAGGTGTGTACCACCGCCTCCGATATGAAAAGGTAGTTCTTGAGTTGAAATTTAAAGAATGAGACAGTTTCCCAAAAGGCAGAAGGACATGTATGTCCCTTTTCTTTCTTTTTTCAATAAACACTTGACACCATAGAAATTAGTGAAGAACTTTTATTTGTTTTGGTTGTTTGGTGTTTGTGACAGAGATTTGCTTTATAACTCAGTTTATAAATATGTAAGCCAGGTTGTTCTCAAACCCAGAGCAATCCTCCTGCTTCAGCTTCCTGAGTGAAAGAATTGCAGGCACAAACCACCAAGCCCAGCTTACTTGACTCTATAAAAAGAAACAATATTAGGGACTTTAAAATAACAGAGCCTCTCCATATATTAAATGTGTTTAAATATATTCCTTTGTTTATACCCTTACTCCTTGTGATAGATCCAATTCTGAGAAAGTCAAATTCTCCTATCAGAGAAATGTGCACGGAGTTTATCATTTCTAGTTTTTAAGGATAAATGTATATAGTGGACAGCAAATACGGAACAAGAGAACGAGATGAGGAAGACAAATTAGAAAATGGAAAAGTGGGAAGAGGAGAAGGACGAAGCAAAAGAAGGGAAGTCCTGTTTATCCAGGAGATCTGTGCTCCTTGGCTGGCTTCCTTGATGGAGCTGGATGGAAAGGTTCACAAGGACCCATCAGTCCAAAGGAGAGGAACAACACTGAGTCTTGATGTCCAAGAGCCAGTGGGCTACACCCTCTCGGATTTGCTTAGTCTTAACTCCGTAGACAATGGGGTTCAGCATTGGGGGCACCACCACATAAAGATTGGCCAGCAAGATATGCACATGCCGGGGAATGTTTCGCCCAAAACGGTGAGTCAGTAAAGTGAAGAAGGACGGAACATAAAACATGAGGATAACACAGAGGTGGGACCCGCAGGTGCTGAGGGCCTTGTGCCGAGCATCCTGGGAGGGCAAGCGGAACACTGCTCGGAGAATGAGTGAGTAAGACACGGCAATGAGGATCACATCTATGATGACCATGACGATGGGCACTGAGAAGCCATACCAGATGTTAACGGTGATGTCGGCACAGGCTAAGCGGGCCACCCCAATGTGCTCACAGTAGGAATGGGGGACGATGTTGGTTCGACAGAACGGCAGGCGCTTCAACAAGAAAATCACGGGAAAGATGATACAGACGCTTCTGATAACAATGGCTAGAGCAATCCTACCTACTATGCGCCATGTCAGCACCGTTGTGTATCTCAGTGGGGCGCAGATGGCCACAAAGCGATCAAAGGCCATGGCTAACAGGATGGCTGACTCCCCCACAAACATTGTGTGAACAAAGAAAACTTGGGTGACACAGGCATCGAAGGCAATGTTGTGGGCTTGGAGCCAAAAGATGGCTAGGGCCTTGGGCACAGTAGTGGTGGACAGCAGGATGTCTGTGACGGCCAGCATGGAGAGGAAGAAATACATGGGTTCATGCAGGTTCCGTTCTGTGATGATGACCGCTATCAGAATGCTGTTCCCAAAGACTGCCATGACATACATGAGACTCAGGGGTATAGACAACCAGGTGTGATAAGCCTCCAACCCAGGGATGCCGAGGAGCACGAAAACCGCAGGGTGGAAGATGGTGATGTTGCTGGGATTCATGACGCTTACTGAGTGCTGATCAGAGGCTGGAAGGAAAGGAGCAGAAGGAACACTTGCATGTGTGCAGAGGCTCAAAGACAGACATGAACCTGTGAATTGCTGAGTTCCCAAGAGAAAGTTCATCTAGAGGCTAGTGGCTAGGGTGTAGGAATGACTTCTGGCCCGGGTGTCTCATTTGCTCAGTCTCTGTGGTGAAGTGCTTTAAGAACCAACAGAAGCTGCAATTGCCTCCACTTGCCCCACCCCCGGTGTCCTGACCCAACCGCACATTTCAACATTCGTCTAACATTTCCACATAAGTGTCGGTTGCTCTCTGTACAGCTTATTCTTGCTCCTCCCCGACCATTCCGTTCTGTTTGCCTACATTTCTCTCCCCCTTCCTCTTCTCTCTGCCCAAATCTTATCCTTAAAATAGCTCCTCAAGACACACCACTCTGTAATGTGTTCGTAATATATCTCCTTCCTGAAGACATATTAACTAAACTCGATTATATGTAATCGGATTGTTTATCTGCCTATTACCTTGAACGATTCTCGGGACAGTTGCCCTCATGACTCCCCGTGATGGACATGGAGAACCAGGTGGAAATTGGAAGGCAACTAACAGATGTGTTTGTCACTGTGACCCAGATTCACAGCCTCCCTGAGGGCACTAAACAGGGGCAGTCAATGAAACTGAAGGAGCGATTTTTCATCACTCTCCTCATGAACCAGTACTTTAGAAAGTTCCATAAAACGCCTTTTGATCAAGCCTGCAACTCTTTATCCACCTTAAACCTGAAGTACACAGACCCTCTTCCGGAGAAACTGTCTTGACAAGAGGAAATCAGTCTGTTCTGTCCCCTTGACCTTCACCAGCTCCAACATGGCCTGCTTCCTCCCTACTCGCTCCTTCATTCCAGAAGTAACCAAGTATCCCTGTTACTAAAACATGTTCTAAACCCTTTTTCTCTTAGATTTCCAAAGCTCATGAAACATTTGTCTCTGGCACAAATTATCTGTCAGCTATTTGGACAGTGGAAAGGGTTAGTCATTAGTAATCTAGACAGGACCTTGAACAAAACTCCATGGTGACAAGTACCTAAAATGCAAGCACTCAGGAAGCTGAGGCAGGAGAAAGGATACATATTTGAGGTTAGCCTTGGATAAACAGTGAGCTTCACATAGACCAGAGCTATAATATGGGTTCTTGTCTCAAATAAATAAATGCCATGAGAGAAAAAATAAAAACTATAAAGGCATCACATAAAAACTAGACAGACATTCTGATAAACTTGCCCTAGGTGCCCTGTGGAAGAAGCCATGCAAAGGAATAAGATCATCAGTTCCTTCTGCTCTGAAGACGTCCTGGGTCAGAACACCTGCTTTGAGGGACAATGGGACAACAAGTAGACACTAGGGAGAGAACAGAACCAGACCCCAGCAGGTAAAGGCCCAGGCAGGCCCAGCATAGGACACCTCTCCAGCCAGATCCTCCTGAACATTTCTCCGCATCCACTCAGAAGAAACTGAGCTTTGTTGAAATAAGCACTCAGGGGAGGGGTGGGCTGTTCTATCTTGATTTTAAAGCCCCACCCTCAGGTTTATAGAAACAAAAGCCACACCAGAAAACAAATCTATTTTTCTTAGAAGAAAAGGAAAATCTTTACTACTTCTCCCAACTGTGCAACTTACAAGTTTATCCCCTTTTTACTAAAGCAGTTTTGCAGGTACAGGCCCTCAATTAGTCCCTCTCTCCGCTAGCAGCTACATGGTCTAACCACAAGACACCAAGGGCATGGCGGCTGCTGATGAAGTCCCGCAAAGGACAAAACTGGCTGGAAAGAAGTGTCACCGAGTGTTTTCTGGGGCCACCATCTCAGCCCTGCTCTGCCAACAGCACTGAAGGCTCTGGGTTCACATAAATCAAAGGTGGGAATGAGAGTCACAAAGAGACACATGTGCTCTCAGAAAGCACTTCCTAGGGCTCTAAAGGAATCTTAGCATGATTTTACAAAAGAGGAGAGCCAGAATGGTAGAGAAGAGGCCAGGAGCCATGGAAGTGAAGGAGACTGTGTGGTGGTGGGAACGCTGACTTGAGGAGCCAGGCCCCATAAATAACATCACCTTCCTCCTGCGTGCCTCTGTTTCCTCCTCAGCAAAGAGAACAGTAATCAAGTTCAGGGGGGTAACTGTGAGGGTTGCAGAGTTCACCCAGACAGCATGCTGAGACAGTAAGGGTGTTGCTGCAATCTCAGCCTCATTGTCTATGGCCAGCATCCTACTGTGCTTTTCCTGGAAGCAAAACCTGAGCACCATGCTAGAGTGAGCACTGGGGTGAGAGCCTAGTCATCACCCAGACGGGACCAAATGAAACGCCTCTCCCAGTAGGAGAGGAGGAAATTGAGCAGAGGAAGCACCAAAGAGAAGAGAGTTACCTGTGGGCAGGTCTCTCCTGTGGACCTGCTGTCTCAGAACCCATGCCTCGACCCAGACCAAGACTTAGCCTGGCTCAGAATCACCCAGCAGACTTCCTGCAAGTGCTTTGAAAACCACCCATCTTTCCTGTCTCTCAGAAGTTCCTGGGACACAGTGCAGTAGCAAGGGTAGTGCCAAGAAAGCTGGGGTGAGGGTCGCAGGGAAGACATCCAGGCTAGGAATCAATGCTTCCTTGTGGCTCCTGTCCAGGCTCTGTTCTTTGTCTTCTCTGGGTCAAGTTCTCCCTAGCTATAGATTTTGCCACTGTCCATTCCTTCCTTCTGGTGTTACACAAAGGCCTTTTGTATCTCTACAGTCTGAATTTGGAAGACTGCTAATATCACAATACATTAGAATGTACTCACAAATCCCATTCTATGCAACTGTCAGGTGATTCTATGAGACATTTTGTGCCTAATTGAATTATCTAGACAGTTATTAATACACATATTAATTTCACTTTGCCATCTTCCTTGTACATGCATTTTATACTGCAAGTGTTCTTCTCCGCTCAGACCCCCAACTGCACACTGAAGCCACTCAGATTCACACTTCACAGCACTCAGACGCCCGACTGTGCACTGGAGCCACGCAGATGCACACTTTACACCACTCAGACCCCAGAATGCACACTGAAGCCATGCAGCTGCACATTTTGCAGCAGGTTTACTGCAGCCATGTCACAAGACATGTGTTCTTTATCTTTGATCAATAACATGCATTCCTTACACATAGTAATGGGGTACAGTTTAATTATTATATACGTATATAATAGGGGATCCAATTTGGAAAGTGTTTACCTTTTAACATATTGAAAGTTCTCGCCCTGCTCACAGGCACTCAGAAAGCAAGTCCCATGTTCTCACAATCTAAAGCCAGACTTAGCAATGCTGCAGAGGCTGTGAGAGTTCCCTAACTTACTCTCACATCTTTACAGAATTGGTAAGTCATGTTTAAATAACAAATTAAAATGTATGAATTGTATACAGCACTATGTACACACACACATATATATATAATCACTGTGGCATATCTAATAAAGTGAAGTACTATGCATAATATTTAACATAATTTTCAATGTTAATATCTTTAAAAATATAATTTCTAAGTAGGTTTAAATCTATTATATTCTGTTATTAGCCACAGTCACTATGGTGTAAAATCGTCCCCTGAATTTGTTTTTCCTGCCTAACAAAAATGCACATGTTCTTATTGATGTCTTTCTAGGCCCTGGACCCCACAGCCTCTGCTACTAAGCATGACTTGTGTTTTTAATGACAAAGCAGTTCAGGAAAAATGCCCACTTACCTATTACTTAACTCTCCATAAATATTTTGGGGATAGTATCAAAATTTGAGTGACCTAGTATGCCATGTGTGAGAATCATCTAATATGCTCTTGGGACATAGTAAAACTGCAGGAGTCCCAACTCCATAAGCAACCTAGTCTCTCCAAGTGTCAGCATCTGCTCTACAAAATGCAGGTCAGGAAGACAAAATGAGAAGGATTTCCCAGGTTTGAACCTGACACCCAGATTACCAAGAAAAATGTCCTGAACAATTCTCACTTGGGCCACTGGTGTGGCAGAGCAGGTAAAAGCACATGGCTAAGGACTGATTTAGACATGAAGAACTCACAAAAGAGAAGCAACTCATGAAACTAGTCATCTGATCGCCACACGTGTAGCATCCATGACATATATGTCAAACACACACACATATAATAATAATAATAATAATAATAATAATAATAATAATAATAATAATAATAAATAAAACAAAACAATTTTTAAAGAATTCTCCTCAGTTTAGGACAGGAGTTTGTGGCACTAATCAAAGACCCTGTCACACTACTAGCATTAAGAAATATTTGAACAAATGAGCTACAAAGCTGGTAAATTAATATTTATCTAATATTTTCCTTGTTCCACCAAACAGAGACAGAGGTGAAAATCTGAGCTATTTCTATAAGTAGTCAGCTGGCACCCCTTTCCTTCTACAGTCAGGTTCTAGCTGCCTTCAAATCTCTATTAAGAACGGATTCCTCCCCACATCCTGCTGGTGCTTTCCAGTCCTCTCTCTGGACTCTCGTTTCTCCCTCCTAGTGTCCACCAGAAGTTCCAGTGGTGTCTCCCCATCTATGTCCTACCATGGTCTGATCCTTCTCATATCTTTTGTCCATTTGATCCTTGACTTTCACCTCCCACATATGTATTTCCTCTCCCAGCTTCGGTCTTTGCCCTTTGCAGACACACACACCACACACACACACACACACACACACACACACACACACACACACCTGTCCCTCCTTCTGTCACCACCAGTGGTCTTAAACTCACCTATTTCATGACAGTATTAGCTGAGGAACTGAGTAAGTGCTGGAGAAAAGCTAAAGGACCACTCATTCTGAGAAGAGAGGAACAATAGGAAACAGGCTGCACACTGATCACGTTGGCTTGTGTGGCTATCACTGCAGCTGGCTTGTGTAGGACCTATGTATTAGATACTGAGAGACCATGGGATTCTCCAGAGGCAGGTGTCAGTGCTACCCCTGGGATTAGGAGCATGTGTCCAGTGAACCTCAGGGAAAATGAAAACCTTTTCTCTAGTGCCATCAGGAACACTAACTCTAAGAATAGTTAGTAACTCCAGAAAAAAAGACAAAATGTAGTGCAGTATTAGAAATCCTAGCAACAAAATAACAGTAACATTTGATGTGCTGAACCTTTGCCATAGCACTTTTACTGTTCTAAGTTTTTGCCACAAATTATATCATTTAATTATCAAAATAACCCAATAATAAAATGCACTGTTGTTACATCCATGTTTTAGATTTTTTAAAAAAGAGACTAAGACACTAAGTAGTTCATCAAGAGAAAAATATAGAACTCTAAAACTGAATACATAAAAGTGTTCAGACTCAGCCCTAAACTTAGTCCTGGACTAATTATGAAGTAACTCTGGTGGGCTAATACCTCAAGGTAATCTCAAAGAAAAAGGGATAGAACTAAGGAAAATCTGATTAAAATTCTTGCATCATTAAAGCAAAATGCACAAATTCACAATCATTATCAGGAAAATGCAAATTAAAACCACAGCAAGATACCACTGTGTACTCATTAGGAGACCTACCATTAAAAATTAAAATTAAGATTAAAAAAACAAAAAATAAGTTGGCCAGGATATTGGAAACTATGCTTTGTTAATGGCAATCTCAAATGGCACAATGGCTCTGGAATCAGCATGCCAGTTCCTCAAAAGGTAAAATATGACCCAGAACACTGGTTCCTGAAAATGCAAAATTATTATATGACCTAGGACTTCATTTCTTCATTTCTGGGCATACACCCAAACTGAATGCTGGACAGCACAAAAATCTCTCAAGAACTGGCAAATGTGTTACATTACAATTAAAGAAATCTGTGCAATAAAGGAAATCATTCCCAGAGAGAAAAGGAAGCCTGGAGGGTGGGGGAAAGCAGGACAGGGCAAATCTTTGCCACACAAGCATGAAGATCTCATTTTCTATCCCTAGAAAATACTACAGTGAGGTATAAGGCGAAACAGAAGAATGCAAAGACACTCATGAGTTAGCCAGGTGTGTGGAGCAGTGAACAACAGACACTGTCTCAAACAAGGTAAAGGGTAGAACCAATACCTCAGGCTGTCTTCTGACCTACACACACCCCCACACCCCCCCCCCCACACACACACCTCGGCATGCATGTGCAATCACACACAATTTTTATTTTAAAGACTTGACTCTTCCCAGGTCCAAGAAGATGTCCCCAGCTTGTTCCTTGGGCAGCAGAGGAGAGGGTGCCTGAACTGGCCTTGTCCCATAGCCACACTGATGAATATCTTGTATATCACCATAGAACCTTCATCTGGTGATGGATGGAGATAGAGACAGAGGCCCACAGTGGAGCACTGGACTTAGCTCCCAAAGTCCAAATGAGGAGCAGAAGGAGGGGAAACATGAGCAAGGAAGTCAGGACCACGAGGGGTGCGTCCACCCACTGAGACAGTGGGACTGATCTAATGGGAGCTCACCAAGGCCAGCTGGTCTGGGAGTGATGGAGCACGTGATCAAACCAGACTCTCTGAATGTGGCTGTCAATGAAGGCTGACTGAGAAGCCAAGGACAATGGCACTGGGTTTTGATTCTACTACATGGACTGTCTTTGTGGGAGCCTGGTTTGTTTGGATGCTCACCTTTATAGTTCTGGATGGAGGGGGTAGGACCTTGGACTTCCCACGGGGCAGGGAATCCTGACTGCTCTTAGGACTGGAGAGGGGGGAGGGGAGAGGAGGGAAAAGGGAAGTAGGGAGGAGGTGGAAATTTTTAATAAATAAATAAATAAATAAGAATGGGAGCTAACTGAAACCCAGGCTGTAACTACACAAAGAGGACCAACAGGTGAGTGACCACCCACCAAGCAGGACATCCCATTCTCTAAGCTCTCTATATTGGGGTAAAACCCTGGGACCCTCCCGACCTACCTCAGTTTCTCTAGCCAGCCAGCAGGCAAGCTTCCTGCAGGTAAGTTGCTCCAACACCCCCACCCCATTGACCAGAACCTGCAAGCTACAAGTTCCATGTTTCTCCCAAACCCTAATATCCCCCCATAACCTCAGAGGAACTCTGAAACACAGGCTGCAACTACACAGAAAGGACCAAGAGGTAGGCTGCTCCAACAACCCACCCCATCTATCAGACCCTGTAAGATGCAAGTCCCACTTCATCCCCAAACCCTCCTATACCTCCTACCCCACAACCTCAGGGGAACTCTGAAACACAGGCTGCAACTACACAGAGAAGACCATGAGAGGAACCCTGAAGCACAGGGTGTGACTGCAAAGATTGGACCAAGAGAGCGAACCAAGAGAGTAGGCCAAGAGAGTGGGCCAAGGAAGACCTCAGTGGCTCTTTGAGACACAGGCAGAGACAGTGTACAGAGCAGACCAAGAACAGTTCCCATAAAGACACAAATGGCCACTGCAAGAACTTGACCAAGAGAAAAAGACACTGCCGACACCAACTAGAGAAAGTGATGGGTAGGCGCCAAAGGAAGAATTCATTCAACAACCTAAAAAGCAACATAGTAACACCAGAACCCAGTGGTCATACAGCAGGAAGACTTGATAATACTAACCCAGAAGGAGAAGAAAACTATTTTAAATGTAACTTTATGAGGACGCTGAAGATCTTTAAAGAGGATGTGAAAAATTCCCTTAAAGAAATTTTTCTTTCTTTAAGAAAATACAAGCAAAAAAAAATGGAAGAAATCAATAAATCTCCCAAAGAAACTCAAGAAAACTAAGAAAAAAACAAACAGGTGAAGCACATAGTTCAAAGAATTCAAGACTTAAAGACTGAAATAGAGGTAATAAAGAAAACACAAACTGAGGGAATTCTGAAAATGGAAAATCTGGGTAAATGAACAGGAACTACAGAGGAAAGCATAACCAACAGAATACAAGAAATGAAAGACAGAATCTCAGGTGTTGAAGATACTGTAGAGGAAATAGATTCATCAGTCAAAGAAAACATTAAATCCAACAAATTCTTAACACAAAATATCCAGAAAATCTGGGACACCATGAAAAGAACAAACCTAAGAAAAATAGGGATAGAAGAAGAAGAAGAACTCCAGCTCAAAAGCACAGAAAATATATTCAACAAAATCATAGAAAAAAACATTCCCAACCTAAAGAAGGAGATCCCTCTGAGGGTAAAAGAAGCTTACAAAACACCAAATAAACAGGAGCAAAAATAAGTCTCCTCACCATATAATAACCAAAACACTAAACACATAGAATAAATAAAGAATATAAAGAGTTGCAAAGGAAAAGGATCAAGTAACATATAAAGGCAGACCTATCAAAATTGCATCCACCTTCTCAATGAAAACCATGAAAGCCAGAAGGTCCTGGGCAGATGTGTTGCAGACACTAAGAGACCATGGATGCAAGCCCAGACTACTATACCCAGAAAAGCTTTCAATCACCATCAATGGAGAAAACAAGATATTCCATGACAAAACCAGATTTAAACAATACGTATCCACATATCCAGCCCTACAGAAAGTACTAGAAGGAAAAACTCCAGTCCAAGGAAGTTAACAGCACCCACAAAAGCACAGGCAACAGATTACCTCACACCAGTAAATCCCAAAGATGGGAAACATATAAACACTACCACTGAAAAATAACAGGAATTAACAATCACTGGTCATTAATATCTCTTAATTTCAATGAATTCAATTCACCTATAAAAAGACACAGAATAAAAGAATAGATATGAAAGCAGGATCCATCTTTCTGCTGTATACATGAGACACACCTCAACCTCAAAGAAGATATTGCCTCAGAGTAAAGGGTTGGGAAAAGATTTTCCGATCAAATGGACCTAAGAAACAATCGGGTGTAGCTGTCATAATATCTAACAAAATAGACTTCAAACTAAAATCAATGATAAGCGATGGAGATACTTCATACTCATAACAGAAACAATCTATCAAGATGAAGTCTCAATCCTGAACATCTATGTCCCTAATACAAGACCACCCACATATGGAAAGGAAACATTACCAAAGATTAAACTGCACATCAAACCCCACGGAGACTTCAACATCCCACTCGCAGCAATGGACAGGTCAACCATACAGAAACTTAACAGAAAAATAAGAGAACTAACAGATGTCATGACTCAAATGGACTTAACAGACATCTATAGAAAATTTTACCCAAACACAAAAGAATATACTTTCTTCTCAGCACCTCATGTAACCTGCTCTAAAATTGACCACATACTCAGTAGCAAAGCAAATCTCTACAGATACAAAAAATTTGGAGTAACCCCCTGTTACTTATCGGGTCATCATGGTGTAAAGTTAGAATTTAACAACAACACTACTCTCAGAAAGCCTACAAACTCATGGAAATTGAACAGTGAACTACTAAACCACTCCTGGGTCAAGGAAGAAAAAATAATTAAGACTTCCTAGAATTCAACAAAAATGAAGGCACAACATACCCAAACCTATGGGACACTATGAAAGCAGTACTAAGAGGAAAGTTCATAGCACTGAGTACCTACGTGAAGAAAGCGGAGAAATCTCACATTAGCAACTTAACAGCACACCTGAAAGCTGTAGAACAAAAAGAAGCAGACTCACCCAGGAGGAGCAGATGCCAGGAAATAATCAAATTGAGGGCTGAAATCAATAAAATCGAAACAAAGAAAGCAATACAAAGAATCAATGAGGCAAAGAGTTGGTTCTTTGAGAAAATCAACAAGATAGACAAACCCTTATCCAAACTTACCAAAAAGCAGAGAGAGAACATCCAAATTAACAAAATCAGAAATGAAAAGTAGGACATAACAACAGACACCAAGGAAATCCAGAGAATCATTAGGTCATACTTCAAAAACTTGTACTCTACAAAATTGGAAAGTGTAAAAGAAAGGACAATTTTCTAGATCAGTACCACATACCAAAATTAAACCAAGACCAGGTGAACAATTTAAATAGACCTATAACCTGCAAGGAAATCAAAAGCCTCCCAACCAAAAAAAAAGCCCAGGGATGGATAGTTTCAGTGCAGAATTCTATCAGAATTTCAAAGAAGAGCTAACACCTATACTCCACAAACTATTCTACACAATAGAAACAGAGGTGTTGGAGGGGACTGCTTGTTAGTTCCCAGCCACTTAGACCCAAAATGATCACATAGAAACCATGTTATTTAAATCACTGTTAGGCCCATTAGCTCTAACTTCTTATTGGCTAACTCTTACATATTAATTCAACTCATTTCTATTAATCTGTGTATCGCCACCTGACTGTAGCTTACTGTATAAAGTTCTAGTATCCGTCTCTGGCAGGGCTACATGGCTTCTCCTTGACTCCTCCTTCTTTATCCCAGCATTCAGTTTAGTTTTCCTCACCTAGCTAAGTTCTGCCTTGTTATAGGTTCAAAGCAGTTTCTTTATTAATCAATGGCAATCACAGCATACAGAGGGGAATCACACATCACAGAAGCAAAACTCTTTTCATGAGGCTACAGTTACCCTGATACTGAAACCACACAAGGCTCAACCAAGAAAGAGAATGACAGACCAATCTCACTCATGAACATTAATGCAAAAATAATCAATAAAATACTGCAAACCAAATCTAAGAACACATCAAAAAAAATCATCCACCATGATCAAGTTGGCTTCATCCCAGAGATGCAGCAATGGTTCGATATACAAAAATCTATCAATGTAATCCACAATATAAATAAACTGAAAGGAAAAAACCATATGATCATCTCATTAGATGATGAAAAATCATTCCACAAAATCCAACACCCCTTCATGTTAAAGGTCTTGGAAAGATCAGGGATACAAGGAACATATCTAAACATATTAAAAGCAATACACAGCAAGTTGACAGCCAACATCAAATTAAATGGAGAGAAACTAAAAGCAATTCTACTAAAACCAAGAACAAGACAAGGCTGTCCACTCTCTCCATATCTCATAGTTCTTGAAGTTCTGGTTACAGCAATAAGAAAACAGAAAGAGCAAGGGGATTCAGATTGTAAAGAAAGAAGTCAAACTTTTGCTGTTTGCAGATGATATGATAGTATACATAAGTGATCTCAAAAATTCTACAACTCAAACACTCAGAGAACTCCTTCAGTTGATAAATACCTTCAATAATGTGGCAGTATACAAGAATAACTCAAAAACATCAGTAGCCTGCCTATATACAAATAATAAAAAAAAGCTGAGATAGAAATCACAGAAACATCACCCATCAAAATAACCACAGACAACATAAAATACCTTGGGGTAACACTAACTAAACAAGTGTAAGACCTGTTTGACAAGAACGTTGTTTTTGAAGAAAGAAACTGAAGAAGATACCAGAAAATAGAAAGATATCCCATGATCTTGGATAGGTAGGATCAACATAGTAAAAATGGCAATTCTACAAAAAGCAATCTATAGATTCAATGCAATACCCATCAAAATTCCAACACAATTCTTCACAGACCTTGAGAGAACAAAACTCAACTTCATATGGACAAACAAAAAACTCAGGATAGCCAAAACAATCTTGTACAATAAAGTAACTTTCATAAACATCACCAACCTTGACATCAAGCTCTACTACAGAGTTACAATAATGAAAACAACTTGGTATTGGCATAAAAACAGATAGGTTGACCACTGGAATCAAATCAGAGATCCAGATATTAATCCACATACCTATGAACACCTGATTTTTGACAAAGAAGTTAAAACTATACAATGGAAAAAAAAGAAAGCATCTTCAACAAATGGTACTGGCATAATTAGATGTAAACATGTTAGAATGATGGAAATAGATCCATCTCTATCCCCATGCACAAAACTCAAGTCCAAAGACCTCAATATAAATCTAATTGCATCGAACCTGATAGAAGAGAAAGTTGGAAATAGTCCTCAATGCATGGGCACAAGAAACCACTTCTTATATATAACACCAGTAGCACAGACACTGAGAACAATAATAAATAAATGGGAACTCCTGAAACTGAGAAGCTTTGTAAAGCAAAGGACACAGTCAATAAGACAAAAAGGCAGCCTACTGAATGGGAAAAGATTCACATCAGACAGAGGATTGATCTTCAAAATATATAAATAACTCGAGAAATTAGACATCAAAGTTCCAAATAATCCAATTAAAAATTGAGCACAGAACTAAACAGAGAATTCTCAACAGAAGAATCTCAAATGGTCAAAGACACTTAAAGAAATGTTCAACATCCTTAGTCATCAGGGAAATGCAAATCAAAACAACTCTGAGATACCATCTTACACCAGTCCAAATGGCTAAGATCAGAAACACCAATGACAACTTATGCTGGAAAGGATTTGGAGTAAGGAGAATTGCTGGCGGAAATGCAAACTTGTACAGCCACTCTGGAAATCAGTATGGCATTTTCTTAGAAAATTGAGAATCAACCTACCTCAGGACCCAGCAATACCACTCTTGGGCATATACCAAAAGGATGCTCAATCATACCACAAGGGAACTGGTTCAACTATATTCATAGCAGCACTTTTTATAATAGCCAGAACCTGGAAAAAACCTAGATGCCCCTCAACTGAAGAACAGACAAAGAAAATATAGTACATTTACACAATGGAATACTACTCAGCTGTAAAAAACAGTATCTTGAAATGTAGTATGTGTGAGTCAGTTTGTTTGTTGGGGTTTCTGTCCCGCCTGGTACCCCACAGCCGGCAAATTCCAAAGAAAATCACACAAAGTCTACATTAGGTTATAAACTGATTGGCCCATTAGCTCAGTCTTCTTATTAACTAATTCTTACATCTTACGGTAACCCATAATTCTTGTCTGTGTTAGCCATGTGGCTCAGTACCTTTTCCAGCTGTCAGCTCACATGTTGCTTCTTCGGTGATCTGGGCAGGAGTGGTGGAGGGAGCTTCCTGCTTCCCAGAATAATCCTGTTCTCATCGCCCCACCTCTACTTCCTGTCTGGTTGACCCACCTATACTTCCTATCTGGCCAATCAGCATTTTATTAAAATATAATTGACAGATTACAGACAATTCTCCCGCACCATTGAAATTTGCATGCAAATGAATGCAACTAGAAAAAAAAAAAAACATTCTGAGTGAGGTAACCCAGACCCAGAAAGATGAACGTGGTATGTACTCACTAATAAGTGGATACTAGCTGTAAAGCAAAGGATATGGAGCCTATAGTTTATGACCCTAGAGAAGCTCAGTAACAAGGTGAACCTTAAGAAAACCATATAGATCCACTTGGAAAGGGGAAATGAATAAGATTTTCTGATAAAATTGTGAGCATGGGGATGAAGGGAGAAGGAAAGGTAAAAGGGTAAGAGGGGGGAGAAGGGGAGGGGGAAGGAGAACTTGAGGGAATGGAATAGTTCAGATGGAAGAAGGATAGAGATGGAGAGCAAGGAAAGAGATATTTTGATTGAGGGAGCCACTGTGGGGCTATCAAGAATCCTGACACTAGAAAAATTCCCAGGAATCCACAAGCAGGACCCCAGCTAAGACACTAAGCAATAGTAGAGAGGGTGGCCAAACTGGCCTTGGCCTGTAGTCAGATTGATGAATATCTTAAATGTCACCATAGAACCTTCATCCAGAAAATGATGGAAAGAGAGGCAGAGACCCACAGTGGAGCAACGGGCTGAGCTCCCAAAGTCCAGTTGAAGAGTGGGAGGAGTGAGGATATGAGCAAAGAGGTCAAGACCATGATGGGGACATCCACTGAAACAGTCTACCTGAGCTAATGGGAGCTCACCAACTCTAGTCAGACAGAGAAGGAACCAGGATAGGACCAAACCAGGCCCTCTGAATGTGGGTGACAGTTGCATGGCTGGGGAAGACTGCGGGGCCACTGGCAGTGGCACCAGGATTTATTCCTACTGCTTGTACTGGCCTTTTGGGAACCTATTCTCTTTGGATGATACCTTGCTCAGCCTAGATATAGTAGGGAGGGCCTTGGACCTTCCCCAAGGCAATGTGCCTTATCCTCTCTTAGGAGTGGATGCGGGGTTAGGAGGGGGAAAAGGTGGAGGGAGTGGGAGAAGGGGATGGAGTGGGAACTGGGATTGGTATGTAAAATGAAAAAAAAATATAGTTTGTTTCCTTTTAAAAAAATAAAATAAAGAAAGAAGAATAGGGAGGTGAAAGCTTTCCTAATTATACATAAAACTGGAGATTACTACCTAGAATATTGCAGTAAGGAATTGCAACACAAGCAAAGTGGTGCATCCTATACATAATCCCAGCTCTTGAGAGGTAGAGTCAAGAGAATCAGAAATTAAAGGCCAGTCTTTGTTCCAAAACGAGTTTCAGGATAAAGGTTAACCTGGGTTACACAGAACCTGTCTCAAAAAAAACAAACAAACAAACAAACAAAAAAACAGAAAAAGACAAAAAATTAACTGCAAGAAGTTAAACACTGACAAACCAAAGCATCCAATCACCCAATCAGTAATGGGCTAATTAATTGAATGGCCAGCTCTCAAAGAAAGAAATACAAATGGCCAATTTAAAGGTATTATGAGACCACTTCACCACAGTGAGAATGACAGCAATCAGAAAAAGTAAATGCCAGCAAAGGCCGGTGAGGATATGGGAGAACAGACTCTTGCTTTCTTACTCATGAAAGTGTAAGCTGGTGTACACCATGGAAATCAGCTAAAAACAATCAACCACATGACCCAGCTATCCATTCCTATGTATAAACCCTAAGACTGGATGAAGAGAGAGGGAAGAGCACAGAAAGACTTGATGGAGCAATAGCTTAAAGCAGTTCTAAAAATTCTTATAGCACTGCAGACCTACATTTTTAAAAAGTCCTTGCCAGGCAGTGGTGGCGCATGCCTTTAATCCCAGCACTCAGGAGGCAGAGGCAGATAGATCTCTGTGAGTTCAAGGCCTGCCTGGTCTACAGAGAGACTTCCAGGACAACCAGAGATACACAGAGAAACGCTGTCATGAAAAAAAATCAACAGATGCAACATAAACAGAATAATATCATTAAGAACAGAAAACAGGGTGGAGAGATGGCTCAGAGGTTAAAAGTACTGACTGCTCTTGCAGAGGACCAGGGTTTGGTTTCCAGCATCTACATGGAGGCTCACAGTGATCTGTAACTTCAGTTCCAGGGAAACCAATGCCCCCTTCTGGATTCTGCATGTACATGTTCAGGCAAAAATAAATTTTAAAAATAATAATAAACCTTTAAAAATAAGTTAATGAAATTGATTCAACAAAATTAGATGACAACATTTGCATCATTCATTGTAGCATTATTAGAAATAAAATCACAGATTTTTGTGGGTTTTGTTTTTGCTTTTTCAAGACAAGATTTCTCTGTGTAACTACCCTAGTTGTCCTGGAACTCACTCTCTAGAACAGGCTGACCCTGAACTCACAGAGATCTGCCTGCCTCTACCTCCTGAGTGCTGGGATTAAAGGCGTGTGCCACCACCACCTGGCTGTTTGTGTTTTTATGTGAAGCTCCTTATTGTATTTCGTTTGCAAAGACGAGCAAGGTCTGCTTCTTTCACTTTACTTCCCCTTCTGTTTTCAAAAGGCAGTTTCAGCAGGCTTCCTGCAGAATATGACAATGTACAGAAAAGATTGTCGATTGCCACAGTCTGATGGCTTCCAGGGTTGTATTGTTGCTGAGTTCATATTTCCTTAATGTCCAGTCTCCACTACAATTTTGTAGTCAATGTGTACATTTTAAAATTTTAAAAAACACAAAAATAAATGTATATATGTTTGGACATGTATATATTATACATATGTCTACTTGGGAAATGGTTTTTCCACTCTACCTTATTTTTAGAAGTATGCAAAGATGTAATGTATGAAAAGGGGGCACTCTGTAATTGCTGGTTAGGAAACTTTGCTGCCCTGTGTACTAATAGGCTAGAATTTCAGTAGCCAGTGACCATCCATAGCCAAGTGAGTGTGGTGGGACTTCAAGATGTGAACTGAGACAATTCACTCCAGCTGTTTGAGGAGCAGTGTTTCACAGGGGAAAAAAAGCTCACATAAGGAGTTCTTCTCTTTGAAATAAAGTAGAAAAGTTCACCTCAAAAAAAAAAAAAGTTGTATCTATTGACCTGAAGAAAGTCTGCAGTGTGTTCCTGTCAGGCACATAAATGCAGTGCCTGGGATAGAGATGGCAGTCACTAGCAGTCACTCTGTGAGTAAGCAGAAGGGTGTGTGGGATGCTAACAAGTCCCTCATTAGGCATGAGGAGGTGGTAAAACAAGAACAAAGCCAGGCACTGATGGCGCACACCTTTAATCCCAGCACTCAAGAGGCAGAGACAGGCAGATCCCTGTGAGTTTGAGGCCAGTCTGGTTTACAGAGCGAGTTCCAGGACAGACTCCAAAGTTACAGAGAAACCCTGTCTGGAAAATTCAAAAGACAAAAAAAGAATAAAACAAGAACAGAGATTATTATTAATTTAGTTTTTATATGCCTTTATTTTATTTAACAGATAATTGTGAAATTTATTTTTAAAAGAGACCATTAATAAACAATACTGAAAATATATTTGGATGATTTATAAAAAGCCATCAACCTAGAAAATAAACAGAAACACGGTGGGTCATGTGAGAGCCACTGCAGGACAGTCAGAATAGATAATAGCAGACAATAAAAGACCCTAAAGTGAGGCAAATGCAATCCTGATTCTCTTGGACCTTGCAGTGACAGCCCCCAGAGAAAAGAAAGTGGCTGAACACAAAAGCAATCAACAAACTGAGGCAGTGTCTCTAGGGGGCTCAAGGACTGTGTTCTCAGGCTCCGCAGCCTACCACACTTCTGTGATTCTATCCACCACACAGAAATGGAGGAGGATGGCTCAGCACACACAGGACTGACTGGCCAATGCAGAAGTAGAAGAAGTAAACTCTTAAAGATGTGTATTTGAGCAATGTGGAAATGGAGAAAACTGGTGTTTTCAATGAGTCTTCCCCGGCTCCGACAGTCACACGTTCAGTATAGCCAGTTCCATGGAGTAGCTAACACTGCTCAGTACTCAAGGAAAGGAGGTGATAAGGGGTGCTAACCAAGGAACCAGGGGGCATTGGATGGATTTTTATAAAATCTATAGAAAATACCTGTGTGCTTTCAGCAGGGAGAATTGTGTGACATCAAATTCAAAAGAGCAACTCCAGAGCGAAGGCAGAAAGCGCTGCATCACAGATGGGAGCCATGGTGAGGATTCTTTAAAAGAAAATTTGTGTGGATGTGAGGGTCATCGAGTGAGCACAGAGGACAGGAGAAAGGCCATTTGTTTGCCTGCTGATCTCATGGGGGGCTGCTCCTTCAATCTCAAACAGGAAGTGCAAGCTGAGAAGAAATTAAATTACCCCAGGAACACATGATGAGACTCGAGCTGATTTTGTTTTATTAAGTCCACACAACCCTGAAACACGCTGTCATCGAGAGAATCCATTCTGGACTCACACTGACCTGGATGCAAGTTCACACTCATTAGACGTTTGGTGGGCATCAGTAAGCTACATACTCATCAACTATATCATATATAGCATACAAATAATAGCATCGAGCTCCACCCTGAGATGATAAACGTACAATGCTTAGCCAACACCTGACTAAGGAGCATTTGGTAACTCATGATTTGAGAGCTGTTAGGTGTGTACACATCAGGGAAGAACACAGTCTTTACAACCTCAGGGAAGAAAAGATATAATAAATCATATTTAAAAAGCATATGTCCTAGACATGGCTTTATTAAAATTCAAATTTCCTACAAGGTAAAAGAGACCATAAACAAGATTAGAAAGCATCAGCTGGAAGGTTATATTTCTAATGTAAAAATGAAGGGTTGCTGTCTATAATACTTACAACCATCTACATACTTATGCAAGAAGAAAGACAACTGGCTAGAAAAACCGACAAAAGAAACGATGGGACTTTCCAGTCGAGAAATCCTGAATAACCAATAAATACACATAAAATGTATATTAAAACAAGATAATATTATTAATTATAGTCATAAAATATCAGTCTGATAATATAAAGTTAACAATGGTGTTTAAAAAATAAAGTTTCTAAAAAGAAGCCAAATTAGAACAATTTTACAATACTCTACTAAAAAAGAAATGTGCATATCTTTTACCACATGGAAATATGCTTTAGAGAAGGGCATGAAATTTTTACATCTCCATTTATTTAGAAGATGTATACAAATTTGTCAATATAGTATACATAGAAAAATAGCCAGAAGCACTTTTTAAATATATTTTAAAATACATATTTAGTGTGATCATAGGATATTAAACTATACACCAATTTAAAAGGGTGATAAAAATCTGCTAACCTGTATAAGCAGAATTCAGAAACACAATGTCTATATATAATAGGACTTACTTCATGCAGGTATATAAAAACACCAACTAAGAAAAGCATTACAATTCATAGCAATTATTTTAACATGAGAAAACAGGACATCTAAGGGATAAAAGATACCTTATATCTGTAATTTTTATTACCTATATTAAAAATAACTTAAAGCAAGTGGGATAAAACATTAATAATTTACAATCTTAGATCTCCTGATTCTTGTGCATATTCTTATTCTTTGTATTTTTATATGTTGGCCACTTCTAAGGTAAAAGTATAATTTTTCCAGTAAAATACAAAAAAAATTCTACTAGAGACAAGAGGACCGTCATGAGAGGGCTGTGGTGCTCCAGAGTAAGGCATGAAAAAGGACACACTCCAGTGGGGACGGGAGGCTCAGACACACGAGGTCTAATGAGAAGCCCTTGACGGCTATGTGAGTTTTGTCTTAGTACATTTAAGCTGTTGTGATAAAGTATTGCAGATTGTGTGGCTTACACAACCAGCATTTCCATCTCACCATTCTTGGGGTTGAGAAGTCCAAAATTGAGGCACCTGCTGAGGAAGTTCCCAAGCGGAGCTCTGTTCCTGACTGAGTCAGCTAGCTGCCTTCTCCCTGGGTCACGTGTAAGATATGAGGAGATAGGGAGGAGCAGAGGGAAAGAGAAAGCCTGCTCTTCCATTCTTGTAAGGACACTAATCTCATTCAGAGGGTCTTGTGCTCTCAGCTAAGCCCAAAGTGTTGACTGAGGTTTCTGTCCTGCCCAGTTGTGTAGTCGTTAAGTCCCAAAGAAACACACAGACATCTACATTAATTGTAAACAGATTGGCCTAGTAGCTCAGGCTTCTTATTAACTCTTATAACTTATATTAGCCCATAAATCTTATCTGTGTTAGCCACATGGCGTGGTACCTTTTTCAGCAAGGCAGTCACATCTTGCTTGCTCTGTGTCTGGCCTCCTCTGTGTCTGGGTGATGGCTGCAGACTGAAACTTCCCTCTTCCCAGAATTCTTGTTGCTCTGCCTCTACTTCCTGCCTGGTTGCTTCACCTATACTTCCTGCCTGGCTATTGGCCAATCAGTGTTTATTTAAAATACAAGTGACAGGGTACAGACCATTGTCCCATAGCACCAAAGCCCCACCTGCAAATATCAGAGTGGGAATTGGTGCAGCATATGAATTGGGGGACACAAATACACATTCCCCAACAAAATGTATGACTATTTATCCACCTACAGTATTGTGCTTGGCATATAATGAATTCTTAATGTCTCCTGAATTCTGTGTCTAATATTGGTGTTTTTCCTGCTTATGAGTCACTCATGCAGTGAGAGTTCAGAGGGAAGAAGATACTGGTGCACTGTCTAGAACCTCTGAGAAATCCTGTTTGTTGTTTTGAAACAGTCTCACTCTGTAGCCCAGGCTACCCTTAAACTAATAGCAATTCCCCTGTCTCAACCTTCTATGAGACATCATGTCTGGACAGGAAGTAATTTCTCGATTCCCTTAGCCAAATTCCAATAAAGGGAGTCACTTCAGGAGCATCTTCGAAAAGCTAGGGAACCTTTACAAAAACCCATATCTCTACAAGGAAAGCTTTGGGAAAACACCCAAGTACAGGGTGAAGTACTGTCTTCAGCCAGTGTTAGTATCATTATTAATAATAATAATACCACTTCACTTCCATACTTTTTCTGGAAAGAAACAAAATATTCTCTATGTTGAAAGAGTTCCTTAGTGTCCCTAATCCAGTTTCATAGGTCTAGTGTTAGTTACTGGTTAAATACAGGCAAAGACAGTGTCAGTCCCAGAATTCTATGGTTAGAATGGGACTAATAACAGATAATGCACACAAGGTTAACAAAACCAGATATGGCAGGGTATGGTAACACACACTAGTAATCTCAGATGTTGAAGAAGCTGAGACAGGAAGATCATTAGTCTGAGGCCAACCTGGGTTATGTAGTGTTCCAGCACAAGTTGGGTAACTTTGTGAGATCATACCTTAAGAAAAAAATTAAGGACTAGAAATATAACTCCGTGATAAATAACTTGCCAAGACCATGTATGAGCCCTAGATTCAACCCCCAGTGAGATAAAAATGTATACATACATGCATACAAAAATACATACTAAACATGATCTATTCTACAAGACTGTAAGTTCCACAAGATCCTACTATAAAGGAGATGGCCTCGATACAAGCACATCTACTATCCCCAGATGTAGAGATTGATAGTGCCCAGTGGTTTATAGGCCTTCACATTCAAGAGCTAGAAGGCCCAATTTGGTCGGGGTGATTGATGCTAGAAGACAGAGTGGGTGTGTAAGGTGATTCCATGATCTTTCCACATGTCCATCTGGTAGGACCACATGACCTTACAAGGGCTCTCTCTTCTCTGGATTTAAGGGAAGATGAAGTTTGACTACCGTGATGCTGCTAGTTCCACCAGGGTCTCGCACTGACCTGGTAATTGTGGTCTGGTAGTTCAGAGTTACTTGGGATTCTGAAAGAGGATTCAGTGTTGAGTGTAAGCCCAAGGTTTTCTGAAATGTAATCTACTGTATAAATGGTAATATATGTTATTGTTCACAGACCATGTAAAGTAAAAAACAAGACATAAAAAAACATAGAAGAGGCCCACCCGGGCACATGCTGGTATCTGACAAACCTGCTCTATGGAAGATGATGGTGGCAGCTACATTAATCAAAGTATGAGAGACAGAGTCAAACTCCAAACAGAGCCTCCTCAATCCTGTTTTCTATGCCAGTCCCAAAGCAACTGAGAGGTTCAATGTCCTCTTCTCTGCAAACACCACGGCTGTCAAAGTTATAATCTGTGCTAGGCAAGAAGGAAATTCGGTTTAGCATAACTCCATAGCCAATATTGGTTAAAACTTCTAGAATTTGACACCAAGCAGCTTATTGTAGGCATATTAAGTGTAGTACAATTTGGGGAAAAAATCCTGGTGTAACACAAGCCCCTGTGCACAAGGAGGCATGATTACTTTGAACTTCTTCTCAAAGAAGAAGTCACTTGTTCTATGAAGATGGGTTCTGGAGATAGGCTACATGTGTAATCCTAAGGGTCTAGGGGAGGATCTGGTGTGGTCTGTCATAGAGATAGCACAGAAGTTACCTAGGTTGTTAACTACCTCTAGTCCTTCTGGGGGAGTCTGGGGAAGCCCCTAGTCATACAGACAGCACGCAAGTCATCTAGACTATTAGCCACAACTGGTCCTGGTTATGGGAGCTTGTGAGGAGCCAGGTATGGCCTGGCCCTACAGATAGCACAGGGATTACTAGGCTATTAGTTACCCTCATCCCCAGGCCTCTGGGTAGAAAGCACATTATACATCTTTTCCTTTGAGAGGACACCCCAGTATGTTTAACATTTCTTATTTCCCTAAAGCTTTCTGTGAACACAAGGACCTTTGTGTTCCCAACACCTCTCTTCCCATGCTACTACCCACAAACCTGGGATGTCTCAAATCCTCCTGTGGAAAGCAGGTCCTGTCACATTAGTTATATAAAGTCATAGGTATATTATCAAATCTCCTTAAGTCAAGTGACCCCAATATGCACTCAGAGAACTTCTATAATTATGATCTATGGTCTAGAATACCAACAAATCTACAGGTGCATCTTATAAACTCAAAATATAGCAGGTTTCCAAGAACTCAAATATTCAATTTGGATTTGTTGGATCTAAGGGTCTATGATTTATCTTACGGGCCATTCTGATATACAGCCCAAACTCTCTGGATTATCTCTTGAAGTCAAAGCATTTTTCTCCAACTCTCTCCATAGCTGTCCATCTACAATTCCTACTCCATGAGTATGGCCTTTCTTCCTCAATCAATCATTATCCAATGCCTAATAATTACACCAAACTGGGACCACTCATCAAAACCAAAGTCTTCTGATTTGTCCCAGAAGCAAGACCTGTCATCCATAGCTATCCTAATATACTTTGACCATGTGCTAAATTTCAGCTGAAATACTTCATGGTGATGAACAGCAACTACACTAAAGCCAAACTATTTGAGCTTGTGCATTAACTTTGTTGTTTGTTGGCTGTGACTACTGGCAGATTATTTATTTTGTGTCATAGGTTTTTAGTTTGGTTGCTTTGTTTTGTTTTGTAAAGCAAGGGAAAGATTCATACTTACTTTAAAACCTTTTTGGAGATGAGGGTGTGACTCAGCACATGCATGTGGGAAACAAATGGCACCATGACCATTTGCTGAGGTTTTCTCCAGGGAAAGAACTGTAGAATATTACTTTACACTGTATGAATATGTGTCACTATGACTGGGTTAATAAAGAAGCTGACTGGACAATAGCTAGGCAGGTAGAGGTTGGGGCTTGCAGAAAAGGAGCATAAAGAATGAGGAGAGGAATCTCTGAGTATCAGGAGAAGATGCAGAGAGAAGTAGATGAACTTGTCATGCTGAAAAGACGTATCAAGCCACATGGCAGAGCATAGAAAAGAAATACTGGTTAATTTAAAATGTAAGAGTTGGCTTATAATAAGCCTGAGCTATTGGCTGAGCATTTATAATTAATAGTAAGTCTCTGAGCCTCTGAGTGGCTATTTGGGAGCAGTTGCTGGGACAAGAAAACTCTACCTACATATGGCACCCAACATGGGGCAAAAGAGATCCTTATAAAACCTGAGAAAGTTTTTTTTAAAAAAAAAAGTTCCAAACAGACAAAAACAGAATCAAATAAGGCTTCTTGGTAATTGCTTTTTCTCAAGCGCTGTTTCCTAGCAGTAGAGGCATGGCTCCTTTAATCAGTGCTAGCAGCTAACACAGTGCAGCTCTTTTAAGAGGTCCTGCTACTGAACACTTAAATGGGGCTTATGAGCAGAGGGTGGTGTACTACTGGATGGCAGTATGGACCCAACAACTTCTCAGAGCTGGGACAGTAAACATGGCTCCTGTGGGTATCTCCAACATGAGGCTAAGCTCTCAGAAAACCAAAGGGGATAAGCCAACCACCAACTGCTAAATTGATCAATGCTGGTGACTGACACAGTAGCTTAGGATTCATCTCATGTGATCTAAAAATAATGGATGCTCATTAAAGTCAGACCCAAATGGAAAAAAAAAACCTCCAAATGGACTACAGTATGTTTAAAAATATACATAGGCTTGGGAGAGAAAAGAAAAAGGGTAGAGACAGTCACAGATAAAAATGTTTAAAAATAATAAAGTCCTAAAAAAGGAATAAAATTTTATTTATACACACACACACACACACACCATGTAAAAATAGGAAATATAGAGTCTGGTTTCTGTATGTTATCGTGTTGTCTTTAGGTTTCCTAATTGCTAATGAACAAACAAGATATGCTAAGATACATTGGGTTATAAAAACTGCTAGATTAAACCAACCTATATATTTCAAAAATGTCTTGACTTCAAAATGGAAATCAAAAGATATGTTACTTTGGGGAAGCTGTTATGCTTTTATTTCCACAGGAAATGAGAGACTGTGGATTTATTCCAAGTTTATATGGACCAGGTTTAAATGGGGAAGACCCCTTAAAATCCTGACTACAGACATAAAGAAATAAACCTATGAGACATGTGATCTATATTTTACCTGCTCAAACATAAAACAAAAGAAAAACATCTTTGGTTGACTTGTGTATAAAGCATAATCTATACTTTTATTAATACAGGCATGCATGTTACCTTTAAAAGTTTATGTATTTTTCAGAACAAAGTGATCAGACACCAATGAAAACAGAAGACCTAGATAATGGAGCATCTCAAAATGTCTCTATTACAGTCTCCCCAGAGTTCTACATCCAAAACAGTTTGAAGGCTGCTGGTGAAGATGGACCAACCTCACAAACTACTCCAGTCAAAACCTAACAAGTACCCTGATTTTTTCAAGGTTTCCCCCAAAGATACCAGGGCCCACAGACAACATGAAGTATTGTAGCAAATGATGCCCACATTACCAAGAGATGGGATATGGACAGGGTTTGACTATTCAGTGGATTATGAATGTTTATCATTTTTAGGGGGGGTTGATTGCAAGTTGTTACTAGACATAGCCAAAAAGAGCTATACAATAGAGTTAAATTTAAAGATCTCTTTCTAAAGGAAAAAGGAGAATATGATATAGGGATGATGGAGAAAAATGATAATTATTGAATCTACTTTAACCCAAAAGAACAACTATTAATCGCACAATATTTTACATTGGTATGGATTTTAGTTTATTGATACAAATTTCAAGTTAATTTTTTTTGCTGTTTGTATGTTTCTACTCTTGTTTGGGGTACTGCATTTATGCAGCTCATTTAAATGCAATGTATAATTAAAAACTACAGAGTAATAGTCATCTATAATAGTCAAACTTATAGTCAGGTATGTTTTCAAGGTCACACATATATATTTAGATAGATAGTCTTCAAACACTTCAAAGATCTATAGACTATGGCATTTAAGATGTTTTGATAATATGAGGCTTTATCTGATAATGAGACATGACTGCTCCTGGCAACATCAATCTACTTCAGAGGAGATGATGGGCATCAAAGAACTCCATATAGAGTTTGCTTTCTTTGTGGCAAAAGCTAGCTACTGTGCAAGAAATTGCCCTTTCCTCAACTCTGACAGTGTGTTTTCCAAATTGGACAAGGAGGACACAAAAGAAAGCAACTACCAAACACTGCCAAGATAAAACAAAACAGTTATTTAAAAGTCCTGCTTTTCAGAAAAGTCTGCCAGATATTCTAGGCCTGTAGGCCAAAGATGGATGCCCCAACCTTGTAGAGGAACCTTGGGTAATTGTCTAAGCAGCTAGGTATCTTTGTCATTTCTATAGTTTTGGAAGTCATTTGCTCTGCACTTCCTGTTTACTCAGGTAATATGATATCCTTCTCAAGTCTTTAATGGGGTTGAAGATGAGAGAGTTACAATTACCATTCTCCCTAACTATGGTAGAAAGTAAATTATAAATTTAATTACAAATTATAAAATATAATTTATAAGTATAAAACTCTGGACTCTTTAGGGGAGGACAACCGATGGAATATTTTCTTTATTTTGCCAAATTCAAATGGACTGAATATTGTAACTGTAATTCTTACTTGCTGTTTTGTTGTATATAATTTTATTATGCTAAAGCCAAAACCTTTCTTTTTAATTAGACAAAAAGAGAAAATGTGGAATATTCCTTTACACTAAATTAATATGTGTCTCTGTGGTTGAGTTAATAAAGAAGTTGAATGATTAATAGCTGGACAGGTAGAGGTTAGGCAGAACTTGCAGAAAAAAAGAGCGTGAAGAAGGAGAGGAGTCTCTGAGAATCGGGAGGAGCTGCAAAAAGGAGATGAACTTGTACTAAAAAATGTATTGAGTCACGTGATAGAGCATAGATAAGAAATACGGATTAATTTAAAGTGTAAGTGCTAATAGCAAGCCTGAGCTATTGGCTGAGCATTTATAACTGGTAAGTTTCTGAGTGGTTATTTGGGAGCAGCTACCAGGACAATAAAGTTCAGTCTACAAACAAGAGGTTTCTTTTTCTGTGTTGCCACTGTATCAAGTACTGACCTCAGTTAGTTTAACTGCCTTAGTACCTCTCCACAAGTATGATAGGAAAAAAGGGTAGATTATAAACTCCTGGAGGACATTAGGTCTCCATAGGGCTACTGCATCTTTTCACAAGTGGCACAGGACCAGGAACAAAAGTTTCAGTCAGTTCTGCTGCAGTGCTGGTTTTGAAGTGCAAACTTGTTAAAAAGCAGCTGACACAGTAGGAAATTGAGCAATGAATTTCATGCCTCTAAGCAATTATGTAATTTCAGAAACTAGAAAAACACAGAAAACTTCACACAGATGATCCTGGCTGAGCAGGAAAACTCAGTATGTACTCTTCAAATATGTCAGTTAGAACTTCCAATCCAATTCTGACAGGTCTTTCTACAAAACTCAAGGTTTTTTTCTTGATAAAGTGCTGCATTTATTGTAGTATTTGCATACATTCTAGCCATATAATGCCTAAAACAGTTCTGTCGCCTTTTTTTTTTTGGTGTGTGTGTGTGTGTGTGTGTGTGTGTGTGTGTGTGTGTGTGTGCATGTGGAGGTCAGAGGTTCATTTCCTCAATTGCTTTCCATTTATTTATAAAGCAGGGTCTCTTGCTAAGCCTAGAGCAACTCTAGACTAGCTACACTATTCAAGTGACCCCCTGCCTGTGCCAACTGCCAGGATTACAGGTAGGCCACCACACACACTTGACTGTTATGTAGGAGCTAAGGAACCCAACTCTAGCCTTCATACTTGGGTGGCAAGTACTTTATCCCATGAGCTATCCTCCTGGTCTTCATTGCTACCGTTTTCATGTGTGTCACTGATATTTTGGGGTGCTACATCCTTACTTCCATTTTTCTAGTAAGATCATTGGTTTTCACTATGATTTTTGCATAGTGTGGTCATTTTAAGGATGTCTCTTTTTTACATCAGAAAGAACTGCACTCAGTATCTTCTGCTCAGTGGTGAACAACACTTTTTCTTCTAACTCCTAAAACTGTAGAAACAAGTGTACTTGTCATCCTAGGCTTTAGGACTAGCAGATCTGTTCAATTGAAAGGAATAAATGCTCATTCCAACCGAATGAATGCTAGACAATGTGAAGCTGTGAAGACAATGTGGCGAATTAGAAGTAAAGCTTGCTCTATGTTTCTACTAGCGAGAAGAGACAAATAATTATTACAACAGAGTGGAGTGGATGCCATTCTATAGAATTACACAAGTTCTCTCCAACTATGAAGACCTCCCAGAGGAAATGTTCCCCTTTCCCAGATATTTCAAAGACTTTCTTTGCTTGCCCCTTTCCTGCCATGTTCCTGAACATGCTGAGTCTCTGAGCACTGAGGCAGGATACTGTACAGAGAAGAGTTAATATGGCACAGGTGGGAAGGATAAGGGCCCTGAGGGATGCAGGTAGAATAGACTCATAAAAGGTCCCAAGAGGCACTGGTCAAGGTAAAGAAAGGCTGCCAGCACACAGTGCTCAGAGTAACTTCCTAGTCAAGTCTTCAGCTGGTGGTTTTGTCTTCACTCAACATTGAAGTTTCTGCTGGGGGTGGATGCTCTCGGGGACTCCATCTACTCACCCTGCCTTCTCCATCAGAGGTGTTTTTTCACATACTTAGTACTCTAGGATTTCTACTGTTTCCTCCTTCAGTTGCCTTACCTGCGAGGCATTCCAGGAATAAGTCTCTAGTGGAACCCCCTTCTGGATCCAGAAGAATGGAAGAATGCCAACAGGAAAAGTTTCTTTTTGCTGTCATCGTCTCTCTTCGTTGCTCCCTACTCCCAACTTAACTCTCCACCTGATGTTCAAGATTACAGCTTCAGCACCAAATCCAGAATAATGTAAGCATCCCTTGAAATTGCCAGATTTCCTTCTGTCATTCCAGGCTCCCAGCTTCACTCCTGATCCTACTTGTGCCCCCATTACAGTTTCTTCTTGTCTTCCTATTCTGCCTCCTCCTCGCTTCCTAGTGTATTGGTTCCCCAAATATTAATTCAAAGAAACAGTTAAGATCACTGTGTCTACCCCTGTCACAGAATAAAAATCATTGAGGTTCAAAATCCCTCCCAAAAATATAATTAAGACGAGATAACTGGTCACTCCACACCAGTCTTCTCCCCAAATACATAGACCAAGACTGAATGCCCTTGGACTCCAAGGGAGAAGGCAGTCATCTCGCCTGTCTCCTCAGATGACCTCACACTGGAGGGCTTTGCCTGTACCAGCCACTGTATCAGTTAACCACTTCCTTAAGCCTTCCTTTCTGCTCCTGCCTCTGCTCTCCCTACAACACTCACAGATTACTAGGAGCAAAGGATTCTCCCACCCTAGATAGCTAGTATCATGACCATAATTATTCATCCAACCCATGCTAAAGAAAATTATGCTCCTGTAATATTTCAGGCCCTTTGCCAGTCCACGGGTGGGTTTGTTCCACTGTGACATCTCTAGAATGTCTCCTCCTGCCCTCCCCCATCAGGAATAATACACATGAGACCCAAACTTTATCCTTACAGGATGACACACAGTCTAACTTCACAGTCCAACTCCACCTTACAATGCCCAGTTTTCTTCATATTGACTGGTATTCCAGGGTTGGGAGACAGACAGACCTGGCTGACACTGGTGTTTGGGCCCATGTATCTGCTGGCCCTGCTGGGCAATGCAACACTTCTGACAGTGATCCGGATAGACTCTACACTGCACCAGCCCATGTTTCTACTCCTGGCTACATTGGCAGCTACCGACTTGGGCTTAGCCACATCTATAGCCCCAGGGTTGTTGGCTGTCTTGTGGTTTGGGCCCCAATCTGTGCAATACGCTGTCTGCCTCATCCAGATGTTCTTTGTACATGCACTGACTGCTGTGGAATCTGGTGTGCTTCTGGCCATGGCCTGTGATCGTGCTGTGGCAGTAGGGCGTCCACTACACTACCCTATCTTGGTTACTAAAGCCCGGGTGGGCTATGCAGTCTCGGCACTGACACTGAAAGCTGTGGCTATTGTGGTGCCTTTCCCCCTGCTGGTGGCACGATTTGAGCACTTCCATGCCAGGATCATACACCATGCGTATTGTGCACACATGGCAGTCGTAGAGCTAGTGGTGGGTAACACACGGGTCAACAACTTGTATGGGCTAGCACTTTCATTGGCTGTGTCTGGTGTAGATATTCTGGGCATTGCTGGATCATATGGGCTCATTGCTCATGCTGTGCTTCGGTTGCCTACCCGGGAGGCCCGGGCAAAGGCCTTTGGCACATGTAGTTCTCACATCTGTGTCATCCTGGCCTTCTATGTGCCTGGTCTCTTCTCCTACCTCACACACCGCTTTGGTCGTCACACTGTCCCAAAGTCAGTGCATATTCTTTTGTCCAACATCTATTTGCTGCTGCCACCTGCCCTCAACCCCCTCATCTATGGGGTCCGCACCAAGCAGATCAGGGACCGATTCTTAGAAATGTTTAAATTCAGAAAAAAGCAGTTTTAACGGACAGTGGGTCATTGTCCTATAAATGCATAGAACTGTGATGACCCAAAAGGTATTTGCTGTGAAGCCCTTGGAAAGTATACCACTGGTACCTGTAGACTTTGGCCTAGTCAGTCATGTCTTGCTTGAATGGATGCAAAGGCAGGTGCTGCACATTACCATGCAGGGAAAATAAGGAGATGAAGGAACTAGTTGAGATTTAAAGATCTAGTTTATTTGAGAATCTCCCTTTCCTGTCCCCACCCCATCATTTCAACCCAAGTCTCACTATGCTTCTTAAATGTGTTGGCACTTGTCTGAACTTAATAACCCTCTCTGTACCTGAAGTCAGAGTCTACTTTCAGACTATTCTCGAGGAATTATACAAACTTATACTCCACATTTTAAGAATCTGTAAAATGTACCAATTTAGCCAGGATATGAGAATTCTCTTGGTCTTGTGTGTAATTACAACTTCCTCTTCCTTCAGTTCCAACAAAGAACCTCAAAGTAATACCTACAACTTCTTTCTCTGGGGTTGGGATTTTGAGAGTCAAGTATCCAACTAAAAAATAAAGCTTGTATTTAAATGATCAAATCATTATAATCACCTGTCAACCTGTCCTTTTGTGTACCCTCAGCCAAGAATGTACAATCCCCACCAGAACCCATATATGTCTCGCTCACTGTCACAACAGCATGTGATACTGTATCACATGGTGCAACATGATGAAATGGGAATATTTCATGCTGCTGCCACTTCCCAAACAGAGATATTAAACAGGAATTGGCATGGTGTTGCCCAATGGGGGAATTCATTTTCAGTTAAGGATGGATAATAGAAGGAATAAAATATAATAGGCAGGGAGCCACAGCTGTAAAGACAGAGAAAACTGAAGCCATCAAGTCGTGGTGTTAGTCACAGAGACCTAAAGCAACAAAACCCAGCACAGCAGCTCAGAGAGCTGGACCAAGCACCACGGGACAACACACAGACCAGGTAGGTCCTGTGTAGGACATTTGTCATTTCTAAGACTAAATGGGGTCTCATTAGACTCCAATAAACAAGTAAGAATTACCTCAAAATGTCTGCATGGTTTCAAGTAAGATCACACTGAATCTGCATGGCTGAAGAGAGCGTCTAATCCAGTGTCTCTCAACCTCCTAAGGCAGCAACCCTTTAAGACAATTCTTCATGCTGTGGTGACTACCAACCATAAAATTATTTTTGTTGCTACTTCAAAACCTTAATTTTGCTACTGTTATGAATCATAATGTAAATATCTTTGGAGATAGTGGCTTGTCAAGGGGGTCACAACCCATAGGTCAGGAACCACTGGTCTAGCCAATCATGTGTAAGTTTAGTTATTCCCAAAACTTATCTTTTCATGAACTGTAAGTTTAAAAGCCCTCCAAGAAATGATCTTGTAGAAAACTAATGAAATGCTAGTCCTAGAGCTGGAGGAGATGGCTCAGTGGAAAAACTCCTTGTCTGAAAAAGCATGACAACCTCCATTCAGATTCCCAGCACTCACATAAAAGTCAGGTGCAAGTCTCTATCCCCAGTACTGAGGAGGAGGACAGAGAAGGACAGGCAGATCCCTGGAACACCCTGGGCAATCAGCAAACTCTAGGTTCAGAGAGAGACTGTCCCAAAAGACAAGGTGAAGAATGACACCCAACTTTAACTCTGGTTCCTCTATACACATGTGTGCATAAAAAGGCATACTGAACCTGATGGATCACAAGCTAAGATATCCATCTCTCTTAAGAAATTTTCTTTTGATAAATCTATTGAGAAAATAACTGAGATGTGAACAAACATCTGGCAGTAGGATATTTATTACATTATAAAGAAATATAAAGGAATTCTGTGTGATAATCCAATGTCACACATACATACACACACACCATTTTCCCTCTGATACATGGGAAGGGATATCATGTGCAAATAATGTTCATGAGCAATGAGTCCATCACCACCCCACCATGGGGAGAGCAATGAGTGCATCACCATCCCACCGTTGAGAGACTGTTCTAAGGCACTTTCAGCTCCTAGCTGTGCACAGTTCTTGAAAGGTCGCTTGTTCCACGGCTGTGTGCTGAGAATGTGTTTCCTTCGAGCCAAAAATCTAACACATTTGTGTTTTGTTGACACTGCATACACATACCTACCATGTGATATGTTCAGAAAGCTTTACCAGCACATTCTTATTCTTCATAATAACCTGAGAATTAACTGTATGCCACAGTCCACCACCTATACTTTCTAAATAAATAATCTCTGTAAAACCATTTTTTTTATAGTTTTGGCCCAAACCCTAGCCCCAACCATTGTGATCTTACTTATAGCCTTTATTTCACTTGGTGTTAATATTAACATATTTAACTGGAAAGAATGTTGATATGCCTGACTACAGGGCTTAAAACTGAAAAATTCTTAGCTTTAGTATATATTTATCCCAAAAAGTTTAAAATAAAGCATCAAGGGTTTGTATAATTATTCCTGCGGTCTGAAATAAGAGATTATTAAAGATTTTTTATCACCTTAAAGTCTTTACTGTCAATGCTATCCTACACTGCCATGAGATTCATGCAGATGATCTCATGTTCTCTGCATAAATCATCCTTTTTATTTACTCCTAGTCTCCATCCAGATCACTCTCTGATATCCTCAAAGTGATCAGTGCCTCTTTCCAAAGATACCACAGATTGATACCACACGGGAAGCAAATCCCTGCAAGACAAGGCCCAACAGCCCAACCCTTGGGCTCACCAACTCATCCAGGACTCAACTTTCAGTCTTAGACACTGAACAAAAAGGAAAGACAGACTTACTCAATGTTAAGGTAGAGCATCATAGAATTTAGGAGGCCTGGAGATTCACAGGAATCAGAAAGTGAGAAAAAGGCAGAAGGTGTGGGCTTCCAGCTGAGTAGTTTAACAGAATCCAATCTGCCCTCTGAACCCTTGTCCATGAACAAACATTCTAAAGTCTTCTGCTTCCTATCTGACCAGCACGCCACCATCCCTGCACTGATCTCATCCCTCTCTTCTCATTCTGGACTCCCTTGTCATCTACACGTTCATCACTCTCGGTCAGCTCTTCTTCCACACTGCACAGGTGCAGAGGTCCACAGTTCTGCCCCTTCTACTGGACTCTATCTGCCTTTTATTCTACTTCAGTGTTCCTTAACAGAATTTCCTTCACAAGGGAACAGTTGCCAACTACACTACACTATATATCCTTTCCTTGTCAACCAAAATGACCAGGTGCGATGGTATACACCTGCAATAGTAGCACTTAACACAGCAGACAGAAGTACAAGGAGGAGGCCAGCTTCAGTGACACAGTGACATGCTGGCTCAGGGGATGGAGAGAACGGCTCAGAGAGTAAAAGCACTAGCTGCTCTTCCAGAGGACAAGGATTCAGTTCCCAGCACCCATACAGTGACTCACAACTGTCTCTAATTCCAGTCCAAGGAATCCGATGCCCTCCTCTGGACCCCACTGGTACCAGGCATACACATGATGCACAGATACACATGTAGACAAAACATTCAAAATTAGAGTCCTAATGTCAAAGATGGTATTGTGTGAGGGGGTAGTTAAATAGGCACAAAAAAGAAAGAGCTTGGTTTTAGTACTCTTAAGAAACCCAAAGTTTCTCACTCGAACTGTTGTGGCTTCTCTTGCATCCTGCCCACTTCCTTTTCACTAAACCACATGTATTTTTCTCTCATCGCACACTGAAGTGAGCCTTGCAACAGCACCAAAAGGAGCTACTGTTCAATAGTAAGAGCTGGAACCCTAGATCTGTTATTAACTATTCACTGTATTGTTGGCTAATTAATTTTTTCTGAACCTTTGCTTCACTATAAAAAGAAACAGTAATACCTACTCCAGAAAAGAAGATGGGCACAGTGGTACACATCTGTAAACCCAGCATTCAAGAATCTGAGAGAGGAGGACTGCTCTGAGTTCTGGCCAGCTTGCAGCTACAGAATGAGCTCAGAGCTATTCTGGATTACACAGTGAGGCTGTCTCAAGAAAACAAACAAACAAAATACCAAGAGATTCCTAAAAGAATCCTCTAAGATAACACATTCCGTACATGATACAGGCCCTAGCACAGAAGGGTTCAAAAAATACTTGACATTAATTTCTTTCCTGAAAACAAGACTCAGCCTACTGTCACTCATTTGCTAAAAGACCTGGCACCTGTACATTGGTTTTTTTCTGAGGAGACATGCTTGCCTACCCTGGAGTCAACTGTGTTCCTTTTGGAAAGTTTTCTAGAAAACCCTCTCCCTTCACTGCAGTAACCTTCTGTGTGATATGACATCTCTCACTTTGGCTGGTTCAGATGATAGCCAGCTTGGCAAGACAGCAATTTCCTCTAGGTCTGGTTGCAACAGGAC
This sequence comes from Myodes glareolus, assembly GCF_982192425.1. Lineage (NCBI taxonomy): Eukaryota > Metazoa > Chordata > Mammalia > Rodentia > Cricetidae > Myodes > Myodes glareolus. Next base: position 99,600,757 of record NC_142032.1, on the reverse strand, counting down.
ACCCCTAGACAGGAGACCTCCAGGGGTCTCAGGAAGGGGAGTATGGGACAGACAAGAAATGGAGCAGGGAGATGAATATTAGAAAGTTCTAACATGATTTCTTTCAAAGACTTATTCTTCTCCAGCAAAATACTAGTTGAGATCTCTAGAACAAAGACAGAAAGAAGAGTAATAACGTGAGTGTGAGAGGAAACTACTACATATACTACATACCAATCGGCCTAGGACAGGAATGGAGCATGAAGAAAATCTCCATGTTTACCTGGGTAATTCTGGCTTCCTGAAAATTCTTGCCAGTTACTAAGGGAACAAAATCTCATTTGGATCTTACTCTCCCCGTCGCCACTGCTCTGCCTCACACCCTCCTACACACACCTGCTTTCTGCTGCTTTTATAACCCACTCATTAATAGCTGGTTTCAACCTTGGAGCTTTTAGAAGTCAGGGTTCCCAGGCATACCCCAGATAAATTAAATCAGAATCTCTGAGAATAGGAAAAAGAATAGGGTAATTTACAGGTTAAGAATCACTGGAGTCTTTACTGTTGTTGCTATTGTTGTTTGTTTGCTTTCAGTGTAAGTCTTGATCTATATCCATATCTTTCAGGACCCCAGTGCAACTTAAAGGAAATCTACAACTAATTAGATGAAAATTAGTCTAGTAAAGCAGTTAAAGAGAAGTGATCCCACCCTGTTTCCTTAAAGAACTACAGATCAGGAGCCTGAGACAGAAAAATTGTGCTGCACTTAACTTCCCCAAAGCAAGAGAATGACCACTTTGGGCTGAGGCGGAAGACCATGAGACCATGAAACAAGACTGTGGAAGATTAAAAAAAAAAAAAAATGGGAGTGAAAAGAGGAGAAAAGAAAGAAGAGAGCATCTTTGTGTTATTAAAAGAACAGGGCAGGCATACAGGGGAAAAATGAAATGGCAATAGAGAGGAAGAAAAAGGAAAAGGAAATAAAAAAAACTGTAAATATTATGACCTACAGGCTACAAGGAAGCAGTAGAGTTACTGTCCTCTCTGTATCCAAGGCTCCATCACCTAGCAGGACCTCTATGACCTCATGCTGAAGTAGATCACAGCCCAAGGTGGGGGACGGGAGGCTTACCTCCCTGCGCAGCTTGGGGGTTCCTGCAGCAGCCACTACCCTGCCCAACCCCTCCCACTTCCTACCATGTTGGTCAGTAACCCCCACCTGCTAACACTGGATGAAGCAGATGCCACTTGGACCCTCATCAAGGATAAGGTAGGTAAAATAAGGAGGCTAAGGAGGAAGTGGCTAAGTGTGACCAGGCTGATTCTTAGGTGGTCTCTGTGTACAAAGAGAAGGGACATCAAAGACAACAGTAGCAGCAGTAACTGACATATAAAAGCCACAAAATAAACACCTAAGTGAATGAATGAACTGAGGATGAACAACTAATTTAAGACAAACATCAAAATCCTTGAGAGGAAAAAGGAAAAAATGTGTATTTCCAAGCTTAAACTACCATATTAGAGAAGTGGCCATCAGACTTGAGGCACTTAACAACCATTGCTTGGAAATATGCTCACCACAGAGACAAGGGAAGCAGAAATAAGAGAGCAAAGGATTTTCCCAAGATTAAGAGTAATTGGTTTCAACAGTGCTAATCTGTATCTACCCTAGAACTGCTGAAATTACAGTGAACATAAATGAGGCCTTCCTCCATAGGAAAGAAAAAAGAAAACTCTTCTTATATTATTATCTCAGTGGATATCTCAGGGCAGAGATACAAGGATAAGCGGGACGACTTCAAGCAGAACGGGGCACCTTTGAGTGCCCTTATTTCCTTCTTTCAATGTATATCCAGCACCTCAAAAACAGCTTTATGGTAGAAAGTAAAAGCAGGTCAGCTTCAGGGGCCATTGGATGAACTCAATGTAGGAGCACAGATATGTGGGATCTGGTGGATAAAAAGTAGGTCACTTGGAACTTTTATGTGCCCTTGCTCTCTAGCATAACTGAGAGCCAGAGGATTCAGTCAAAGAAACTTTGAATGAATCGCTATCTTAATAGCTAAGTTACTAACTACTAAAGAGGATCTTGCAGTGTTCCCAGGTACTCTCAATAACTGCTCACCAGTTACACATATTCCAAACAAAAACAAGAAATAAAGAAGGATAAACCTAAGAAACTAGAAACCCTAAATGGATACTGGAACGAGACAAACTGGAATGAGACAAAGATTAGGCCTCACACTCAGAGAAACAACTATCCCTCACAGGTAGGGTAGAAAACACAAAAGAGGTAACTGACCCTCACAAAGAACAGGCACTGTAAGCCTACATCTGTGTACCCGTTCTCACTAATATTATCCATGTAACTCATCACCTAAGTATGATCTTTGAAGATTCCTTTTTTCCACATTCATGATAAGACTAAGTTCTACCAATTCTGTGACTTCAACTTCCCATTATTTTAGCTCAGGAAATAAAATCATGTTTTGCTTGCATTATTTCAACAGTCTTGTTATTTCTCTTTCCTGCTTTATGCCTATTAAAAAATTAGTTCTCTTCTTCCTGGTCCCATCTTCCATCCAGAGCCTACAAATGGCTTTCCATTGGCCTCAGAATAAAACAATCACTTATAAAAGGCATATACACACAGCTTTCCATAAACTAACTCCTGTGTGCCTTTTCTCTTCCTACCTTAAATGCAAGCAGTAAGAAATCATGTGTTCCTAAAATGTACATGATTTGATGGTTCAGGGATTTTCCCTGGCTGTCCTTTCTGCTAGGAATGACTACTGCCCAACCTACTAATACCTCCAAAGCCCAAGTACTGCCACTACCAAACTTCTTTGACCATCTTTCTATCAAAGACAAAGGCTGTTAAATCACCTGTCTTTGTCTCATCCTGCTATCACTACTGTTATACATAATGCTAACTACTGTTCACATTTTTGTCTCCTCCATTAGCCCAAGCTTCTTTAGGATAAGGACGAAGTCTCATTCTTTCATGTATCCAAGTATCTACCATAATCTGGCACAAAATAAGACATTCAAGGTTTTGCTACAGGAGGGAACTAGGTGATAAGAAGTGTGGGTCTATGTATACTACAGAAATGTACTTAAAGAGTGAACAGTGGTGGGAAGGTCAATTTAGACAACACAAGTTAACCTCTGACCTTAACTCAGACCCTGACTTATAAACTGGCCACCTGCAGGTCATCGAGGAGCGTTTTGGGTCCAATGTAGTGGCAGTACCTTTCCTGTCGGATGCAGCCTGCTATGATCTACTGGGCGTGCTAGTGAAACAGTCCCGTCCAGCTCACACCCGCCTAATTTTGCCAGGCCGGCAGGGTCGAAGGGCACTGAAATCAGTAGGGTTGCTACCAAATCTTCTAGAACAGGCAGGGTCTGATGGTGTCTTTGCCCACTGCACTCGGGAATACTCACCAAATGGCCAAGCCGAGATAGCCTATGAAGAAATGAGAATGTTGGATGGGCAGCCCTGCCGGATCCGCCTACATATGGGAGGCCTGCGCAAGAAAGTTGCCTTCCTGCTGCTACCACCAGGGCAGGTGAGCCTACAGCAGAATCTTCCTTGGCTCCGAAGCACCCACAGCATCTACGTCATCTACCAGGTCTTTTCCTGCACCTGGCTGCAGCTAGGGCTGTTACCTACAGCCCGTGAGCCCCAGCTGCTCCAGTTACAGCGGTCATTACCTATTGCTTTCTCCTGCCTCAAGTTTTCACTGCAGCCCAAGGGTGTGCTGGGACCACAGAAGTCTCTGACCAAAAAAGACCCATTGCCCCAAGGAGCCATCTGGGTTAGACCTAGCCTTAGCATCTTATCAACTCTGGCCCCCACATCAGTACCTGCCGATGCCCTTGAAGTTGCTGATGTATCTCCACCTGTCCCAGCCCCACCTACACCACCTCCCCAAGAAGGGCCAGAAAGCAGACCCACCAGATTCTCCTATAAGGGTCGAAACCCCTTCCGGAGAGGCCCCTATATGCTTTCAGGTACTGCTAGAGGAAATGAAGATGAAGGGTGGGAAAGACCATTGGAGGGAGAGGGTACAGGGAATATAGCCCAGGAATGGGTTGAGAAGCCCAGAGTGTGTGCAGGACCCTTATGAAGGGACAGACTTGAGGGAGCCCAGGGAGGGTGAGATGGAAGCATGGCCCTGGTAAGGGTGTGTGGTGGGGGCGGGGGGCATGTAACAAAATCAGAGGGAGGGACTAGGGCGGAAGATCAGGGCGGGCATGAGTCAAGCTATGACTATCCCCAACCCTAGCAGAGAACTGGCTCTTCAGTCCCCGCAACCCCCCACCAGGAGCCCAGGGTGGGGGCCCCGGGGACCCCGACCGGCACTCCATGTCCCTGCCCCTGCTGCAGGGTCTGTCCTCGGAGTTCGACAGCGACGAATGAAGCTGGGACAAGAGACGCAGGGGGCAAGGCCCCTAAGATCTGACATAGGGATACTGGTCCCCAATAAACATCAGCTGCTGCACCCCCAAACCACCCTGGGCCTGTGTGCTTCTTCCTTCTGGGAGCCAGAAAAATGAGTCTCCATTTTCCCCTAAGCATTAAGTCCTCTCACTTCTAAGAGTAAAGGGGCTCTCTTGAAACCCAACCACCAGTGTTATCACCAGAAAGGCCTCCTGATGATTCATGTCCCACCTGCATACAACCTTCACAGGGCCACAGCCCCAGAGATAAAGGGTGCCAAAGAAGAATGAGCACAAAATAGAGATTTCCCTTTTATACATATTGCAACAAGTTCTCATAAAACATTCATCTGAAATAAATTAAAAAGTCCATTTGTCACTGCCTCCAAACATAAAAAGGAGCCCGTGTCCTGGAATTCAGCCCAGGCCACAGTAGGCCCTGATTGTCCATGGAAGAAAATTAAGGATTGAGGGGCCCAACGCCTGAGATGGGAGGAACAGATACCTCCTCTGAAGTATCCAACAAGAAAGGCGAGGTGACGGCATGGGCCTGGGAGATGGCAGCCAACTCCTTGAGAAACTCAGGGAAAATGACTGCACAGTAGACAGCGTTCTTGACTCGCAGAGCCTCACCTTGTCGTTCAGAAGCTCCGCTCCGGGGGAGCAGAACTGGAGTTGAAGCGCCTGGAGAGGCCCCACCTAGTCCAAATCCTGTTCCTTCTCGCCCAGGTTGAAGAACCTGTGCCGCCTGCCGGGCTCTGGTGGGACTATGTGCATGCCGCAGGAGTAACTCCCCCAAGGATGGCCTCCGGCTCCTCACTGAGAAGAAACAGGAGTATCAAGAAGGTGCTGGGATCAGGGAACCTGCTCTAGTCTGGGGAACAGATTCCCCAACCCCCTTAGGTTCTTGAACTTCTCCCCTGGGTTCTGGAAGAATGGAAGGACAAGATGGACAAAAACTGAATTGAAGTTCCTTTTTTGTCTCATCTCTAAAAATGACTAAAGATTTGAGACAGGTGTTTTTCCTCATACCAAAATCCTGCTTTCCCCTCTATCCAGTCTCCTCAGCAGCCAGTATTGAACTACTTTATTCCCAGCTACAACTCCTTCCTTCTCCATGACCCCTCGTCCTAAAGAATTTAATCTAACCACTGTTAGATGGCTCCCATACATAATATGCCCCAGCTTTGTGTTTCCTATCATTCTCTAGAGCAGTGGTTCTCAACTTCTTAATGCTGTGACCCTTTAATACAGATCCTCATGTTGTGCTGACCCCCAACCATAAAACCATTTCATAACTGTAATTTTGCTACTGTTCTGAATTGTAATATAAACACCTGATATGTAGGCTATCTGATATGCAATCCCCAAAGGGGTCACAGCCCACAGGTTGAGAACCATTGCTCTAGCACCACATCCAGTCAACTACTTCTACTTTGCTCTGACTACCTAAAGCTGACCTGCATCATCCGCTCCTTCAATACCCACATGTACAACTGCAGTTCAGGGACGGCTTCATTTCTTAACACTTCACTGCCTGTCTAGGATCAGTGTCCTTACACTACTACTTCATCACTCACCAGTCCCCGCCCTATACCACCAAGACCTCCCTCCTGCTGGGTATGCCCAGACAACTTCATATTTGTTTGACTCAAACTGTCTAACTTTCTGGATTCCATCACTTAAGTAGCCTATCTCTAGCCCCTCGATTATAGGAAATGTCTCTATTCGCCACCTCTAACAGTGCTTACAGAGACACCATACAGACTTATTAACCTTGCATTCAGAACCTTCACAACCAGGGTCTCACTCAGCAACCTACCTTCATTGGATTCAATAGGCATCTTATATCTATCTGCAGCTTCCTTCAGCTACAATTTGTCATTTCTACTTTTTTATCCTTTCTGCCATAGTTATCTCCACCTGGGAGAACCCTGAAAATATTGCTGTGATCTTCCCTACGCTGACTTCATGCTCTTCTATCATTAACTCAACATCAATAATTTCTTCCCAAGGCTTCTCTCTCATGCACTAAACTATGAACTCAAGAACTTAAGAATGTCACATTTTAATGCTTTCTTAGCTCCTCAACTACTACCAAATCCTGCCATATTTAATGCTTCCTTGTCTCCTTAACCACTGATAGTTCTGTAAAAACCTCCTTCCCAAGTAATAAAAGACAAGATCTCCTGAATACATTGGGAGCGTGGGGACCATAGGAGAGGGTTCGAGGGAGAGAGGCAGGGAGGGGAGAAGAGAAAAATGTATAGCTTAAAAAATTAATATAAATTAATAAATAAAAATTTTAAAAAAAACTTCCTTCCCAACTCTGCCCTACCAGATGCTTGCTGCTTTCCTTCCCACTACTCAAATTCAAACCTCCCTGGTCTTGATTGTTCTTCCTGAATCCCTTCTCTTAACTCCAATTCATCTACAATCACTCCTAACAATAAGATTTTTAAAACTTCTCCTGGTTTCTAAGTGTCTGAACGAAAAATCACTACTTCTGCCAGCATAGCTTCCACTCTAAAAGCCTCTTACTCTGGCCAAACCTTTCTAGCCATATCGCCAATTGCTCCACAGCCTTGTAAACCCCCCTACTCTCATCGTTTGAAGGCAAATACCACATCAAGTTCTCACAATATCTCAATCCAAGAACTTCTTTCCCTTTCCTTATTCCTCTATCATTATGCAGGTTTTTGTAGATACTGACAATTAGGTTCTTAATATAATGACTCTATCTTCTGACTCAAAACCTGAAGAAAAAAAAAGGAAGACTCAAACTGGATCTTAACTAACTTGGGCTAATGAGGTGTCTAGGGAGAATAAGGAAGGATCGTCAGTTAGTCCTTACCTACAGACTCAGAGCGGCGGGGAGCAGGGCCTGCTGTAGGACCTTCAGCCCAGTCCAGCTTGCCACGAGCAATGAGGTACTTCTTGGCTTTGGATAGCAGAGCAGGGAAGTCCTCCTGGGAGGCTGCAAAGCTCTCAATCTTATTCTTCACAGATCCCAGCACCTGTGAGACACAATTTTAGAATGTTTCTAGTGGTTTCACATTGACACAAGCCTTCCTAGTCCCACTGCACCTGTTCCCAGGCCACCCAAGGTCACTCTAGCTGTGGGCCTGGCCCACCACTGAGCCTGGACGCACCCATGCATGCATGCATCGCACACCTGCAGCAGGGACTTGACACTGGGCTGGAAGACCATGTTGGTGTTGAGCAGGAAAGAGCGGAGCAGGGGCTGGGGGTGACAGGCCAGCTGGGCCACCAGCCCCGTCAGCAGGAAGTTGACATAGACGGAGTTCTGCAGCATGTTCTCGAGTTTGGCAAAGAGCACAGCCATGAAGGGGCCTGGGAAGGGGGTGGGCACAAGGATACAAGGCCTGAACACAGTGCACATCGCAAGCATTCCTCCCCTAAACAAGACCCCCACTAGATGAAAACTGCAAGAATCTGAGTGTGTTAAATGACCTGTGACCACTTTCTCTGGACAATTAAGGTATCCAGATGCCAGCATTATAAATATTATGACTGAAGAGTCAGATCTCAGGCTCTAGAGTGTAGATACATCTCAGATTTCAGATGTGCTCTGTGACTTGGTAAGTTGAAAGCTTGCCAACATTTAGTTTCCTATTTATAGTAAAATAAATATACCTACCTCATAAGATAATTAAGAGGACCAATGAGATATCAATGTCAAATATCAAGTACAAGAGCTGGCAAATTTTTTCATTTGATTATAACCATATCCTACACTATATTTCTCAGTTTTTAAAAAGCTTCATTGAAGAACAGAACAGAAGAATACACACAGACCAAGTCACAAAGCCAGTTCCATGTAAGACAGAGTAACAAAATAGTGGTCAGAAAGAAAGCAAAAAAGATATAACAGCAGCAAAAAAAGAGACTGTGAATTTCAAAGCAAGTAGAAGTCTTTAGAGGTACAGAGACAGTGTCAGTTTTGTCTTTCAGGAGCAGGGAATCAAGGAGGTAGACTAGGCTCTAACAGGAATAGAATAGCTTAGTTCGGAGGCAAAGGAAACTGGTTCAGGATGAGAAGGGATTAGCATTCCATCCTAGGAGAAATGCCTTAAGATATAACATGACACTGGACCACTGAAGCCATCACAGTATTTTCGATGAAATATTTTTATAGAAATAGAATATTATTTAAACTTTGATAGAAGAATGATGTACAAGTGGTGAATCCTAAAACAGATTTTATACCACCATCTACCTGGTGTATCCATAGGACTAGTCTTAGCCCAGAAGAAATACTAGCTTAAGGGTCCAAACAAAATTTCTAGCTTTATCCTTCTGTTCATTCCCTGGGACTATCTTCTAAGGGTTAATGCAAAGAGTACAAATGACTTTACAAAGAAAAGGGAAAGAAGCATCAATTAATATAAACTCTGGAAAAACCACACCACCACCTAGAGGTGCTGAGCAGAAAAGGAATGGAGCAGAAGCTAAATGAATAGGAAGATAGTTTTCTATAGTATGCTAAAGAAGGAATATGGCTCCAGACAGAAGCAATCCCAGGTTTATCAAGATATGCAGCATACAAACTTGACTCTTGACAACTAGGATAGGTGGTGCCTTACTGAACTTCAATCTTCCATGACCCACTAATAAAAATCCCAGCGAAAAGCTACCATTTGTTGTGTTTTCACAATGTGCCAATATTATATTGAATGATTTTTCATGTACCAATAAAACTTAAGGAGTGCTTAATCTAAACTCTGTAGTCTTAACCCTAGCTACTATACTGCTTCCCAGAGATTGTTTTGTTTTGCTTTGTCTTCCCATGCTAAGATATAGATTACAGCTTGATAAAGACTTGTCTTGCTCATAATCAAAACAAAGAAGAACCAGTACAAAATCTCAGATTGGACCTAGCTCCACAGGATCAACCCAGAAGGGCCTATCAGGTACACTTCGAACTATGCTTTGTCATTTGCCCTCAAAGAATATCACCCACCCACCCCCAATCCTTACTAATCATACGTCCTTAAAATAACTGTATTGGACAGTGATGGTAACGAAGAAGGTACAAGACAATGAATAGGAAAAATGAAATCAGGCCCTTCTTTGAAGAGGCAGGGAGGAAGGTGCTGAACAGAAGGGAAAGCACCAAAAGAGCTGACTCCAGGGCCATCAAAGACCTAGCAGAAGACTCAAAGCCCAAATACACAGACTGGTGGGAATGGCACAAAACAGAGGTGCACATAGTCTTTCGCACAGAACAGTACAAACATCATTCATGTGGTTCAGATATATTATTAACCAAGCACAGAGCATCCTATTTACAAATCCCAGAAAATGGCCAGACTAAAGGAAAAGGAGAAGCATGCATGCAAGGATAAACAAGCCTCAGACTTAAGTCAATATACAAACTAGCACAAGCATGGAAACACATAACAAGAAACATGAAGACACAGTATGACATGATTGTATGCAGAAGGGACTCAAGCAAAATGGATCAGGGCTAGGCAAACACACAGAAATGGCACAGCCAAAAAGTCTTAGAACTCTGCACAGACATGTTGAGAACATGCAAGTGTACACAGAACAGGTTTAAGTTAAATAGCTTACCAGTGAATGGCTGCCTCGGCATCTGGTGGAGAGTTCGCAGAGGGCTGCTGAGGAAGGGGCCAGGGGGCTCAGGAGGGCAGGTGAAGCTCTCGTAGGCCTCCTCCTCCTCAGGAGGTAGTGGAGGCTCTAGGGGAGGCTCTGAACCAGCTCCACCATTGCTCAATGCCACCTCCAGCTCCCGGAGCTCTTGCCCAAAGCTCTCTAATCCTGCCACACCCTCAGAGGTACCCTCTAATAATTCCTTAACTCCTTCCTGTGGCACCAGTCGTGGCACCAGACGAACCTTCTTGGCTCCTTCTGGCCATGGCCCTGGTAATCCATTGAGCTGGGGTGGGAGTAGGTGGCCAGGGGTATCCCCTACACCCACAGCTAGCCCCCTACTCCCTAGGTTTTCCTCCTCCCCTTCCCCCACATTGTCCCTGTCCTCCTCAGGCAGTAGGCAGCGTTTCTTAGTCCGGGAGCCAAGAGGGTTAGGCTCAGGAGGGGGCCGCTCGCCATCATAAGGGGCAGACCAGGTTCGGCAGGCTCGGACACAGCGGTCTACACCACGGCGAGCCTCACGAAGATATTCCAGATAATTGTCTTCTAGCTCACCAGGCTCCTCTGAAGGGCTAGGCCGTCGGGCAGGGCTGGAATTTGGGGATGCATTAAGCCCTGGGGAACGTGGAGCTGGACCTGGGGACTCAGAGCCACCTAGACTCTGCTGCCGAAGAAACAGAGCCAGACGGGACGGTGTGGAGGGCCGAGGCACTGTTACCACTGAAGAAGAATCAACACTTGGGCTTCCAGGGCCTTTACAGGGAAGAAAACATAAGCAAAATCAAGGAGATAGTCAAGAGGAGCAAACAAGAGATCTAGAGGCTAAAGGAGAAGACAGTGAGGAAGTAGAAATGGAACTATTTTGATAGCTAATTCTCAAGTCCCAAGACTAATTCACCCTAATCGATCACCCCTCACCACCTCCATCAATGAAAAAAAATGTAAACAGAGTCAGGTGGTGGTGGAGCACACCTTTTTATCCCAGCACTCCTGGGAGGCAGAGGTAGGTAGATCTCTATGAGTTTGAGGTCTGCCTGGTCTACAGATTGAGTTCTAAGACAGCCAGAGCTGTAACACAAAAAAACCCTGTCTCCAATAAATAAATAAATAAACAAACAACAAACAGACAAAAATCAAACAAAAGAACCCACCCAAACAGAACACATGATTGAAATAAAGGAGAGAGGTGGACTAGACCTTTCCAGAAGTAATTTATCTGGAAAGGTTAAAGATCTTCTCCGTAAGACCACTCATCAATCTCCCCAGAAAAGGAATTCCTCTCATTGTCACCTTCCTCCCCTCACCATACCCCTGCTTTCTCTCTAGGCTCCCGCAGAACCCAGGCCATACCCGTGATGTCCTCCCTTCTCCCTGCCTCTCTGCTAGGCCCACCTCGTGCCCATGAGGCATGCTCTGGACGAGGTGGGCTAGGGGCATGGTGTCGACAACAGCGAGGGATTAGGGAGAGAAACTTGTCAGCTGCTCGTCCATAAAGATCCACATCACGCACAGCTGGCTTCTGGCTCAGCATCACATGGTTACATGGGACAAGATACCTGGGAAACAGCAGAAAGAGAATATGGCGTCATCAGGGAAGACAGCACCTGAAAGCAGGCCAAGTGAACTACATTGCTAAACTAGGCTCAGGAGGACCCTCAAAAACAATCCCAATACAGCCCCATCACCCCAATAAAACTAGGCCCTGAGGGTCAGCCATCCCTCAGCCCTGCCCCCACAGGTACCTGAGAACCAGCTGCAGCAGAACATCCTCACAGCTGAGATTCAGAAGGGTCCTGAAGAGACTCAGAGAGACCATGCAGAGCTGAGGGGGAAGGGGAGGGAGGGAGTCACCATAAGAGCTGTCTATCCTCCAAACTATTCACCAGTGGGAACTCTCATTCCCCCAACCGCAGGCCCAAGCAATCACTCCAAGAACAGCCTATGCACTAAGGTCTAGCACATACACCGTATGTTATGTATTAACCAGATAAACACATATCTTTGTGAACAAGACTTTACTAGTGTCAGATCCACTAGAGTTCTACAGACCCTATACATAACTGGACTATCTGTCAACACATTGATTCCATCAATGCTCCAAAGAGACCTCAAGAAAACAGACACTAAGAAACACTATACCAAAGCAAATGATTCACAGAAAACTACAGCAATATTACCGTCAAGTAAACACCTGTCAGAAGAGACTGCAGTCACACAGTAATTGAATGGCTGACAATAAGGAATCAGAGGGAACCTGGAACAATACCAACTAGGAAGTAGGGGGAGTCATCAGTTTGGAGTCTGAGTCACCTCTCCAACCCCAGTGTCTCTGAGAAGGTGGGATAAAGAGAAGCTCAGGGCAACTGACAGGAAAAGGAAAAAGTAAGTGAGAAGGCCAAGAGCAGACAAACCTCTTGTTTTCAAAAAAGAAGAAACCTTATTCATTTCTACCTAGACAAAAATAACAGACGTACAGTAAGCTAACTTCACTGCTCTGAATACCTCAAGCATTTTATACTTTTCTTACAGCAAGTACGTCAGACATCTTGGTCTTGTATAGTCTTGGCACTGCTTGCTAGGTGGCTGTGAGAGAACTAAGTGGATCGATAGTAAGAGAAAGTTCACATTTGGAGTAACATAGATATCCTAATGACCACTTTAGCCAGCAATGAGATCTCAGACTCACTCAAGAATAAAGAGTGAGCAGGAAAATAGGTCTTCAAAGATCTCCTGACTGAACCTATAAACATTTTACTTGGCAGACCAGAAGAGACTTTACAGATATGATGAAAATTATGGACTTTCTGGGCCTTATAGTATGGCTTAGTGATAGAGTACTTATTTAGTATGCATGAGGTCCTGGGTATAATAATACAGCATCATAACCTAGAAAGCACAGTGAGACTGTCTCAAAGATAAAAGAAAAAGAAGGCCTGGGAAAGTAACTCAGTGGTAGTGTGCTTGCCTTTGCACACACAAAGCCCTGGATTTGGCTCCCAGCACTGTTTATAAGAAAAAAAATGTAAAGAAAAGAAAAATTGATAAGGGGGCTCAAAATATAGCAGGAATGTGACCCATCAGTGTTGGCTCCAAAAATAGAAAAGGTAGTCAAATTGGGGAGGGTCTTCAACAGACAGCAAGAACAGTCCAAATATGTACTCCAGAACTAAAAGATAATAAAATGTTTTAAATCACTAAGTTTGTGGTAATTTGTTTTGATAGCAACTAGTAACTAACCAAGATAATCAGGCTCACAGACAAGTTAGCCAATTTTGATAGCAACTAGTAACTAACCAAGATAATCAGGCTCACAGACAAGTTAATCAAAGTGGCTCACTTAAAGGCACAAAAGCCAAGCTAACTACCTTAAAATGACTGGAAAGTAGAAATCAAAGCATTTATATGTTTAACATGGGTATCCTTAAATCAGAAGAGAACTGGTTCCCCTAAAAACCAGAAACTAAGAAGTAGAAACCCCAAGAACATGAAAAGCCCATTAAAAAAAAAAAAAACTTGAAGATTAACAGAAGTGCTAGAGACTAAAAACAATGAAAGAAAATCAAAAAGGTTAAGATTAGGATGAAAGAATGAAAGAATGGCAGATAAACACAAGAAGAATGGAAATGAATCTCAAGAAGGAAATTAACTGTCAAAGAAATCCAGGAGGTCAGACAGACCTAATACCATGGCATGCTCTAGCTTAAGATAAGAATAAAAGTTTATCTTTATGAAATTAAACATCTGATATCAGAAACATACCCACCTCTTCTTTTGTCTCTCCTCTCTAAAATGCATTACTGGAATCTTCTCAACTCTCACTGCCTTCTCCCTCTAGTTCATTCCATCTCTAGTCATAATACACATTCCCTGTTGCACGCTATTCCCTTTGCCTAAACTGCTCTTACTTAATATTCAATAGCTGACTCCATTATCTTAGGCATAACATAACATCCTCTGAGATGTCTTCCCTGGGCAATCCATTTTCTTATTAAACTTTTTTTTTCTGCACAAACAGTAACCTCAATTTTCAACTATTTTAGTAACTTCATTTGATATTTATACTCTCCATAAAATGAGCTCTAAGACAACAGCAGCAGTGACTACCATTGTGTTCCTACCACCTAGTAACCCAACAGGATGTCATTATCAATAAACTCGTGCAGGTAGAAGGAATCTAAGTGGGCAGGTGGATGGCTATGCGCCCTAACTACAGTTCAAATGCAGCGAATCCAAAGAGAAGAGAATGCAAGCCAACAAGGAAAAGCTGAACCATTTATTAGTACAGACACAAAACTCAAAGCACTTTCTATCACCTACAGCAACTGAGAGAGGATAAACAGCTTAAGGGAACTGTGGAGCAATACCTAACAATCATTGCACCACGGCAAAGCCTCTGGCCATAATGGATGACTGTGCCGTAGATGAACATAGTATAAAAACAGGGAAGCAAATTAAATTCTTTACTCAAAATGGCTAAAGTTTAGTGCTACAAACTGCCACATTAAAGTGAATACCCCCAAAAAAGAGCAGAAACACCTTTTGACAACAGAAATCAGAGAAAGATGGCTCACCCAGGTAGTAAGCCAGGACAGAGTTTAAGAGCCATACCCGGGAGTTGCTGCCAATACGGGCAACAAGGGTGTCAAGGATGGTGTGGGTGTCATGCCGGTGTAACAACAGGAATCGCAGGAAGGTACGGAGCAAGGCAGGCTCAGAGATGCTCCGCAGAAAAAGTTCCAGATAAGCGGTACTGGCAATCATCTCCTCCACAGAGGTCTGGATGAAGGGGAGACAAAACTTGGAGACTTAGGTTTCCCTGCACATACATGGCTCATACTTCCTGGGTTCTAGGGAACAGGAAGTATCAGAAAGGGAAAAGAGGAAGAAAACGCTACCTAACGTCTCCCATATGAATCATTTCACTGGTCAGTCACACACCAGTCCAGGTCCACCTATCATCCTTACCTTGTGCAGGGCAGGGCCCATGACAGGCACCAGGAAACCATTATGGATATAATCAACCAGCTGCTTCTGCACCAGGGGGTGAGCTACCTAGATAGAACAAGAGGGGGAAAAGGGGATTATGAAGAGTCTACTGCCTGGAAGAGAGCAAAGTAATATAGTAAAGATAGACATCCTAACCCCAAGTTCTATAGCAGAACTCCAGGAAACGGATCCGCTTACCCCAACTTCCCAGAAGCACCAAGGGTCACACTCCTTAGGAACCCTAGTCCTACCTGAATGACCGCATTGCAGAACTCTAGGGAACTCATGAAGAGTGCAAGCGCTGGCACTCCTATCCAGTCTTCCCGTCGCAAGCAGTGCCAATCATCCCCTGGAACTTCAATCTTTCGGGGCAGTGAGGAGTATAGGGCACTCAGCCCTGTGGCCAGCACCTAAGGAAGATTACCAGAGATTCAGATAATATAACGGCTTTGGGAGCTAACTAGTCATAAGATTTGAAGGGAATACAGTTAAAAAAACACTACCAATGCTGATATCAAGTTGCCATGCAGGCCCTCACCTGCAACACCTGCCCTATCTAGTTATACTCATGTTTCACCCCCATTCCAGCTCCAAGGAGTTGCTTTCAAATCTGAAATAAAGGTCTCTCTCCCTGACACCTAGCCTTTCCATATCTCCTGGATAGGAAGATGATGTCCAATGTCCACACACCCTACTCCCCATCCTAGGGTTTGCTAACCGGACAGAAATAAGAGTGATCTGCGATGTAGCGGCCCACAGTGGGGCTCCCATCTGAGAGAGCCATGAGCAGAAGTAGAGCATCACGGGCCTGCTGACCCAGGGTGCCTTCTCGATGGACAAATGGGACAAGGCGAGAAAAGAGGAGAAGACGTGGAGCAGCTCCAGGCTCAGGAGGTGGCTGCAAGAAAAACTCGAGCAATGAAGGCTCCCGAGCAACACACACACACAGTTGGCTGAGAAGTAGCACCAGGCCTTCATCCAGTGCTGGGCTACTGGGCACAGGACGACCACAGGCATCCAGCAGGGCAAGCAGAGCCTCACGAACTGGCCCATGCCGCAACAAAGGCTGGCGAGCTTCGCTCACAAGCATCTCAAATAGTTTCAGCTGCTCAGCCCGCCGTTCCTCAACTCCATCCCCAAACTCATCCCATTGCAGCTGCCATGTCAGCACTCGGCTCAGCAGATCTTCACGCAGAGCAAACTCTAGCAGGGGCCCAGGGCCTGAAGGGGCTGAAGGGATTGCTCGATCCTCTGCCAGCAATGTTAGCATTTGGTATGTGTGGTTTCGCACAGCACTGAGATCATCAGCTGTGCCTCCAGCAGATGCCCGAGGGCCTTGCCGCTCCAGGATTCGCACCACCTAAGGCAAAGGACAGAAAAGAGGAAAAAATCTAAAAAAACAAGGTAACTAAATGGGGTGATAAGAACACAGAACACTCTGAAGGTTAGGACTACTAGGGTGAGTAACAGACTAGATATTTTATCATGGAGTCTCCTACCTGAGACCAGTGATTCTTGAAGACCATGAGGCAAGTCTCAGGGTCAGCCACGACAGGGGTCTGCAGACTGGCCCCTTGAGGTACACGGTGCCCAGGGACCCGGGAGGCCAGCCTGCTCAGCCAATTCATCTTCTCCATGAGGCAGGCTGGACAGGGCCAGCAGCCTGAGCACTATACTTTGAGATTGTACCAGCTGGAGGCTTTCTCCACTTCTGTCTCCAATCTGCTTCATCCGGTCTGTAGGAGCCAGTAGCTGGCCATAGAGCCACAGATTACACCAAACTGGAATAGCAAGCCCAGAGTTCACTGCCCAGTCCAGAGCTGCAAACCTAATTCAAAGGGAGAAGATGAAAAGGATAAATAGGAGCCCACCACTCTCAGCTCCCCTGGAAGAATAACTCAGAAGCTTTCCACTGAAAATTCCACGTAGCCAGTAGTGGTGGCAGTGTACTCTTTTAATCTGAGAGCACGGAAAAGCAGAGGCTGGCAGACCTCTGTGAGTCTGAGACTACAGTTGGTCTACAGAGCAAGTTCCAGGACAGCAAGGGCTACTCAGAAAATCCTGTCTCAAAACAAACAAAACAAAACACAACAACAAAAAGAACTCAGGTCCACACAGTCAGCACATGAAATTTACATGCCCAAAAAAAGAACACATAATTTCTCCCACCAAACCTGTAGCTTCCTCAACCTTTTCTATCTCAGTAAACGTCACCAATGCTCGCCTACATGCTCAGATCAAAAGTCCAAACATGGTCCTTTTTTATCCTTTTCCTTCCAATATCTAATTTTACAACAAATCTTGTCATTTCAGAAGATAATGAGTTCAAAGCTAGCTTGAGCTACATAAAGTTCAAGACAAGCTGAGGCTACAAAGTTATGACTTTGTCTCACAAAGAAAATAACAGGGATAAAAAAAAGAAAATTAAAATCATGTCTCACTATTACAATAGATTCTAGTTTAGTTTTGAGACAGGTGAGCTTTGAATTCACTATGTAACCCAGGCTATCCTCAAATTCATCATCCTCTTGCCTCACTGTCTCACCTTTGCCAATTCTGTGATTAAGGGATGCATGTCACTATGACTGGCTTAAATTGCCCTCCTAAGAGTTTAGTCTCCATCTGGCAAGCATACTAGTTTTAAAACCTAGATTTTACTCCATTTCTCTTCTACTGGACAGCCAGGGACTTCCTATTACACTAGTAATCACCCTAACCCTAACCTACAGAAAAGGCTAGACAACATAATCTCTCTGTCAGTCTCCTCCTCACAGGACTTATTTGTCACGGGTCTTATTTCCTATTCCTTGAGCCTAGAATGTTCTCCACTCTTCCCCTTACTCCCACAGTTCCAGTTAAATGCCATCTTCTTAGAGATGCCCACCCTACTTAACAATTTTATCTAGTTTATCTTCCTACCTTCATTTTCTAGCTTATTAATCCCTTCTTAATAGAGTCTATGATCTGAAAACTATCTTATCTATATACTTATCTTTTCCATGAAGAAATCAGTTCTTTGAAGGCAGGATTTGCCTATCTTACTTTTTTTTTCTTCTCAAGACAGGGTTTCTCTGTAGCTTTGGCGCCTGTCCTGGAACTAGCTCTTGTAGACCAGGCTGACTTCGAACTTACAGAGATCTGCCTACTTGACTCCCAAGTGCTGGGATTAAAGGTGTGCATCACCACCACCCAGACCTTAATTACTTTTTTAACCTCAGTGGATAGAATAGTATCTACCTGTTGAATGTTTGAATAAATATCTGCTCAATTAATGGACAAATAAACAACAAACACCAAACTAGTTATTGGCCCACAGCTCCTTCTCCATCACACCTAACAACACCTTTTCATCAGTATTGTCTCTAATGAGTAAAAACTCTTCAGAGGAACTATGTGGTTCAGTCATGTTTCCTCTTTAGACTCAAAAGGAACTTAAAGAACCCAGAAATATAATAGCAGTCCCATACTCTGACCTAAGGTTACACTAACCAACACTTCCTTTCATCCATTTCGTTCAGTCACCTCATCACAACTAAAGGAAGGCGGCAACTGTGCAGAAGGATACCTTTTATAGACGAGATTGAATAAAGGGAAAGCCAGTCCTAAAGATCAGGGAAGGTACATTCAACTGATTAACTGAAAGTATAATGGTACTAATAAAGTACTGGGCACTCTGCTAAGTAAGCACTGGAAACACAGGTAAGACAAAAATAGGGCTGAGTGGGCAAAATACATAGAAATATTTGCAAAATATAATAGAAGAGCAAAGAAAAGCAACTAAGTCTGCCTGAGGGTCTGGAAGAGGGTTCCACAGAGACAGTATCTGACTCAGGCCTTTAAATGATGAGACTCTAGTTACATGAGTAGCTTTCTTCATAGCAAAAACAATAAAGCCAGGCAGAATAGCTCACATCTATAATCCCAGTGCTTGGAAGGCTGAGGCAGGAAGATCGTGAGTTCTAGTATGGCCTAAGCTATAAGTTAAAACAAATCTCAATAAAATAAAATAAAATAACCAAAAGAACAATAATTGGGAAAAAAGCACGACAAATGAGCCTGCAGATTCAGTGTGGCTTAACCACTACTTAGAGAGCAGATGCATGGTACTGAGTTGAAAAGGAAGAGTGAAGGTTACAAACACCACTGAATGTTATGCTATAAGAATTTGAGTTTTACCTATTGACATCCTGGAGACAAAAAAAAAAAAAAAGACATGGTAAGATCAGATTTGCTTTTAAAAATAGCTCAGACAGAATTGTAAGGGAGAGCAGAGAGGGACAGATATCAGTAAAGAAATTATAAGTTGTTTCAGTAGTCTCTTTTTAAAAAGTAATGGCATAAACCAAGGTAACAAAATACCAATAAAAAGCTAAATCTTAGATTGAACCCTATCTCAACATGTCCTGTGCAGTAAGTATTCATATCTGTAATGTCTTTGCAAATTATTTATACTGTGTTTCTTCTACTTCTACAGGGAGCAAAAATTTCATTCTTTGAAATCCTAGTGCCAATAAACCATTCAAAAAATGTTTGTGAAACTAAATGTTGGCTCGATATAATTATAACAGCCAATGTATATACTGAACACTTACTACATACATACCAAGCTCTGCTCTGAGCATTACTTATTAGTATTCTCATTTTACAAATGAGGAAACCAAAACCCAGAGAGGCTACAAAAACTGCCTCAAATTAGCCAGCTGATAAGAAGCTAGACTAGAATATAACTGAAGACAATGTGCCTCTGGATTTAATCTAAACATGAAAACAATAAGACCTGGCACACACAGGAGCAAGAGAGATGATTAAGCTGACTAACACAGGAGACTTGGGAACGACACCATAACTATCTTGTAACACACAAGGGGAACTGTGTTTCACAAAAAGTGATGACATCAGGTATAGTACACACCTGAAATCCCAGCACTCAGACTAAATCAGGACGACTGACAGTTCAAGGCCAGCCTGAGCTGCATAAAGGGCTCCAATTAGCCCAAGCTACAATAGCAAGAAACTACCTGGAGGGGAAAGAATAAGATGGGGGAAGAGGATGAGACAAAGAAGACAGACAACAAAAGTTTTATGCACATTAAATTTTGAGACACTTAAAGAATACTTATAATATTCAAAAAAGCAGGAAAGAAATGTAGTCCCAGTGGTAGAGTGCTTGTCTAACGTGTGCAAAGCCCTGGGTTCAATCCCCAGCACCACATATACCAGGAATGATGGTACACACCTACAACCCTAGCATTGGGGAGGTGGAGAAAGACTGGCCAGAAATCCTAGATCATTTTCAACTATAAATGAGTTTAAAGCCAACCTGGGCTATGTGAGACTATCAAAAAAACAAAATAAAATCAAAAAACAAGAAAAATAGCATACTTAAGTTCAAGAGTGAAATTAAACTGAACATAAAAATTCAGAAGTTACAGCATATAGGCAAATAAGGAAGCTGTGAATAATATTATTAAAAAACAACAACAACAAAAAAAAACCTAAGGGCTCAATCTTAAGAACACCAGGACTTAAGGAAGCAAAGTGTGGTGGTTTGAATAAAAATGGCCTCCATAGACTCACAGGAAATGGCACTATTATGAGGTGTGGATTTGTTGGAGGAAATATGTCACTGGGAGTGGGCTTTGAAGTTTCAAATGTTCAAGTCAGGTCCAGTGTCTCTCACTCTTCTTGTTGCCTGCTAATCAAGATGTAGAACTCTCAGCTCCTTCTCCAGTACCACGTCTACCTGCAAGCCATGCTTCTAAACCTTTATAAGCCAGCCCCAATTAAATGTTTTCCTTTATAAGAGTTGCCATAGTCATGGTGTCTTCATAGCAACAGAAACCCTAAGACACACAGAGAATTTGGTAAGAAAGATTTAGCCAGATGTAATGAATGCTGCATGCCTATAATCCCAGCACTTGAGAAGCTGAGGTACAAAGATCATCAGTTTGAGACCAGCCTAAGTTATATAACAAGATAATTTCTCAAAAAAAAAAAACAAGACAAAAATGCCACACATGGTGTATGTATGCCTTTAATCCCAGCACTCAGGAGGCAGAGGTATATGAATTCAAAGCCAGCCTGGACTTACATGGAGAACTTCAGTCAAGCTAAGGGGTACAAAGAGAAACACTGTGCCCCCCCCCAAAAAAAACCATGCACACACCACACAGGCACCAAAGACAGTAAAAGTAGTCAGAAATTAAAGGAGAAATTCAAAATATAACAATATAGAAATCAAGAATGTTTCAAGAGACTGGAAGGAGATTGCCTAAAATCCCATAGGAAGAAGTAGAATGAAGATGGAAAACAGTTCGCTGGTTTTATTGAGGGTTTTTTGTTTTTTTTAGATAATCTTATTAAAAAAATTCAAGAACTGAGAACCAGAGAAATATATGATGTACTTTAACAAATTTCAATGACAAGAGAAAAAAATAGGGCAGTTTGTGTTTTAAAAAGGGGAGGGGGCCAAGAGTTCATATGGTTCTGACCTGAGTGCTGGCCCAGGCCTGTACTCTAGCACCTGGAAGGCCGGAGCAGGGGGAATAACAGTTCCAGGCCAGCCAGGGTGTGCAGAAGAAGAATTTGTGTCAAAAACGGGGGAGGGGGTTTCTTGTTTGGGTTTTTGAGTAGGAAGCTTCAAGTCTTTTTTTATCAACTGAGAAAACAAATCTGAAGAAAGAAAAGTTGATATAATGAATAAATAAGTTAGGAATAACAGACAAAAATAAGGAATAAGATATCTGAGAAAAAAAAGGCATATACCACCTTTTCGAGGAGGAAGGAAAACAGTAGCTCAGGATGAGAGCCACCTCAGGTAAATAGAAAAGCAAAATCAGAGGGACATATCTACAGCCTCACCACCTTATCACCCCTCACTCTGGAGACTAACAGTCAGGGGAAAGGAGTGAGACAGCAGAGAAGCCAGAGTGGATGCTTTACTATTTCATAAACAGCTCCCTATAAACCATCAAACAAGCACACACACTAGCAGCTATGACCAGAAAGGATTCACTGGAAGAAGTACTTATAGTCCCAAGATTTGAGGTCCCAGGAAGATACAGGCTAAGAAATGCAAAGCCCAGAGTTAAACAATAGAAATTCTCCCCTCTAACTGCTATTAACCTTTCAATACTATACTAACCTGTGTTGGTTTCTTTAATCACTGCCTATACCTTTGTAAATATAGTCCCATTATTAATTAAACTCTTGTGAAACCCAGCCTGAGCCATCTGTCACCTGCCACCTGCCAAGGAGCTTGACTGATACAAAAATATCACTGTTTACAGAGTACCCTCTACAACATATCTCATTTGAGGACTGAAAACAAATAGAACCTTATGCTCAGAAAAGAATAACACAAATAGTAGGCAAGGCATGAGCTCTGAAATTCCTCAAACAAAAGTCTGAATCTCAATGCACCCTCTTCCAGTTATGTGATCTTAAATAAACCACAAATCTGAGCCTGTTTCCTTGTCAAAAATTTCCTAAGAAAATAAGTATTCTTTTTAAGAATTAAGTAAGAGAACAGCACTCTGGACATAAAGTCCATATTCTGTAAACTGTTTCTTTGCTCTTTTCCTTTCTGATTCTGTTTGACCAGGGTGTTCCCATCCTTGAGATAAGAGATCTAATCTGCTCTAATGTGTGTCCCTCACACTCAAGCCTCAGTAAACCCAGCAAAATAATCAATGTGTCCAAAACAAACCCCCTCTAGGTTCTGAAAAACTAAAAAACTCCTCTTATCTTATATCTGGGGTACCCTCTCTTGCTCCCCTGCTTAACTACCACAAAGCATCTACAAATGTAAGACTGACCCCCCTCCCACCCCGGCCTTTTCTTACTACTTCTTGTAGCTCCTGAAAAATAACCACTTGGAATCTGCACCTCAGAAATCAAAACTGAATCTAGGCCTTAAATACTGAAAAAATACGAAAGGCCGTTCCTTGGTATTCCTGCCACCTATTTAAACTCCAAGCAAAATCCAAGACAAGATAAAGAGGGCAGAATTGTCATATAGTTATGACGCCCTTTGTCCCACAGCAAAGTCCAAAGAAAAGACAGATTCCCAGATTCCCCCCTCCCATTTATCTGCAGGTTCAATCACAAGCTGAACAGGAAAGAAGCAGCTGATTTCTCCAATCTACACAAGGTCAGTGTCAGCCACTCTCCTCAGGATCCAAAACGCAATACGGCTTTATAGGCCTACACAGCAAAAGGTGTCAACCAACCTCAGAAAACCAGGGACAGGAAGAGGCTCAACCTCAGCCTCCATTTATAACCTTTGCCCTGGGAGAGGCAAAGAGAAAGAAGCAGTAAGGGACTTTATCAGGCAAGGAGACCAAATGACCTTCCAAGAACAGACCTCTTCCTAAGCAAGACGGATAAGGCTGTTACCCCAAACACTAAAAGTGGAAAGACCTGATTAAACCTGTAGAAATACAGTGGAGTAGGGGCACCTAATAGGCTATCTGGAACTCAACTCACACGTACCCTCCCTGCTTTTACATGTCTCAGACAAATGGACTACCAGGATATGAACCACCTCCCCAGTACTACCTGGGCCTCTTGCAGGCATCTCCAGTAACTGCCTTTACAACAGTGGCTCCTCAATGTAACACAGTTATCTCTAACCCTGTTGTTTGAAGGTGACAGAGGATGTCAAAGACTGGGTGAAATTGATCCTAAACGGTAAGAAAAGTTCACTAGGCAAAGAAAAGATGTTCCTAGAAGAGGAAGCAGCTTTTCAAAGATTTCAAGTCTAAAAAAGCAACATGTTTGTTAGAGAACTGTGAACAATTTATTCAAGCTAGAACACAAGGGAGTGGCAACAGACAAGGCATGAAGAGGTGAGCCGAGGCCGTATTAAGAAATTTGGATGTTGTCCTACATGCTACAAGGAGCCAAAGTTTTAAAGCAGTGTAGTTCCGTGCTTGCATTTGTATTTTTAGAAAAATCATTCTAGGAATGGGCAAGAAAAAGACCAACTTTTAAAGCTTTAAAAAAAACTAGATAAGAGCTAAGGAGCTGAGAAACCAGGCTAAGGTTGGGGAAGATGTGGCAATAGAGATAACGGAGGGGAAAGTATATTACCATCTTAGTGACTAAATTTAGGAGAAGGAGCAGAAAAAATAGAAGATGACACCGAAGCCATCCTCTGGATTGATACAAGACACATGGGTGCAAAAACGGGTCAGGGCAAAAACTCTTAAGTTCTGTTCCAGGCATGTTAATTCAAAGATACCTGTGGAGATATATGCATATGTGGTTATATATACAGAACACAGGAAGAGACTGAGACAGATAGAGAAGTAATCACATCACTGTGATGTATTCTTTATATTTCCATATTCTCCCTCTAAACTAAAACTGTCATTCTCTCTCCTAACCAAAATGAGAGCTCTGTGCAACTCTATGAAAGTCCTATGCAACTTCAACAACTTATTTCTATTGTTACCTTATGTTCCCAACAAGAATTTACTGAATGAATAAATGAATGAATTTGTTTTCCAAGTCCTAGTAAGAGTGGCTAGCATATGAACGATATGGGAAAATGGCTACATACACCATCACAAAATGTTTCTATCAGTACAGCACCTGCATCCACATCTTGTCCTCCCAGACCTACCACAATCCTCTATATATCAGAAGTCAAACCCCATTTTAATTGATGTGTTACTGTGGCAACAAAGAGTTTAGTGTAGCAAACAAAAGGCTTTCCAGATTCTGTACCTTCTCTAGCACAATCGAGAATTTAGACAAATCCTAAGAATGCTCTAACATGCCAGCCAAGGCTACATAGTGAGACCCTGTCTCCAAAAAGAAGGAAGGAAAGAAGGAAAGGAGAAGGAAAGGAAAAAGGAATTCTTTAACATGTGATTATGAATATGCACCAGATACTATACATGCCTATTCCGTGTCATTAACATGATATTAAAACCCTTGTCCCTATGACACTCTCAGTCCCCTTAATCTCTTTTGCAAGTAGAACAATTACAAATCATAAAGCTATACTTCTTGTCAGTATGAGGTCCTCGATTTTTTTCAACAACTATGTCATGTCCTTTTCCACATCACCTTTCCTTTCTCTTACGAACCTTCCTTCCTCAAGTAACTAGCACTATGAAGATGCTGAACTCTGAGCATCTTGTCACTATCCTGTGTGACCTCTAGCTGCTGAACCTAATTCATCTCTGAAATAAAATTCCTTTTCCTGCTTCACCAGGTATCAATATAATTTCAGCAAATTTTGAGGCTGCTACATAAAGAATGAAACTTTAATTTTAAAATGAGTTGCTATTTAATATGAAAGCATGAATGCTATTCAGATATCTGAAGTTACACAAAATAACTACGTAAGTACATGTTTCTTTCACCTAAAACAACACACACACACACACACCACTATCATTCCAAACGTCAGGATTTCATAAACCAGTAAAATATTTTTAATTAAAAATATGGTGGTCGGCTGGGCTGTGGTGGTGCATGCCTTTAATCCCAGCACTCGGGAGGCAGAATCCCTGTGAGTTCGAGGCCAGCCTGGTCCACAAGAGCTAGTTCCAGGACAGCTAGGACTGTTACATAGGGAAACCCTGTCTCAGGGTTATCTTCATGATTTTCTTTAAACTTAACATCTACTTTACCAATATTTATTTCTTCAGTGAAGAGCAAAGAGTACCTTAACACCAAAAGAGTAAGAACAATAACCTTGGAATAAAGTACCCCCACCCCCTTAGCAGTACTGGGAATCAAACTCAGGCCTTGAACACAGCAGGGCACTCTCCCACTGAGCTGCACTCCCAGTTCTTTCTTCCGATCTCATATGATGTGCACAGCCAGGAACTGGATGGCTCAGTGTTGAGGGACCATTATTCACCAGCCTGGTACACTTGTAGGACCTATAAAGTTCTGGTAGTCTGGGCAGGCGGCCAAAAGATTTATCATTGTGAAGAAGGACTCTCTGGCCTCCAGAAAGAAGGAAGTATATCTATATCACAGTTTAAAGTAACTAGCTCTGAAGCTGATATTCTAATTCTCAAGGGATGATCTTCATAGGAAAGACCCAAACGTTGTGATGGTTAAGGAGGCTCACGGTGCCTCGGCTACCTCGCCGACTGTCAGTAGAGAAGACCCAGTGATGGAGAAATTATCACATTATCTGTGATAATTAGCCATTATCACAGAGTGAGTCCAACTTTGCAAACTCCGTGTCTGTGTGGGTTGGTAAGGATTTGGGCTTGTTAAATTCAAATAAAATGAACTCGGTTACAGGGTATAGAGGGAGGGATGACTTGTGAACGAATAGAGGAAACTTTTCAGGGTGGTACAAGTGTTTGGCATCTTGGTTTACAAATGTGCACATACATCAAAGCTTATCAGTTTAAAAGAAGAGTAGTTTATTGTGCAAAATTTACCTCCACAAAGCAATGTCTTGTTTTTGCTTTTCAAACTCCTGAGGAGAGTAAACCTAACTACAGGGCTGCAGGTGACAAGCCACGTGACTTAGAATTAGCAACTGCGTCCAATATAGATAACAACCACGGGTATAGAGGAATGGAGTAAGGGAGTAGAGAAGCAGGCAGAGAAAATAATATAAGCAGTTCTACCCCTCCCAAAAAAACTTCGTGAGGGTCTCATCTTAAAGTCTGCTTACAAAAGCGGCATCTGAGGAAAAACTGTGCTTCTGTGGAGGGCTAAAACTCAAACATTTTCATTACCACAGCTATTATTGCTCATGATGCTGTCTTGTGTTGGTTTTCCCCCTCTCGCAAAGCAGCCATGTGCACAACAAATGCACCTATACTGTCTTTCCTTGCTCTAAAACTATTGCTGCACCTGGACAAGACTGGACATCCAAGAAGGCCCCGCAACCAACCTCATCTCTTAGCCAAGTCTCACAACCATCAGCCCCTCTTTCCTCTTTTGCTCTGCCTTCAACTCCTCCATCGAGAAACAGCCAGTCCCCGCAAGTTCCCGCCTTGGCCTTTAACGCTCCTCATCCTCGCATAGGCCTTACCCCCTCAACTCTTGTCCCAGGACGTCCCTCACCTTCCCAAGCTCAGCCAACCCACACCCTCTGCAGACGGGGTCCATGAGTTCCCCCAAACTGGCCCTTCACAAAGCATCTCAGGATCTCCTCCGCCTGGCTTCCCGGTCCACAGCGCCCAGGCTGCTCCCCGCCCCTACCTCAGCCGCTCGCAGCAGCCCCTCACCACCTGCCAACCCCCTCACCCCGTCCCTCACGCCAGCAATTCCCCAGCCCGGTGCCGTCATCCCCAACCCCTCGGCACCTTGCGCCTGTGCGCGCGCCGCGGCCCACGCGTCGCTCTCGCTTGCACCACGCCGCCCTGCCCCGGCCTGTCGGCGGCCGGGCTAGGTGAGTTCAGGCCGCCGCCATCGCTCCTCAGGCGCACCAGCCGCGCCCCGCCCCGCGCCACACGCAGCCCTCGCCCCCGCGCACCTCACGCAACCGCCCAGCGACGCACGGCTGGGCAGCGGCGTGCCAGCTCATTGGCCCGCCCAGGCCCCAGCTAGAGCGTCGACGCTCGTTTCCCGGCAACGGCCGAGCGCAGGGGCGGGGTCGCAATCCGCGTTCCGCGGAAGAAGAGCTTCCGCACCCGCAGGCCCCGCCCTTTCCCGCCTCAGGCTCCGCCCTCCTGAGGATTCCGGTGTGTCATAGGGGCCGACCGGAGAAGAGGCGGTGGCCTGCGGGCAGGGGCGGGGCCTGAGGAGAAATCTTGGCACTGGAGGGCAGACCATTGCTCCGTGGGAGGAACAAGCCTCGGGGTCGGGAACGACCTGGCCTTGGACAGCATCCCACTGGGGGCGGAGGCGAGGGCCAGGGCGGGGGGCGGGACCACAGGTCCTGGGAGGTGCTTCAGCGTCAATTGGGCGGGGCTTCTTCTGAAGTCTGCACCAAGGGCCAGGCTGAGGGCAGGGCCTGTAGAGAAGGCTTTCTAGACTGTGCTGACTGCCACCGAGGTAGCTTATTTTCTTTCGCCGGACGTGTGCACGCCGCTTGGATTCTGTCTTCCTACCCGCGGGGACCGCCTTTTCCTGACCCTCCCAAAGTTTCCATGACCCCGTAGAACGCCGAATAAGTTCCTACACGACAGCCTGGGTTCCTGATCCATTAGAACCGGTCTCTTCAACAGTTAGAATGCAATATCAGGGCTGTAAAAAGAGAAGCATCTAGAAGCAGCACTTAACGTGATTTCTGGGCATAGAAGATGAAGGAGCTGAGGATAGCTTCCAGAAGGAGATGCTGGCTGAAACAAGAGTGAGAAAGACTAAGATAGAGAAATAGTTTCTGATAAAGTCTGTTGACTTATATTATTGTTATCTGATTGTGATCATTGTTCTATAGTTACATAAAATGATGGATTACAGAATCATGGGTAAGGAGTTTACAGTTTTATCTTTGCCACTTTTCTGTAAATCGAAAATTGGTTCACAGTAAAAAGTGTTCAAAAAAAGAAGAAAAATGGAAATTTCGACCTAAGGCAAGGCAGAATGCTCAAGACACTGAGAACTGCAACTAATTCAGTGTGTCTGGAGCCTGGAAACATGCAAAGAGATGAGATCAGATGAGGAGAAAATGGACATAGAAAGTACTGCAGAACTAGTAGGCCATGTTAGTTTATATTGTATTCTTGGAACAATAGAGAGATACAATTTTATACAAGGTCAAGTTGACAGGGCACCTTTGCAGAAGGTCTTTCAACAGCAAGTCCAAAATAGGATAGTAAGACTGTAGAGAAGGGAGCACGTGGACATTAGAAGGGTTAGAGACTGGGCATCTGTAAGAGGGGAGAGGAGTAAATATTTATATCCTATATAAATTTAAAAGCAATAAAAGGAGACTGGAGAGACACCACTGTGACTGAAGTACTGGCTGAGCAAGTGTAAGAAACAGAGTTCAGATTCCCCAGAACCTACAGAAACACCAGTGGGTCTGGTGGTCCAGCTGTACCCAGCTTTGACGGTAACTCAAGTCTGTTGGAAAGAACATGTCTCATTGAATAAGGTGGAAGATCAAGCAAGTATGATTCCTTTCATCAGTCTGGGGCCTCCACATTCACATACAACCATATGCACGCATACACACACACATACACACCACGAAGAATGGAAAAAGAAAAATATTTAAAAACATGTAAAATAACATTGATATTGGAAATGAAGGTATGTTTACCACTGGAATGGCATTGGCTAGAAAGGAGACGAATGATCCCTAAGGCCTATAGCAGTTCTGCCTCTTCATCTGAGTGCTGAGATGGGTGAGCACAGTTTGCAAGAATGTATCAAGTTATATATTTCTCTATTGCTGTTACAGTGGTAGCAGTAGATACTATACTGGATGTACTAGTCAGCTGTCCACAACTGCAACAAATACTTGGGATTAATAAGGTAAAGGAAAAAAGTTTATCTTAGCTCAGAAATTTCTGCCCTTGGTTGCCTTTGGGCCTGTGGTGAGGAAGGATGTCATGGCACAAGTATGTGGCAAAGGAGGCAGCTCACCTCACAGCATCCTGAAAGTAAAGGGACAAATGGAAAATGTCAGAGTCTCAATATCCTCTTCAAGGGCATATTCCCATTGGCATGCTACCTGTCCATGCTGCATTAATTAAATGACCCTTTAATACAGTTCCTAATGTTGTGGTGACCCCCAACCATAAAATTATTTTGTTGCTACCTCATAACTGTAATTTTGCTACTGTTGTGAATCATGATGTAAATATCTGATATGCAGGACCCAAGGGGGTCTCGACCCACAGGTTGAGAACTGCTGCTCCAAAGGCTTCTTCACTTAGTCCTGTGCACTGGGATGGGACAACCAAAAGGCTGAAGTCAGCTCAGACATCCAGAGTTTCTCATAAAATCTAAAAGAGCGAGGATCCTGACAATATGCATTCTGAGAGAACCAACCGAATCTTTGCTGGTCTAGCCTCAGATGTCACACAGCATCTCTCTCTCTATGTTCCATCAGTTGGCAGTCATAAGTGACAAACATCAGAGAATTGAGGCCATTTTTTTTTCAAATATCTGCCATGTTACGTAATAGTAAATTCTGACCCCATGTTTTTTGCTGAAAGGACAGAAATGGGTGTTGAAGACGAAGACTCGGTGGAGAAAGATGAAGCTACAGATGCAATAGGTTGAAAGTGCCTGTGGAGGCTTGGATAAGAATGACCCCCATAGGCTCATCTATTTGAATGTTTAGTCACCAGGGAGTAGAACTATGTGAAAGGGTTAAAAAAGATTAATAAGTGTGGCCTTGTTGGGAAAAGTGTGTCTCTAGGGGTGGGCTTTGAGGTTTCAAAAGTCCATGCCACCCTCCCCACTCTGTCTATGGATTAGGATGTAGCTCTCAAGTACTTCTCCAGCATCATGCCTGCCATGCCTACTGCCATGCTCTCTGCCATGATGATAAATGGACCAAGCTTCTGAAACTGTAAGCAAACTGTAATTAAATGTTTTCATTTATAAGAGTTGCCATGGTGTCTCTTCACAGCAATAGAACAGTGGCTAAGACAGTGTGGCTGTGGGTATCAAAGCAGATTTAGTGTGCAGTTAGTTGTGTGGATGACTGAAGCCCAAGGGAGTTCATGAGTTACTAGATGTCAAAGCAATCCTTTGAATGACCAAGATCAGCCAGAAAGTGTATGGAAGATGGAAAGAGTGAGAGCTAAGTGTTCGAGGAAACACTAGCCTAGGAGGGATGGGCAAAGAAGCTTATAAAAGAGACTAAGAAATAAACAGAAAACCAAGAAATGGTAACATTGCAAACGCTATGGATAAATGCATCTTGAAAAAATTTCTTACTTAAATATTTCTTTCAAGAAACTGCAAAAATATAAATCTGACGTTACCCCATTGCCTATAAAAAAATCAAAGTTAATTTCGTGGATGTTAGAACTCCTCTAATCTGGCCTCTGTCCACCGTTCATCCTCATTCTCATCACTACCTCCCTTTCTTGTCACCTCCCTCTCTCTTTGCGCAAATTTTGGGGTCAGCAAGATGACTCAGCAGGTGAAAGCCCTCGCTACACCAGCTCACCACTAGAGTTTGATCCCTAGATATATCAACTGACTCCAAAAGTTGTACTCTGACCTCCATAGTCACTGAGGCCATGCACTTTCTCTGTCTCTCTTTATTCCTTTTTGTTTTGTTTTGTTTTGTTTTGTTAAGACATAGTTTTCTTGTCTAGTCCTGGCTATCCTGGAATTCACTCTATAGACCAGGCTGGTCTTGAATTCACAAAGACCCACCTGCCTCAACATGTGCTGGGATTGAAGGTGTGTCACCACCGGCTTCTCTCTCTCTCTCTCTCTCTCTCTCTCTCTCTCACACACACACACACACACACACACACACACACTTCTCAAACACCAGTAATATTTATTTTTAAGTATTTTGAAACTATTGACATTCTCCCAGTCACCACGATTTTTCATGCCTCTGCTGTTGCACACTTTGAACACCCTACCTGTCCATTCTCCCATCTCTAGACTTAATTCTTACTTATCCTACAGAGCACAGCTCTTCCTACTACCATAAGAGCCCTCTACATACCCATCTAACAGAGTACTTGCCAGTCTCTGCAAGGATTGCCCTTGTGCATTTACCTAAATGTATCCTACCCTAGTGAACATTCCTCCTGCAAGACTGAGCTTCTGTGGGGTTGTCCCACTCACTTAACACAATATTGGCCTGACACATAGCTGGAATTTTAATGATGACTTCTTGACTGAAAAAGATCATGATACTGACAGGGACATCAGCTTGACGGGGACATTATAGGAGATCTGTTTGTTCTATTATGAAAAGAAATGTTCACAGAAAAAGTTGAGGAAGTTGAGGGTCTATGAAGTATGTCCAATAGCTGATGGTATTGGGCATGGAAGGTAATAGGAAAGGATTGAGGGCAAAGGAGCCTAATATGACACACGTACGCCCCAGAAGATTAGGTGATATGTATGTAGATTAAGATGTAGCTAATGAAAACACCTCTGATGTGAGAGGCACCCCTTTGTCCCTAGAGACTAGTTTACCACCTGACATGAATGAGCCACTTGGAACATAATTGTTACATCAATAACTAGGCCCAAATGGAGAGTGTATATAAGGTAAAACAGAATTCAAACCTACATTGAAGGCAGGCTGGATCTCCTGATCTTGATACCATGGGCTTAAGGGGAAAGCAAAAAAAAAAAAAAAAAGAGAGAGAGAAAAAAAAAGCAATGAAAGTGAAGCTTCCTTTTAAAGCATCCACCTCCCACCACCCCAGGGACCTCATTAAAGGTGTTTAGCTGGGCAGGTGTAAACCAGCTTAGGCCCTGGGAGACAGCGCAGTGTGCTGAACCTACGCTGAGCCTATGTTGCCTCCACCCACTCCATACCTGCTAGCCCAAGTCGTGTTGCTAAGAGCTTCTAAGACAGACTACGCAGCTGGAGCCCCAAGGAGCCTCTTCTGGGAAGCCAGGCACTCGCCCCAACTTTCTCAAGCCACCGTAGTCAGAGAAGCACTGGAAATCCTCCAGGCTTGGGACCAAGTCACAGAACAATGAGTCAGGACAGCAAAGTGAAGACCACAGAGTCCAGCCCCTCAGCCCCATCCAAACCCAGGTGAGGTCTAATTGCCTGTGCCTGGGGCATCATTGAGTGTCTGGTGGACAAACAAGAGGAGTCTCTTCTCCCTACAGGAAGAGGCTGCCTGTCCTAGACCCTTCTGGGGATTATTACTACTGGTGGCTGAACACGATGGTCTTCCCAGTCATGTACAACCTCATCATCGTTGTATGCAGGTTTGGCAGGGGTGCTAAAAGAGGGGGCCTTAAGCTGTACTTAAGAGTGAAGCCAAGGAGAAGGGCAGGCCGGGAGGACAGGGCCTAAAGGGGAGGCACCTTCCCTGGAAGGACTCTAGGAAGAGACTGAGAGACCTGTCCTAGCCAATCCCTTCTGCCCGTGTCCTGCAGAGCCTGCTTTCCTGACTTGCAGCACAGTTACCTGGTGGCCTGGTTTGTCCTGGACTACACGAGTGACCTGCTGTACCTACTAGACATCGGGGTGCGCTTCCACACAGGTCAGTGAGTTTCCGGGGCTAACCTTTGCCTCACATTTCCTTAAAGAACGTGTTAAGAAAGCAGCTACCTCTAGGACTGCACTATCACGTGTTTCTGTGCTTGACAATGTCACAGGGCTCACCCCAGACACCATGGAGAAGGCTATGCATGCTTCCATCTTGCCCTCATGTCTGGCCTGTTCCGGACCTGCCCACAGTTGACCCCGCCCATCTCCTCCTTTCTTCCTAGGATTCCTAGAGCAGGGCATCTTGGTGGTGGACAAAGGTATGATCGCCAGTCGCTATGTCCGCACCTGGAGCTTCCTATTGGACCTGGCTTCCCTGGTCCCCACGGATGCGGCCTATGTGCGGCTGGGTCCCCACATTCCCACACTCAGGCTAAACCGCTTTCTCCGTGTACCCCGCCTCTTTGAGGCCTTTGATCGCACGGAGACCCGCACAGCTTACCCGAATGCTTTCCGCATCGCCAAGCTGATGCTCTACATCTTTGTTGTCATCCATTGGAACAGTTGCTTATACTTTGCCCTGTCCAGGTACCTGGGCTTCGGACGGGATGCATGGGTATACCCAGATCCCGCGCAGCCTGGCTTTGAGCGCTTGCGGCGCCAGTATCTCTACAGCTTCTATTTCTCAACTCTAATTCTGACCACTGTGGGTGACACGCCACTGCCAGCCCGGGAGGAAGAGTACCTCTTCATGGTGGGTGACTTCCTGCTGGCTGTCATGGGTTTCGCCACCATCATGGGTAGCATGAGCTCTGTCATTTACAACATGAACACTGCAGATGCAGCCTTCTACCCAGACCACGCTCTGGTAAAGAAGTACATGAAGCTGCAGCGCGTCAATCGGAGATTGGAGCGACGGGTCATTGACTGGTGAGAGAGGGCTGGCTGCAGACCCAGCTAGGGGAAAGAATGGATGCCTTAGGACCTGAGCCTATTGACCCTGTCCTTTACCTACTGGCTATCTCAGGCAGTTGGAAGATAGACTTCATTAGTAGGTCTACCGGATAGGCTTAGACAGTGGTGTTTTCCACTAAGATCTGGACTAGGGGAAAAGAGCGGACAAAAGACTGACAAGGAGAGTCATTTGGGTACAAGAGTAACAGAGACCCGAGAATGAAAGCTGCCATGGCCTGGGGGGATCTGGGAGACTCTGAAAGGCTGGTGGAGAAGGGAACTATCCAGCCAGGACATGGCCAACATATGGTTGATTACATCAAGATAATGCAAGCTATGTTCTGAATAAAAGGAAACGTCTCAATGTCAGAGCACCACCACAAAGTTGTCTGAGAGGGCGGGAGCTTGCTGACAAAAGCAACTCAGTGTAGAAGTGGTATCAGACACTGTGGCTGGGGTGGGGCCTGACTGGAGGTGAAGGAGGGGTAGGTGCCTTCACACCTTGTAGGAAGTAGAACAGGCCATGTCTGTCACCAAGAAAGGCGACCAGAAAACTGTGAGGTACTCCCTTTGCTCTTTTGAGAACTCAGTGTGCCTGGGTTCCTGGCTGAGCTGAGTCCTGATGGAGTGGGTGGAGGCAGATACACGGGGTTCTGGTAAGGAAATGATACTGCCTTTCTCCCAGGTACCAGCATCTGCAGATCAACAAGAAGATGACCAACGAGGTAGCCATCTTGCAGCACTTGCCGGAGCGGCTGCGGGCAGAGGTTGCTGTGTCCGTCCACCTGTCTACCCTGAGCCGCGTCCAGATCTTCCAGAACTGTGAAGCCAGCCTGCTGGAGGAGCTGGTGCTAAAGCTCCAGCCCCAGACCTACTCACCAGGAGAGTACGTGTGCCGCAAAGGAGACATCGGCCGAGAGATGTACATCATCCGTGAGGGTCAGCTGGCTGTGGTGGCCGATGATGGTGTCACACAGTATGCTGTGCTCGGTGCAGGGCTCTACTTTGGGGAGATCAGTATCATCAATATCAAAGGTGAGTCCCCAAGGGGAAGGGCTAGGGATAGAACCCTAGGACAAGATGGTACTTTGGGGCACATAGATTAAGAAGATCTGGCCCTTGTCTGAGTTGCTACGGGACTCAGGAGAGAAGCAAGATGTAGATTATTTCTTCCCTGGGGAGAAAATGAGCCAAGGTCATTGGTTAGGGTGGTTTCTTAGAAAACAAAGCAGATATGTTCCATGGGCTCTGGTGGAAACGCCAACAGACCAGCAGAAAGTTACTGTACCAGCCATGTTGTTATATAACTGCCCCATTAAATATCTATCAAGGCAGGTTAATAAGCACAGGGATTGGTCTCCAACACATTACTAAAATAAAGCAGAAAAATAAGGAAGTCAGAAACACCAATGTGGCTATATCCTGGTTCAGGAGTGAATGCCACCTTCCTGTCCCTACTAACTACTCTCCTCACATCTGTCTGCCCTTGAACCACAGGGAACATGTCTGGAAACCGACGGACAGCCAACATCAAGAGCCTAGGTTATTCAGACCTGTTCTGCCTCAGCAAGGAGGATCTGCGGGAGGTGCTGAGTGAGTATCCACAGGCCCAGGCCGTCATGGAGGAGAAGGGTCGTGAGATCCTGCTCAAAATGAATAAATTGGATGTGAATGCTGAGGCAGCTGAGATCGCCCTCCAGGAGGCCACAGAGTCTCGGCTAAAAGGTCTTGACCAGCAGCTGGATGATCTACAGACCAAGTTTGCTCGCCTACTAGCTGAGCTGGAGTCCAGTGCGCTGAAGATTGCTTACCGCATTGAAAGACTGGAGTGGCAGACTCGAGAGTGGCCAATGCCAGAGGACATGGCTGAGGCTGATGATGAGGCTGAGCCTGGGGAAGGAACTTCCAAGGATGGAGAGGAAAAGGCTGGCCAGGAGGGACCCTCCAGCATATAATGACCCCATCTTGACCCCAGGGCTCCCAGCTCCAAGTGAATCCAGAATGGTAGGAAAGCTTGCCTGCAGAAACTGCCATCCTATTTGCTAGGTCACAGAGACTTAGGTATATTGGTCTGTAGGTGCCTAGCTAGAGATGTGGGTGATAGCATACATTTGCCCCGTACTCGCCAAAACACACACATACACCCGCAAGCGCTGGCTCAAGGCTGAGCTCCACATACAATGTTTCTGTCTGTGCACATGCACATTCTCATAAGCATAACCGTGACTTACACCCACTTAACCCACAGTCACAGAGAATGATGAATGCGCAGGGAGTGTCAGGGTAGCTTTGGGACATTTAAAGGAGCCTTGCTGGTATAGGACAAAGGCAGTGTTGGAGCTACAGGAAGGAAGTCTGATAGAATGTCTGAACTGCGTTCATTCTAGGTCACCACTTCAACTGCACCAGGTCATGGCCAGACTTCAGGTCTGAGCTGGGCCAGGCAGGGTTGTAAATGAACCTGATGTGTAACTTATAGATACAGCTTAATGATAAGGTCATTATCAGGACAGATAATAATAATTAAGAGGGTTATTGCACCTTAAAACATTTTAAAATGTGTAATTATTTTGTGAGTTATTAATAAAATCTGAGTTTCATAAGGTTGGCAATGGGTTTATCTCATTCATCTCTATGTTTCCAGAGCCCAAACTGCCCAGTACATAGTAGGTGCACACATATACATGTGATGAATATAGTGAGGTGAGCCTAAGCATGTTGGAGGAAATGCCGCTTGTTGGTTCCCAGCCTTCCGGCTAGCTTAGACCTGAAGTAATCACACAGAAACTATATTAATTAAATCACTGCTTGGCCCATTAGCTCTAGCTTCTTATTGGCTAACTCTAACATATTAATTTAACCCATTTCTATTAATCTGTGTATCACCACATGGCTGTGGCTTACCCGCTGAAGTTGTGGCATCTGTCTCTGGCAGGGCTACATGGTTTCTCCCTGACTCTGCCCTTCTTCCTCCCAGCATACAGCCTAGCTTTTCCCACCTAGTTCTGTTCTGCCCTTGCCATAGGCTCAAAGAAGTTCTTTAATAATTAACCAATAAAAGCAACACACAAACAGAAGGGCCTCCCACATCATAAGCACATAAGTCTAATGCTAGAAGAAGGTAAGCCAGTTATTTCCTTAAGAGCTTTCTCTACCATCTGTGCCTCAAATCCCACCGAACTAGAATGGGTGGGTGTAGAAGGCCGCAACCACACTCTCCACCATAGATGGCGCTGCACCGCCAGGTGAGCTAGAAAGCTCACACGTGTTGGTATTTTTCCACTACTCCCAAGGTATCACCTGGGACTGGGAGCAGTTGACCAATCCAAGAATGACACGTCTGAAGCAGGGTCTGTTTCCTATATAAGGGATGGGTTCCATCTTATCTGGGTCTCCGCCATGTTGGCTGATGCCCGCTCTCCCAAGGGGCATTAAAGCTTTACTGCAGAAGTATCCTATGTGTACCACGTGGTTCTTGCTGGCGAGACGGAAGCGCGGGACAGGTGGGTATGATGTGAATGATTTCATCACATACATGATGGACTTAGTGAAGTGAAACTAGGCTTATTAGTGGGATGGACACTCTTAGAATAGGTGAGTCTTATCACTTCATAGAACCCTCATCTGCAGCAACACAGTGATAATGGGCCAGCTCCAACCTCCTGTATGCAGGACAGTAAAGTTTCAAGGCCAGATGTGCATCTTCTTCCTGTGTTCTTCTAGGAGGAGGGGTGTGATGCCACCGTATGGAGTCCTCCAGTGGCAGAGCCAGTGCTTTCACAGTTTGGGACTGTGCTGGGTTGAGGTAGGTTAGAGCACAAATTTAAGTTCCTTTAGTAACAAAAA
The DNA here is from genome assembly GCF_982192425.1 of Myodes glareolus. NCBI lineage: Eukaryota > Metazoa > Chordata > Mammalia > Rodentia > Cricetidae > Myodes > Myodes glareolus. The sequence continues at coordinate 99,562,878 of NC_142032.1, read as the reverse complement.
TAAAAATAAATTCTTTTAGTCTAAAAAAGCCTTAGTATGTAATGAGCATCAAGCGAGACACTTCTGTGTAAGAGAAGAAATGTTGCTGAAGCAGTCACTGAGTACCACACGCTTCACCCTCCTCTCCATCACAGGGAATAACTGAAATGTTTACATCCCCTAATATAAGGTACTTTGAATCACAGCATCCAAACCAAGAATCATTAGAAACTTCTGCCCCATTTATGAAATCCAGTTCCCTTAGGACTTGACAATTCACTCAGAAGCAAATGTTCCCATCTGTCTACACAAGCTTGGAGCTGAAAGAACCAAAACTTCTGGACCTGAGGGTAAAATAGTCCTTAAGACTAAAAGAACAGGAATTGAGGATTCTGTTAGTGTTTTCTTTTCTTGCTCTAATATCTTACCACAAACTTCACAGGTTAAAACAGCACCTCTTATTACCTCACAGTATGTGACTCAAATCTAGGCTCTCTTCAGATGGCCGCCAGGTTAGGCTCTTAGCTGCAGGCTTTGGGGAAGAATCTGCTCCCGGATTCATTCCAGCTATTGGCAGAATTTGTCCATCTTGACTGTAGGACTCAGCTCTCTAGTTTTTTGATACATGCCTCTTTTAAGCACCACACCCCACCTTTCCTCCCAAACAATCCCGCTTCTAGGAGCAAAACAAGGGAAAGGCTCTTGTACCAGGCTTTTTCTTTTGGACCACCAACCAGCTCCCAAATCATGACAAGGAGATTTGTTCATTGTGAATGCCTGGCTTTATCTTAGCTCTTATTTTAATCTGTTTCTCTTTACATTTTGCCTTGGGGCTTTTTACCTTTCTTTCTGTATATCTACTCTGTGTCTGGCTGGTTGGCAGCTGCCTGGTTTCTGGTCCCAGGCATGTTTCTCTCTTTTTCCCTCATTCTTTTCTTCTTCCCTCTTCTTTAGCCTAGATTTCTCCTTCTACTTATTTTCTCTGTCCCCCAGCCCTCCCTATTGCTATTCCACCTATTTATTGGCCATTCAGCTATTTATTAGACCAATCAGGTGCCTTAGGCAGGCAAGATGAAACAGCAGCAATCTTTACATAATTAAACAAATGCAACAAATATTTTCATAATTAAACAAATGTAACACACCTTTATATAGTTAAATATTCCACAACGGGCTCTTCTTCGTGGGGCCCCATCAGATTAGGCAAGATCAGCCTGAATAATGCAGAATGATTTCTCTGTATCAAGATAAGCCAACTATTAATTTTAATTATACCTGCAAAGCTCCTGTTGCCATATTCAGAAGACAAAAGTAGTAACAAACAAATTTCTGCCTATTATAATTGGAGGAAAAAACTTGGATTCCACTTTCACAGAGGGTGCGGAATAGGAAGGGCTCAGAATTGAGTCTTTTGGAGCCTGGAGAATGACCACAGCATCATGAAGCACTGGAGAGTAAGAGTGTGCCCCCTAAAAGTGTGTAAGTTTGAATCAAGTGCATCTCAGCCAGCCCTGTCAGAAGACAATAGATTCTGCCCAGATGACCAGAGACATTTGCAAAACCCTAAGTTGGGGAAGAGAAAACAGACAGAAATCCATAAAATACAACTGAGATGAAAAGTTAGATGGTTAGAAACTTTAATGAAATCTGTAAAACTCAGGGTATATACAGTATTTCTCATACTGTTAAGGAGCCAGGTGAGGTGTATGCTAGACATAGGTCTAACCCTTCGGTTCTTATAACCATGTTAAGAAGTTGATTATTATGCTCATTCTTTCTAGACCAGAAACTGGAGCCCATAGAGCAAATGAAAATACTAGATTTGATCTATTGAGGCGTTTCTTTATGACAGGTTCTGGGACAAATGCATTATCTCAGTTCATCATTACAACCATATGAGAAGGATATCGCTATTATCTCCATGTTTAAATGAAGAACCCGAAGCTATGGAATTAAACAGCACACCCCAAATCACTGGGCTCATCAGTCACATGAAAGGAAACCTAGGCTTGTTGTTTTTATTTTATTTTATTTTAAAGGAAAGAGCAAACCTCAGTTTGGGGCTAAAGCCCACCAAGTTCCTTCCTTTGCAGAGAACAGTGTTTTGATCAGTCGCTGTGGTAACCAAGGGAGACCAAGTCATTCCTGCGAAGCAAAGCTATGACCCCCACCCCCGACAAGGTTGCCCAGCGTGATCAAATGTAATCTCAAAGATGCAGTCACAAAGGCAGAAACCACTGTACACTGGAGAAGTGGGGTAGAGGGCAAACATCTATACACCTACATTATGTGTGCTGCTAGATCTGCACCAGAGTATCAAAATATGTCAAGGGCTTTCCTGCTGAGATCATGGCTGCCTTGAGGTTTAGCTCTCCTCCCTTCCAGCAGACCTAGGGGTTCATCGTCTTCTCTTCAAGAGTCATGGCTGCAGGATACCTTGACCTGACTGAGGTATTCAAGGTCTTCAACCCTCCTGTTTTTCCAGTTAGCTACTCTCCTGCAGAAAAAATTATCAGCCCATGTTTCTCTCTCCCCCTCCCTCCCTCCTTCTCTCTCTCTCTCTCTCTCTCTCTCTCTCTCTCTCTGTCTCTCCCTCCCTCCATTCTCCTCCTCTCCCGTCCATCTCCCTCTGCCTTCCTGTGCTTTGTTGCTAGGCATTTGACTGCTAGCCCTGAAAGACAAATGAAAATACTTCTCAAACTGGGGAAGGGTCTGATTCGTATGGAGACAGGCCTTCCACCCTGAGGTAAGAGCCAATGCAGGCTCTAAGAACAGGAGACTGAGTGGGTGGATTCTTGCTTGGGGCTCAGGGGAGTTTGTGAGTCTAGAATCAGAGATGGGTTGTCCAGACGGGATCAAAATCATGGCTCGAGTCAGGGAACTTGTTCAGCTGGACTGAAATACGACCGGTGGAACAGAGCATACAATTGTAGCCAATTGAGGTTTGCTTCTGAAGAAGCCCTTACTAGCTGGACGCCCCTCAGCTTGTACAGAATCCTTCCTAGTTATTGAGAGCAAATACTAGAGACTTAGAATGTGAATTAATTTATGAATGGCAGCTTTCCACCAGCACCTGGTAGATGGAGATTTCTCCACAATCAATGCCGTCTATCGCTATTACGTCCTTAGATAGAAATTTCTCCACAATCAATGTCATCTGTTACTTTACGTCCTCTACCTGTGATTTTCCTCTGAGCCTTCTGAGGCTCTAGTTGCCTAGCTACTGTGGGCCCTTCTAGCAGTACCAGATCTCGCCAGCAGAGGGTGCCAGGTTTTTTTCCTCCACTTACAACACTCTTCCAGGCTTCAGACTTACATTACTTTCTTTGAAAAACTAGGAGAAATATCCAGAAAGAAATGAAATTTGAGGGGCAAGGATATTTCCTCCAAATGAAATTGGAGGGAACTGTTGTCTTGTCTAGTCTGTGGAAACACTTGTTCAGACTTTAAATCTTTTTTAGATTTATTAATTTATTTTATGTGTATATGCATGTATGTCCCTTGTACCCTTAGAGGTGAGAAGAGGACTTCAGATCCTCTGGAAATGGAGTTACAGGTAGTTATGAGCCACCACGTGAGTGGTGGGAACTGAGCCCAGATTCTCTACAAGACTAACAAATTAACAAGTACCTTCCCAAGTTTCAATATCTCAGCCTGTTGCTCTCAGCCTTCCTCCTTCGCCTCCAGCAGGCTACGTAGGAACGCCAGAAGCTAATAAAGTGGGGACATTCTTGGGAGCTGTCTCTGAGCGGCTTCCTTTGGCTCTATTAGCCCTCAGGCGAAGCCTTGACCTGCCTGAGCTCTGGCCGTCCTTGACCAGCTTTGAGGGCCCAGTCTGACACCAAGTGTGATCATCCAGACTACTGGGCCCGTGGCTCTGCTCTCCCCCAGCACAAGTCTAGGGACCTGGAAGGCTAGTACTGCCCCTGATTTCTTTCCGCTACCCAACGTTATTGCCTGACACCAGCTGGCTGCCTTCCCAGCCATTTTCCTCTTTGTTTAATTATGCCAAGGGAAGAGCCTCCTGTGTGGGCAGGGATTGCGTAGGCAGGAGCTCACCACAGAAGCGTATCCACGTATCGTAGAAAGGCAGAGAACGCCTTGAAAGGTGCAGACTAGAGAAAATGCAACCTAATCAGACCCAGAGAAAAGGATTTAGGAATTGGGAAAAGGAGAAAGCTGGAAAGCCCAGGGATTAAGATGTAATTTATCTCCTGCATGAACCCCCCTCCTCTCTCCGTGTGTGTGTGTGTGTGTGTGTGTGTGTGTGTGTGTGTTAGAGCTTATTATGTGATCCTGGCACTACTGTGTGTGTGAAACGTGGGCTTCCCAAGTAAACTACTAGTATTCTGAGAACCTGTCAGCTCCCTAGAGCAGTAAGTTCTTGCAGCACAGGTTAAGCAGCTGGGCATTAGGCGTTCTCTCTTTGGCTGCGTTTACTAAAGCCGCAAGTACCTCCTCCCCCCCCCCCCCCCCGCCACACACACACACACACACACCTCAGTTGTGATATTGATTATTGAAAGAAGACTCATGCCTGTGTTACTGGGTCAGAGCATGTCTGGGAAATGGAAGCCATTCTAACCACACACCACATGAGTCAAGTTTAGAGGACCAGAAGCCCCAAGGCTCCAAACAAAAGCCAAATACATCCCTGGCAGGTCAAGTTACAACAGCTTCTCTCAGCCGGAACCTGGCTCTGCTCAGACATCCTGTGATTTGACATGCTTCTTGAGCGCGTGGGTTGGTTTCTGACTGATTCTAGAAGGAGGGTCCGTGTCTGTCTCCTATTAGCATCCACACTGACTTTGCGTTTCTTGTCATTATCTAAACACCCCGTTTCCTGGCGCTGCACAGCCTTCTCTCCAAAGCCTGGAAGGCCCTCGGCCTGGACCAAATTTCCTCATTTGTTGTAATGAACATCTATTCCCTTAGCACATTGTCATCCCCTTTCTCCCCACCCATGGACATCCCTCTTCTCCACAGTAGCTATTTGTTTTACTTTCCCCCTATAAACCACTTCATTGGCTGAGAGTGTAGCTCAGTGGTAGAGTGTTTGTCCAGCATGAGCAAGGCCAAGGTTTAATCTTCAACACTGCAGAATTCATTAACTAAACAACTTTCACTGGATTAGCCTATTTACGGCACTTCCTGGCCATCGCCTCTCATTACCCAGCAGCAGTCAGACAGAGGAGATGTGGACCGGCACGCTACGCAAATATATACACAGTTGACTGTGAAGAGCTACCCTTCAGCTTCTTTCTCACCTTCCTTCAGGGTCTCTTCAATGGCTTCCTGTCTGGGCTGTTTCTTTTGGGGGTGGTATCACAGAGTTTGACCATGCTCCAGTGAGTATATAGGCAACACAAACTGGATTTGATATAATTTTCTTTTCTTTTGGGGAGGAAGACACAAGGATAGGAGAGTGGACCTGGGAAGAATGGGAATCAAGTGTGATCGGACTGCATTGTATAAAATAATCAGTAAAAATATTATGTTTGGAAAGGAAAAAGTTGCCATCAAAGAAGAGGAAATGGAAAGACTGTAAGAGCCAGAGGTGGTAGAGAAGCAAAAGGAAGACACCACTTTCAGACACAATGGGGCTGATGCATGTATGAGCTCACGGGGTCTGTGACAGCATGTACAAGACCAGTAGAAGGAGAGGCGGGCACAAAGTCACGCTCCTAAGCAAGACGCTGTGTACGATTGATGCTGCTGAAAGAAAATCCCTTTTCTTCAGTGGAGGAGGAAAACCAACCGCACTCCAGGGCCGGGAGATGCTGTGAATAAGCAGAGCATTCACGCTGAGGAGAAATTAGTCAACAAAACAAGCTCCATGTTTTTGTGTGTTTTGATTGTTGGTTGGTTGGTTGGATGGATGGATGGATGGATGGATGGTGGTTTGGTTTGGTTTCATTTGGCATTTTTTGTCTTTGCTTTGATTTGGGGATTTTTAAAGAGAGAGGGGGGTATAAAGAACATGAAGTTAGTGGGAAAGGGGTTGTGTGATTTCTGGGAGGAGTTGAGGAAGGGAAAGAATATGATCAAAATACAAAAATGGAAACAATTTAAACCTTTGTTAGAAAGAATAAAGAGAAATGGTCAGCAATTCAAGGCTCCTGAAGCCAAGTATGACCCTTCCTTTGCAGCCAAGCTCTGAGTATGAGCATAAGGAAAGAGAAAAGAGGTAACAAAGCCAAGTGATAATGGTGCACACCTTTAATCCCAGCACTCGGGAGACAGAGCAGGCAGATCTCGAGTTCAAGGCCAGCCTGGTCTACAGAGAAACTCTGTCTCCAACAAAAACAAAGAGAAAAAAAGGGAACGAAAGCAGTGTGGACGGCTGAAGAGATGGTTCAGCAGACAAAGTGCTTGCCAGGCAAGCATGGGGCCTGGTTTGGGGTCCCTGGAACTATGTCTGTAATAACAGCAGCCCAGAGTGAGAGTCCACTCAGAGACATCAGATTCCCAGAAATGTGTGGACCGGCCAGCCTATGCAGAGACAAACAAAAAGAAATTCAACCTTCAACAAAATGAATGATGAGGAGTAACGCCCGAGGTGTCCTCCGACCGCCACACTCATGCCAAGGCACATGCGTGCCACAACCCACAGGAATGTATATGCACACACATAAACACAGACACAGACACAGACACACACACACACACACACACACACACACACACAAAGATTTTTAAAGAGAAGTATGGAGAAAGGTCTGAGAAACCATTAGAGAATGGGCATGCCATAACAAAATACCACAAACTGGGTAGCTTAAATAAAGGGAATAAATTTGTTTACAGTTCTTAAACAAGTCTTAGGTCTAGGTACCAGCAGATTCAGCTTTTTACGGTGGTCATTTCTGGGTCTGAAAACACTTGCCTTCTCACTGTCCCCCACGTGACTGATCCATCATTCCTGTATATGCAGACAGAGGGGGAGAAGGAAAGGGAGACAGATAGATGTCTGACTATCTGCTCGTTCTCCTTCTCTTGTGAGGATATCAGCTCTTCAGATGCTTTCTGGCCATATTTAATCTTCCTTACCCCCTTCAAAGCTTCTCACCCTCTTACAATTCATGTTTCACAAGTTGGGGCCCACACTCCCCGATGCTGTTTCCTCTCTCTCAATAGACTCCCCTCTCCTGGAAATTGCAAATTTCTTTGTGCTCCCCACTTCCCTTCATCACTGAGGACAGCCAAGGTCTCTGCACTCTTCCTTACACTCCTTAGGCCTTGTCACACCCTCATTGTTCCTTCCCCGTTCCAGCTTAGATTTCAGGGCTCAGTATTTTGCTCTTGTCCATGTGTTTTCCTGGTAAACTTCTACCTTTGATGAACCGAACCATCAACATCCCCAGCTAAGCTGCAGAAGAAATAAAGCTCTCCTCTGATGTCCTATAGACTTACTCGGCCCCTCTGCTCTCCACTTCCCACCCCTATTCCATTTAGGTTTTGTTGGTTTTTGTTTTCTTTTCCTCATTAAACTGTTTTCAATAAGGCGATGGCTCAATGGGTAAAGTATTTGCTGTATAGGAATGAGGACCTGAGTTCAAACCCTAAGACCTCACCCAATGCCGAGTTTAACAACACACATCCACAGTTCCAGTGTTCCTACTCCAGTGACGACAGGGAAATTCTCAGAAACTTAGACTGGCACACACACTGGAGAAGAACAAGGAAGAAACCTTTCTCCGATGAGGTGGAAGACAAGGACAGACACCTGAAAATGTCCTCTGACCTTCACACAGAAGCTGTAGCATGTGTGGACACATCCCCAACACACACAGACACAGACACACACACAGAGAGAGACACACACACACATGCACACATCCAACAGTCCATAGCGCCAGAGCACACCAAAACCACAAATCTACAGTACTAGTTAAGATTCCAATTACGTTGCTATGGCGATAGTGAAAAAAATTAAAGAGATTTGAGTGTGTGGAGTGGTTTTTTTTGTGTGTGCAGAAGAACTGAAGATGGCAAAAAATCATCTCAGAGTAAAGAACATCCAGGCCTCTTCCTCTCCGCCACCCTCACACTTCCCCCACATTGCCTCCATGCATCATCAAAGGTGGCTTGCCCTCCAAGCTGCACTCAGCTTGCGGGAAGGGAGGGTCTGCTTCTCCCCTTCACCACCTCTGCAAAGCCTTTCTTTGTCTTTCAGGCATAGCCACTATCCTAGCCATCAAGCCACACTGCAGAAAAACAAAAATATATATGGTTGTTAGCTGGGTGCTCACAACTTTGTTACAACCTTCCACTGCTGATCTCCGTTCACACTTGACATCAAGATTGAGTCTCTACTCCTATCGAAAGCTTGGGACTTCTACGCTTCTCTAGAGTCTTCTCCTTGTCGTCTCAGAAATCTGACATCATGAACTCACCTTCTCCATCCTTCCAGCCTCATCTTAAGTCTTCTCTATCTTGGAATTATGCCATCTGAAAACAAAGTTTCCACATTCTTCTCTAGTTCTTCCTGTTCCTTAACGATCACATTTCTAAAACTCCTTCCTGAAATCAGCCACTCCACTTCCTCCAGGCACGTTCAGGTTTAGGATACCTACCCTATCTTCTGCCTCAATGACCAACCAGAATGGCTCTTTCTGAGGTTGCCACTAAATTCTACACAGTTTCTTAGCTATTCAGTTTCTTACCCAGGAACAGCATTTGAATGATTCAGCGGGAAGAACAGCCCTATCCACTGCTGGTAGGAATGGAAACTAGCCAACCATTATGGAAATCAGTATGGTGATATCTCAAATAAAGAAATGACTGGGCAGTTAAAGTGATTGCTGGGGATCAAGAGAACCCAAGTTCAGATCCCTAGAGTCACATGATACCAGGTACTGGGTATGGCAGCCAGCTGCAATTCCAGTCTATGAAGGGAGTGTACAGAAACCTAGCCAGTGAAACTAGGCATATCTGTGAGTTCTGGGTTTGGCTGAGAGATCCTGCCTCAAAGAACAAGGTTGAAGAGCAAACAAAGAAGATTTCCAACATCAACTTCGGGTCTACACACACACACACACACACACACACACACACGCCTGACAATCTGGTATTTTATCCCTGGAATCCACATAAAGGTGGGAAGGAGGAAGCCTAATCTACAAAATTGTCCTCTGATCTCTACATTTGTGCCATGCTATAAGCACCCCCCCACACACACACATCATAAACACATGTGCATACACAACAATAATGATAATAATGATTAATAAAATGCAGCTTAAAAGAAAAACAATACAACTGCCATATAACCCAGCTACAGGACTCCAGGGTGTATACTGAAGTGACTCCACGTCCGACCACAGATTCTTGCACATTCATGCTTCATTCATGCTGCATTCGTCACAACTGCAGGAAAGTGGATTCTTTCTGTATGCTCATCAAGATATGGATGATAATAAAATCGCAGTGCCTGTACACAACAGAACTCTAGAGGTAAACACAAATGAAATTTGCAGGAAAGTGAATGATGTTAGAAAATACTACATTAAGCCAGGTAACTCAAAGAGACAAAAAAATATAGAATATTCTCTCATATACAGATCCCAGCATACAATGTTTATGTGTGTGGATCTAAGCGGATACGTGTGTACAGGAGACCATGTGAGCAGAGGAAGCCTTGAGAAGTGGGGGAGGGCAATGGGGCACTACGGCATGAAATCGGAAAGGAGGCTACAAAGGTCAGGGGATATAGGAGAAGAAGTTCATGGGGGAATTAACAAAAATAACTTTTAAATGCCAAAATGAAGCTTAATGCTATATATACTCATTTAAAATTCCTAAAACAAAATAATTATAAATTTAAAAAATATAAGGCCTCTGTGAGAGGAAAGGAATCCATCAAAAGTAACCTGCCTGGAACACAGTTTCTGTTACAGTTTTTTATTAAGCTACTAGAAGTCTTGGGGACTTATTTTCTAATTCCCTTCTCTCACCTTCCACCTGCAAACACTCTAAATGCTGCCTCCTTGCTTCACGGATAGTTTTTAGAGCCTTCTGCGTGATCTCTATGACTTTAATAAGTCATTACGTGCCCATCTGAATTGGTGCTTTGACATGAGCCAATACTGCAATCTTCCCAATGCCCCACATCCTTCTGGGATGACTTATGGCTGTCTCCGTTTGCCACCCCCTCCACTGGAAGGTGTACCACTTTTCCACTGCAAATGCAGCCGGCTATAATGAATTTAGTGGCTTAAAGCCAGTCATTTATTAGCTCATAATGCTGTTGGCCAGAAGTCTACCCAATGTGGTTGAATTCTCTGTCTAGGGTATCACAAGCTGTCATTTACAATGAAATATATTCCAGAGATTTCAGGAAGAACTAAAACTTTGGTATTTCACTGACTGCCATAGGGTAACTCCTCTCAGCTAGAGATAACTTTCAGGTCCTTCTTCTGTGTCCTCCTGAATTCTCTAGCTTATAACAGTGGTTGTCATTTCTTCAGAGGGTTCCCCTCTCTGTGCTGTCAGCAGTATGTTGAGGGGTGGAGAGATGGTCAGCAGTTAAGAGTACAGTAAGCCCTTCTAGAGGACCAGAGTTCAGTTCTCAGCAACTACACTCACAAGTGCCTGTAACTCCAGTTCAGGGACCCAACAAACCTTCTTCTAGTCTCCACAAACATCAACATATATGTGACATATACACATAGAGACACACAATACACATTAAGTAAAAATTTAAAACTCAGTCTTTAAAGTCATTAGTGTATCAAGTTGGGTACGGTAGCTATCTTAGTTAGGTTTCTGTTGCTGTGCTGAAACACCATGGCCAAAAGCAACTTGGGGAGGAAAGGGTCTTTTGTTTGTTTGCTTGCTTGTTTGTTTTGACTTGCACTTCCACATCACCGTCCATCATCAAAGGATGTTAGGGCAGGAACTCAAAGCAGGAACCTGGGAGCAGAACTGAAGTGTGGAGCCCATGGAAGAATGCTTGCTTACTGACTTGCTCCCCCCGGGTTTGCTTATAATCCCAGGACCACCTTCTCAGAAAGTGGTAATACTCACAGTAGGCTGGGCCCTGCCATAGTGATCCTGAAGCAAGACTATATCTGATAGTCTTGCCTACAGGCGATCTGATGAAAGCACTTTCTCACTGGAGTCCCTCTTCCCAGATAACCCTAGCGTATGGTAAAGTTAACAAAACAGAAACAAAATGAAACACATAACCAAAAACTAGGACAGTGATACAGGCCTGTAATTCCAGCATTGGGAAAGTGAATGCAGGAAGATCAGGAGTTTCAAGTCATTCTCAGCTATATAGTGAGTTCCAGGCCAACCAGGGCTACATGAGACCCTATTTCAACATGCACTTCCTTCTTCAAGTATCTGGCTTCTGCTGTTGTCTGTACAACCAGTGGAAACTCTTGGTTGTTACAGGACCTGTATGATTTGACTAGGACTGCATAGATAATTTCTGTATTTTTGAGAGCAACATTGATTCCACCTGCAAAATTTCTGTTCTCCCCTTCTGTAGTCATGTAGTTCATACCTCACTTTAGTCTCTGGGCCAAATAATTATAATTTTTGGCCCAGATAATTTGCAGGTAATTATACAAGGATGAACATGATTAGCCATCACCCACCAAGAGAATCAGGAAAACATCCTTGCTAAATGCTATTCTACATGTGATCAGATAGATAGGTAAGAAATGAGAACCTTCCAAAAAACATATGCAAAATCCATAAGCCTAGGAAATGCATAGATAGGAAATGCAAAAGATGGGAGGAGACACTCAGGGAAGGCCATTGTGTGTTCAGCAAACTACAGAAACACAGCAGAAACCAGGCCGCGCGGGTTTCATAGATCTGATTCCTTCTCTACTAAAAGCAAAGATCAGTAGGTTGGCATAACTCCAATGGTATTCTGAACATAGAACTCTGGACATAAGAAAGAGGATTGGATGTAAAGGGTCACCAACAAAGTGTGGCAGCCCTCCTAGGAGCCTGGGATTGTAGTGGCACAAGAGACTGTTGATACAAGCAGAGTCGTTCAGTAGCTAAAATCAACAGGACTTTGCGATTGATTGAATGTGGGAGCACTGTAGCTCTATTCTCCAGGAAGCAGACTCTCAAACAGAGATCACTGTGAAGGGTGTTTACTAAGAAGTACTCTTGAAGTCAACACTTGTGCAAGAGGGGATGAAAATAGGACTGGGCAAAGGGAGAGGCTGAGCAGTAATCCAGACCCAACAGAATCCTCAGCCACCCTCAAAGGAGGAGCTGGGGTGTTGTAAATAGATTTTCCTTCAGTGGGATGAGGAAACGGGCTCTTTCCTTTCTTCTGATTGGTCATTGGATGCATGATACCCCAGGAAGAGTTTGCGATGTTGAAGGTACTCTGCTCTGACAACTTCTGATTCTTGAGCACTGTCTTCTAGGCAATAAATTCTTTCTTTTTGAGGAGTCTGGACTTTGTATCACAAGGTCCATTACAGGGGTGGAGGAGCATGGAGAAGTAAGGATGATTCTTAGGTTTCCTTTTGTTTATATTTTATGTGTATGAATGTTCTGTCTACACATCTTTATATACACCACATAAGTGTCTGCTGCCCACAAAGTCCAGAAGAGCAATGAATCTCTTGGAACTGGAGTTGAGAATCACCTTATCTGTGCTGGGAACCACGCCCCAGGTCCTCTGCAAAAGTAGCTGGTGATCTTAATAGTTGAACCATATCCCCGAGCCTAATTCCTAAACTTTCAATTTGTGCACCTTAATGTTCATATGTGGGACTGTGTATTGCAATCTCTGGTTTATTTAGTAAAATCCCCACTATAGTGGGAGGTCTTCAGGGACAGGCTGACTGCATGGAAAATAGTGTACAGCCCCATAATTGATACTTAGATACATGGTTTGTTGGATAACTGAACGCAATCTACATCTATTTCCATCTTTCTCTCTCCCTGTATTTCCTTTGTCCCCTTGTTCTTCAATGCTACTGTCACCCAATGTGGGAAAATTCATCGGATTATCAGAGATACCACCTGTGCTGGAGCTGAACAAACAGCACATCAAGTTCCTCTGATCCAGGGCTCTCAGAAGAGCAAGGGAGAGAGCGGAGCAGGGGGGGAGTGGGTGATGACATCCCAGGCTTAATCCTTCCTCCAGTGCTTCAGCCCTTATGAACTCGGTGGTGCCTGGTCAGGTCCTCTGCAAAGCAGTCAAAGGATACTAACTCTCAATTCTCCATATATCCAGACTCCACCCAACTCTAATCCCCTCTTCCACTGAATGCCAATCCCACCCTCACACTTCTGACGGTCACTTTGGGAGCCCAAATGATGATACTTTATCTCATACTGGAATTTCTTTGGAATGGGAAAGAATGAAAGAAACAATACTGAAAAAATAGAGGAGGCCAGGCCTGCCTCGGGAAGCTGAGTCCGCTCCGTCTTGCACTCCACACGCGCCTTCTGCTCTGTTCCCTCCCGCTACACCCCAGTGACCCAGTCCTTTTCCGGCCCCCTCTCGTGGGAACCCAGCACCCTACACCGGTGCTGCACCTGTGCTAAGGGCAAACAGGGAGCATCAGCGTTTCGGGTGCAGATGGACGCTGCCTGGAGACCAAGCTGCCTGCTCGCCATCGTTCATCTGGGTCAGGACCAGGACTAGAACCCTACTACACCACAATTTAGTTCATTTAGTGCTAGGCCGGTTCTCACATCCATTCCCAGACGCCTCCACTACCCTGGTCAACTCTAACTCGAGGCAGACTTTTTCTGTGTACAGTCTCGGTTGTGAGCAACTGCGGCTCTCCTGACCCTCCTGGAAGCCCTGGAGCAGAAGATTAGATTTTGGGTTTCAGATAGAAGATGGGGTGGTCTGAGGCAGAAACTGGGGCTACCCCAGCCCTCACAAAGAGCTGCAGAGAGAGCTAAGGTAGTGAGTGATCTGTGGTGATTACTGCGGCCACTGCGGCAAGGTAACTGCGGTTCCAGGCGGGCTAAGGCACCTGCTCTGTAGTGTGGAATCCTGGAGCAGAAACCGTACCATCACCGCCACTTCCACATTTTCTAAACCACCAAAGAAAGATGTTGGACCCCACAGCAGCAGCTACTCACTCCTCCCACCGTGCAGTCCCCTCCGCAGACGCGCGCAGGCGCCCGTGTGTACACACACACACACACACACACACATACACACACACACACACACGAATTTCCAGAACTAGAGGCAGTGGTATGCGAGGTGGGCAGGAAAGACATCTCTAAGAGAAGACTGGAGAACCTAGCGCGGGGGCGAGCCTGGAGAGCAGTCACCCAGGAGCGCGCGTGGAACTCTGGAGTGGGGGTGGTGCGCCAAGTGTCACCTGGTGGGACAAAAGCCGCCCAGAGCCTGGGACCGGCTGGAGTCAAGGCGAGGCTGGTGGAGAAGTGGAGGGGTAGGAGACAGGGCAGGGGGCGGGAACCAAGAGGGGCGGGCGATGTAGTGGGCGGGAGCCTGAGCCACCAGCGCTTCGGGGCCAGGTGCAACGGAGGTTGTAGCCCACTTGGCGGAGCTGAGTGGAGCTTCACGGGGACCATGGAGCTGCTCAAGCTGAACCGCAGTATGCAGGGACCCGGAACCGGGCAGGGTTCCTCCTTGTGCCGCCCGGGTGTCTCCCTCCTCAACAGTAGCAGCACCGGCAACCTCAGCTGCGAGCCCCCTCGCATCCGCGGAACTGGGACCAGAGGTGGGTGCCTCCCTAAGACCCTCTCACCGCACCCCATAGCGCTAATGAATAACCCTCACGACCTCTACACTGTCAACTGCCCATTGCTTTCCCTTGTAGTACTTCCTCGTCTTCCACACAGTTCCCTCCAATCCACACAGAGTGCCCCCAAGCTCTTACAACTCCATCACACCTTCACAGCACCTGGTTCAGCGCCCTGGCCTCTTATTTCCTCTGCTATACCAGTGACTATTGTTCATCCCCAAGCTCAGCACCCCACCGCTGGGAAGCAAGGACCTCCCCTTGCCAGTAGGTCTAGCTCTTTTCCTTTGACATCCAGTTCGCAGAGTCAGCGAGAGAGAGAGAGAGAGAGAGAGAGAGAGAGAGAGAGAGAGAGAGAGAGAGACAGAGAGACAGAGAGACAGAGAGACAGAGAGACAGAGAGACAGAGAGACAGAGAGACAGAGTGTCAGTGAGGGCGGGAGCTCTCTGGACTGCCTGGATGGGAGACTGGAGTTGTAATCTGTCCCCCACCCCAGCCTTTCCAAGGAAAGATTGTCAAATCTGAATTTAGCCGGCACTAGGGAATGCTGCCTTTCTTGTTTTTATTTGCCCCAAATTCCTCTGCTCCCAGAGTCAAGTCCTTCATCTATTTCCATGCCTCTTCTGTTTTTCTGAAGGTTTCGGAGTCCCTGCCAAAGACTCCCAAGTGTCCCCTCTTCTTATGCCTCACTTTCCTAGAGCCACCTTCGCTTTGTGTCAGTCACCCCATCCCTTTGTGTCTCCGGCCGGCCGGGCATCCCTTCCCACTGCCTTCACTCATCCTGTCTTTAAAGTGACTCTCCCTCCTCCCATCAGCAAATGTCTTCAGTGCTTCAACGAGCATTTTAAGATGTATTTCCCCCTTCCCGTACCCATATGTACTTTCAGTGTTTAATGAACATTTGCTAGGGTAAGTGCTGGGGACACCGGTATGAACTAGACACGATCTGCAGTCTCATCATCGGTCTGCAGTCAAGTACACAGGGACCAAGACCATTGGGAAAACCACAGCCTGGAAATTCTAGCAAAGGGTCTGATTGGAATATGGACAGCCAAGGGAGATGGGGTCTGATAACCTTGCTAAGGGTGCAGACTGGGAGCTTGGGTTCTGTAGACAGACAGGGAAAGAGTTGGAGTAGTCTGTGTTCAAGAAGGAAACGTTGGAATAAATTATAATCCGCATAATTACTTACCCCATAAAACAATCCATGCTTTCTCCGTCTGGCTGTCACTTTGAATCTTTCATTCAGGAGATGTTTACTGTAGCAGAAACTGCGCTAGGCAACAAGGATATGAGGGTAACACACTGACACAATCCTACTTCATGGAGCTCTGAGTTTATAGGGAAACAGACAGGTAAGCAAGGAACGGCAGTGCAAGAGGAACACCTCCAGCCTGCCCTGCCCTTGGGAGTCAAGACTGCTTTCCTGGAGTGGTGAGACATGGGTTTAAGCAGAAAACTATGACACACAGAGAGCTAAAAGAAGGAGCAGAAGAAGCACAAAGTGTCTTAGGCAAAGATAGGCTGTCCAAAAAGCTCAAAGTTTAAGCCCATGGTGTATTTGTTCAGCACAACATAGTTTTTGAATGGCTGGAACACGTACCATTAAAGGTACATAATCAACACTCAGGCTGGACCAGCCTGGAGTATTTATGGAGAGCATTATAGCCTTTGCAAAAGAGTAGCCTTGGGATCCACTGAACGATTTAATAGTGCTCCCAGGGTTAGTTGTGTTGTATCGAGAATGGATGGGCGGATGAGATGGGATACAGAAGGATACTTTAGAAAGCTATTACATTACACAGATCTGGCTGAAAGATGATGCTAACATAGAGGCACTGGCAGAGGGGATGAAGAGAAGTGGATGGATTTGAGAGCCACTTCTGGAAATGGAATCAACAGACCCTGATAATCGATTCGAAGTAGAGAGGGTGGATGAGGTCAAAAAATGACATCCAGTTTCTGGTTTGGGAAAACTGGAAGAATGTAGATGGCATATCATGAGAAAGATAATCAAGGAGGGGCTGGATATACACTTCATATTAGAGCCCTTGCCTAGCTACTGCAAGGCCTGGGATTCAGTCCCCAGCAACAAGGGAGCAGAAGTAGTTTTGGAAGAGGGGATTACTATAAACTCAAGAGTCCATGGAGTTCAAATGCTGATGGCTAACTCACCAAAGCAGCTGAGTACAGAGATCTAGAACTTACCTTGGAGAGCTGAGCTGGAAATACAGACTTGAAAAGTCTTCACCTGGAGGGAGAACCGGAAACCATAGGAATAGGAAAGAAAAATCTTTTTTGAAAAACATTGTGTAAGACGAGAACAGGGAGGCTGACACAGGCCCCTACAGAAGGCTGTCGTTTAAAGGCAAAGCAGAGGGAGGAGATTCCATGAGGAGCGAAATGAAACAGAAACAGTAGCTCTGTCATTACAGAAAGGAGAGGAGAGTCTTGACTGAGGTGGAGTAGGTGATGCTAAATATTGCTATGATGAGTCAGAGATGAACAAAACACAACGGGGTTGCTTAGACGCAATAACAAGCTCTTAGGAGGGTATGTGGAAACCGAGGCCTGACTCAGAGTGGGCTCTGGGAAGGAACAGCAAGAAGTCAACAAGAGTAGTTAGGCAAAATGTCCAAGAAGTAGGGGTGCTGGGAGAAAGAGAAATAGGACAGTGATAGAAACCTTGAGGGGTTGCGGAAGCGTAGACTGTAGCCAAGTTTTACTGCCCACCCCAAACACTTCAGAAACAGGGTCTCATTTGTTGCCCAGGCTGATCTCAAAATGGCGATTTCAAACAAGTTTTTTCTGCATATTTGCTATATCCTGGGCATTTAAAAGTAGGGAAGAATCAAGAGAGATACTTAAAGGTTCTCATGCAAGGGAGGGCAGCCAGTAGAGGAGGGGTCCCTGAAGGAGCAAGACGTTCAGTGATTCAGAGCCCACGTACAAGGACAACCTCATTTATCTGGATGCTGTTGCTTGGACACATCAGGTTGTTGTGCACGTGTGCAAAGAGCGCTGGCCGGTCTCACTGAAACAGTTCCCCACAGACGCACACATCACCTGGCTCACTACTACACTGCCAAGAGAAATGTGGATGCTGTGCACTTTATTTTTAGGTAAATCTGAGACTTCACCATTACCGCACATGCTATCCATAGTAAAACAGGTGACACCCACCCTCAGTGTTGTCCGCAGTCATTTAGAGGAGATTTGTCTATCACATACTACTCTTATTTTAAAATTGTCTACAAAATAGCACATCTTCCCCATGACTGCGTAAGTAAACCTTCTCATGACATTCCCCAGAAAATCAGGCAGTATCATTCTTCAGCACGCAGACATTTTCAGCAAAGACTGGGATAGTCTCTGTGTTCAGTCAGGCTCTCAGCTATTTCACACAATCAAGATTAACATCTTAACGGAGCTAAACGTGTTAACACCTGACACTTACACTCACTTAAATAGTGCCTACACATCTTGACTAATGCTACCACCCCCCTCAGTCAGAACCGCCGTCCCGTGATTATTCCCCCATTCACATACAGATCTCTGCATACAAGCCGTGATTCCTGAAGATGTCATCTGCACACTCAAGTGTTACTTAGTGTTGGTTATCATTTTTGCTTACCCCACTGTCATCACAGTCACTCGGGTGTTCTTTAAACTTAAACACAGCCTGTATTCAATTTGATATTACCAGCTATTGCTCAAATAAATAAGGGCTACCTTCACCTACTTCTGCATTACTCTCAAGCACTAAGGCATTACTGTGTCCTGCTCTTACCAATTCACCATTGCATATTACCTCTGCTTACTTGCTCCATGCCACTGACACTCGGCTGTGTCTCATGTACCCAGCTATTCCCCTAAGTTAGTTGAACACTACCCACGCTCACCACACTTGAGTATTACACTGATGTCTCTGTTCGTGAGAAACCAAATACAGCACACCAGGTGATAGCATTGGCTGCGTCAGTTCCTGTGAAGTTTTTCTTAGAAAACCCTGTTTTGTTTTGTTTGTTGATAAGCTACCATGTACCCTAGGCTGGTCTTGAACTTGTGATCTCCTGCCTCCAATCCCTAGGACTATAAGTATGTGCCACCACATCTGGTTTAGAGGGTGCTGGGGATCAAACCCTAGGCTTTGGGCATGCTAGGTAAGCACTCTACCCACTGAACCACATCCTCAGCTTAAGCCTATCGTTTGCTTTAGATGTTGTCTGGATCCTTGTGCTTATGCTTCTCTGCCATTATCTGGATGATCACACACATGCACACACACACACACACGCATGTGCGCATGCACACACATGCACTAATAAACACACACATTTACGATCTCACATACTCTTTTGCAATGTTCACACACATTTGCTATACAATTGCTTGTCATGCTTATTGTGACTTTCACCTCCTTTTTCCAGAAAACTCCAAGTATATTAAGAATTTCATAAAGGGGATGCCTAGTTTTATCTGTTTGGGCCACCACTAGGTCAAGAGCACACATAGGGTGTGTATTGACTGCATGAATGGGTGAGACACAAGTTTTTAGGTACTTGTGTAGTTCAAAGTGCTACACAGCCTGAAGTGTAGTAACTAATGTTAAGGTGGATAGCAACAGAAGAAAGTGAACTTGGAAAAAACAAAGAGTGCAATAAAGGCCATCTGCTTCCCCCCACCCCGAGTTTAAGGGCCTCTCTGACAAAGATCTTCCAGAGTTTATTTATTGTCTCTACACACACACACACCTCTACCTCATGCACTTCAAATTTGCCAGACACAAGCCTTTCATAATCTGTCCCTGTGAAAAGAATATAATTTGAGTCAGTAATACACCAGTAATTGTAACACTCTGGAGGTAGAGGCAGTAGGATCTCTGAGTTCATGGCCGATCTGGTCTACATAGGGAACTTCTGGACAGCCAGGACTACATAAAGAGACCCTGTCAAAAAGAAGAAGAGGAGAAGAACAGAAAGAAGAAGAAAAGAAGGAGGAGGAGGAGAAGGAGGTTTGAAAAATAGACATACAAAAGCAAGAGTATTGCATCAAAATCATCCTGTCACCTGCTATTGGTCCCTCAAGGCCCTCCAATGTGTGTTTCCTAAGATACACTGGCAGAAAAGGGAAGTACAACAGAGTGAGGTGCCATGATGGAATAGAGAGACAGGGGCAAAGAGGAGCTCAGATTGGGAGAAGAAAGAAATAGTATGTTGAATGGCTGGGCCCTAAGGCAGCTGTAGGCAGCAAGACATTTCAGACACTCCGAGATCGAAGCAAATAATGTTACTGATAAGTCCTGTTTGAAAAATTACTTTTTAAAGATTTATTTTATCAGCAGCAGCAACAGTAGTAGTACAGTGGGGTGTGTGTGTGTGTGTGTGTGTGTGTGTGTATACATTCGGGCATGCAAAATAGGGAATCAGGTTCCCAATATCCAAGATCTGGAATTGCAGACAGTGGTGAGCCAACCAGCATAGAAATGCTCTTTATAGCTAAGCCTGCTTTCCAGTCCCCTGTTTGAGGATTTCTAATAAATAGAGCTTATTTATTATCTAATAAATAGAATAACCTCTAAATCATCTAGTTATCATTATGAGCCAGTAATACAGTTTGAAAACTAAGCCAAGAGTCAGCTAAGAGAAGCAAGCTGGGCAGTTAAAGAAGAGAGGCTGTACCTCTGGACCCTCCTACTCCCACAGTGTAGGAGGCTTTCTGTCTTCAAGCGCCTATCTCCTGACACTGAGGCCGTGGGTATGGATGACTCAGTCCACTTCAATTCAATCCAGTTTTGTCCAGGTTTGCATGTTCATGACACAAAAGTCCAAAGATGAATCTATATCTCCCAATAGACAATGACACAAATGAATTGGTCACCTTTCTAGCCCTTCTGACTCACCCAGCAGCGCTGGTCTCCCCTGGGGCTCCTATAGCTTCTTGAACATCTCTCAAACTCACTTCCTATCATACTGTGTGGCAATTATCTCTTTAAGTGTCTCAGATTCCCCCTCTACTGTCAGTTCTCGAATGGCAGTCACCTCTTTGTCCCCAGTGCCTGACACAAAGGAAGGCCTCTGCAAATGTTTACTGAGTAAGAACGAATCTTTGGAGAATGTTAAAGCACAATGTGGAGAGGAAAATAAGGGTTCTAATAAATGTAAAGGGACTATGGGACGCACATGGATCAAAGAGTGGGAGATTAGCTCCAAATGAGGTGCTCAGGATCGCCTTTGCAAAGCGGTGGCAATCAGTCTGAGTCTTGGTAGATGAGGAATGTATAGGCATTTATCAGATGTGGGAAATGTTTGTGTTTGGGGTGGAAGCAGGGGGGTTATGAAGACTTTTCATTCCAAGGCTGAGAAGTCAGCTTAAGAAGGAGTCACGAGTGCTCCCAGTGCAGGCAAGAAACTGAGTTATCAAGCAGCTGTAGTGGATGCAGCACTGAGAGATTGTGACAGCCCTGAAGGAGGCTTTTCACCGCAGTGAATGGCTTTTCTCTTCTTTTAGTTGGGGAGGGGCTGGTTTGGTTTTGTTTTCTGCTTGTTTGTATTTTGGGGAACACAGACACCACCCAACATGGTTTGGGGGTGAAGTGGGATTCGGGGTCTGGATGAATAGTACTTAAATCCTGCTACAGCCACCTCTTTCTTCTGCCTAGAACTGGAACTGGCCATTAGAGTCACCCTTTATGCGGTGATCTTTCTCATGAGTGTTGGAGGAAACGTGCTCATCATTGTGGTCCTGGGACTAAGCCGGCGCCTGAGAACTGTCACCAATGCCTTCCTGCTCTCCCTGGCAGTCAGTGACCTCCTGCTGGCTGTGGCTTGCATGCCCTTCACACTCCTGCCCAACCTCATGGGCACATTCATCTTCGGCACAGTCATCTGCAAGGCCGTTTCCTACCTCATGGGTAGGTGAGACAAATATCTCCCCCTTTGCCCTCTCCCTTCTTAAAGTACATGGCAAATATGAAGGTTTTTTTTTCTGATGAGGGTGAGGAAATCACTGTGGTGAGCATGCAGTGTGTGTGTTCCCAGCGTGATTGCTTCCTCTCGTTGCTTAGGGGTGTCAGTGAGTGTTTCCACGCTAAATCTCGTGGCCATTGCCCTGGAGCGGTACAGCGCCATCTGCAGACCACTGCAAGCACGGGTGTGGCAGACCCGCTCCCATGCAGCGCGGGTGATCTTAGCCACGTGGCTACTGTCTGGACTGCTTATGGTCCCTTATCCTGTATACACCGCAGTGCAGCCAGTGGGGCCTCGAGTGCTGCAGTGCGTGCATCGCTGGCCCAGTGCGCGTGTCCGCCAGACCTGGTGAGGGCACCCACCACACTATCTCAAAAAGTCCTTTTCCCACCTTCCTCAGATGTTTACACCCTTTCCCCAGAGCAGTCCTCCAGCTCCTACAGGAATTTTCCCTCCAAGCCCCGTTCTACACCCCTACATTTGGAATTCCAGCTTGGGGTCCTCGCCAGTCTCTCGCCCTTCCTAGCGGCATCCCCAAAGCCTACCCAACCCTTCCTTGATCAGCTGGCCACAGGCCAGTTTTTGCCTCTTCCTCTACCTGTAACTGGCTGCACAGGAGACATTATTGGTCTGTGTTATGTCCCCAGGTCAGTACTTCTGCTAATGCTTTTGTTCTTCGTCCCGGGCGTGGTTATGGCTGTGGCCTACGGGCTCATCTCTCGCGAGCTCTACCTTGGCCTTCGCTTTGATGGTGATGATGGTGAGATCCAAAGCCGGGTCCGAAACCAAGGAGCCCTGCCGGGTGGAGCAGCACCAGGTGGGTGAAAAGGTGAAATGCATGAGGGATGGAGCTTTGGTGATGGGCGTGACCTCCTTAGTGGGTGGATCCGAAAGAAGTGTAGAAAGGAAACAGAAGACCAGGGTAAAAGCCACGGGGAAGGGGCGTCGAGTGGATGTTGGGCTGCAATTTAAGAGGAGTTTGCCTTCTGCTTTGATCGCACCCTCTGTGCTCTATGCTCTGTGCTCTGTGCTCAGGGCCTGTCCATCAGAACGGGGCTTGCCGGCCTGAAACTAGTGTGGCTGGGGAAGACAGTGATGGCTGCTACGTGCAACTTCCGCGTTCCCGACTGGAGATGACTGCGCTGACCACTCCCACTCCTGGGTCAGGCCCTGGCCCTCGGCCCAACCAGGCCAAGCTGCTGGCTAAGAAACGGGTAGTGCGAATGTTGCTGGTGATTGTTGCGCTTTTCTTCCTGTGTTGGCTGCCAGTGTACAGCGCCAACACGTGGCGCGCCTTCGATGGCCCAGGGGCACATCGAGCCCTCTCAGGGGCCCCAATCTCTTTCATCCACCTGCTGAGCTACGCCTCTGCCTGTGTCAATCCCCTGGTCTACTGTTTCATGCACCGCCGCTTTCGCCAGGCCTGCCTGGATACATGTGCCCGCTGTTGCCCACGGCCTCCACGAGCTCGCCCCCGGCCTCTTCCAGATGAGGATCCGCCTACCCCCTCCATCGCTTCACTGTCCAGGCTAAGCTATACCACCATCAGCACACTGGGACCTGGATGAGGGGTTGAGAGAATGGAGGGTAAGACAGGACACACGATCCCTATAAAAAGACCCATCCAAACACATAAGAAACACACCAGGACTCATCCAGGTGGATACCCAACAGCATGGATAGATGCCTACACCCAGAAAGTGTTATCTTTGCTGCCCCACCTGAAACAGACTGGAGTCTCAACAAGCAAGGAGGCACACTTCTGATAGGGGACTGAGTCCCACCCTAGCCACCTGGCACTGACCCCACTGGATAGACAATCACAATGTCTGTAGCAGTGAATTTTTGCTACACAAGGGGAGCTCTAACAACGGCTGGTTGGCTCCTCATGTGTGTAAATTAATGGCACTATTCATTAATGCCCATACCTAGTGCCAGACTAACTTAGGATATTGCAGATTGTCCTCAGTCACCCAGCACGGAAAATACCAATAGGCCTAAGCACGTACCTTCCCAACATGCAAACCTTTGAGCAATGAAAAGTCCCCTTATCCCTTTCCATTAGGGACTGTGGCCCTGACCCTCTTTCTTCAACAGATCACTTCTTAAAATAATAAATGACTGAGTGTCCTCTTGGGTGTTCTGAACTTTGGGAGGCAAGTGAGCAGGTGTGGATTATGTAAAGGCTTCTTCATCTATTTTCTTCCACGACTACTCAACCCTGTGTCCAACATTGGCAAAGATGTCTTGGGTACACTCTCACTCGGTGCTCATCTTTGACCTACCCATAGTCCAGTGATGTTTCTGTGACCCAGCACAGCAGGTGGGATATTCACGACACTTCATGTTTCCTGCGTACATTCTCCCATTTGATGCCATTGTCAAAGTACTATATTAATGGATGCTTGTTAAACTTTTGATGAAAAGATAAAAGGTGAAACACTACATAAGACTTAGATTATTCAATGTGTGTTTGAAACACCAATAACCAGACTATGGCAGGTACATGAAAGTTAATTGAAGAGTAGGGTCTTTTTATTACATACTTGATCTGCTTTAGTTTCAGAACCTGGCCAAGATATGGTTGACTAGACGTACCTTCAGTAGATGTAGCAACAAAGAAACCTGGGGGTGACAGGATGGAGTGTAGGACTGGGGATCAGTGTGAGTCCCCCGAGAGAAAGGCAGAGAACAGCAACCTTATCACTTCATACAAGAGAGAGAGAGAGAGAGAGAGAGAGAGAGAGAGAGAGAGAGAGAGACAGCAAACAGATGAGGCAGATGAGGATGATAAGGAGATAATGGACAAGAATAATCAGAAGCAAAATATTGGGAGAAGAGAACTCCTTGATCTAGCAATAATAGAGAATCAGATGGTTTAAGGTTACCGCTGCTGTGATGGACACCATGACCAAAAGCAAGTTGGGGAGCAAAGGATTTACAATTCCACATCATAGTCCATCATTGAAGTGACTCAGGACAGGAACTCAAACTGGAACCTAGAGATAGAAGTTGCTGCTGGGGACATGGAGGGGAGCTGCTTACTGGCTTGTTCAACATGTCTTGATCAGCCTGCTTTCTTATAGAACCCGGGATCACCAGCCCAGGGATGGCACCACCCACAAAACAATCACTAGTTAAGAAAATGCCCAACATTTCTTGGGCAGATCTTATGAAGGCATTTTCTTTTCTTCTCTTTAACTTTCTTTTTATTTATTCTTTATGTCTCTTACATCGTGCATCTTCATCCTATCCATTTTCCTACTCCTTCATATCCACCTTCTGCCCTTGCAACCCCCTCCAAATAAAACACAATTTAAGAGAAAAAAAAAGAAAAAAGAAAAGAAACCTTGTCATGGAAGCTGCAGTGTGACACCGTGAGTTATGCAGTAAACCCTTCTGTCCATGTAACTTTGCTTGCAAGTGTCACTGAGACGAGTCATTGGTCTGACTCACAGCCTCTGGTTTCTGCTACACTGTTGATGCTGGGCCCTGACTGAGACGTCTCTTGGAAATCCTGTTGTTGCCCTCTGTCATGGAGGTCCTGCAGCTTTGGGTCTGCAGGACCGGCTCCCGCAGATCACAGATGGGGTGGATATAGGGTTGGACCAACTCATAACCTTGGCCTGGTTAGTTGCAGGGTTGGTCTGCCTGCCAACTCTTGCTGTCCTTCCCACCAGGGTGGAGCATTGTCCTGCATTGCCCTGCATTGCCCTGCATTGCCCTTGCTAGTTCACCCCTTGCAGCAATGAGCAAGGGGCAGAGTCAGTTCACGCCCATGGAGACATTTTCTGGATGGAGGTTCCCTCCTCTCAGATATCGCTGGATAACCTGTAGATGGAAAGAGAGAATTGACTCCTGAAAGTTGACCTCTGACCTCCACTTGTGCACGTGGCATGTGTATCTGCACTCGCACATACGCCGTACACACATAATAATAGTTAATCACTTTAAAATAAGAAATAACAATTAATGGCTCCTCAGCTAGGAGTTGGTACTTCCTTAGCCTCTTCCCTCTCCAGGCTGAGAGTTGAGATAGAAGAGTCCATGACAATTTGGTGGTAAATATGATTTAAATACACTGTAGGAAATTATCAAAGAATAAATTTTTAAAAATTTAAAGAACTATATAGATGTAAACCCCGAGGTGGAAAGAGTCGGACCCAAGTTTTGTGAGACATTAGGTATACAAAATTTTGAATCCTTTACTAAGAAAAAGAAGGCAAACTGAGTACACATAAAATTGCTAGAGTCCGGAGCTAGCACCTTGGGAAAGGCCTGCACAGGTAAGAGCCCTGAAATGAAAGCTTTGTTCACCTTGCCTACCGTCCACCCACTAGCCAACCACCCTAGAGGAAGGCCGGATGGAGGGAAGCACAGTGAAGAGGGACACGGGCTCTGTTTACCATCGCTTCTCCATGGTTCTGGGCTCTGAAAAGTTGGGGGAAGGAAGAAAATGAAGGAGAAGGCGTTCCAAGCTGTCAACTTAAGACCGTGCTGGTTAAAAATAGAATCCCAGCTGGTCTGAGGAGCTGGAGGGAGATATTAGACCTTACACTCATGCCAGCTTTTCTATGGGAGCAGGAATAGGCTGTCCTTAGACCCCTCGGTAGCTTTCACCAACCCTTCTAAGAGAATGGTAAGGACGGCTCCTCTATAAGGAAGGCATTGACTCCTGAGGACCACGAGAGAGAGCAGGAGCTGAAGTAGGGAAGAACTGAGTCCAGCTTCTTTGAACGTTCAGTGTGAGTCTAAGTACTGTAGCCCAGGCTTGACCTAGAAGCAAATGCAGGACATCGCTTGAGAAATACCACTGCACACCCTGACAGCCTTTCAATCACAGAACACTAATGCCTCGACCAATCAGCTCTGGGCAATGTCCTGTTTCAGATGTGAAGTCCCAAGCATCTCTCATCTGTTTTATGTTTGCTGCAACTTGGCTAACCGTGTCTGGTGCAGACTTACTGTCACTGTCCCCAGGAGGCCTTGTTTAATCACCCTGGAAGGTCTGTCTGCTTGTTCGGTACTTCATTTCTTTCTTTCTCCTGACAGTTCTTTGTGTTCCTGCCTCATTTCTCTCTTTGGAGGAAACAGAATGATTGGACGGGAGGACAACCGAGCCGGGTGACAGAGGGGTGCTGGTGAAATGGTGACACTGTAGGGGCTGGACCAGGCGTTAGACAGATTCATGGATTTCCTTCCCAAGACCCTTTCGCGGAGCAGCCCTATTTTCCAGCAGTGAGGAAGGTGAAGATGAGGAAACTTCGGGGAATTAGATAAGTCCCCACATCAGGCTCCCGACTCCAAAGCCTTTCCTCTCCACCACAGGGCTAGCCAACCTGTGCTGTGTGAAGCTGGACTTCGTGGTGCATGCCTTTAATTTCAGCAGAGGCATGAAATTACTCTACCAGGGGCAGAGGCAGCTGGATGTCTATGAGTTCAAGGCCAGCCTGGTTTACATCGTGGTTATAGGTTAGTCAGGGCCACACAGTGAGACCCCGTCTCCCCACCCCCCCAAAAAAAGCAGTACAATTTTATACAGGTTGTCTCCGTGGGTTTCAGACGCCACTGTCTAACAGGAATGATTACATTGCAGTCATAATACCATTTCAGAATTAGGTAGACTAGTGAGCATGAAATGGATCATCATTGAGTCTGGCATCATAAGGGTTAAACCTGAAATTACTTTGTGGCCAGGAGGAAGAAAAGCACCAAGAAACAAGCCCTCTACAGACAGACAGTCTATCACTGGGTCTAGAGTAACCTCCCAAGCCCTCTACAGACAGACAGTCTATCACTGGGTCTAGAGTAACCTCCCAAATGCCCAAGTGTTAAATAAATCCTTAGAGCCCAGCTTTATGATAAAGGAAAATGGTGAAAAGTGGGTGGGAGGGTGATAAAAACTGTGTTTGCTCACATGACTGTGGGTCTACCTGCATATGTGAGAGCATGTGTGTATGTGGGTATGCCTAGCATACACGTATGCTAGCATGTGGAGACAGGTCAACCTCAGATGTCTTTCCTCATGTTTGTTGAGATGGAGTCTCTCACTGACTTGGAACAGGAGACTAGCCAGAGAATGGGAAGGATCTCTCTGTCTTCTCCTGTCAAGGTGGGGCTAAAAGCGTGTACTTCCACACCTGGCTTTTTAAATGTGGGTTCTGGGGATCTAACCCAGATCCTCGTGTTTGCACAGCAAGTACATTATCAACTGAGCCAGCTCTCTGGCCAGCCCGGAACCCGCTATGTCAAAATCCACCTCTGCCTTTAGAAGTGAATAGTTTTGCTATATCACATGATCTCTACCGTGGCCCCTCCACAGCCTTAAAGCAATGGGACAGTTTAGATGCTCTCTACTTAATTAATGGACTCAAACCTGCAAAACTGTGAGCCAAATCAACTTTTCTTCTTTATAAGGCAATTGTTTCGTGTAGTTTGTTACATGGATAGCCACCCCTAACCAAAAGGGACAGACATAGTTTAAAAGGAGACTCAGAACCTGCTGTAAGATGTTTCTAGAAAGTAAAGTCAGTAACTGAACCCAACTCAGCCTGACCTCAAAGCCCATCTTTTCATCTTAAATCCAGACTAATTTCAGGGGGGCCAATAGAGGGATGGAGGAGATAGTTGAGAGCAGTCGTCCCAGGGCTTATAGCAGAGGGTACTTATTACAGGGGTACCTCTCCAGGCTTGGACCCCTCGCTCAGCAGCTCTGTTCTACAATCCCTATAGGGAAGCCCCTTGGAAACCATCTTCTATAAAGCAAAAGTACTGGGTAGTATCCTGGAGATTCCATCTTTTCTTGTTTGTTTGTTTTTCAAGACAGGGTTTCTCTGTAGCTCTGGTGCCTGTCCTAGAACTAGTCCTTGTAGACCAGGCTGGCCTCAAACTCACAGAGGTCCACCTGCCTCTGCCTCCTGAGTTCTGGGTTTAAAGGCATGCACCACCACCACCCGGCCTGGAAATTTCATCATTTAATATCTCCCAAGAAGGCAGGTGTCTCAGAATCTCCAGGTGGTAAGCTAGAGGGAAGGAGCTGTCACCATGAGCATCTAGAAGGTGCAGAAGCCACATCCCATCACACACATCTCCAATCAGATTTGACTAGTGGGGAGAGGAAGATGAGTTAAAGATTGTTCATTCAGGTTACCTCTAGGAAGTGGGAAAGGAAACAAAGCAGGAGGCATGGGGAAGACAGCAGGCCCCAGCTCAGCATCACTACGGAGACACAGTGGATGTGGGGCTCTCCAGAAAACTGCAACCTATGTTGTAAATTCCATGATCCTTGGACTGCTGGTTGCTCTCCGAACCACAATTACTGCTTCTCAAACTTAGGAGGTACTTGATCAGCCAGACGCCTGTCTCATCACTAGCAACGTGCATAAAGACCATCACCTCCCTTTGGATAGGACCCAGGCCAAAAGCAAGAGAATTTCCAGCCTTGTCATGTAGCCACATCTTAGGGATAGGAAACAGTTAATGAATTAGAGCCACTGAAGTAGAACTTGTCTTAATCAAACAGTTTTGGACGTCAGCAGCCTAAGTCGGCATAGAAGTCGTGATCGATAAGAACTGGAAGGTTGCTGAGGAATGTACACTTAGAGGATAAGGGTAGCTGGAGACAAAGTCCAGTTTCTCGGGGCGAAGAAAGAAGGCTTTGAGCAACACAGACAGAAAGCCAGGACACTCCACACTGGAATATAGGACCTCAAGTATATTTTAAGAAACAGGGTTACTTACCTAAATGTGTGCAAGGCGGTACAGCTAGCTGTAAGGACCCTACCCACACAGAAGCAAAGCCTTCCAGGCAGAACCCAGCTTGTTGGCAAAGAGGATTCCTTTCTTACCTACACAACGACGGAACGGATCAGGGCAGATGAGACCAATGTGTGCCTACTGCACGGGGAGCTAACCCACAGCCTGCTGCGACAGAGAGGTCTCTGCCTAGCCTACTCCACTGCCATTTACCAGCTTTGGAAGACCAGCCCTGACAGCGCGCTTACCCTTCTGAGCTCTGTTCTCCTTCAGCTGCCAGCATCTCTCATCTATGAACACCTGCTGCTGGCTCTCAGGGTCTCATGGAGCAGATATCTTCCTTTAGAAAAGCACACGCTTGGTGTGAGTGTTAGAGGCCCCAGCAGTGAGACAATTCTAATAGCACCCACTTATGTAACTCAAATAAAAGATAATATTGGATCATTATATCTCTACAGTGAATCCAGCCAACTTCTGCTCCCTATGAGTACTTCAGTCTCTTATGGAAACATCAAATGTATAGTGAGCTTATTAGTCATATGTGCACATCAATAGCCAACTAATTTCATAATTCAAAGACCAACAGGGTCCCTGGCTCCGGTCTTGCACCTATTTCCTTGCTGCCACAAAGAATCATATTCAAATCTCTTATCCTATTTTGTTTTGTTTTGTTTTGTACTTTCCTCCATGTCTTTTAACAGGCTGCCAATATTACTGCTGTTTTTTTTTTTTCTGTTTGGCAGAATGGTATATTCAATGCCCAACATGAAGGATGAGGATTTAACTGACGTTTCCATTTCTAATAGCACACACACACACACATCTTAACATCAGTGACAGTCTCTTGTTTCTATGTAGTCTTTCTTCAATGTCTCTGTGTATTTCTTTCTCACTTTAAGTAGGACTGACCTAGACAACCCACAAAATATCAAAATATTTAATAAACATAGACCCCAACTACATTTGCATGACTTAGCCTCACTCCACTTTAATCCAAACTCTCTTATATTCTGCTTTTAATATTTTAATTTAATATATCTTATTAATTTATTCATATTTTGAGACATGATCTCTCTATAGCTCGGGCTAGCCTCAAGTTCTTTGTGTAGCCCAGAATGACCTTGAGTTTCTAATCCTCCTGCCTCTGAAAGACCCCCGGAGTTGGGAGACTCTCACTCAAGTCTTGGGATAACACGACCCCCCAAAGAACCCACGAGAGACCGTCCTTGCTGCAATCACACGAGGTTTATTGACAGGAACCAGCGCGCTGAGGCTGAGACTACTATCCCACACAGGGGTAGAGGAGTTCTACCCTGAGTAGCTGGGAGAAGGGGTATTTAAGGGAAGAAACCACAACCCAAAGGGGATAAGGAAGGCATCATTGGAAGATTTCAAAAATACCTGTGAAAATCACAAGGAGTTAATTCCCCGTTTCTCAAGATTGCTTTCAAGATTATAATCTAACTTTGTGGTCAGCCAGTTCCTGGAACAAAGTCACTGAACTGGCTAACCTAGATTTTTGGCTCTACTCTTCCTGCTAGGGTGTCTGGATTTTTTCTGGTCTTTCACCTCCACCTCCAAAGTGCTGACATTACAGGATTCTACCACCATATCTGGTTTATGTGGTGCTAGAGACTGACCTGAAGCCCCACACATGGCGGGTAAAAACACCGCCAGCTGAGCTCCATTCTTAACTCTCATAGCTTTTTAAATTAATGCTGAGTTTTGAAAATGTTCATTATGACTGAGAGTGTAGCCCAGTAATAGTTTATTCAGCATTCATTGGAGCCCTGCATCCAATCCCTAGCACCATAAAAATAAATAAATAAATAAACAAATAAGTTCCAGGTATGGTAGCCTAGGCCTATAATCTAAGCATTTTGGACTTAGAAGTAGGAGGCTTGATAGTTCAAGGCCAGCCTGGCTACATAACCAGTCTTGGAAAAACAAATATAGGAGCTGGTGAAGGGGCTTATTGGATAAAGGTGCTTGCTGCAAGATTGATGATATGAGTACCGAGACCCACAAAGTAGATAGAGAGGACTAAGCCCTGCAAGTGTCCTCTGGCCTTCACAGGTGTGTCAAGGCATGTACATGTCCACTCATACACACACAAACACATACACAAACACACACATACATACACACTAAATTTAAATTTATGTGCAAAATATTAAAATATTTTCCAGCTTGATTATTTAGTTGTTTTTTTCTTCTAATTCTCCTTAAATAGTATAACCAGACCAAGGCCATCACCCTGGCCCTAACAAATCCAGCAGATTTTGTCAAATGTATGCGTGAAAGACAAAATTTTAATGCAATAACTTGTGTATATGAATTTCTCTGTCTGCCTTCTCTTTGTGAACCAGATGCAAGCTCTCAGCTACTGCTCCAGTGCCTTGTCTGCCTGCTGCCACCATACTCCCAGCCATGACGCTCACTGAAACTAGAAGCAAGACCCCAATTTAATACTTTCCTTTATAAGTTGCCTTAGTCATGGTTTCTTTTTACAGCGATAGAAAGGTAACTAAGACAAGGGGTAAACAGGCTAGGGTCTTTGGAGGGTGTAACATGAGGGGGCCTGTTTGTTGGGGGGTTTTTTTGTCCTGTCTGGCCCCCCAGCTGTTTAGTCCCAGAGAAAAATCATATTGAGATTTCTATAAGTTATAAAGCTGATTGGCCCATTAGGTCAGGCTACTTATTAGCTAACTTTTATATCTTGATTAACCCATTTATCTGATCTATTTTAGCCATGTGGCTCAGTACCTTTTTTAGTGGGGCAGCTCACATCCTGCTGCTTGGGTGGTCTGGGCAGGAGTGGGAGGAATCAACTTCCTCCTCCCCAGAATTCTCCTGCTCTCCTTGCATCATTTTCACTTTCTGTCTGGTTTTCCCACCTACACCTCCTGCCTGGCCAATCAGCGTTTATTTAAAACATGATTGACAGAATACAGACAACTCTCCGGCACCAGGAGGGAATCTTAATTACCTAGATCTTCAGATCTTTCCTTAAGGGCTGGTCAGATCTCTGATAGAATGCTTTCCTAATTCCTGCTTAGCGTTGGATCCACAGGGATCATGCAAAGATGGAGGGACACACTACCAAAGTCTAATAAACCAGAAGCAAACTTTATTTCAGGGAATAAATAAATAAATAAAATCTCCATGAGGCACAAAAAGCTTATTAGCTAGCTGAGACTGAAAGACCTCTGTCGCAGGGAGACTCAAGACTCGGGATAACACGACCCCCCCCCCCCCAGGAACTCACCAGAGACCTCCTTGCTGCAATCACACGAGGTTTATTGACAGGACAGGAACCAGTGCACTGGGGTCGAAACTCATTTCCCACGCAGGGGGAGAGTTCAACCCCGAGTAACTGTGAGAAGGAGTATTTAAGGGAAGAAACCATCCAAAGGGGTAGGGAGGGCGTCATTGGAAAATTCCAAAAATACTAGTGATCATTGGAAAGATTCCGAAAATACCAGTGATAATCACAAGGGGGTAACTCCCTGTTTCCCGAGATTATAATCTAACTTTATCTTCAGCTAGTTCCTGAAACAGAGTCACTGAACCAGTTAATCTAGATTTTTGATGCTTCTCTCCCTGCTTAGATTTTTGGCTCTATTTTTTCTGCTAGAGGGGTCTGGATTTATCCAGGTCTTTCAAGGCTACAGCCAGAGATGGATTTGTAAGGCTGTAGCAAAGGATGGTTTTTGAACCCTCCCTTTTTATATTAAGAAGCAACAAGTATTAGACAATAACAAAGGAATTTTTACAATCTTGAGGTGAAACTCAGATACAAACTGCCCTTCTTTGCAACTTTTAGTAACAGGTTTTTTCAGTTAAACTAGTGTTTGTATCTAGTCCATTGTTTTTCCCTAGTGTTCCCTGACAGTGTTTACCAAGGCTCTGCCCCTCCCTTGACACTGTCAGATTCACATGGCAGTGAAGGGTACTGGAAAATGCACAACCAAAAAGTCAAAAGTCAAGTACATCCCATCATTTAAAAGTTAACTCAGCTCACATCAATTGCTGGTCATGAGTGGTCAGGGTGGTTATCTGAAAGCTGATCCTCAGTTTGCAGAGCAACCCTGAGTTTGCAGAGCGACCCTGAGTTTGCAGAGAGCCACTTCAGCCTTGCAAACAGAGCTATGGGTTGTAAAGCCGAGTAACTCACTGTTAATAGTTAATCCTCAAGCTGCTGAGAAAGCTGCTGACAGCAGCCTGTTCTTATTCTCCTAGGCTTACAACTTCATATTTATTTATTTCTACTTACTTTTGAAACCTACATTTTTATATTCTTATTCTTGCGCTCTTCAGTTAGGAGGTAAAGTCTTGGCTCTGGAGCTCGAGGAGTCCATGGGAGAAAGAGGACCAGGCTGGCTGCCTGGGCACTTAGTATGGATATCCATACTATATCCACACTCAGGTTTCCAGCTTGTTTGCCACGTGCTGCTCTCTAAGGTATCTGGGGGACCCTTAACTCTTCCTCCTCCAGGTAGGTCACCAGGGTTCCATCTGCTGAGAGGAACAAGAGAGTTAGGGAGGAAATCTACAAGCTAACCCTCTCCTCAACAGCTTTCACCCATCTTCTATTATTATTTTTCTTCCCATGCCAGTTTTATTTCTAGGGAAGCCTTGCCTCACCGACTTCTCTGCCCTTTGAAGGGCTTATCATAAAATTATGGCAATTCTTCACTTTCTCAGTGCTAAGAGTCTACTTATCTGAGTCCACTAAGCTAATAAATACAAACTAATCATTTTCTTTATGGTTTCCAAAACCTTGTCTCACCATCTCTGAGAACTTAGTCTGTTGGGAAGGGGAGCCCAGAGGTGAGAGTCCAGGTTAGTGATACAGCACCTGCCTAGCATGCACGAGGCTCTGGTTCAGTCACCAGCATAATGGGGTGGGTGGTCCTTTTAAATCCAGCTAAGAGATCAGAGCCATCAATCCCTTGGCATGGTGCCCAATGGGAGCCAGAACCGGAAGATGTACCGCCAGGTGGGTACATTGAGCAGGAGCAAATGAAGAAATTTTACACCCAACTTTCTTTAGCTTTCATCCATGTGAAAAGACTATAATGGGTTAAAAATTCCTTTCACCAAAGTTCATATGGAGAAAGGAGGACAAAATGTTTTCAACTGCATTCAAAGTACAGTCTTTACTAGCCCAAGCCCCAGGCCCTTGCTCTGTCTTTCTCTTGGAGTTTAGAGCAGCAGGTTGGGGGTAGGGGTAGGGGTTGGGTAGTTGCTTTGAGACTGCAACTTGGCTTTCTGAAGAGAAAATACCGAGCGTTCTTGTGAAGACACCAAGTCACCTCCAGTAGATTCTAATTTCCCAAATAACCCTCTTAATCGTAGCTATTGTAATTTAACAGTCACAGAATTACAAGGACAGTTCTTTTACACAAAAAGGGCAGGTGAGGAGTAACCTCCCACAGGTCAGGACTGGGTCTTGCCTGCTAGGTCTCTTCAGCGTATTTCCTCCTTGGAAGGAAGGTCAGACTCAAGATCAGAGCCTGGAGGTGGAACCAGCTAAAACCGGCTCAGAGGGAGATGTAAATATGCTAAATGTGTCCCAGGGAGGCCCCTACTCGACACACAAACTTCTGGTTCCTGAAAGAACTGAAGTTAAGGCTGCTCTTCAAGTCCCAGGAAAAGCCAGGTCAGCTTCTCCTTCTCAAGGACTGTGGCCCTGACCTCCTGCAGCTCCCTGATGGAAACTACAGAGGACTTGTATTTCCAACACCTGACGAAGAACAGCCCCGAAGCTCACAGGCTGAGGTCAGGAAAGCTGCTATTGACACATAAAAATCAGTAATGTCACAAGTTAAAATGGCATTTGGGACCAGGAGGGGAGAAAGAAGAAAATATTTGTACTAGGTGGGAGAGGGGAGAGAATTGGAGTTGAACAAAGGGAAGAATTGAAAGTAAGGAGCCAGGACCAGGACGATGGGTTTATACGAGAAGAGCAGCAGCCAGGCTTGGAGAAGGGGAGGAGTAAATGGACAGGAGGAGAGAGGGAAAGAAACGAGAGGAAGGGAAGTCATGGCATGGAGGAAAGGACTCGTGAAGCCTGCTGGTGAGTTCTACTCCAGCGAGGAACGTGCCTCACCAAGAAGGGCTTGTGTTGCTGTGAAGCCAGGAAGTCGCTGACTGGACAGGTCTTGACCCTGCTCTTTTTGGACAACCTTGCAGGGCTCTGGCTCTCAAGGCCTAGCAGACATGGCTACACAGGCTGGCTTCTCTGTCATGTCAAATGGAGGCTGGAGGGTGCTGCACCTTTGTCAAACAACACCTAACTCTTTCAGAACGCTGCCTCTTGTTCAAGCACCCTGCAGTACCTATACAGTGATGTGGTGGTGGCATTATCTCCTGTCTACAGATGAAGAATGAACTCAGGTGAAATGACTTATCCAGCCCCATAATTCAAGAAAATAACTGAGTAAAGCTTTCTAGTGCTGGTCAGTCAGCAAACATCACCACCATCACTATTTTCTCCAAATGACAGCGGACAAGGCAGAGATGGTGACCTGAGCCAACAACCAATGTCCCCAGGTTCCTAGTTATCCCCTCCTGTTATGGTTTGGGTGTGAAGTGTCCCCAGCAAGCTCATATGCTTGAACACTTGGACCCCAGCTGGTGGCACTATTTGAGGAGGTTATGGAACTTTTTGGATACTCAGCCAAAGTGGCAGTCATAGGGCCGTAGGGTGGTACCTGACAAGTATAGGCCAGTGTGGTAGTTTGAAGGCAACTGGGCCTCATAATCTCACAGGAAATAGCACTATTAGGAGGTATGGCTTTGTTAAAAAAAAAAAAAAAAGTATCACAGTGGGGAAGACTTTGAGGTGTGCTATGCTCAGGATAGTGCCCAGTGTCTCAAAGATGCTCAGCTACTACTTCAGCACCGTGTCTGCCTGCTTGCCACCGTGCTCCCCATCATGATCCTCCCCACCGTGCTCCCCGTCATGATCCTCGCCGTCATGATCCTCCCCACCGTGCTCCCCGTCATGATCCTCCCCATCATGCTGTTTTTGTGAAGTATTCATCCAGTCACAGTGATGCAAAAAGAAACGAACACATCTTCCCTTCCATGAAGCCTTGGGTGGCAGGTTTTGCTCTCATGAGGCTTTGGACCTCCCAGCTCTTCTGTAGCATCCTGAGTCTTCCTTATGGAGCCCTGTGAGGTATGCTATTGCTGAGAACAGTAATCGATTCAGAGTTTTGGAGCTACTCAGTCCCTGCTTAGGTGGTATCAAATACACTCAGGTGACACTCTCTGTTCTTTTGGAAGTGAGGCAATGCCACAACTGTCTCAACTCTAGGGCTGGCTTTCCTGTTGTGCCTTACTGTTCCATGAAGTGTTTAACCATTCTTTTTCTGACTATTGTGCAAGATCCGCATGGCTTCAGTGGTCATTTAAAGCACTAAACCTAAGGAAAGCTTCTGGCCTGGGGCTTTGGATTGGTGAGTAGAAGCAAGCAAGATGAGGGTACAGGAAAAGGTGAGGAGAGTGAACCCCTAGTGATTCTGATAATTCTCTGACCTCAGTTCTCAACAGTATTTCCAAAATTTCCATTGTAATAAGAACCGTTTTTTTTTCTCTTTTCTTGGATAATGTGATTCTTTAATTCTAAGACAAACTCCAGGAATCTGGAGTTTTAACAACCCAGTATTGATTCCTTTCTCAGTATAGACTGTCCCCAGTTTCCAGGCCCATCATGACTCTGTATCTGGCCAGGAATCCAGAGCCTTTATCCCTATACACACAAATCCTCACTAATACACCCTGACACATTTAACATTTCCCACTTCTTCTGATCGCTTCCTAAGCCTCTAGTCTCCTCCATTTGTTCAAAAGCCCCGTTTGGAGTCTGGCATGGTGTCACAGCTCTATAATCCCGGCACTTAGGAGGCAAACGAAAATCAAGAGTTCAAGGCCAATCTGGGCTACCGCTCAACAAGATTTCCCCCAGAAAAGTAAAAGTCCAGTTGCTCCTGATGTTCATCTCTTCACCAGCAATTTCCTCTGCCCAAATGTTTCCTTCCTCTTCGTTTGACTAATTTATTCTATTGATTCAGTCAAGTCTGTTTAAAAGTCTCAAGAAAAGAATATCTTCTACTCTCTTAGTCTAAATTGTCCTCCAACATTCTCTTTATTGACTTTCAGTTTTAATTTTTAGCACACACAAACATGTAGGGTTCCTTAATGTTTTGTTTGTGCTCTTTCCCTTAGCACAGTAACTTCCATGACCTCGGGTCCCTCGCACAGGCAGCCAACCCAGAGAATGTTTATTTTTAAAAAGATAGGGAGGAGGGATTCATGGCCTCAATAACCACCAGACTATTCTGCATTCCCAAAGCCAACTGCCTTTCTTTGATCTCGCTCTATTTGTGCCTGGGTTCAAGTCCTGACGTTTCCCAGGCTTTCCTAGCTATAGCACAACAGATGAATCTTTTCCACTTTGTAAATCTCCAATGTATCTTCACTGCCTTTCTCCCTATTCTCCTGGGTTTTGTCTAATTCATTCCCTCCTCTCAAAACTATTTATTTTTATTTCACATGTATGAGTGTTTTCTAAATAAAGTTGTTTATTTATTTTACACCCAGGCTGCAGTAGTTTACCCTCCCTCTTCTCCTCCCAGCTCATCCTCCCCACTCCCTCTCTGTTCCCATCCCCCATTCCACTCTTCCTCCATTTCTGTTTAGGAAAGGATAGGTCTCAAGTTGCAGTAAGACTAAGCACCTCATCATGTATTAAGACTGGGCAAGGAGACCTAATATGGGAGTAGGGTCCCAAAAGTCTGTAAAAGAATGGGACACAGTCCCTGTTCCCATAAGAGGACCAAGTCCTACAAGAGGACCAAGTCCTACAAGAGGACCAAGTCCTACAAGAGGACCAAGCTACACAGCTGTCACACATGTGCAGAGTGCCTAGGTCAGCCCCATGCAGGCTCCCTGATTGTCGATTCAGTCTGTGAGCCTCTATGAGCCTAAGTTAGTTGATTCTGTGAGTTTTCTTATGAGCGTTTTTGTCTGACTGTCTGCAAGTGCCCCGTATACATACAGTGCCTGTGGAGGCAGAAGGAGGCATCAGATTCTCTGGAACAGCAAGCTGCATTGTGGGCTCTAGGAACCAAATCTTGGTTCTGCAAATGAGTGACTTTAGCCACTGAGCCATCTCACCAGGGCCCAAATCCCCTTCTTTTGCTGCTGTTGCTTTTTATTTTTGTTTTTGTGACAGGGTTTCCTTGTGTAACAACTCTGACTGTCCTGGAACTAGTTCTTGTATAGACCAGGCTGGCCTCCGACTCACAGAGATCCACCTGCCTTTGCCTCCCGAGTGCTGGGATTAAAAGTGTGCACCACCACCACCCAGCTCCATATTCCCTTCTTAAAGGTGTGATCCAGTTGATAAATTGCTAGGAACAAAAGACCTTAAGCCCCACTCAGACTTAAGACAGAATCGGCACTTTAACAAGTTACCTGGTTGGTGGTTCCTTTATACAATAATGTTTGTAAGATACTAATACATGGGATGTAACTTTTTATTCCACTATTCAATATATTCATATTTAAGGCAATTTCTAGCCTCCACTTGCTCTTCATCATGTAAGCCTCCTTAGTGCTGAAGTCCTGGAGCAACTTAATTTCTGCTCCCTCTGCGTAGGAGCTAGCTTCTTCCTTGACTGCTAATAAAACTTCACATGGGTTCCTATAGCTTTTCCCAGACTCTTGGAAAAATTTAAAAGTACACCAGTCATTTTTAGTAATAAATCAGTCACAGTTCAGAAGCTCAAATATCCCCAGTCATTCATAATAGTCAAATTCTGAATTTGTTGCTGTTGCTGTTTTTTAATTACTTTAAAAATACTTGTTAAATTTTTCTTCAAGTGATATATTTTGATGATGTACCTTTTCTTCCCCAACTCTTTCCAGATCCTCCCCATCTCCCTCTCCACCCAACTTTATGTTATTTCTCTCTTAAAATAAATAAATAAATAAATAAATACCAACAGACAAAAAGACAAGAAAGAAAGAAAGAAAGAAAGAAAGAAAGAAAGAAAGAAAGAAAGAAAGAAAGGCCAAAGTAAAAGAAACAAAAAAGCCCCATGCCCCCAAACAAAAATCTAAAAGCACTGAGTCTGTTCTGTGTTGGCAGCTACTCACTGGTAGGGTGGTGTGGGAGAATTGTCTGTATTCTGTCAATCATGTATTTTAATAAAACGCTGATTGGCCAGGCAGGCAGTATAGGCGGGAAAACCAGACAGGAAGTAGAAGTGATGCAAAGAGAACAGGAGAATTCTGGGAAGCAGAGAAGTTCCTCAGCATTCCTGTCCAGACCACCAAAGAGGAAACATGTAAGCTGTCACACTGAGAAAGGTATGGAGCCATTATGGCTAACATAGATGAGAATAATGGGTTAATATAAGTTATAAGAGTTAACAAGAAGCCTGACCTAATGGGCCAATCAGTTTATAACCTTATGGAGTCCTGTGTGTAATTTCTCTTTGGGATTTGCCGGCTGTTGGGGTACCGGGCGGGACGGAAACCCCAACAAGCCGGCCTTCGTGTTACAGTAGGGGTTCTTCCCTGGGGTGTTGCCGATATGTCCAGGGATACTCACTCCATTGGAGAAAACGAACTTCTCCTTTCCCAGCAGTATCAATTGCAAATAGTCTTTGTAAAATGAATGTAAGTAGCTTAATAAAAGAGGTTTTTTTTCTAAAGTAATAGTGTCAGGTATATTGCAATAATATTACACTTTGGAAAGCTTTTTCTAACCTTTTACATATCAATAAGTTAGTATTACCCTTGTCTCAGTCAAGGTTACTATTGCTATGAAGAAACACCATGACCAAAAGGAGCATGAGGAGGAAGGGGTTTACGTGGCTCACACTTCACAGCACTGTTCACCATCGAAGGAGTCAGGATAGGAACTCAAACAGGGCAGGAACCTGGAGGCGGGAACTGATGCAGAGGCCATGGAGGGGTGCTGCTTACTCGCTTGCTCCTATGGCTTGCTCAGTCTGCTTTGTTATAGAGCCCAGGACCACCAGGCAAGGATGTCCCACCCACAATGAGCTGGTCCCTCCCCACCAATCACTAATTTAAAAAATATGCCCTACAGACTTACCTACAGTCCTATCTCAAGAAGGCATTTTCTCAACTGAGGCTTCCTCCTCTCAGATGACTCTAGATTGTATCAAGTTGACATAAAAACTAGCCAGGACACTCCTAAAGCTTAAGATTATGAAAATATATATATTGATGTGTAATTCAATTTAATCATAATCCATAAAGTTTTTCTTTATTTGGGGGTTTAACAATGTTATTCATGTATACAATGTGCTGTGATCATATTTACCTGCTGTTGTGCCCTCTTAACCCCTTTGCACTCCTGTCAATCCCTTTCTTCTTAATTAGTTCCTAGCCTACCTTCATGTGTGTGAGTGTGTATGTATGTCTTTGTATGAATGTGTGTATGAGTATGTGTATGTGTGAGTATGTGCATGCATGTGTGTATGTGTGTGTATATATGTTTGCATGTCTGAGTTTGTGTGTGAGTGCATGTGTGCATGCGACAGGGTATGCAGGTTTTATTCAGGCAGTCACTGCTCTGTATTCATGACTGCAACAGCTGCATCACGTCTTGAGAACAGCAGTTTCATAACACTCCTCCCCATCCTCTTGACACTCACGATTTTTGCCGCCCTAAAATGTCTTTAAGAGTCTATCGCTCTCTACAGGGCCTGAAATGGCCATCTCCTGTAACCAGGCAAGACTTTCAGTGGAGGGAACAGGACACCAAACCAGCCACATAACCTTCAACCTACAATTTGTACTGCCTACAAAATGTGTTGTGGGACAGAAATTGTAGGAGTGGCCAACCAGTGACAGTTCCCTTTGAGACCCATGCCATGAGAGGAAGCCCTGACACTGCCTGGAGGGCCAGGATCCAGAGGCTGAATTGAGAGACCTAGGATAGAACCAACATGACTGGCAAAAAAAGTTAATGAAATGATTCCAAATGATATTCTGCTATACTCATTGATTGGTGCCTAGCCCGATTGTCATCAGAGAGGATTGACCCAGCAACTAATGGAAGCAGATACAAAGACCCATAGCCAAACATTAGGATGAGCACAGGAAATCCTGCAGAAGGGGGTGGGGGAGTCAAGTACACACACAAAAACAAACCATAAAACCAACTAACCGGGGCTCATAGGGGCTCACAGAGACTGAACTGACTATCAGGGAGCTGAATGGGATTGACTCACGTAGTCTGCATATATGTAACTTTTGTGTAGCTTGGACTTCTTGTAGGACCCCTAGAAGAGGGAACAGGGACTGTCTCTGACTCTGTTGCCTGCTTTGAGGACCCTTATCCTCCTACTGGTTTGCCTTGTTCAACAACTTGATATTTCAGGTTTTGTTGATACTCATAGGAGGCCTGCCCTTCTCTGAATAAAAGCAGAGGAGGAGTGGATGGAGGGTGCAGAGAAGAGGTGGGGGAGGGACTGGGAAGAGAGCAAAGAGGGGAAACAGTGGTCAGGTTGTAGAAAAGTTAATATCAGTATTTCTTAAAAAGAAAAGTAAAATAAACACATCAGATTCCAGTGAAGGAAAGAAGAGTCCATCACTCCCTAGAAAAGTCAATAATTTGCTGCATTCGATTTGCTGATATTCTAACTGATCATTAGAAGCAATTGAGCTTTAGCTGTTACACTACTCTTGATGCATCTCATGAGAACTTTGTCCATCCAGAAAAGTGTGCTCAGACTTTCTTCCCTACATCTAACTTGCATGGGTAAAACGTTGCTGGTGTGATTGCATGGGCCAATGAGGGGGTAGAGAGGTATTTGCAATCAGGCTGACACCTGAGCTAGTTCCCGCATCCCACAAGGTAGCAGGAAAGAATCAAGACCCCAAAATTGTCCTTTTACTGCCACACACACACACACACACACACCTCTGTGCTTACACACAGATGAGCACAAAGTAAATAAATAGTAAATATTTAAGAAGTTGAACACTTCCTCTGTGGCTCCTGAAGATTTGTCAGTGTTTCAGTTTACCAATCTTGATAGTGCTTTGTCCATGTTAGGCGGCAAACAGCACAGTGCTGTTATCACTGATGATTTTGGTTATCATTTGCAGTGTTTGTTTGGCTGAAATCTTACTTTTAAACTTGAATCCAACATATTCTAAGCCAGTAATTCTCTTTCTTTTTTTTAAACTGTTTTTTTAATGTTTGGATATTTTGCCTATATGTATGTCTGTGTACCACATGCATGTAGTACCTGTCGGGGCCAAAAGAGGGAAACAGATTCTCTGGAACAAGAGTTACAGCTGGTTGTGAGCCGTCATGTGAATGTTGAGAACTAAATCCTGGGTTCTTTGGGAGCCAAATCTCAAGTCCCATAAGCTAGTGATTTTCACATGAGGTTGACCATCAGACTTGCCCATGGAATTTTACTAAAATACAGATGCTGAAAATCCCAGCAAGTAAGAGGTAGAGTCAATAGGATCTCAGCTAAAGTTGTCCTTGACTGCAAACAACCTAAGTTATGTGAGACCTTGTCTAGGAAATTAATTGATCAAATTTAATTTAGTACAACTGTTTAAGGTAGACTCCATATCTCATTATTTAATATTTTACTACACACTCAGTGATGGTGATAAATACTCAAGACTCAAGAATTATAAATGTTACATCTCCAAATTTTCCCTCTATATTTGTCCATTTTTATAAATTAACTATAATATCATTGTATTTTTCCAAAATGGTAGCAATTATTAGCAGTGTAGAAGTAAACCAGCTTTTTTTTTTTGACATGGCACGCTACAAATTCCTTATTGGTTATTTTTGTAATGGGATCACATTAGATCATTCTTTAAGAAATCATTAGCAATTAACCAAAGTCATTTGGAGTCTTTGTTATCCATGGATAGGTTTTTATTTTATGATGTTATATAATTCATTACATTATATTATTTCTTTCAATGTTCTACAATCAACTACAGGCTTGGTATATCCCCGTCTTCAACAAAGACAGTCTTAGAACTACTGAAAAGGTATGGAGAAGCACTTTAAGCTACTGGTACTTTAATCAGTACAGCTTAGGTGCAGGTTTGCTTACGTCACTATAGGACAGGACCCGCAGGCCAACACAGAATTTCCTGAGCTCCTCTTAGTCGATAAGCAGATGGGTTTATAGTATTTCCAACCTGAGATCCAGCACACACACAAAAAAGGAATTAACTACATAGAACTGAAAGAACTAATGAGAGATTATTGCAGCTATCAGTCTAAAATATTTTTAGTATTTTCATGTGTTGTCTAGATATACAAGAAAGCTAAGTTATCTACATCCCATACACTTAAATACGCTCGCTGTTTGGTGTTGAGGGTGAAATCAGGCTCTCGTGCATGCATTCTAGGCACACTTTCTACCTCTGCGCTATCCCCCACCTGAAGCCACACGGTTCCATAGATTTTGCTTTTGTAAATGGAAGTGGAATTTTTATGTGAAACTTATTCTCCCTGCCTGATCTTTGAAAAATTCAACAATTCTTTATCAATCATTCTCATTTTAAAAGTTTATTTATTTTTATTTTATGCCTGTGAATGTTTTGTCTGAATGTGCGTACGTACCAAATGCTTGCCTGGTACCCATGGAGGCCCGAAGAGGGTACTAGATCCCCTAGAACTAGAGCAACAGATGATTGTTAGCTGTTTTTACTAGTAAAAATAATTTTTATAGCTCTAATAATGGCTACTCGCATAAGTACGAGCAGGAGGTTATTTACCAGAACATGGGCAATGTATCAGTAGCTATGCCAACAAAGAGAGTGGCATCCAAGCAAGTGCCCATTGTCCTGCAGCGTGTGACGAGGGCCATGCATGAGGAAGTGATGACAGGTCCAATATTGTAACACAGCTCTCGTGAGTCCGTGGTTGCAGTGGCCATGTCACTTCTAGAAGATGACATTTTGCATCCTCTGCCTCACATTCTGCTCAGTCCCTCTTTCTCCAAAGTTTCCGGAGCCGTGGAAGACTTGACGCAGATTCCTGGCTAGGGCCACTGTTCTTTCATCTCTGCACTGTGACCATTGTGAGCTTCTTCAATAACCACTGCAAAATGAGTGTCTCCTACAGAGGCTGACATCCCACAAATCTATGGAGATAAAAATAAATATTT
The DNA here is from genome assembly GCF_982192425.1 of Myodes glareolus. Taxonomy (NCBI): domain Eukaryota; kingdom Metazoa; phylum Chordata; class Mammalia; order Rodentia; family Cricetidae; genus Myodes; species Myodes glareolus. The sequence continues at coordinate 99,518,255 of NC_142032.1, read as the reverse complement.
AGAAGGCTTGTCCTGGTCCCCTTGAGGCTGAGGCTTATGGCCTCCATAGCCACAGGCTCTTGGTCAGATTTACAGTACCAGTCAGGAGTTGCCTGGCCTCTACAGACACTGACAATTAAACATAAAAAAATTTTAAATTCGTATTAGAGGGAACATGCAGTGTTTGTCTTCTGAGCCTGGATTACCTTACTTAGCATAATATCTTCCAGGTCTATGCATTTTCCTGCAATTTTCATGATTTCGTTTTTCTTTTCAGCTGAATGAAATTCTATTATGCCCACTCATCAGCTGATGGTCATCTATAATGCATGAGTCTTTAGATTGGCTGTTCAGAGCAGTACAGCCATTCTCATCTCCTTTAATGTCCCTCATCGGAAGTGCAGAGGCCTGCGTCCAGCTGTTCATCTTCTTATGTATCCCAGAGGCTACAATGCAGTTGAGCAGCTTTCAAGATGTGGGTAGAAGCTTCGCTATATTTAATAAAGTCCGTCTGCTGTCAAATGTGTGCAAGCATGTGTATGTATGTGTGTGTGTATGTGTGTGTTGTATGGGTTTGTGTGTGTATGTGTGTGCATGTGTGTACATGTGTGTGCGCGTGTGTGTATGTGTGTGCCGTATGGGTTTGTGCGCATGAGCACAGTGCCTTTGGAGGCCTAAGGAGGATGTCAGCTCCTCTGAAGCTGGTGTTGCAGGTAGTTGTATGAGCCATCTGAACTCCAGTTGAGCCGTCTTTCTGCCCCTCAAAGAATACTGTAAACATTGCAAAGTCTTTCATCAGCTTGCTGTAATCCACTAACATGATTTAGGGGTGGGATTCTTGCATGACAACTCACATTCCAAACCAACAATGTACATTATTTCCTTAAAGGCTACCCCTTAGACGTAACTAAGTCTGAAATACCATGATTAAGACTTTTTTTTTTAAAGATTTATTGATTTATTATGTATATAGTATTCTGCCTACATATATCCTATAGGCCAGAAGAGGGCACCAGACCTCAGTACAGACGGTTGTGAGCCACCATGTGGTTGCTGGAATTGAACTCGGGACCTCTGGAAGAGCAGTCAGTGCTCTTAACCTCTGAGCCACCTCTCCAGCCCCTGATTAAGACATTTTGATGCATGTAAAAGATTAAAATTCAGATTTGTCACTTAATTGTGATCAACACCAAGGTAAGTCAGTAGATAAACCTTCCATATCACACAGAATGGCATGTTTACTTTGTTTTACCTTGGTCCACCATCCCTTTTCTCTCAGAGGAATGTTCTTAAAAGTTAGGAATAGCTGGGCGGTGGTGGCGCACACCTATAATCCCAGCACTTGGGAGGCAGAAGCAGGTGGACCTCTGAGAGTTCAAGGCCAGCCTGGTCTACAGAGCGAGTTCCAAACAGGTCCCAAAGCTACAGAGAAACCCTGTCTTGAGAGGGGGAAAAAAATGGAGGAATAGTTTTATAATTTCCTGTAGGAGATTGCAAAGATCCAAGAAGTCTAGGGGTCAAGTCCTGCACACTATTGAGTGTCTTTTCTCCAGCTTCGCGTGTGCTGTTTCTCAAATAGGCAATGATTCACTGGTCCGGAAAGCCACTATCTGCAACATTTTCCTCCTATTTCCACTACTCCTCTGTGTCTCCTCTATTCCTTTTCCTTTATGAACCATTTTAAAACCACAGTCCATGCTCTTGTTAGTGACCTAAAACTTCTTCCACAGATTCAGGAGGTAGATTTCCTTGAAATGAGCAAAAGTTTCTTAAACAGGGTACAAAAGAGGTAATCTATCCTAGAATGTCCCGCAGTCAACAATCTGAACAGTGGTAGGAAGCAGCTACAATTAAATTCTCTTATAGCTGAGGCTAGGGATGTAGTTCAATTGGTAATGTTTACCTGGCATGCAGGAGGCCTGGGTTAGATACCCAGCACAGAGTGAGATGGGCAGGATGATATAACGATGATGTAAGGCTCACTCAGGAGGTGAGGGCAAAGATAGACCAACCTAGGCTACATAGCAAGTTCCAGGACAAGCTAACGACATAGTGAGATCTTGTATCAAAAAAACAGAAACAAAAACAAAAGAAAATGAGAGGAGGGTGCCCAAAATGCATAGATGCTGCAGATAAATTAAGGAGATAAATTAAGGATAAATTAAGATAAATTAAGGAGAAAGTTTCTTGACCTTGGCCTCTATCTTCAAGACAGCAAACTAGCAGAGGCATTTGGAGGGTCAAGCCTACAGTTAGGTTGAGTCCATGTCTTAGCTGTTGTGGATTGTATTGCAATAAACATTTCCTTAAAGTTGTACTGTAGGTGGATTGTATGGTAAATCTATCTTCAGTTGTTTTGGGGGGTTTTCTTATTGTTTGTTTAAGGATCTCCATGTAGGTCTCCATAGTAACTGAACTAGTTTACATTCTCACCAAAAATTATATTTGTATATATTACGTGAAAGAAGTAAGCTGTCCAAGGGAGTGAAGGGGTTGGAAGGACATCATCAAATTATAGGTTTGCCCCAGTTCCATTTCTGCAGCTATAAGAAAATATTCTGACAAAAAGGACTTAGGGGAGAAAGGATTCCAGGTTACAGTCCATCATCGGAAAAAGTATGCAGGATAGCCTGTCCGCTCTCGGCTCGCCTTCTCTTACTGCTTGAGATCTCCTGCCTAGGAAATAGCTCTACCTGCAAAGGGTGGGGTCTTCCTATATCAATTAGCAATCAAAACAAGCCCCACACACACTCACAGGCTAATCTGATCTGAATGATTCTCATTAAGGCTCTCTTCCCAGGTGATTCTAGGTTATGTCAATTTGACAGGTAAAAACAGTCAGCACAGACATGTATAAAATGCCATATGAAGCCCCTTACTATGTAAAGTGAATATATGCCAATCCTTTTTTTAAAAAAAAAAAGTAGTCTAGGCTGAGATTTCTCACAGAAACTTCCAGAAAATAAAATTAAAGAAGTCCCAGATGGTAAATTAACATTCTTGCTGTACCTATGCAAATAACCTCACCAAACCTAATGAGGCCAGACTCATTTTGTGATCAAAAATCTTTGAGATGCTTTTTTAAAACAATCCAAAATGGAGAGACTATAAAGAAAAAATTGTGGTTAAGTAAGAAATTGCGTGTTGTCATTCTAGGGCACAGCTGGGCTGTCTGATTCTGATTCGGGGAAGCTAAGCTGTTCTGCCACGTGTGAGTAACTGACAGTAACTCCGTCTTGTCCATAGAAATGCAAATGGTTTCAGTCAGATGGAAAAGCAACACACAAAGCTCACTATGGCTCTGTTTGCCCCTTCACTTTAGTCTCCAGTCTCTGAATATGCCTTTCTTAAGTCCTCCTCTAACCAGGAAGATGTCCCACTAGTTTCCTTTAATGCCATCATTTTTACATCTGTATGAGAATCATAATTTTACCCAAAAGGTACCTTTTAATTCCTACTTCGAACTAAACCATTTAATTAAGGTTCCATGTGACCTCACCTTTGTTTCAATCACAGGTAGCTTAGAGACTTGAAAAGAATGGTGTTAAAGAAACTTTTGAGACAGCCCAAGTTAGTAATTTTCCTTGCAACTCAGCATAGAACCTTCTAGAAACTTACTGTCTCTTTTCTGTTCAGCAAGCACTTGGTGTGTTTCCTGCTATAGGTATTAAAAGGGCATGACACATCTCAGCATACATTGTCCTGGTCATTTGACTCCTCTTGACACAATCTATATACCCCAAAAGTACATGAGAGGGAGACACTCAGATTCAAGGTCCTCTTATAGCTCTCAAAGATATGTTCTGTATGATGCTGAATTCGTTTTATAATTGTCTAAATCAAAGCCACATTGAGCTCTATGCTTGTACCGAAATGGCAGATAATATGATATAGCTTATTTTCCTCAAAGAGGGCCAAAGCATCCACTTGTGCTTTTGGTGATGGCGTACCCGGTACACTTCCCTGCATACTGTCAAAAGTCTGATGACTGGGCTGGGCATGAAGCTCGGGGATAGAGTGCTTGCATAGCACACATGAGGCAATGGGCTCATTCTGAAGAAGAAAAGTCTGGTGAGCTGGGAGACATCAAACTCTTGCCTATAACAAATACTGCCTTTTGCAGAGTTTTATTTCAGCTTTGGTTTGAGAAAGAATCTCATAACGTAGCCCAAAATGACCTTCAATTTTCAGCAATCCTCCTGTCTCAACCTCTTGGGTACTTAAATTACAAATGTCCGTCGTCATGTCTGCCTAATTCTCAAGATGTAAATAAATTCTTGCTTTCTTTACAAAATAGAATCTTCAGCTGGATGTGGTGGCACATGCCTGTAAGCAGATCTCTGAGTTCTAGACTAGCCTGGTCTACATAGTGAGTTTAGGACCAGACAGGACTAAGTACATATGAAACCCTATATCAAAAATTAAGAATATGACCATTATATTAAGAAAAACCTTCTGTGCAGCCAGTGGATAGCTTCATCTTTAATATCATGTCTGCAGCAAGCCTTGGGTCTCTGTTGTACATTTAAATGTGCATTGGGAAAATTCTGCCTGGAACTCAACTGCCATCCTCAGCAGGAGGATTTCTGTGACCCTCTCCCCAAACCACTGGGATGGAATTCAATATTCAAGGCTCATTTTGTTCTGCGTTTTCTCCAGTAGTCTTTGGATACCTCTCTTGACCACCCCTGTGATGTCAACCTTATTAGGGGAGGATACAGAAGTAAGTTCCATGCAGTCCAGGCTCGCTTCAAACTTATTATACAGCCGAGAATGACCATGAAGTTCTGATCCCCCTGCCTTTATGCTGGCATTGCAAGCGTGTTCCACTATATAATTATAGTGTGATTAAATTAAACAGGAATAAAAATTAAAGTCGCTAGTATCCCCAATGTGGTTCATACCCCTTTCCCCAAGGCCTGTTATTTTCCAGAAATGTATCTGGCTTCTAACATCAATCACCATGGTTGACCTTCCTCTAAGTACTTCAGCACTTCCCCCATCAGGGGCTCTCTCTGTTGCCCCACTGAGTTCTGGCTAAGCAGAATAATCTACGTAACTGGCACTATGACCAGTGTCTTGCCTGTCACGACAAGCCACACAGGTGGTTGTGACCAACAATGTCTGGAAAATGGCTCTTGGGCAGGCATAAGGCTCTGACTACAATCTTTCCCACACTCGTGCCCCCTGCCAGGCAGCCTGGTCATGACACACCAACTTATCAGCAGAGTTGAGCTCCATTCTAAATCCATACTGTGGTGACAGTGTGTCCCTACAATGGGTACACATCATGTCTCCTACTCCTTTCTGTAATATCTAGTCACACACAAAACAGTACTCAAATGTTTTAACAAGACAGACATACATTTATATACTCCTTTTTTTTTTTTTATCTTGCCGTAAAAGTCAGTTTACAAATAATCTGATATGTTTCATTCACTTGTATTTTGCTCTGCTGCTGGCTCTGATTTTGTGTTTTCTATGCTGTGGAAACTCTCCAGTACCCTGTTCTACTGTCACATCATTACAAGTGGAGATCCTGATTGGAGTTACTATGAAAACTCCTGTAAATACACTTCCATACATTTGCGGTGACGTTCCTGATACAATGCTTGTCATGGGTGAGATGAAGGAATCTCCCTAAATTAACTTTTCTTCTTTATGCAAGTATGCAGAGGCCTGTATTCCTGTATTAGCCTCTTCATAACTAAAATATCTAGTTCCAAACTCCCAGATGTTAAAGAAAATGGGACATTTGTTCTGACTGGTTGAACTGTTAACACTTTAGTGGTCTTTGAAATATTAACACTATAGAGAAGCAGGCACTGGGTAAGTTGCTAAAATAATCCAACTTTTTCTCCATCAAACAATTTAATTGAATTATAGCCTGTCTTACTGTGGAGCTTTTGTTTATTTTTAATTTTTTCTGTATTTACTGAATCTTTTAAATGTTGTTTAAAGAGTATTTCCTCTACTTTCTTCTTACACCTTTACAGCTCTAATATCCAACCATCTTCAAATAAACCTGAAACTGATTTTCTTATTGTTGTTTAACCCAAGACATAATTACTTGTATGTGTGTGTGAGAGAGAGAGAGACAGAGACAGACAGACAGACAGACAGACAGACAGACAGAGAAAGTCTCACTCACTGTGTAGCTCTGGCTATCCTGGAATTTACTATGCAATCCAGGCTGGCCTTGAACTCACAGATATTCACCTGAAAAACTCTGATTTTCTAATGAGTTAAATTTTGTATTTGTTCATTTCTTGCATTTGAAGTACTCCTCAGTGGCATCCTTGGCCTGAGAGTCTTTAATGTAGACTTTAGCCACTGTACAAATAAAGCCAACCACAGTATCAGTTTCTCCATCAGTTTTGCAAAGGCCTACTCAGTTCTCTAGTTTTGTATTGTCATCAACCTAAATCATCAACCTTAATTGGACTTATTTAGTGCTCAGAACAAAAGGCCTTGACCAGGCAAACACATACAGGCTCATGAAGACGGACTTTACACATATCTAAGGCTGTGTATTATTACCTAATGTAAGGTATTTGTGGATTCCATGGGCTAGGCTGTCATGGATGAGGGTTGTCTTCACCGTATCCATAGGCTACACCGTCATGGATGAGGGTTGTCCTCATCTATTCTGTAAAGTATTAATACCTTTGCCCCTCTAGCAGCAACGCCTTCCTCAGACACGGCTGTGGGTTACATCTGAGCCTTTGCCTGTGTGACACAATAGCAGCAGGGGAAAGAAGGAGAAATCCTCCACCATCTCCACCACCACCACCACCACCACCACCACCACACCCCAACTTAATCCTCCTTGTATTAAGCAAAAGTTATGAGGCTTTTCACCTGTCTTCCAGAAAGCTAAAGTTGTGGTGGTGGGGAATGAGTTATAACCAAATACGCAGCCATCCTTTGCTTAGGCACGTTGGAAGCTTGAGCCCATGTTAGTAGCTAATAGTAAAGCCTTGGAAGAACAAACTCCCTGCTGTAATAAGGTTCAGAGTATTTAAGGGTCTGCCTGGATAATAGGTTTGAAAGTCAGAGGCCCATGAAGATCTGTGTGGGATATCTTCTTGGACTGTCCTCATTCCCCACTATCCTAGACCAAGAGCTAACTATTGCCAGGAAACAACAGTTAAAAGTTAAAGTTTAGATTTGACAGAAGATGAAACCTGTAACTCAATACATTCCATTTGAAATACGAATGCATGAAAAATCTGGGCATCTAGGAATCTAATGAAAGCACAGGGAATTGGATCAAGGACAATAAGGTTCATGTCTGTAGTGGACCCTGAGAACACTGGCAGTGGGGACAAGGTGGAATCGAGCTTGAGGAACAGTGATCCCTGGTGACAGAATAACAGCTATCACAGTGCAAGTGCAGTCCTGTCAAAGCCGGACCCAGCCAGAGGCAAGGCCCCAGCGTGAAGCTGCACTTACTGTGAGTAAGTGGGCGCACCAGCAAGCAGGCCTTCTTAACGGAATAATCTCGGTGCACTTTTTGAACATGTTGGGTGGTAATGTCTTCCTTCACTGATGATTTGATGAAAGGATATTTCAATAAGTAGACTTTAATGATCCAGAAAAGATACATCAATTCCATTTCTCTTTACCTTGGACATGCCTTTGATTTGGCTTGTTTTGTGTTTGGCTTTTGTTGCTGGTTTGTTTTTGAGACATAGTCCAAAAACTATGGACTATTCCATAGACTATTCTACAGTCTAGGCTGGGTTCAGACTCACTATACAGCCAAAGATGGTCTCAAACTCACTGCAATCTTCCTGTCATGGATGGCAGGCATGAGCCACCATGCCCAGCAAGACAAACACACTTACAGAAAGAGTTTCTTGGGCCTTGGGGAAGCAGAGAGGAAAGTCAAGCTCATAATTATATACCTGGAAGTCCACTACCAAACAGAACCTTTCATAACTTTGAAATATATATGTAATATGAAGAAATTCTGAAAAATAAATTCAATATGTCCCTTTCCTGAAGGAGTTTGGAGTATAGTGGAGATTGGAACAATTACACAAAATTTGACAAAGGTCATGCAAAAATGTTGCTTTGGCTAAAAGAAAGAGAAACCCTCAAGTTTGAAGGAAATCAAGAATAAAACTTGGCTCGCTGAGATTGTAAAATAGATTTGTTATGGAGATGGTTTCAAGAGTTCATATAAGATATGTTGAGATTCTTAACTATGACTGTGTAGCCAAACGGGAAGTACACTTAGGAGTACAATTAAGCGTTAGGAATGGAGACAATGGAGGTGTAGTTAACAGAAGAAAAGGAGCAGGGTGAAAGGTGAAGATAGAAAGCTTACGTTCAAAAGATTTATTTGTATATCTGTACCTGTGTGTGTGTGTGTGTGTGTGTGTGTGCGCGCGTGTGCGTGTGTGTGCGTGTGCCGTGTAAGTATTCATATGTGTCCATGTGTGGAGTCTAGAAGACGGTGTTAGGTGTACTTCTCTGTCTCTCTACCTGTTCCTTTGCTCTAAGGACTGTCCCTGAGCACAAGGGATTCTGTCTCAGCTAGACTAGAAGCCAGCACACCTCAGACATCCTTCAGTGTCTACTGTCTCGGAACTAAAGTTGCAGGCATTTTCAGGAATGCCTAGCTTGCTATGTAGGTGATGGGCTCCAAACTGGTCAAGGTTACAGAGGAAAATCTTCGATCTCTTTAGCCCCAGCAAGATACTTTCTGGGCGTCTACTTTAGTATGCCACACTGAATACTCAAGAGATTGGTGAATTTATCTGATGGTGCAGAGTATTATGTAGAGTGTTGCCATCTTAGCTTGTTTTTTTTCCTCTGAAGACTCTGGTCTTTTGGGTCTCTGTTTAAATCCAAAGTGTTTACGCCTTACAAGCCAGTGCTTGGGATTCATGCCATCACTGCCGCCTCCATCCTGCCACCTCTTAATTTAGCTTGAGCTTCCTGTGACTAACTAGGGTGCCTGCCGTCTTATTTTCCCTCAAGCGCTGACGTGATGAGGACAAGTCTGCTCAGCTGGAATGTAGAAGCTCCATTATGAAGGCTCTGTCAGGACGGGGTGACTGATGGCGGCAGGCGGGCTCTATGTGTTCTTACACTTCTCAGCACAATCTGAGAGTTCTTGATGTGTGGCTCTTTGGAAAATAAAATGTCCAGTCTCAGTTCACTGCCCTCTATAAGTCAGACAAGGCTCTCATGATAAATGGAGCCTCTAACTCCCCTTGACTGGAGCACACAGTGTCATAGGACCACCTCAACTTTCACCTACTTTGCATTCATGCGGTTTCACACTCTTGTTAACTGTTTTAATTTACTTGGGATCTATTTTCCAATATGTTCCCTAACAATTTTTTAAGAGTTATTTATCAAATATGTGCTCATTGCAAGCATAATTTGATTGAAAATCTAAGAAAAAAAGAGAGGGGCTCATGACTGTTAGCATTTAAGCTAATCTTTTCTCGTGTATATTTTGATTTTTAAAAGATAGCTGGGATCAAACTGTGCAAATGATTTTCTGGTATTTTTAACCACTGGATTTTGAGAGTTTGCCACACTTTTAAATTATTTTTAGTCATTTTAGGAGTGCTAGGAAATATCATTTTGCTGATGTGGTGTTTTTATTTGATATATTGTCTCCTGTGCTCATGGTTTCCTGGGTTATGTGTGTGCCTACAGATGTCGAAAGAAAGAGGAGGCGGTAAGGGTTAACACTTGTGTTAAAATGACATAATTCTTAATTTAAATTTTCTGCTTATGTTTCCTAAACATGTGTGTGTGTGTGTGTGTGTGTGTGTGTGTGTGTGTGTGTGTGTATGCACTCACGCGCACACTCCCATGTGATGGCAAGAGAGTGGAAGTCAGAGGACAGCCTGCTGGAGTCAGGTCTGTCTGTCCACCATGCGGTCCCAGGGGTAGAACTCAGAATCGTAAGGCTGGCAGCAGCAAGCACCTCCACCCACCGAGCCATCTCACAGGTCCTTCTGCTCATATTTCTATCACAAACAATAATAACAGCTTGATTAAAGGACATACAGCTGAGCCAGGAACTGTAATCCCTGCACGTCCCAGGAGGCAGCAACAGGAGGCTCTCAAACCCAAGTCTGTCAGAATCCCGCCTCTTATTTTGCTTTCTTAATATTCTAGATTTTTTTTTATATATGAACATTTTGTCTCTGTGCATGTGTGTGTTTCCGTGTGTGTACCACATGTGTGCTTAGTATCCTCAGAAGTCACAAGAAGGTATCCGATCCCCTAGAACTGGAGTTATAGACAGCTACAGTTACAGACACTGTGTGGGTCCCGAGACTTGAACCAGTACTCTTAACTACTGAGCCATCTCTCCAATTCCTAATCCTGTCTTTTAAAAGACACAGTTTTGTCTTGACAACCAGTAATTAAACTATGTATATTTACTTACAAATTAGAAATAGAGAGATATTTTACTTTAAGCCCAAGGGCCTCTCAGTTAGATTAAGGTAATTTCCCTGTTATCTTTTTACTAAAATTAATATATATTTGTCTGTTGAAACAACTAGAAAACTATATAAATTAAAATACATGCATATCTTTCTCTCACCCTCCTACAATTTTTCTATTGTACATATACATAGTGTATCATATGTTCATATATGCACAAGAATGTTTAGTGGTTTCATGTAATTCAGGATTCTACACTTGCTCTCAAGGTTAGCAGTATATAAACTTTTTAACATATTTAGATTGTTTTTATTATGTTGGCTAAAATCCCTTGGCTAGAGCCAGGCATGGTGGTGTACACCTTTAATCCCATCAGAGGCAGATGAATCTCTGGGATTGAAGCTAGTTTGGTCTATAGAGAGAGTTCCAGGACAGCCATGTCTACAGAAAAAAACCTAGTCTGAAAAACAACAGTAACAAAAACCCTCATTGACTGGAGTGTGGTGGCAAATAATCTCACACTCAGTAGGTAGAGGCAGAAGGATCAGAAGTTCAAGGTCCTTGTCAGCTACCTATCAAGTTCAAGGGCAAGTTAGGATACACGAGACCCTGTTTTTAAAAAAAAATATCAAAAAGAAAAATTCCCTGGCTAACAATTATAGAAATCATAGTGGTGGTTCTTGTCTATAGAGAGAGGGCTATTTCCATTTCTATCTAATGATTCAACAGTTCACCAAAATGGCACACTCTGGAGTGGGGGCAGTTTCCCAGCCTTTTATAAATATCTCTCACCCACCATGCAATATGGCCCTAGTTGAGGTTTTCCCATCACCTAAAGATTAGTATGCTCTCCATACCAGTATATTCTGTAAATTACCCAGTGGCAACATTATCTTCTAAGAACTTTCCCTCCTAGATACTTATATTTTGGTTGTTTCTTTGGGGGGGTTTGTTTTTGGCTTCTGTTGATGTTGCATTCACCTGCTCTCTGATTTCTTTGTATGTTTGAACATCAGCTACTTGAGATCCACATAATCTTCATCCAAAGACAAGATTTATCAAATCAGATAATAATTCCTATTTCATGTAAAATGTCTCTGTACACAACCCAACTTCGAAATGGAGAGGACCTGAAATGACAAGGATGCCTCGTCTCGCAAAGAGAGGTGGAAAGAAGTCTTCTTCGGTGTGAAAGCTGCTATTGTGGAGGTGTGTGCTTTCTTCAAATTCCCTGGCCATTTTTAAAGGAAAAGCCAAATAAAGAAAAATGGAAGAGGAAAGGTGGGGAAGGGAAAAAGGGAAGGAGAGTGGGACTGGAAACAGTTTAAAACATGGACGCTGTAAACACATCTCTGCTGCTGTGAACTGATGTTTTTAACTGAAATGTTTCACTCTGCTCATGAAGAAAAAGGATGTCATCCATAAGTGGAAGTCGACCTTGAAAGTATGTACTGCATTCTCAAGACTTGTTTGCTTGAATAGATATTGTTCTGGTCTCGTTTCCATGGCTGCGATAAAATATTTTGACAAAGAAACAAGTGAGGGTAGGAAGGGTTTAGTGGGCTGACAATTCCACATCACAGTCCATGAGAGCAGGGAAGTCAAGGTAGGTGCTCGATGCAGGGTACATCACATCCACAGTCAAGAAAGAGGGAAAGAAATGCAGCCATGCTTATGCTCAGCAAGCTTTCTTGACCCACAAAGTTCAGGAGCCAGCCCGTGGGATGGCACCACCAACATTCAGTGTATGTCTTCTCATCCCAATCAACTCCCCGCAGACATGCCTGTGGGCCAAATTAATCTACATGATTTTTTTCTAAGATTTAGTTATTTTTATGAGTATGGGTATTTTGTCTGCAAATATGCATGGATACCACCTGCATGTCTGGTGCCCACAGAGGTCAGAAGAGGGCATCAGATCCCCTGGAACTGGAGTTACAGAGGTTGTAAGCCACCATGTGGGTACTGGGAATCAAATGTAGGTCCAGTGCTCTTGACTGCTGAGTTATCTCCAGCCCAATTTTTCAATGACTCTCTTGACAGATGACTCTAGGCTGTGTTGAATTGGCACTTTAAGTAACCAGCACAATGCCTCCATGCAAATTATCAGAAATACTTAATTTAGAACATGAAACTTTCATTCATAAATATGAGAAATTTCCCTTTGAAACTTCTTGAAGAATGTGCTTTGACCAGAATGAATGTGTGATTCATATGTGTGAGAAATCAAGAAAGTGTAAATCTTATCAGTTTCTGACTAAATGTGTGATTTGTCTATGAAAAAATAGTTTGAATTACCAGTTATGTTATTCCATACAATCCTCAAGTCCAATAAGGCAATAAGATGGGTTCCATTCAAGAAAGACAAAATACCATTCCTAACTCATCCTTGTCTGTAGCCCTAACCTTGTTTTCAGAATGGTTTTTCCATCAATCTTCTCCCATTGTAGGAACCTTGAAACCACAAATCAAGAAACATGTCAGGGATTAAAAAAAGAAAAGAAAAGAAAAAAGAAAAAAAACTTAAAACATATCAATTGTTGTTCATCTCAAACATAGATTTCTGTAGGAAATAAAGATGAAAGGAAGCCTTCTAAGCTATTGAAAAATCATGCCTCAGCAAGCTGCTCCAAAATCGAGAAAGGAAGTGAATCTGTCACAACTCGTATGTTAGAAAAATTCCTATATGACATATCCTGCATTGATTTGAATAATTTTAATTTACTGGAACCTATTATACTAATTGTTCTTGTATCCGCAAGTATATCAGCAAAACTATATAACTTAGAGATGTCACATTTATCGGCGAATCAATCCCACACCAGTTATGTTTTAAGGGGTTATTTATTTTGGGGGGTAAAACTTACATACACCATAAACCATCAGGAAGGGAGCCTAGTCGCAGGAGCCGGGAGCAGGAGCCAGGAGCAAGCACCGGAACCAAGAGCCGGAACCAAGAGGGCCTATTCCGGATATGCTTCTCTTTTTAAAAGAGAAATATACCACGCCCCAGTGGGCTGGTATTTCAGCAGCTATTGGCTGACGGAGCGGAAGTCGCTCCCCGCTGCACTGTGGGCTCGTATTTCAGCGACTATTGGTTGAGGCAGCGGAAGTTACTCCCACAACACCTCCCCCTTTTGTTTAAGTAAGAGAGTTCTAAGCCTACTACGAAATTATATACAGTAAGTACAAACCTACACAATTATATACAATAAATACAAATATCCTATTCTAACTAGCTTAAGTCTTGTATAAGAAATAACTTGGCCACGTCATGAAAAGAAAGTAACTACGTTTATATAATCTTCAATCCCATCAAAGATCTGAGAAGGGAAATAATGTTACCTGAGTAATTAGGAAGTGCAATCAAACTTCCAGAACATGTAACAAATCACATAGACAATTGGCTACCTGGGCAAACACCCAAAATCACGTTTTGCAGCGTTGAAGCAACCAACTTTGGCTAAGGCCTAACGTAACTGACATACCATTTTCAAAGGCAAGGAACTTTTCAAAACTATCTTATCCTGTCTTGGCAGGATATGACAGTCCTGTTTTATCCATTTACGGATACTCTGTAACTCTGTCAGTAGTTGAAGTATGGGCATTTCTTTACCCAAAGGCCAGTTCTGCCAAGAAGAAAGGCTCCAGGTGGAGTGTCTTTGGTGCTCAACATTCCCTCGGGAATAGATCGGTGCTGCCAGGAGCGATTGTGTCTCCCTACCACAGAACTCTGAGTTAGATTAAAGGCCATTTTCTACAGCTCTTTGAAGAGGTTGAAGATTATCTATCTATACTGAATATAATGTCTATGTATCTAAAGAACCTGATTAGTCTAATTATAAATGACAAACTTAGATGACTATTGATCTATATTATTCTCAATATCTATCTAACTTAAAGACTGAAATAGTAAACAACTGTGCAATAAATGGGGACAATATGACCTCCAAGTATAAACAATGTGCAAGTATACATTGCAATATGGTAAATATATATATCAATACATAAACAATATATAAGTATCTTAATCAGAGGTAGAAGTGTACAATGCAATATGGTAAAATATACATATATCAATACAATATATATGTCAATACATAAAAATGTTTTAAACAGAGGTAGAAGCATGCATGCCTAAAATAGTCAACATAATTTAAGTTTGTATCAATATATAAGAATCAATACCAATATATTTGTCTAAAAACAATAACTCACAAGTACAAAGCTATTATCCCATAATCCAATTATCCCTCTTTTTTTTTTTGGAATCCTGCACTTATAAAATTCCTCCCCCAACCCTCAACCCTATACTAATTATAACCAACCCCTAAATGATGTCCCTAAACCCAAGGACAAACTTTACTAGGAGAGGGGACGTCGTTCTCTAGAATTACTTCCAGCTGTCATGGGGGCGATGTTCTTTCTGGGGGATCCTGTGAAAGCAAAATGATGGTTAAATTTCAAGATCAATGTCTTTTAAAATTGCAAATAGTCTCTGAGTATTTTGTGGAGGACTGGCCAGAATGTTGTACAAGATGTGCATCATTTCAGCTAACCACGTTGGAATCGTCTTGTGCAGCTGGTACTCAAAACAGGTCTTGTAATAGTGCTATTAGTATCATGATGTCATATCAACCAGGTGGAGTTGTTGTTATGGGGCCCCATCTTCTTCCTGGAAACTTCAAATGTCACTGCAGGAAAAACTTATTGTTCATTGTGGAAAACTTAAACATTAATCATATATATTAATCATATATTAATATCATATATTATATGATTATAATAATATATAATCATATATTAATCATATAGACATATACAGACATACATATATTCAATAGAAGACATGATAGATATATTTAATGAAAGGTATGATAGATATGAAGAAAAGTAAAGATGTTTTCTAAACTCATATTCCTTTCTGTCCCATATCATGGCTCTTGACATGAGACAGAGACTCCAGAAACTCTGGGTTTTTCTTTTAACAACAGGCTTGGAATTAGAGAGGGACTGAGCCAGAGTCCAACTCTAAAACCAGCTCTATAAATTTAGAAATATGATTTAGTATATTTTACTTACAGAACCTATTCAGTTTTCTTGATAGTCCTTATTGGGCCATTATTTTCCATCTGTCAGTATTCAGATATCCAGGGTCCCTTGAACTTTTCAAAAATCAGTGTTTTCCTGTGGAGATAAGAACAGAACCCTGCCCCCATTCTATATGTTTTTCTTACCAACTGTATGAATATCATCATTGTGGATGAGCTGTCATTTCTCCTTTCCAAGAGGTTTCTCCTCTTCAAATCGAACCTTTATTAATTTTGATGGTATCCACAATTTTTCTTCTCCTGTGGAAACAAGAGCAAAACCCCTTCCCCAACGTAGCACATCTCCTGGCCTCCATTGAGAGGTCAGTACGTCTTTGAAATAAACAGGTTGGTTTAGTTCAGAAGTTTTTTCCATTATCCAGTGCCTCTCTGCTGCTGTTGTTCCTTTCTCATTAGCATTAAGAAAATTCAAGGTTAATAAAGCATTATGCAATCTATTTCTGGGGGTATCTTTCGTCCCTTTCTGTTTGTTTAGCATATCCTTTATAGTACGATTTGATCTTTCTATAACTGCTTGACCTGTAGGATTGTATGGTATACCTGTAACATGCTTAATATTATAATAAGCAAAAAATCGTTTCATTTTCCTAGATACATAAGCTGGACCATTATCTGTTTTTATTTGTGCAGGTATACCCATAATGGCCATAACTTCTAATAAATGTGTGATTACTGAGTCAGCTTTTTCTGAGCTTAAAGCGGTTTGCCCACTGAAAGCCTGAATAAGTGTCAATGGTGTGATGTACATATTTTAACTTGCCAAATTCTGGAAAGTGAAACACATCCATCTGCCAAATTTCATTCCTTTTAATACCCTTTGGATTAGTCCCTGCAGGCAATGGTGTTTGGTTATAAAAAGAGCAAGTAGGGCATTTCTTTACAATCTCCTTAGCTTGTTGCCATGTAATAGAAAACTCTTTTTTCAAGCCTTTGCTATTGACATGATGTTTTTTATGAAATTCAGATGCCTCCAGCACACTACCAATCAATAATTGATCAATATCTGCATTACCTTGTGCTAGAGGACCTGGCAGACCCGTATGGGATCGGATATGCGTTATATACATAGGGCAGAGCCTGTTTCTGATCATGTCTTGTACCTGGATAAACAATGAGGTCAGTTCTGTATCATCAGGTATAAATTCAGCAGTTTCAATATGTAAAATAACTCTTTCTGCATATTGTGAGTCAGTAATTATATTAAGAGGTTCTTTAAAATCCCTAAGCACCATAAGGATGGCATATAATTCTGCCTTCTGGACAGAATCATAAGGACTTTGTTCCACTTTACTCAATTCTTCTGATTTGTAACCTGCTTTCCCTGATTTATTAGCATCGGTATAAAATGTATGGGCTCCGGTTATTGGAGCATCATGGACAATTCGAGGGAGGATCCAAGAAGTTCTCTTTATAAAGTTAAGTCTCTTGCTTTTTGGGTAATTGTTATTGATTTCTCCCAAAAAATTAGCACAAGCTCTTTGCCATGGTTCATTGTCTTCCCACAACTTTTTTATCTCATCAGCAGTGAAAGGCACTATAATTTCTGCTGGGTCTATACCTGCTAATTGACGAAGTCTCAATTTTCCTTTTATAATCAATTCAGAGACTTTTTCCACATAAGTTTTTAATTTTTTACTTGGTTTGTGTGGTAAGAAGATCCATTCTAAAATAGTATCTTCCCTCTGCATTAAAATTCCTGTAGGAGAAATTCTGGAAGGTAATATAACTAGAATGCAACTAAGATTTGGATCCACCCTATCTACATGTGCCTCCTGTAATTTTTCCTCAACCATCATCAGTTCCTTTTCTGCTTCAGCTGTTAACTCTCTGGGACTATTCAAATCTTTGTCACCATCTAAGGTTTTGTTTAAATGAATTATTAGATCAGGTGTTATCCCAACAGCTGGTCGTAGACTGGAAATGTCTCCCAATAATCTTTGAAAGTCATTAAGAGTTCGTAACCGGTCTCTCCTGACTTGTGCCTTTTGAGTCTTAATTCTTTGTAAGCCTATTTTATAACCTAAATAATTAACAGAATCTCCTCTCTGAATTTTTTCAGGAGCAATTTGCAATCCCCATTTAGGTAATACTAGTTTTACTTCTTCAAACAGCCTTTCTAAGGTATCTTTGTTTTGATCAGATATCAGGATATCATCCATATAGTGATATATTATGGACTTAGGAAATTGTTTGCGTATAATTTTCAATGGTTGGCTTACAAAATATTGGCACAGGGTGGGAGAGTTCAACATTCCCTGTGGGAAGACGGTCCACTGGTACCTCCTTGCAGGCTGAGAGTTATTATAGGTAGGCACTGTGAAGGCAAACTTTTCTCTATCTTTTTCTTGTAATGGTATAGTGAAGAAACAATCTTTCAGATCAATAACTATAAGAGGCCATCCCTTTGGTAACAGGGAGGGAAGAGGAATTCCAGATTGCAGAGGGCCCATAGGTTGAATAACCTTGTTGATAGCTCTAAGATCTGTCACCATTCTCCATTTACCAGATTTTTTCTTAACAACAAACACAGGAGAGTTCCAAGGGCTGGTAGATTCTTCTATATGTCCAGCATCTAATTGCTCTTGTACCAACTGTTCTAAAGCCTGTAACTTTTCCTCAGCTAAAGGCCACTGTTTAGTCCATATTGGTTTCTCAGTCAACCATTGTAGAGGCATGGCTGTTGGTACCTCTGAAGAGCCATCAATTGTGTTGTGTTCTTGTATAGCTCTAATGGCTGGTTTCCGCCATCTGTAATATCTTGTAATATTGTCCTCAGAAATATAGGCTCTGGAAGCAGCAGGAATATTAATTTGGGTGTTCCATTGCTGCAATAGGTCACGGCCCCATAAATTCACTGCAATATTTGCTACATATGGCCTTAGTTTTCCTATTTGTCCGTCTGGACCTATACAATTGACCCATCTCATGCTTTGTCTTACTCGAGATAGGGTTCCAATTCCTAAGAACTGAATATCTACCTCCTGAAGAGGCCAATGCAGATGCCAAGACTCTGGTGTAATGATACTTACATCCGCACCTGTGTCCAGTAAGCCAGTAATAAGTTTGCCATTTACACACACTCTTAGCTGTGGTCTTTGTTCATTTATAGAAGTCTGCCAGAATATTCGTTTACTCTGTCCTCTTAGATTTCTTGATTCATTCACCACATTTAACTCATCCTTCAGGCCGTTATTGCTTTTAACAGCAGGCATGGGGCATTCTAATTTCCCTGAAGAGGCATGTTCTCTGCAGTGATCGGAAATGACTGGACCACATTTGCCATGGGGGCCTTCGAGAGGCCCCCTATTGAGTTTCCCGATGGCAACAGGTTGCCCTGTTTATCTCTTGTTGACCTACACTCATTCGTCCAATGCCTGCCCTTTCCACATCTCCTACATAAACCTGAAGGCTGAGTCCTCCTATTCCTGTTATTCCTAGAAGAGGCATTATTCCTGGAATTCCATTGTCTGCAGTCCCTTTTCATGTGTCCCATTTTGCCACAATGAAAGCATTTTGTAATCTGATGTCTCCTTTTACCTTTGGAAATTGCTTCTTGTACCCATGTTTCATTGCCATAATCAAATGTATCAACATTCATTGTATGTAAAACCCATTCGTCCAAAGGCGCTGATCTGAGCTTTAAAGGCCCCAGGATCCTTTTGCATTCTACATTGGCATTCTTATAAGCCAAAGACTCAATTACTATATTTCTTGCTTCTGGATCAGGTATCCCTATTTGTACAGCCTTAGTTAGTCATTGCAAAAAGTCACTAAAGGGTTCTCTCTGACCCTGTTTGACCCTGACATATGATTCTACTCTCTGACCTGAGTCTTGAACCCTGTCCCAGGCCCTTAGAGCTGCTGTAGCACATATGGATAAAATGTTTTCATCATAAAGAGCTTGTTCCTGAGGATCAGAGTAAGGTCCTTCCCCTAGAATTTGATCTAGAGAAACCTCAGTTCCTTTCGCTGATTCTTGTTGTTGTAAAAGTCTGGCCTCTTGTTTGAAAAGGTATTTGAAATGCCATAAAGGTCCGTTCTCAAGGACAGCTGATGTGAGCTGGTTCTAATCTTTAGGGGTGGCCCTGTTGCTCAGAGCCCAGGATTTTAACATCTCCCTAACAAAGGAAGAATGTAGTCCATAATTCACAATTGCTTGTTTAAATTCTTTCAGATCATTCATACGTATAGGCTCCCATGTATGTTCTTTAATGACCTTAGGGGTTTTGGAGCCAGTTATCTTTTCTGATGTTATTACTGGAAAGGCAGGTATAACTCTATGTAGACTGAGAGTTTTTTGAGGTAAAGGTTGCCTTTCTACCTTTTGCTCCTGTTCATCAGAGTCTATGATTTCCTCAATCTTATTAAATCTGCTCACCATTGCCTTCTGTAAGTCCTGAATCTCCTGTCCAGTATTATGCTCCAAAGCCTTCATTAACGATTCTAAGGCATGGAGCTTGTCCGTCAGAGACACTATTTCCTCCTTGGACATAATCCTCATGGCATGTACTGTGCCTTCTTGTATGGAAATCCTGTCAATTAATCTATCATACCCTTTTGATAAAGTCCGATTTTCACATTCAATGGTTATAATCCTCTCAGCTAATGTTTCAGCACTTACAGTCATGGACTGGAGGTTATGAGTCATTTTGGTTGTCCCCTCCTCCAGAGCAGTGACGCTCCCTTCTAAAGAAGCAATATCAGACTGTACCTTCTTGATATTTTGGTCAGTCGACCGAGTCATATCAAACAAAGATCTAGTCTCCTCCTTGAGAACTCCAAACTCTGATCTAGTCTCCTGCTTGAAAACTCCAAACTCTGATCTAGTCTCCTGCTTGAAAACTCCAAACTCTGATCTAGTTTCCTCCTTGAAAACTCCAAATTCTGATCTAGTTTCCTCCTTGAAATCTCCAAACTCTTTTTTGAGGAGGTTGGTATCAGTCTGAATTGTTCTTAAGGTTTTAATCTCTGCCCTCAGCATTGTAGATTCAGTCTGTAAGGACTGTATCTTTCTTATAAAATAGCCAAACACCAGAAAAGCAACAGATCCCAGGAATAACAAAGTAAGAGAAATATCTGAGACATCCTTCAGAATATCCTCCATAGCGCAACTGAAAAAACCATTGAACTTTTGGATAGTAATATTTTCCGACATTTTCAATCAAAAGAAATTGTACTTGTATGTATGTATGTATGTATTTATTTTCAACCGAAAAGAAAAATCTTACCTGTAATGACCGTTGCCTGCCAGTAGGAGGTGGGGCGCACCTGAATCCACGTGGCAGTGGTGTTGATTGAGGAAGTAAACTCTAGAATATATACACTCAAATCCAGAGGTTAAATCCACAGATCACAAAAGGTCAGAGAGCTTCTAGTGGCCAATAAACAAGGCCCTGCTGCTCTGTTCAACCCGATGCAGAGGCTCGTGACACAGCCACTGCGCTGTTGCTAAAGAGGCCTAGTGCTTTGGGCCCCGTGTCCCTGTGCTGGGATTAAGGGTCAAGCTGCTTGCAGCACTCCTAATCAGTTATGGCGGATGGCAGGGGTTTCAAACAGCTTGCTGGAACTTCAAAGGGAGCTTGCGCTGTGAGCTCTTTGACTCACGTTGCAAGGAGAAATTTAAAAATCCGTGCCAAACAGGGCAAAGTAAGCCGGCAGAGACTGTCCGGACCTGTGTATCCTGGGAGGCCGAGCTGGGGGTGGGGGGGGTGGGGCAGTTCTTAAACCAAACATTGGGCGTCAATTATCGGCGAATCAATCCCACACCAGTTATGTTTTAAGGGGTTATTTATTTTGGGGGGTAAAACTTACATACACCATAAACCATCAGGAAGGGAGCCTAGTCGCAGGAGCCGGGAGCAGGAGCCAGGAGCAAGCACCGGAACCAAGAGCCGGAACCAAGAGGGCCTATTCCGGATATGCTTCTCTTTTTAAAAGAGAAATATACCACGCCCCAGTGGGCTGGTATTTCAGCAGCTATTGGCTGACGGAGCGGAAGTCGCTCCCCGCTGCACTGTGGGCTCGTATTTCAGCGACTATTGGTTGAGGCAGCGGAAGTTACTCCCACAACACACATTCATCAATTTATGTGTTCCCTTATGAGATGATTAAAATTAAAATGGAAGTCAGACATGGATGGTGGTGTGTGCCTGTAATTGCACTATGTGGGAGATTGAGACAGAAGAACCACAACCTACAGACCAGCCTGAGCCACAGTATGAGTATCAAACCAACCAGGGCTACATAGAAAAAGCCTATCTCAAAGAAAGAAAGAGGGGGGGAGGGAGGGAGGAACAGGAAGGAAGGGAGGGAGGGGGAAAAAAGAGAGGAGAGGAGAGGAGAGGAGAGGAGAGGAGAGGAGAGGAGAGGAGAGGAGAGGAGAGGAGAATCAGAAGTGCAGCTCAATGGTCGAGAAGTACCTAGCAAGATAATCCAGTGTGTGAGCTCCTGAGCTCAATCTCCAGCACCTTAAATTTAAAAAAAAATGTATGTAGAAGTCAACATGGATCACAGGTAACAGTGCTTGCTGAGCAAGCTTGATTACCTGAGCTCCATCCTCAGAGCCCACATTAAGAAGGTAGAAGGAGGGAATCAATCCCATAAAGTTGCTCTCTAACTTCCACACATGCACAGAGCATATACACAACCACATATACACATAAGTTTTAAAATGTGTGTGTTTATTGTTGAAATAAACTGTGGACTTTAATATTTAAAGATGGTCACACATTTTCTCTCCATCATATTAATGTTAGATATTAAAAAATAAAAGGTTGGGAACCATAGAAAGGCTTTTGAGGGAATAGAGTATTGTTAGAGGAGGGGAGGTGTTTGTCCCGGCCACGCAGAACCAAAATAATCACACAAAAGTGTATTAATTAAATCACTGCTTGGCCCATTGGCTCTACTTTTTTTTGGCTAGCTCTTACAGCCTAATTTAACCCATTTCTATTAATCTGTGTATCGCCACATGGCAGTGGCTTACCAGATAAAATTCCCAGCATCTGTCTCTGGCAGCTCCATGGTGTCTCTCCCCGCCCTTCTTTCTCCCAGCATTCAGTCCTGTCTTCCCTGCCTATCTAAGTTCTGACCTATCAGCAGGCCAAAGCAGTTTCTTTATTCATTAATGGTAATCACAGCACACAGAGGGGACTCTCATATCCTCCCCTTTTCTGTTGAAACAAAAAAGAAGGCTTTAACAGAGTAAAATTACATATAACAAAACAGGTATCAAGCAAGAATTACAGTTACAATATTTATATCTACTATATTTTTATCATGACTAAGGAAAACTATAACTATAATTCTTCAGCTTCATTAAAGACTCCAGAAGAATATAATATTACCTAAATAAACAGGAAGTACATTGGAAGCAACTTCCAAAACTCTAGAATTGACAGAGATATCTCACTGCCTGACAGTTACCCAAAGTTCTTCTGTACCATTGGGGCATCCATCTTCAGCCTACAGGCCATAGTATTCAGCAGACTTTTCCATGAAGCAGTAAATTTCAAAGACAGTTCTACCTATATTGGCAGTTTGCCAGTCACTTTCTTGTGTATCCTACAGAATGTCCTGTAGACTCTTTTATGAAGCAGGAATCCTGAAGGATCATCTCACCTTTAGGCAAGTTCAGCATTCATTTCTCTGTGGGTCCTGCATGTCCTGTTAAGCATTCCAGGCAAGAGCAGTTTCTTTGCTCCAATGGCTAGCAAACTCCATAAGGAGCCTCTTTGATGTCCATCTTCCTCTTGAAGCAACTGGTGCTACCAGAAGCAGACATGTCTCACTGTCATGAAAAGTCCTAAATTTTTAAATCATTTTAAATGTCATATTCTGAATGTCTCTGAAAGATTTGAAAAATACCTAACTAACTGAACATGACTACAATCTTGACTATTATATATGACTATCTATTAAGTTATATTTCTTAATTATACTTTACATTTTCAAATGAGCCACACAATCAAAATACCCCAATCAAGATCAGAGAAGATATATATAGATATAGATATAGATACAGTATAATAAAACTGACCTTAAATTTGCATCAACAAACCAAGATATCCCCCTTTAAATGTAAAAGAACATTTATAAACAATATGGGAATATGGGCATTGTTATTTATCTCCAAACTACTTCCTGCTATTTATTGGGTGAAGTATTTTCTTTTTGGTAGTATTCACAGCAACCTCCCAGGGGGTCTTGTTCCATCAAACCATGTTGGTCTGGAAGCAATCCACAGATTCTCATCTTCTGTGAAAACAAGAAGCATATCCTTAGACCCAAATTTGGAAGTCATAATTCCTTTATAATATTCATGCTGGTTTAGCTTAGTAGCCCATACAAAGAAATGCTTCTCTGTACTTAGCTCCTTCACAGTCAAAAATTCAAAGAAAACACAATAATATAAATAATCCAGACTCTGTAATTTTTCCATTTTTTTTCCGTTAGACTTGTTTATTCAAGTATCCGAAAACACTCTTTCCACTTCCTCCCCTCCTCCCAATACCCTCCCGCTCCCCCCACTCCCCCTACTCCCTCTCCTCCTCCCTCACCATTCCCAAGAGCAGTCAGGGTTTCCTGCCCTGTGGGAAATCCAAGTTCCTTCCCCCTCCCTCCAGGTCCAGGAAGGTGAGCATCCAAACAGGCCAGGATCCCAAAAAGCCAGTCCATGCAGACAAAACAAGACCCAGTGCCATTGTCAATGTCTTCTCAGTCTTCATCTTCACAGACCTTGAGAGAAAAATAATCAAGTTTATATGGAAAAACAAAAAACCCAGGATAGCCAAAACAATCTTATACAATAAAGGAACTTCTGGAGGCATTACCATCCCTGACTTCAAACTCTATTACAGAGCAACAGTATTGAAAACAGCTTGATATTGGCATAACAACAGAGAAGTCGACCTATGGAATCAAATAGAAGACCCGGATATTAACCCACAAACCTATGAACACCTAATTTTCGACAAGGAAGCTAAAGGTATACAATGGAAGAAGGAAAGCATCTTTAACAAATGGTGCTGGCATAACTGGATGTCAACCTGTAGAAGAATGAAAGTAGATCCATATCTATCACCATGCTCAAAACTCAAGTCCAAATGGATTAAAGACATCAACATTAATCTGTCCACTTTGAACCTGATAGAAGAGAAAGTGGGAAGTAGTCTACAAGATATAGGCACAGGAGACCACTTCCTAAGTAGAACCCCAGTAGCACAGACAATAAGAGAAACAATGAATAAATGGGACCTACTGAAACTGAGAAGCTTCTGTAAAGCAAAGGACACTGTCAGTAAGACAAAAAGGCTACCTTCGGACTGGGAAAAGATCTTCACCAACCCCTCATCAGACAAAGGTCTGATTTCCAAAATATACAAAGAACTCAAGAAACTAGACACTAAAACTCTAATTAACCCAATTAAAAAATGGGGTGCTGAACTGAACAGAGAATTCACAACAGACGAACTTCGAATGGCCAGAAGACACTTAAGGACATGCTCAACCTCCTTAATTTTTCCATTTTTATGTGCTTATTTTTCTTTACTCCTTTTAATCTATGACTATCTGTACTCTGTCTTTTCAAAGACTTTACCCTTCTTAAGCATTAACTTTATATATTCTTTATAAATCTCTATACTCTTTTTCTTCTCTCTTCCAAGTCTACGTACATTTATCCAACACTATGACTCCTCTAGATTTGTCTTTATTGCATATTTGTAATTATATTCTGATCAGAAGCGCTTCTTAAAATGCTAAGTGCTTAAAAGTCTAAGTTGCAACATTACTAGGCTACATATGGTACTTGTACTGCCTGCTTACCCTGCCCAGTCTAGCATGGAGGAGTTGCTTGCGCCTCTGAGGCATGCACATGGCCCCATTTCCAGGCACATAGCCAGTCCATGTCATCATCAAGCAAGCTGCAGCAGTCTGCTCACAAACCCCACTTTAATGCTCCGTCTCCCAAAAGAGTCAGAGATTGCGCTAGCAGCACAGTCCAGAAAGCAGGCGTTTTAAAATGGCTATGGCTTTTTTTCTTGCTATGGCTGAATCAGGAAAATCTCTCTTAAAGGAGCTGCAGCAAGCCACCACAAACAGCAAGAAACTGTGTTAAACGCTGTATTTTTTTCCTAGAATTCCTTTTCAAGCCCTCTCGGGTTTTATGTAGATTTAGTTGGCCACATGGGTGCCAATTTCTTGGAGGAGGGGCGTTTATTCATCCAGGCCACTCAGAACCAAAATAATCACACAAAAGTATGTTAATTAAATTACTGCTTGGCCCATTAGCTCTAGCTTCTTATTATCTAACTCTTACATCTTAATTTAACCCATTTCTATTAATCTGTGTATCGCCACATGGCAGTGGCTTAGCGAGTAAAATTCCCAGTGTCTCTCCCGCCCTTCTTTCTTCCAGAATTCAGTCCTGTCCTCTACGCCTACCTAAGTTCTGTCCTATCAACAAGCCAAGGCAGTTTCTTTATTCATTATTGGTAACCACAGCACACAGAGGGAACTCCCACATCAGAGTCTATTTCACAATATAACCAAATTGGCTTCAAGTTCACAATTCTCTTACCTCAGCTTCCTGAATACTAGGACTATAGATGTATATCACCTCCAGCTAAGAACAGGCCTATCTTAAACCATATAAATAGTTAATTGCTATTCTTTTGTAGCTGAAATAAGAAAAATCCCTTCCATTTCTCCAAATTTCATTTTTATTTTAAGAACTTAAAACGGGAGACTGGAGAGGTGGCTGAGCAGTTAAGAGCACTGGCTGTTCTTCCAGAAAACTTGCACCCACATGGTGGCTCACAACTGTCTGTAACTCCAAACAAACTTATGGAGCAAAGCCATACATGTGGCCAAAACAGACACACACATGAAAAAATAGTAAAAATAAAAATTTTAGTTGAGCCATCTGGCTTAATATTTGGAGCAATGAAGTTTAAGTGAATTGGACCTGAAGATACTGTACCATACAACTTGTTCACTTAAAATTTCAGAAATGTGGTTTTGTTCTTATGATTTTGTATTATTATAATTTAATAGTCTAGCAATCTATAAAACATTCTTAAATGGTTTGAGGGAATTTATGAAATATAACACTGGGATATATGTGTGTGAATATTCACACAAAACTATGTGGCACATATGTATATGTTCAAATAGGTTTAAAAGTCTTCCAAGAAACTTTTGATGTCAATAGTTTGATGATTAAAGAATGATGTCAATATCAGAATCTTTTACTACTCTCTGTCTTCCTGTGTGCATACACACATGTGTGCATACAACCAAAGTAAGCAGTTTCGAGTGTAAGCCAAAGGATAAGTCTGTGTTTTTCCTTTCCTCCCCAGAACTGCCAGAGATGAGGGTTTTAGACAATGCTGTCTGCACGTGTCTCCTGCTACCTGACTGACTGTGTAGGAAGGCTCTATGAGCAACTCTGGTGTTCTTCCAGGTGGGTCATATTCTCAGAACTGTGCTCTGGTCAGATGGTGCTGACACTGTCTGCAAGTCATGTATATAAAACCTATTTTAAGTTTCCTAAACTGTGTGTGGTGGAGAAAAGTTACATATTTATTATACTCTGCTCAGTATTTGCTCGTAAAGGGAAAGTTTGTCTTATTAGAGCTTTGATTAGTTCCACGTAAAACCCAAAAGGTATGTGCTTATAATGTGTTTGGATAAATCGACATTTTGTTTTACTGACCTGCCATTCATCATAAAGAGGAGATAAATGTTTGAAGAGACAGACAAATTTAAACTAATTTGGAGGCAGAGAGATGGCTCTGCTGTGAAGAGGGCATACTGTTCCTGCAGAGGACCTAAGTTCAGTTCCCAGCACCAGAAATGAAGGCTCATAGACACCTGTAAGTCTAGTTCCAGGAATTCAATGCCTGACATCAGCAGGCAGCTACATACATATGGACATAGCTCACCCACACACACAGACACACAAAATTAAAAATAAAAATAGCTAAGGTGATGATGGTACATACCTCTAACCCCAGCCCTCAGGAGACAGAAGCAGGTGGATCTCTGTGAATTCAAGGCCAACCTGGTCCACATAGTGAGTTCCAGGACAGCCAGAGCAATCTAGCAAGATCCTGTCTTTAATATATATTTATCTTTTAGCAAAATGAACTGAACATTATACAGTGTTCAAAAGCATAGAGATATATCACATGGCTGTTTTCAGGTCCTACCCACTTCCTGCTGTCTTACTTGGTCCCACCTGCCCATAGGCATGCAGTTCTGTCCTGGTTGATAGAGCTCATTGCTTTAGCATGGTCCAGCCTTCAGTGCCATGGGCCAGCCTTCAGTGCCATTGCCAGCAGGATCATGTTCAAAGGCTTTAGAAGCTGCACTGGTACTACCAAATGTGCTTGAGGAACCATCACAACAAGAATAACTTAAAGTGCTACCATATGTCTGAATTTCATCAAAGACAACTGTTAACTTCAAAAATCTGCAGTAGACTATGAGTCTCTCTCTCTCTCTCTCTCTCTCTCTCTCTCTCTCTCTCTCTCTCTTTCTCAAGAGCAATTCTGAAATGACTTTCTAGAACCCCTTGGGAGATGTTTTGGCACTAAGAGAGTCTACAACAACATTGCCTACAATGAATACATCATCCCGTAAAAGCATGTCTATAAAATAAAAGCCTACTTGTGGTTATTTGTAAAAGAAAAGGAAAGGAATACCAGAGAACTTTTGGGAGGAGGAAGGCAAAGGGAAGCAGAGGAAGACGGGCTAGATTTAATTTCCACGAATCATGGTCACTTTGTCTTCGCTAAACTCCACTCTATTTGTGTTTGTTTTGTTTGCTTCCCCTCCACCCCACCACCCCTGCAGCCCCCTGTGTGTGTGCACACTGCCCTGCATGTGATAATCAGAAGCCATTCTTAGCTGCCACTTCTCTCCTGCCACCATGTGGGATATCGGGCTGAAGTCAAGTATCTATGCCTGCTCAAGTGTCTCTACCCACTAAGCCTGTGGTTCTCAACCATCCTAATGCTGTGACCCTTTAATACAGTTCCTCATGCTGTAGTGACCCCAACCATAGAATTATTTTCATTGCTACTTTATAACTGTAATTTTGCTACTGTTATGAATTGTAATGAAAATATCTGTGCTTTTCAGTGGTTTTAGGTGACCCCTGTGAAAGGGTTGCTGGACTCTCAAAGGGGTCACAACCCACATGTTGAGAACCACTGCATTAAGCCCTCTCACCAGCCCATGAAAAACAATTTAACTATATTTTTACAATAGTGTTAGTATGTACCAATAGTGTTAGTTACAGTGTCATCCTTGAAGAAAGTATTCATTGCTTTCTTCTGACTTAAAAATAAAATAAAATAAAGTATTCTCCAGGCACGGTAGTACAAACCTTTAATCTTAGCACATAAGAAACAAGATACAGGCAGGCAGATCTTTATGAGTTCCAGGTCAGTCTGGTCTCCTCAGCAAATTCTAGACTAATCAAAGCTATACAGTTGGATTTTTGACTCAAAAGTAAGTGAATTAGCAAATATTTTCATGGGCCCAGAAAGTGGTTGAGGACTCCCTACACAGAGCTCACATGCCTATAAGATTTAGTCGTCCCAGGGAGAGACCAGCAGAGTGAACAAAAGCTGCACTGAACAGAGTGGGCTCCTACGGCCAAGTTCCTGTTCATCCTCACACTGCCAGGGCTGCCCAGGAGACATTCTGACAGCCTGGTGCCACCCAAGTCCAAGTACTGTGCTAGGGATTCAGGGGTAAGTGAAGGAGCCCCCTACCCTGCACTGTGAGTTCTATTGTCACCAGGGCTGCATCTAGTAGAACATTTTCAGTTACAGGACAAACATAAAAAAAAAACACTAAATCAGGAGCCAGACTTAGGAGCTCATGGCTATGATTTCAAGTATTCAGGAGACTGAGCCAGGAGGATCACAAATTCAAGGCCAGCCTGAGCAACTTAGTAAGACTGTGTTTTTGGTTTTGTTTTGTGAGTATTTTCCCTACATGTATGTATATGTTCACATATGTGGTTGGCACCAAAAAAGCTCAAAAGAAGGCATTGAATCCCCTGTAACTGGAGTTAGAGATGGTTGTAAACCATCATGTGGGTCCTGTCAATTGAACCCAGGTTCTCTGCAAAAGCAACACAAGTTCCTAACCACTGAACCATCTCTCCAATCCCTGAGACTGAGACTGTGTTTTAAAATGAAAAGGATATACAATTCAGTGGTAAAATGCTTCCCTAGAGTTTGTAAGACCTGTTTTCCATCCCCAATAGAAAAGCAGCAAAACAGAAAATTGAAGTTAAACAAAAGGCATATTGTTTGGTGCCCGTGGATGAAAATGTTCATAGTGAGCCAGTTTCCTGCATGAGTAAATTTAACTCATAACAAGCAATCATAACATAGCAAGCAATCATAACAAAACAAGGAACTCACCATGTACGTGTGCCTGACCAGGTTCTGATGGGACAATGGTCTTTTATCCGTCACTTATATTTTAATAAAACGCTGGTTGGCCAGTAGCCAGGCAGGAAGCATAGATGGGTAGCCAGGCAGGAAGTATAGATGGGGCAACCAGGCAGGAAGTAGAGGCAGGGCAGCCAGAACAGAATTCTGAGAAGAGGAAAGAGTCAGTCTACAGTTGTCATTCAGACACAGAGGAAGCAAGATGTGACTGCCTTGCCAAAAAAGATACCAAGCCACGTGGCTAACACAGACAAGTATTATGGACTAATATAAGTTATAAGAGTTAATAAGAAGCCTGAGCTAATGAGCCAATCAGTTTATAATTAATGTAGACCTCTAAGTGTTTATTTGGGACTAAACGGATGTGGAACCTGGTGGGACAGAAAACTTGGTCAACATTTCTGTGTCCACTCACTCAGCTCACAGCAGATCTTCACTGCAAATAGCATGATTAGCTCCGTTGTACTAGCCTGTCCCTGTTCCTTGGCTTTCCTATGTAAGTTTTCTTCTCAAGTCCTATAGTGGCCCCACATGTATTAGATTTATTTATAAGATGAAATGTCACAAGAGATCATTGAAAAAAAATCTGCAGGCTTCTGTGACTCATTGGATGTGGGGCTCTGGTCAGTGGCGTGAGTGAAGTCACCTCTTGGTTACGACACTCAAGGCTTGGAAAATGAGCTTCTGTACTGGGTGAATTTGTCATGTCAGTGGGACTCCCATGATCATAATTTCTGACTTGCTCGAGACAATTATGTAATTAAAAAGAAGTGTCAAGACTCACATGGCTTTAGACCAAGAACCCTGACTAGGGACAGGGAATGAAGAAGGGACAGACACACAGACATGGGAATAAAAAAAAAGACAGACACACAGGCACATGTATAGTGAAACTGGGATCTAGTGGGGTTCTCTAACTGATACCTCCCAACCTAGACCCCTATTGTGATTGTTAGGTTCCGCAGAGGGAGGGTTGGCTAGACTATGGAGGAGGTCTCTGTGGGTGAGCAGTCTCAGGCAGTAAGCATCCTGGGGTGGGAAGCTGCAGTTACACACACACTGATCATCATCCATAAACACTTGGACTCCCTTCATATTCCCGACGAAAGCTTTGCTGTTCCTCTTGAGCCAGGCCCATATGGGTAACCGCTTTGTCAGTTGGGCCTTGGAGTCCTCGACGAGGCTGTGCCCATGTTTCAAAACACACATTCACTCAGGACTTCCTCTCACTTAAGGCTTCCCCTACTCCCTACAAAGAAGTGATGCAACAAGAGTCAGGAACTCAAAGAGGAAATCGGGCTGATATGAAGACTATTGGAGGCCGCAGAGGCTTCACCTATAACTGCCGCCCCTGCTGGGACAGAACGCTTAACTTCAAAATGTATTACAAGGTGAGCATGGCGGCACTCAGGAGCTAAGCAGGAGAACTGAGAACTCAAGGTCAGCCTGGAGTACATAGTGAAATCCTGTCTCTCAAATAGAGCAACTTCTGTTACAAAGAACAGTTTCATGAGAGTTCCAATAAAGGCAGCGTGCTTTTCAAGTGGGAGACAATTTGAGACAGGATCTTTTGGATCCTGGTGTCCTCCAACTCACAGTGATCATCTTGTCTTAGCCTCCCATCAAGCAGAAATAGAGCTAGGTTATTCCAGTCCTAGGGCTTGAATATAGCACCGCAGGCTAAGCAAATGCTCTACCACTGTGCTATTCCCTAGACCCAATTGAACAGTCTTTTTTAACTCTCATAACAGACGTGGCAAAGAAAATTGGCAACATGAAGCCCAGATGTCTTTTCAGTATGAAAACCATACTTCAATGGCACCTTGCCACCTACCTATTTAAAACAGATTTCATAAAGTAAGATAATTCACACAGAAAAAGCGAAGACTTGGAAGAACACATCCCAGGAGCAAATAATGCCTGGGGTCACGAAGAGATTGGGGAAACCCTAAATGAGTCAACCCTGTGGACGCTGTTATGGTGAGTCTCCTCTAACATCCCTGAAGAAGAAGCAGCTGCCACACATGAAAATCGCTGGGGTAGATTTTGATCTCAGTGTAAAGAAAATGTTTCCAGCCAGTGTTCTCACTTGTTTCCTAGTGCTGTGATGAATACCATGAGCAAAAGCAACCTAGGGAGGAAAGGGTTTAATATAGCACAGTTTACAACTCATCATATCAAATAACCCAGGACTAATTACAGGGGTGACATTGCCCATGGTGGGATAGGTCCTCCCACATCAATCATTAGCCAAAGAAAGTGACCCCACTAACTTGCCTATCGGCCAATCTCAATTGAGGTTCTCTCTTCCAAAACGACTCTACCTATGTCAGGCTGACAAATAACTGGCTGTCACCATCAGTTACAATATCTAAACATAGAGTTGCTGGGGAAATAGTAAGCTCATGGACCCTTGGGCTTTTTCAAATGCAGACCAGCTAAGAAGAGACAAGACTGAACAAGACACTTTAGTGGACCCACTGACTTTGACAAGTCTTCATGACTGAGGTTTTGAGTCTTTCACTTCCAGCAAAAGAAAACCCAAAGGATTTCCTGTATCTACCCAGAGGAGAAATTGCCTATCATGAATAAATGCATTTTTTATTGCTGTAGGAGACATGTCACATCAGAAAACAGGTTCAGTAACCTGACTTATCCTCACATGCTCTAAGACCTGCCTGGCTTCCCTTGTAGGCTCTGTGGTAGGATGGAAACTGTTTTCTCTGACTGGGTTCTTCCCCTTACTCGGCAGCTAGATTTTGTAGGGAAATTAATGAATCTAGCACTCAAGGTAATCAATCTTCTTTGAGTTTTACAATTTCAGATTAGGCAAATCATGCTGAATCCATGAATAAATTTCCATTTCTGGCCCAAAAAGCTAGGAATCAACCTCTGGAACTTAGTGATCCTTCTTAAAGTAGCCATGTCTATGCTGTGTTATCAGACAGCTGGTGCTGTGTCTCCTTGCCCTTGAATTCATAATTATATTAACAATTATTATAGCTGTGACAACTGAGAAGATAATGTAACAAAATGGATTACTAAAAAACAGAACTAATTTTGTTTTAACTTGATCCGATTGTTTGCTACTGTAGACCAATTAAGGAATAAAAAGCAATAGGCCACCTTTTCTGGGACATTTGCCAAGTCTTTCTAGAAGTTAAGGACCTAGATATTGCATGTGTGAAATATTCCTTTTGTTTGTGGGTTGGAAAGGGGAAATCCGGTGGATTCTTAGGGACTTGAAAAGACAAGAGATAGAAAATATATAAAGTCCACCCTGCTCATCCCAGTCCCTTTGAGCTGGCAGACTCTTGAAGGCAATGAAGCTGTGAAGCCAGAGTGGTATGACTACTATGGTTGGGAGCCTGCAGTAGGAGCCTCTAGTTTTCCCATTTGAATGGACCCCTGTGCTCCAGAATCACAAAACTGGTCTGCCAACTGCCTCATCTCTGGAAAATCAAATCAAAATGAGACAGAGGGTGGCGGGGGAGGGGGGGTTGGGAGGGTGGATGGAGCACCAACTAGGACACTGGCACCCCAATAGTGACACCATGTGGTCAAAATGAGCATCAGCAGCACAAAACCATGAGTAAAGTCTCCAGCGCAAAGCTGTCAGTCTTGTGGAGAGGGGTGAGGTAGCAACCACAGCAACTAGAGCATTGGAGCCTGGGCAAGTGCTGCTTTGGGAGCAAGGAAGAGCAAGGTCTAGTCCTGAAACTGGTGTGCCTTGCTGAGCTGTGCAGGAGACGAGACTGAGAGTGCATAGCTCAGTGAGATAACAAAGGCTCAGTATCCCTCAAATGCTCAGAAGCAGAAGTCTTCTGGATATCGCAGTCTTCCCAGATTCTGCAATAAAGCACTTGCATGTGCATACAGTGAGAGCCCTTAGGGCTGGATCCCGAGCCCAAATGTGTATGTGTCCATGCACTTGATACACATGGCCTGAAGGGAAGTTTTGTGTGAAACATTTAGTGCGCCTGCACTCCCATACTGACCTGCCACATGGGGTCAGGAGCGGAATTCTCCACTTGTGGTAGCCACCATTTCAGTGCTCAGATTTGGGGGGGCTATCACAAGGACACACAGCAAGAGACAGAGGGGCAACCTCACAGAGGACTTTAGGCAAAGGGTGAGTGACACCGAGGGCATGAGTCAGGAGTCTGCTGTGGTCAGACTGGCAGTCTAACCCTGGCTATGCAAAAGAAGGCCTCAAAGGGCCACGGAGAAGAGCTTTAAAGGGGAGCCATACTGTTGAGATCGAGTCCATGATAACTGTTTCCTAATGGCAGGGAATGACAGATTCATCTAACCAACCAGAAAGCTCAAGTTTCTATGCAAAGGATGGTGCAATTCATTAATAAAGAAAACTCAGGAGAGGGAAAGATTCTCACTATACCCGGCAGGGCCTGCCACATAGTAGGCATTCAATAAATGACTGTTGGTACAGAACGGAACATAATCAAAAGTTACAAAGGAATACAGGAGCTGGGGAGATGGCTCAGCACTTAGAGGCATGTGTGACTCTTGCAGAGGACCTGGGTTCAGTTCCAGCACCCACATGGTGGTTTGTAACCATTTGTATGTATCTCCTGTTCCAGATAATCCCATGCCCTTTTCTGGGTTCTATTGGCTTCAGGCATACATGTGGGGCACATGTACGCATACAGGCAAAAATACAGAAAAATAAACTT
Source organism: Myodes glareolus (assembly GCF_982192425.1). Classification (NCBI taxonomy): domain Eukaryota; kingdom Metazoa; phylum Chordata; class Mammalia; order Rodentia; family Cricetidae; genus Myodes; species Myodes glareolus. The sequence goes on along the minus strand of NC_142032.1, from coordinate 99,483,575 downwards.
TAAAAATGTTTTAAATTAGAAGACAGAGTGCCAAGGTTGGCCTAGTGGGTAGGAGCATATGTCATATAAGCCTGATAACCTGAGCTCAGTTCCCACAGTGGAAGAAGACAGCAACTTCTAAAAGTTGACCTCTAACCTCCACACACGTAGAGTGATGAAATGCATGTGTTTGCTTTTTTCTTTTTTAATATGAGAGAAAGAAACTTCTAGAGTCACTGGCAACTTGTGTCACATGGATGACATCGGAGAGCATACTGTCCCTCGATCACTTGCACATCATTTGTGTGTGCCATCTGATCCAGACACACGCACTGGTGTCCCCCGTGGCACATTGCTAGATATGTAGGCCAGTTGCAGTCTGTACCCCAGAGGAAGATGTCATGAGCAACTGTACTTCTGCCCCACCTGGCCAAGCAGAGAGAAACGTGGGCTACATCAAGCAGCAGGCCTTCCACACAGCCCAGCAGGGTTAGCAGATAACCCTCCCCTGACGTGGCCGCTGGTATTATGACCGGGCTTGTGCTGGGCATGAAAGTGTCCACAAAATGGTGGTGAGCATTTGACTATTCCAGAATATTTCCAAGTCCGTGGAAGCTGACATGATGTATAGCTTTAAAGAGGAATTGGCACTGCAGTTATTTCTTCTATTATGAAACAAGTACAGAATTAACACCCCATGTTATTCTACGGAAATGATTTGTTTTTAAATTTTTTCAGTGGGGGTTGGGGGGACGGCTTTTGGCCTGAAGGGAGGCATATTATGGTAGCAGGCATATCTGGATGAGAATGCTCACTTCACAGCATCCAGGAAACAGAGACAGGCAATAAAGTGTCCATCTGTCTGTGCACACACCCAGCGACCTACTTTTTCCAACTAAGACTTACCTCCCGCTTTTCACCGTCTCCCAATAAATGGTGACATATTATGGATCCATCAAGGACTGAATCCATTTATTTGATCAGAACCCATTCTGCTACAACAAAAAAAAGGAAGGAAAGAAGGAAGGAAGGAAGGAAGGAAGGAAGGAAGGAAGGAAGGAAGGACGGACAGACAGACGGACAGACGGATGGATGGAAGGTAGGAAGGAAAAAACTTGCAACCAAGCTCACAGCAATGAGTTTTCAGGGGACATGTCAGATTCAATCCCTAACAAAAATCTAAAAAGCATCTATATCCTACTGTTATTTTATTTTTTGCATCGACATGAAGACTGTGGAATTACATTTCACACATGAGGTCAGTTCATTACACTGTCTTTGTAAGGATGCTCAAACCTAAGTGGCCTAGACTCAGCCTATGAGGTTACTCATTTGTTTTTGAAAACAATGAGTGGTTTGTGTGTTTAATTTTTGGCAGGAGAACATAAGTAGACCCAGGGCTACTTTTGGATTGCTTTTCAACTGCGCCCCACCCCAACGGTCTGGCTTGTGTGTGGCCTCTAGGAGAGACCTCAGCGTGAGCATCCGACACTAGAAGCAGGAAGAGTGGAAACAAGACTGACGAATGCACCCTGTGAAACTCAACTCTGATAGGGGGGCAAGAGCTAAATAGTTAACAGCAACCGGGCATTTTCATCAAAGAACAGCACAGCACCCTCCACCCCATCAGGACCCCAAACTGCACTTAGATGTGTGTCCCCACAAGGAAAGTGTTTAAGCAGTAAGTGGCCAGCAGGGTATGTCTCCGAGCCAATGGAGGAGATTCAGGGAAAAGTGAGAAGCATTTGCCTCTCCACCAGTCCAGGCTCCACCGCGCTTACTCCTCCCACTGCCCTCCCCACCCCAGCCCATCCTCGCCCTTTCGCATGGACTCCGGGTTAGATGAAATTACTTTTATTGCGGTGACTAAATTAGGTTGAAAGCTCCTCTTTCAGAGGCCACAGGGTACCAGACTGGAAGGCCAGGAAGGGAGGGTCGGAACTGGGCAGTGGATGCAGGATTTTCTCCTTATTTGGGTGTAAGTGCTGCACTCCTTAAGGATTTATTTTGGGACAAGGCCTAAACCCCGAATGGGGCAGGCAGCTCCAGCGATCAGGCTGCACTCTCTATTTGAAGCACAGGCCTTTCAGGATCTTCCTTAGCCTGAGGAGGTTCTGGCTCCAGGGCAGACTCTGGTGAGGACTCCTCCGGTGCGGCTGGTAGAGCTACAGGCTGGCCATCTGGTGGGCCTTCGGAACTCCGGACAGGCCCTAGGCGTGGCGGCTTGACTGGTGTGGGTTGTGCTTTACGACTGGATAGGGCCCTTCTTAGGCTCTGGACCTTCTCCAAGCCGGTGCGTCGCAGTCGCTGAGCCCTGGACTCCACTGGCTCCTCGTCGGAACTCTCTCCAACTTGATCCTCTGGCTGATCTGGGCCCGGCACCGACTGGTCCTCGGGGCCCAAGAGTTCTGGTGCTTTCTGGAAGGCGCGGGCTGGAATTTCAGTCTCGTCCTGAATGTGACGACACAGCTTTTTGATTCTGGCAGGCACTTAGCCAGCACCAGCCTGAAACTCACTCCCCGCGGTTACACCAAAGGAAGCTACTCCACCCTTTGCCTTGGCACCAAGAATTGGACAGATGAGAGGAGTGGGAAAGATGGGGCCAGGAGCAGAGGAATGAGCAGGAAGGGGGAAAGTGGGTTGCACAAGTTTGCAAAGTAGATGAAAGCTGTAAGGTATGGAAGAAGGTAACAGCTCTATGGGCCCTTGGAGGAGGTATAGAAACATCACAGCCGTTATTTTCATGTGGTTGGGACTGACCAAATCTTCAGACTGGTCTGAGTTATAGCGAGGAGGGCTTGGATTAGCAAGGCTGTGAGTAAGAAAGGGATAAGGCCACGATGCGGGAAGTCAGAAGTGGATACGGCTCTGAGAGTTTGTTCCACAACTGAGGGCGGGCACGTAGGGTCAGGAGGTGGTGAACCGGTGGAAGGCGGGAGTCCCTCTAGGTGGTGGTCTAGAGGCAGGATGAGGGGGTGCCTAAGGTCACTGACCTTGAAGAGCAGGACGTGCAGCTTCCCGCGCGCCACCAGCAGCCCGTGGTTGGCCTCCAGCCGCTGCACCTGAGCAGCACGGCGCAGCGCCCGCTCCTGGGCTGCGTCGGCATGAGAGCCCACGCGCTCAGCCTTGGCCAGCAGCTGCGCCAGTGTGTTGCTGGTGGTGTCGTGGCTGCGACTCAATGAGCCCAGGCCGCTCTGAATGCGGCGCACCGAGCCCGCCAGGCCGCCTTGCCTCTCGGCCAGGCCACCCTGCCGCTCCCGCAGCGCCTCCAGCATGGTGGCCAGCTTCTCCAGCAAGGTCACCACGGTGACGGCGTGCACGGGACCCCCGGCAGGCGCCCCGGGCACAGGCCCAGACTCCAGCGCGCTCTCCCCCATGATCTCGGACAACCCTGCCTGCTCTCCCAGCGGCCGATGGCTGCGATCTGGGCTAGGGCCGCCTTTCCCCGCCTCCTCCCCAGTTCAGGCCGTGACTCAGCCGGGCGGAGTTGGGAATCTCCCGCGGTGGGAGAAGGAGGAGGCCGAGCAGGGGGCGGGATGTCCGAAGGGGGCTCTTTTGAGGACTCCGTCCCGGGATCTGCGGGGAGGCAGGCTGGTCCAGAGGTACCCCGCAAACCCTTCCCCCCCCCCCCATTAGCTCAAGCTCTACATTCGTCCATTTCCGTGGGGGGCCTCTTTCAGGCCTATGCTCTCCCACAGCAAAGGACAAACCACTGAGATTTTCATTTCATGCATCAAGTGTTCAGATTGTGTGCTGGCGGGGGTCGGGAGGATTAAAGGGATGAGGCACAACCTAAACCTTCAATGCTGCTGAGCCCCACGCTGGGCGGAGGCCTGGGAAGCTCGGAATGTTCTGCTACAGACCCAGGAGTGCCTAGGCCCAAGGCAGGGCTTTGTGTGGAGGCGGGCTGGGCGAGGCATGCTCTGATGTTTTCCACGTTTAGCCTCTGGCTTCGTTTAACGCGGTCTCTTCCTATTGGTTTGGGTTGTCCTATTTTGGGCTTCGTAGGGAATAGCTCAGCTGTGGGTTAGAATAAGAACTCTTTTGTGATTTAATGGAGGTTGACTGTGGTTCCTGCCTAGAGCCTTCACTCCCCTGTCTCTAAAACTGGTACACACTGGGGTGGGAAGATCACCGGTTGGAGACCAGCATAGAACACACATGAGTGTTATAGAGTGAAAGGTCGACCCCTGATTTCTGATTGTGAAACTTTTGGGTTTTACTATTTATATTGGACTCGGGTTTGCTCATGTTGGACCCCAGAGTACTGGAGCCATCTAAGCCTGATAGGAACTGAGAGTGTTTGAGACAGGGTTTCGTGGAGCTGGAGCTGGAGCTGGCCCTGAACTCACTGGTCAGCCTTGAACATCCATCCTCTTGCTTCCATCACCCAAGTGCTGGGATTACAAGTGTGCACCACCAAGAGCAGTTTGTGCTGGTGCTGGGAATTGGCTCCAAGGCCTGATACACCCTAGTCAACAACCCTACTAACTGAGCCACATCCACAACCCTGTTTCTGTGTTTCTGAGATAGGGTCTCACTGTGTAGTCTAGGTCTCAAGCTCAAAATCCTGTCTCAGACACCTGAGTGTTGGGATAAATATACAGCACCACACCCATTAGCTGGCTGACCCATTAGCTTGTTGGTCAACTGCAGCATTAAGGATAAAATCCAAAACCTCAAACATGCTAGACAAGTGACCTGCCACTAAGCCATACCACAGCCCAACAACTTGGAAATATGTGTATGTGCATGTATGTATGCACATGTATGTACAAAGGGTGTCAGATCCCCTCAAGCTGTCGTTACAGGCAACTGTGAGCTATATCCAGTGCCAGTGCTAAAATAGATTTCCCATCCTCTGTAAGAGCAGCAGGTACTCTGACTGACTGAGCCATCTCTTTAGCTTAGACCATATGTCTCGGATCACCTAAAAGATTACGTAAATGAATAGGGTTGAGAAAAACCTTAGTGGCCGACCCTAGACAAGTATAAGCCACAGTCTGGTCAGTCCTAACTGTAGAGGCTCGATGATATGGTTGATGCCCATCACCATCCATCACAGAGCTTGTGACTGGCATTCTTACAACCCAAGTCGGATGAAAAGGGCTTATAGTCTGTGATTTTACACCTGCAATCCCAGAGTAAGGATGATGAGTCAGGAAGAGTGAGACTAACCTGGGATCCACAGAGATTACAATGGCATACCACATTTGTGTAGTGAGGTTCTACATGGCACAAAGACCTCAAAAGTGAAGACACAAAGGGCAACTGTCTCATTTTAAGCTTACGTTCAGTGAAGAATGGAGAATTACCCAGAGGTGGGATTAGACAAAGGGGTAAGGTCTGATAATAGCAGGCGAGAGAGGACCCAGCAAGGCCTGTCCGCTCAGAACTTTTTGATCTCTCTGTGCAGCATCTTTCTCCTGAATACAGAGCAGAATTCCCCTGCAACAAAGATGCTGAACAAGAGGAGTGACCCTTCTAACTTCTGTGGGATTTTTTTAATTTTTAAAAAGGATTGTGTGTGTGTGTGTGTGTGTGTGTGTGCGCGCGCGCGCACTGTACCTATGAGGGCAGGTGCCCACAGAGTCAGAGGCAGTAGATCCTCCTGGAGGTGAAGTTACAGGTGGTTGTGAGCCACCCAATGTGTGTGCAAGGATAGAAACTGCATCCTCTGAAAGAGAAGAAATGCTCTTAACTACCGAGTCATCTCCCCACCCCATAATTTCTATGTTTTGTGTTAGAAAAGAATTGTGGTTTCTGTGAATGGCTTCAGGGGAGCTCAAGAAAAGAGGTGGCAGGAAACAGGCACCATGAGAAGATCGCTGAGGTCTTCCATTCTCCGTCAGGTCAAATTCTCAACATGTCAAAATACAGTGCTTTGTGGAATCATTTCCTGAGTCCCAACAAGAAAAAAACAAAATTGAGGTCTCTGTAATTTCTCCCTCTCTCACTAAGGTGATTTGTGAGTACAAACAAGAGGCCAAGGCAGCCCCTAAAGGGAAAATTACAGAAAACATAGTCTAGATTTTCAACTAACACAATGCCTTCAGCAACTAGGAACCACACTCCCCTTGAGAGAAGATGTAAGCTCAGTGCTAGATTAGTAATTCCCCAGTAGTCTCTGGGCTGTTCATAAACTGGAATTCTTCATGTCACATACCAGTGCAGGCTTAATGTTCCTGATTATCAAATGGAACAAAATCTTAGAAACAATGCAAGATATCTAGATGAGTTGGCTTGGCATTAAGAACCCTAGTTGCTCTTACAGAGAACCCAGGTTCGATCCCCAGAATGCTTGTACACGGTAGTTCACAACCATCTATAACTCCAGTCCCAGGGGTTCTGAGGCCCTCTTCTGACTGCCATGGAAACCAGGCACACACAGGATACACATACATACATGCAGACAGAATACTCATACACATCAAATAATAAGTAAATCTCAAAAGAAAATTAAAGAAATGTCTTTGGTCCTAGACATGAGTTTCAGATACCCAGATAATCTAAGCATCCTTCAGGGACTTAACCTTTGAATTGGAAGTCATAGTACGAGCCACCACCAATCCTGAACTTAAACTTCTGAAGCTAAATGAACTTTCTGCCCCTGAATTGGCTTCCTCAGGTTTTTGGTTACAGCAACAGAAAGATAACACAGACATAGTTGCTTGTATATTTACCAGTGACAAAGATTTCCCCTTGTGTCTTAGTTACTTTTCTATTGCCGTCACAAAACACCATGATCAAAACAACTTACAAAAGAAAGCATTTAATTGGGGGCTCACAGTTCCAGAAGGTTCTAGAGCAGGGAAGAAGGCAGGCAGGTGTGGCTAGAACAGTAGCTCAGAGCTTGCATCCTGATTTACAAGCACCAGGCAGAAAGAGCTAACTGGGAATGGTGTGGGCTGTTTGGAACCTCAAAGCCTCACCCCCAGTGGCACACCTCCTCCAACAAAGCCACACCTTCTAGTCCTTCCCAAACAGTTCCACCAACTGGGGACCAAGCATTCAAATATGTGAGCGTATGGGTAACATTCTCATTCAAACCACCACACCTTGTAAATCAAATAATATATGTTTCTGTTCCTTTTCACCTCACTAATGCACTTATAGGTATCTGTGGTGGAGTCCTGCTAAATGTGCAAAAACACGAGTTTGTTGCTATCTTGAAGGCCATTGATTGTTTCGGGCTTTCTCATTGGCACATTTCTGGTGTTTTCTGTTAAAATGGACTCTCTGGACTGAGTTAACAGCTGGTCTTTCAAGCCCTTTTCTATTTGCCATGCATTTTAGAATTATCTGGTATAGAACTGTAGAGCAGACACAGCCTCAGGTTGGGCTAAAAGAAAATTAAAAGACCATGCCTAGTGCCATCCGTCTGTCTCTCCCAGAGTGAGCCAACCAGAAATCCAGAGCATCCAGTTCATAGGAAAAACCCCTACATGCTGTGCCCCCAACCACTGTTTTGATAGACAGCTGACTTCCCACTGTGGAATAACTTATCTATGTTACTATTCTTTTACTGGGAATTCCAGTAAGAGTTTCCAGCGGCCTGGGTGAAACAGACTCATTGCCAACCTATAAACTGGAAAGGGTGATTCATGCCAGATGCTAAGCAAGCATTGAGGAGTAGGCGTGTTATTTGGACCACGTTTTCACTCTTAGTTGTGGAAATGATATCAGAGATGTTTTGTGGTTATTTTAGTAAACTGCCCTAACAGTGAAAATGAAAGAAAAAGGAGATAAAATTCTAAGTAAGCTTTCCTCTGTGCCATCACGCCTAAATATGTAATTTTGCTGATCAATGCTGCAAATGTTCTTTATTATTGTCCATACTAAATGTCATAATTTCTAAAAGAGAAGTATGTCACTGTTCTAGAAATTAAAGTGACTAATACTATTTTGTTTGTTTTCTACAAGAGAAAAAATTAACAGGGAATGAGCCTCAGTGGACAAGCACTACCTTCCCGTCTTTGTCATAGGCATCCTGCCTACGGAAGGGGAGGCTGCACCACACAATAGGGGGCTCTGCGCCACTGGCAGCTTAAATACTTTAAAGATTTGCAGTGTTTCCAGAAATTAAAGTACTCAAATGGCTAGCCCCTAGGTTGTTATCATGTGCCAGGAGACCTGGGAACTCCTTCAGTGACAAGAATCAGGCATATGTCTTACTCAAATGACTGTCTTCTGTAGGATTTTCTTTTTTCAGCTTTTATAGATTGAATATTATCTCTCAGAAAGATACGCATGAGTCTTCACTCTCAGTACCTGTGAATGTGATCTTACTTGGGTACTGGGCCTTGGCAGATAAAATTAAGTTAATGCTCTTAGGATGAGATCACCCTGAATTTAGGGTACACCCCTAGACTGTTGCCTTTATAAGGGAAGATACGGTGTCTCAGGAAAGGAGATGATGTGAAGACCGAGGCAGATGTACAGTGGAACAAGTCAAGGCCTGCAAGTGATGATCAGAGCCCCCACAAATTAGGAGAGGCACGTGGTTTGTTTGCATTGTCCTGCCCAGCTTCCTAGGGCATGCGGTGCTACTGACAACGATTCCATACATCTGCCCTCTGCAACTGTGAGGGAATAACTTTGAGAAGGGGGATTATTTTCATGATTTTTTTCTTCCTGTCTTTTATTATTTGATTTATTTGTCTATCTATCTATTTATTTATTTATAAAGGGTCTCATGGAGTCAAGGCTGGCCTTGAACTTGCTGTATAGACCTTCTGACATACTAGGATGACAGCTGTGCCCCAACATGTCCTGCTTCCACCTCCGACCCCCAGTCCCAGTGCTGAGGACAAAACCCATGACCTAGAGAATTCTGGAGCATTCTGTCTTAGACATGTTCCCACATTTCTGTGGTTCTAAGCCAGGCACGTTATAATAGCTTGATAAAGCAGTTTAAGAAAACTAACAGACACACAGACACCGCCTAAAAACAGGCCATCAGTCACCCTGTGAGAGGGAGGAGCGTGCCTGCTGTTGTCCTGTGACTTTGCTTTGCTTTACTTTCGGAAACTGTTCGTTTTCCTTCTTGCTTAAGTCTCTGCAGAGCAGCATCCTGCCATGAAGTAGGACCCCTGTGCAGTCAGTGGTCTGGGCAGACTTGTCCTCTATGACTGGGAATTGCCAGATGGGCACAGAGGGCACCTGTGTGCCTTCAGGCCATCTGCCTCCTCAGGCCAAGAAACATTAACTCAGAAACTAATGAAACTCAGAGTTCATGCTGAAACTCTTCTTGGTCCCAGCCTTGCCAGACTTCTCAGGGTCTCTGTGGAAGTGGAGATTAGCCATGACCTAACATGGGTACTCCTCTGAGATGACCCCATTCACCACTCATGTAGAGAAGTTCTAGGGCCAGAAACCAGGCAGACCCACTGTGTGAGCAGCTTTACTGTTGCACTCAGCAGAGGTGAGACTCTGTGTTACCCAGAACGGCAGTAGGTAGACACCTCTGTGAGAGGCTGATGGTGAGCCTCAGCATTAATCACTACCAGAGAGTTGCCTGGGTCTGGTTAAGGACATTCTCAGGAGTGACGTGGCCAGAATGTGAATGACTCCCATGTCAATGGCAAACTTCAGCATGGCCTGGTCAGCATTCCTGGAGAAATGACACTAACATCAGCAGACTTCTCAGTGACAGCTAAGCAGCCAGAAGAAGCTTCCCCCGTGGTCCCTTCAGATTTGTGAGACAGACGCCATCACTCTTTCTTTTATACTGCGAAATCTGGAAAGCAAGGTCGATGATACCTACATGAGTCGCCACTAAAAAAGTGTACGAAAACATTTCCCTCCTGAATTTGTAGACCATTTGTGTGTAAGTTTCCCTTTACGTTACTACAGGAACCCACAGCAAAGTTGAGCTCCCTCCCTGGGTAGTAAAAGAAGGCCAAGTGATTGGTTTGCTCAAAGTTCACAGTGTACATCAGGGTGTTTTGCCCCAGAGATGGGACTGAGCTTGTCTAGGGGCCAGAACTTCAGAAAATGTACTTGCTGCTGGAGCCAATGACAGGAATGTAGGAGTTGGTCCCCCTCTTCAAAATATCTTGGGGCATTCCAAAAGACAAAAAGCCTGAAACCCCCACGTGAATAGATTCCGTTGAGCCCTTTTCTCTAATGTAAGGAATGCAAAGCAGGCTGGCCTTAGCCAATCGCTACCTGGAGGAGTGCTCCCATTTTAGACAAATCTCTAAGAAGCATTTGACGAAAGACAGCAGCATCCTTCCACTGACATTTCTCAGCTGCACTGTGATTTGAGGATTAATCTACCACCCACGTGATAAGCAACAGAGCAGAGCACTTGGATAGCCCTGTGCACTGAGACGGAATGGAGACCCGAAGGCAAACTTAAACTAGATGCTGTAGACAGTGATGCCAATTAATTAAGGGCAGTGTGAGCCACTGGAGCTCTCTGACTCCTTCACCTTAACACCAGCATTCTCCTATGTGCTGATAGCTAGACCTGGTGTATACACCTGGGAAGAGATCTGACAAGTGACGCTTAGCACTAGTTGAGTGTAACAGTTCACCCCTGTAATCCCAGTACTTGGGAGGCTAAAGCAGGCAGATTACCATGAATCTGGGTCTAGCCTGGGCTACATAGTGAATAACGGGCCAGCCAGTTTGAAGAACACAGCTCCAAGCACGATGTGCTTCTTGCCGTCTTGAAATCAGAGCAGTTGTGACTACCCATAGGAGGCCCTCACAAGATTGGACCCACTAACATCCCCTCATAGAAATGGCTCTTGAGGCTCAAAGGATGCATGAGACCCCTCCCTGAGAATAAATAAGGGATTAGTAAGTGCTGTGGAGGGATCTCTATTCTAGCTTTCCATAAGTTTCCCATGCTTCTATAGACAACCCCAAACTCAACAAACTAGACTTGGGCAGAATCAATTCTTTGGTCTGTCACTGATCTGGGGTGAAGCAGATGTTTATTCATCTCTCCCATGAAAAGTTATACAACAAAAAGAGGGTCTACTCAAAAAGCAGAAGGAGGAAGGAGTGAGAGTGGGAATAAGGAAGGAAGGGAGGGATGGAGGGAGGGAGGGAGGGAGGGAGGGAGGGAGGGAGGGAGGGAGGGAGGTGTAGAAGGAGCAGTGGGTCGCTTCCTGTTGCAAAAGAAGCAGCGGGCTACATTCCTGCTGGGATCCTGGCTCGCCGGTTAGTTTACACCCGAAATAATTACATGGAAACTGTATTCATTTAAACACTGCCTGGTCCATTATATTTAGTCTCTTCTTGGCTAACTGTCACATCTTGACTAACCTATATCTAATAATCTGTATGCCACCACGAGGTCGTGGCTTACCGGCATGAGTCTAGCCAGCCCGTCTTGGGAAGGGGAATCATGGCGTCTGCCTCATTGCTTTCTTCCCATCATTCTGTTCTGTCTACTCAGCCCACCTAATCTTCTGCCCTATTAAAAGGCCAAGGCAGTCTCTTTATTAACCAATGAAAGTCACACATAGATGACCTTCCTACATCATTTCCCCTTTTTCTGTTTAAACAAAAAAGAAAGGCTTTCACTTTAACATAGTAAAATTACATATAGCAAAGCAGTTATAAAGCAAGAATTACAGTTACAATATTTAGATCTATTTTATCTTTTATCATAACTAAGGAAAACTATAACTATCTATTCATTCTTCAACTCCATCAAAGACTCCAGAAGGATATAATATTGCCTAAGTAAACAAGAAGTAAGCAACTTCCAAAACTCTAGAAATGACAGAAACATCTCACTGCCTGTACAATCACCCAAAGTTTTTTTTGTACTGTTGGGGCATCCATCTTTGGCCTTCAGGCCCATAGTATCCAGCAGACATTTCCTTGAAGCAGGAAATTTCAAAGACAGTTCAGTCACTTTCTTCTATATCCTACAGAATGTCTCACAGACTCTTTCATGAATCAGGAACCCCGAAACCATTTCACCTCTAGGCAAGTTCAGCAGTCCTCTCTCTGTGGGTTCTTTGTGTCCAGTTTATGCATCAGTCCAGGCAAGAGCAGTTTCTTGCCCAAATGGCTAACCAACTCCATAAAGAGCCTCTTCAATACCTATCTTCCTCTTGAAGTAGATTGGTGCTGCCGGGAGCAGACGCGTCTCATTGTCATGAAAAGCCCTAAACTATTAAAGCATTTAAAATGCCATATTCTTATATTTTTGGTTGTGAGCCTAGCCTTTAACGGCTGCTGATTACTACCCGGAATACAAACTGCTTTTTGAGGGTGCAGGTAGCAATCCTGGAGACAAGACCCTGGAAGACCGATTCTTTGAACATGAGGTGAAGCTGAACAAGTTGGCCTTCCTGAATCAGTTCCACTTTGGTGTCTTTTATGCCTTTGTGAAGCTTAAGGAACAGGAGTGTCGCAACATTGTGTGGATTGCTGAGTGCATCGCCCAGCGCCATCGCGCCAAGATTGACAACTATATCCCCATCTTCTAGCATTCTAACTCAAGGTTCCCAAATGCACTGTGTGTGTCTTTGTGTGTTGTGGTGAAGCCCATGACTCACTTGTCTGACCTGGTGAGGTGTAGCACGTTGTCCTGGGATTGCTCAGTTTCCACAATCCCCTCTGGGACTGCTCTTAGGCCTAAAAGGGATTAGGGACCTCTCCCCTGATGAAGAATGAACCAAGATTCCTCCAGAGCAAAGAGCCCCCAGCCCTCCGTTTATGGCCACTGACATATCTAAGGAACTTGTGTCACTTTCATGTCCCTCCCTGACCTGGGAACCCCTGGGCAGTGTGAGCCTCCTTGTCCCTCTATGGCTCATTCCCAGAGCAATAGCCCTTGGAAAGATTAAAGAGTGTGTGTCTTTGGGGTGTGGGGGAAGTAGCTTTGTAGCTCTCTCCTTCAGCTCTGCCCCTCTGAGACAATAAAATCCTCTCTTTAAAAAAAAAAATGCCATATTCTGTAGTCTTTGAAAGATATGAAGAATGCCTATCTAACTGAAATATATTTCCATATGTCTAGAAAATCTAACTAACATGACTACAAACTTGACTATTATAGATGATTATCCATTAACAACCTACATTTCCTAATTATACATTACATTTTAAATGAACTACACAATCACAATACCTTAATCAAGATCAGAAATATATATAACAAAAATTGACCTTAAAATCTATACCAATGCAAATTATTCATATCAATGTCATATTCCCCTTTAAATGTAAAAGAACATTTATAAACAATATTTGGGAATATGGGCGCAGTTATTTCTCTCCAAACTTCTTCCTGCTGTATGGGGGCACTGTTAATCAGATCTTTCATGATAACCTGTGTGCTAGGTTCATCTCAGTTGGCAGTTGAGTGAAGTAATTTCTTGAGGGTGTTCACAGCAACCTTTCAGGAGGACATGGTCTATCATACCATATTGGGATAGAAGCGGTCCACAGGGTCTCATCCTCTGTGAAAATAAAAGAAGACACTCTTTTCCAAAGCATCATGTTCTTAGATCCAAATTCTGAAGTCAAGATAGCTTTATAATATACATCCTGGTTTATCTTAGCAGCCCACTCAATGAGATGTGCCTCTGTACTTAGCTCCTTTAAAGTCAAAAAATTCAAAGAAAACACGATATGCAGAATCCAAACTCTCTGTGAATTTTCCATTTTTTACGTGGCTTATTTTTCTTTACTTCTTTTAATCTTTGAGGATTTGTACTCTGTACTCTGTCTATTTAAAGACTTTACCCTTTTTTTAAGGCATTAACTTTATTCTCTATATTCTTTTTCTTCTCTCTCCCAAGCCTATGTATGTCTAAAACTATCACCCATTTAGAGGTCTTTTATGTCTGAATCTGTCCTATTGCATTGTCTGTTTTTGCTTTGTGCTTTTAAACCGATAAGTGCTTAAGAATCTATGCTGTGATATTTCTAGGTCAAAAACAGATACTGCGGACTTGCCCCACCCAGTCCAACATGGCGGAGCCACTCGTGCCTCTGAGTCTTGCACATTGCACTGCTAGCGTGGCGGAGCTGCTTGTGACTCTGAGCCACAGCACGCAATGACCTCCTTTTAGCCACACTGCAAGTCTAGTTGCCATCAAACAAATCGTAGCAGTTTACTCCAAATGCTCTGTCTCCCAAGAGTCAGAGGTCACAATGGCAGCACAGCCCAGAAAGCTGGTGTTTTAAAACTGCAAGGTTTTTTTCCCACCTTCAGGTAGGAGCCACACTCAGCACTTTAACTCTGAGAATGAGCTTTTTATCTCAGTTACAGCCTAATCTGCCAGGCAGACCACTACACAGCCTGGAAACATCTCTCTGTATGGCGGCAGAAATCCGCCATGCTCTCCCACTTGTCTAAGCCTGATCCCGCCATCTGCCCAGGTGCAGGCAGGGAGTGGTGGGCATTGGCATGGTCTCAGAGTACTTTCTTCCCAATCCTGAGTGGACACACAAACATCTGGGCCCAGAAATGCTCCATAGCCAGAGTTTGCACTGACGGCATAGCCCAGGAAGCTGCGTTTTAAAATGACACAGCTTTTTTCCTGCTGAGGCTACTGAGTCAGGAAAATTTCTCTGCAGCACACCTTAGCAAACAGCAAAAAGCTGTGTCAAACTCTTTCTCTCTCTCTCCTTTTTAAGCCCTCTCAGGTTTTTAAGTGGATTTAACCCAGAAACTGTTTTCATTTAAACACTGCCTGACCCATTAGTTCTAACCTCTTATTGGCTAGCTCTTACATATTGATTCAACCCATTTCTAATAATCTGTATGTCACCACGAGGTTGTGGCTTACCAGGAAGATTCTAACCTACTTCCATCTCGGGCTGGAGCTTCATGGCATCTTCTTGACTCTGCTTTCTTTCTCCCAGAATTCTGTTCTGTCTATTCTGCGTATCTAAGCTGCGGTCCTATCAAAGGCCAAGGCAGTCTCTTTACTTGACCAATGAAAGTAACACATAGACAGAAGACCCTCCTACATCAGGGAGGGAGGGAGGAAGGAAGGACAGACTGACTCATATATACAACTACAGTATAAAACTTATACAAAGGGTGCTGGCAAGATGGTTCCACAGATGAAACACTACATAAAACTATTAGCTACACAAGCCTGACAGCTTGAATTTGATCCCATGATGAAAGGAGAAAACCAGCTCTCTAAAGTTGTCCTCTGAACTGTACAGGCATGCCAACACACAAACACACATATACACACACACACATAAACTCACACATACCACACACACATACACACACACCACACACACACATACACACACACACACACACCACACACACACATACACACACATCGTACATACACACATGACCCAAGAAAGTTTTTAAAAATCTTTAAGCTATTGAGGATACCATACATCATGCTTACGCAGCTCCATCTGAGTAGAAAAGCTATGGAGACAGAAAATGCAATATCCAGATGGTGGTTTTACTTATAAAGGTTACAAAATTGAAATTGTGAATCCTCAAAGAATAGCAACTGCTTCTGTCTGTCTTTAATTTGGGATTTGGACTATCCTGGGGAAGCCAAATTACAGCGCCACCTGCTGAAGCTTGGAAGACCTAGAAAAGCAAGCTTAGATTCCTCTAAGGTTGACCTCAGAAAGACAGGGCAGTTTTTGTGGCTGAGATCCCTGGGGAAGACCAGTCATTTATATGCCTCCTTGGGTAGATGTCCTATGTTATTGTTGCCTGCTGCCAAATCTCAGATACTATCAGGAACAGTCAAACACCTACTTTAGCAATGCCCAACACAAAAATAATGCACATAATTTTGAATTTTATAATATTCAGGCTTTAAAAATTAAAAAGAAAGCCCGGTAGGAGTGGTGCATGCCTTTAATGCTAGCACTCAGCCTGGTCTTCAGAGAGAGTTCCAAGATAGCCAGGGCTACACGAAGAAACCCTGTCCCAGAAACAAACAAAACAAAATAAAAAGAAATAAGTGAACCTAGTAGTGCAGGACTGCACTTGGGAGGTGGAGGGAGGAGGATCAGGAGTTCAAGGTCATCCTAGGCTGCCCACTCAAAAACACAAGGCAGGGAGGGGAGGAAGGAAGGAAAGGTAAAAGGGATGGAGAGACAGAAACAAGTGAAACTAATGTTAATATATTTATTTAGCTCAATATATCCATCGTATTATTAATTTAATAGATAATCTTACACTTAAAAGTATTAGTTAATGGACTGGAGAGATGGCTCAAAGGTTAAAATCACTGGCTGTTCTCCCAGAGGTCCTGAGTTCAACTCCCAGCAACCACATTGTGGCTCATAACCATCTGTAATGAGATCTGATGTCCTTTTCTGGCATACATGTAGGTAGAACACCATATACATAATAAATAAATAAATTTTTTAAAAACTATTAATTAAGGGACTAAGGAGATAGCTCAGTCACCTTGAGAATCTGATTCGATCCCCAATGTCATGTGAAAATCTAGGCACAGCTGCACAGGTCTGTAGCCATCCCTGGGGAGTTAGAGACAAAAGATTTCCTGTAGGTTACTGGCCACTCAGTCAAACCAAACCAGTAAGCTCACAGTTCACTGAAGCCCTGCCTTAAAAGAATGAAGAAGACATCTGATGTCCACTTCTAGCTTGTGCATGTTCTCGAACACACACACACACACACACACACACACAACACACACATACACACATACAAACTGAGACTGAGAGAGACAGACGAACAGAGACAAAGAGAAAGTATTTTTGAAAAAAAAACTATAGCAACTAATCTAATTAAAGGAATTTTAAGATACACTATTGAGGGCTATTTTGATAATCATTTTATGTCCGTTCATTTTTCTGTAACCTCTAAGTATTTTTTAAAATGAAATAAGGGCTGAAGAAATGGCTGAGCAGTACCCGACACCCATACACCAGTTCACAATTCTCTCACTCCTTTATCTTATTTTTATTTATTTATTTTTGACTTTTTTTTTCAGATAAGGATTCTCTGTGTAATTTTGACTGTCCTGGAACTCACACTATAGACCAGGCTGGCCTCGAACTCACAGAGATCCGCCTGCCTGTGTCTCCCGAATGCTGGGATTAAAGGCAATCGCCGCCACCATCTTCACAACTGTCTGTAACCCTCATTCCAGGGAAATCCAATGACTTTTTCTGGTCTGCAACCATCAGGCATACATCCAGGAAAATCACTCATACACTTAAAATAAAAATAAATGAGTCTTAAATTAAAAAAAAAAAATTAACAGGCAGTAGTGGTGCCTTTAGTTCCAGCATGCAGGAGGCAGAAGCAATCGGATCTCTCAGTTTGAGGACAGCCTGGTCTAGAGAGTGAGTTCCAGGACAGTGAGTTAGCCACATAAGGAGACTCTATCTTTATTTTTTTTAAAAAAAAAAAAAAAGTGCCCAAGTCTATAAGATAGTGTTGTTCTGATTAGGCCTTTCAACCCATCCCTAAAACCTCTCATCCACACATATGCATGTGTGGGTTTTTAATTAGGCATGACAAAAGTAGTAATTTTAGCATGCAATAAAAAAGGAAAAGAAAGCATGAAGTAGCCCCAGGTTTTAAGACTCAGTTATTTGGGCAAATTCTAGGCAGACTGAGCTTTGATACACCCATCTTGCCAGAGAATGTCACTTTTATATCACTTTTTTTTTGTTTGTTTTTCAATACAAGGTTTCTCTGTAGGTTTGGAGCATGTCCTGGAACTAGCTCTTGTAGACTAGGCTGTACTCGAACTCACAGAGATTTGCCTGCCTCTGCCTCCCAAGTGCTGGGATTAAAGGCATGCACCACCATCACCCAGCTCCAAAATCTAAATTTTGTATCAGTATGTCAAATCTAAGAAATGTCAAATCATTAGAAATGTCAAACTTTTCTTAACATCTTAGAGTAAACTAAAGTAGTTATACAAACATCAATAGGTCAATACCATAATACCATAAGTCTAGAGTAGAAACTAACAATAAACACACAATTTGTCAAATCACAATTCTCTTAAATCTATTTTAATCAAAGGACAAGACAAAGCTTTCTCTGATGGGTCAGAGTCCAAATACATTGCTGCTTTTAAGTAATTGTCTCAGTCTCTGAGCAGCAGCAAAAAAAAAAAAACCCTTAGGCTACCCTCCTCACATTTGAAGAGGGGTTTCAGTCACTCCTTGTAACAATTCTTCTTTTCCATTGAGAGGAAAATTGAGGTCTCAGTTCTCAGGTCCTACATTTCAGCAACAGATTGAATGTCACACTGACAAACTGAGTTCTGGGTCCCGAAGATCCC